>NW_027466475.1:0-603750 GCF_050575085.1 Anarhichas minor | reverse complement strand
AGTTACGGTTTTTAAGTCAACGGTCATGTTGTGATAACTTTAGTGCTACAGTGCTGAAATGGCTCTCTTTCATTCCAGCACAAGGTACAACGGCTAGCCAATCTATGTAAGTAGCTTTATCTTACATTATAATTCTGTGTTTTTACACTCCAATGTCAGACCAAGTGACACCGCCCCATAGTTACATGTAGACAGAGAGAAGCCAAGAACATTTTCAGGAAGCTTCAAAATGAAAGGACACACTGAATGGGACATACAAGGAAGGACAGATTGTTGGACCAATTTGTCTTTTATTTCCCAACAAAATAGACGACGCTGACAGACTTGTTATTATCGTCCCTGACGTGTTAGAATTGATGTTAGAGTTGCTAATGTGTTTTTAAACCAGAAATCCCAACAGAAAATGTGTGAGTGCTCACTTTATTTACTAGAGTAAACATCTTGAGTGAAAGTCACATATTTAATTCAAGGTTAATGAGTAAAGTGTGACCTTATCTTTAATTGAATTGGATACATAGTTTATAAGCTACTTCACCGTATGTCCCACAGTTGAACCAACCACTCTGTAATAAAACTAGAACACGAAAGAGAAAAAGTCACTAATGTATCCGCAGCAGTGATCCGATTAGCACAACAGCATGAATATTCATATTGCAGCAGTAGCAGAAGCCGCCCACACTTTCCCCCATGGTACACCTTAGACTTATTAGCTCTTGCACAAAGTACATTGTACCTCATCAACAATGCATCGTACTCTTTATAATATCTTTATATTTTACATAATGATGAGCTTTGAATAATATATACGAGAGTTTTTTAATTAATGTATGACATTGACGTAAAGTGACATAATGTATGAAACAGGAAATGAAGCGCAGTGAAGTGTGTGATGTCTTTGATCGAGAGTGGGACAGAGTGAAAACTAAGCTAATTAACTGTGCTTTCTTTATAAATATATCACAATCAATTATTAAATTGTATAAATGCTATATTCTTTGGCAGTTGTCACTTTTTTCCTTTTAGTCTCTTTTCCTATTAATAAGCCAACACATCTGCTGCAGTCTATTTCCTGGAGGCTACTGTTTGAAGGTTTTTTTGCCAACTATAGCAAATTGGACCCGTTGAAACCACTGCGGCTGTCGTGTGAAACAGTGGCAGTCACACTCGTTTTATTACCATTAAAAGGCGTCTTCACATCTAATTTCACCGCAGCATATTAATGAGAATATAGCTCTGACTGCTTCACGTGACAGCAGTTTGTGATAGTTAAAAAAATAAATAAAAAATTTCCTAAAATCAAATCAAGTTTTGCATAATCTAAAATAGTTTGTTCTAGTAACACACCGACTCACTTGCCTCGTTTGTGGGACTGTGACTGATCATATTTGAGTGCACATTATATATGCCTTGTATGCACCAGTGCCTTTGTTGGCCAATTATTCACCATTACATCATTCATATGAAGTGCCCTGTTTATTAAGGAAAGCATAACACTCCTACATTTACCTGAACAGCAAAACTCCAATTACTGGTTCACTGGCCACCAGGAGGTTTGTGCGAAGCCACTGTTGGGTTGCTGCATATTGAGTGTCCAGGTGTGTGTGTTTGTGTGTGTGTACACGCCGTCACCTTCCGGAGCCCAGGTGGCCAGGGTCACATGAGTGCCGTATGCAGTCGAGCTGGTGTAGAGCGTCCATCTGGTCTCTTTATACACAGTGTGCATATGTCTGTGTGCGTGAGTGCGTGTGTGTATAAAAGTGACCTTGCTTGCATTCCACGACAGAGCTTAGAAGCTGCAACATCTCAGGCTTTCATTTTGACAACATGTCTGTTAGAAAGTTTAATTATGCAAGAACAGACTGAACACATCCAAAACTCTTTCAGGCTAACAGCTAACAGGTATTTTGCTTCTTCTGTTCGATCTGCCTTTCTATGGCCTTCAATTCAAATAGATTTGCAAAGTGCAATGTATTCTCATACATCGGTTTCTATAACAATTCACAGAAATGTAAATTTCTGTTCGTTACATGCATACAGTCCTAAAATAAACTTCCGTCTGCAGGATCAACTTGGCTAGGTTTAGAAAAAGTTTGGGTTTGGGTTGAAATAACTTTGGAAGTGTATTTTCTTAATCTGGTTTCTGGTAATTCTGGTTTCACACGGGACACAAACAGCAGACTCATGGCTGAAAGTCTGATGTTGTTTGTCCCACCCTGAACCTCCTCCCAGAGTCTGTCACTCTTTGTCAGTGATTTCATGGGACACATTCAAATTGCAGTGCATGATTTTTTGTTGGTATAGCTACGAACAGTGTGTGAGAACAGCCTGCTAATGGTGCGTTCACACCAAACGCGTCGCAAATTATTCGCGCGAGTAGATTACATACAAAGTCTATGCACAGACGCGATGAGACTGACGCGGCGCGAATTTGCGATGGCGCGGCGCGGTTGGCGCGAATTCGCGTCAAACGCCAAATCGCCCCAAATACGTGAGTTGACATTTTTCAACTTCTGCGAAATGTTCGCGTTACGCCCCAGCGCGATAGCCTATCAGCGTTGAGATGCTCCTCCTGTCATCACTGACGTCCTGCCGTTGTTGAATCAGGAAATAAATAGTGTAGCCGTCTGTGATCACCCAGAGCTCTACGATCAAATCGGCATCATTACGTAGTTATTTCGGAGTCCCTTTTTGTCGGAGAAGACAAGTACAAATCGGCATCATTACGTAGTTATTTCGGAGTCCCTTTTTGTCAGAGAAGACAAGTACAAATCGGCATCATTACGTAGTTATTTCGGAGTCCCTTTTTGTCGGTTTATTGCCGTTAAATCACAGCCAAATCAGTTTATTTTGTGTTCATACAGCTGTAGTAAACAGCGACGTGTGGCTTGCTAGACAGTGAATACACCTCGATACAATGTTATGAACCCAGACATGACGGCGTTTAGTTTCCCGGGATATCTGTGACTTTCACAACACGTACTAAGCAGAAATAGGTTATTTTTTCCATGGTTAATGGCGGACAGTTGAACGGCTTTCGGGGCGATAAGCCCCGCCCCCTCTCCGGCATGTCCGGCGATTCGCGCGATTCACGCGAATGAACACAAATAGTCCCCGGCGAGACCGGCGGGCGAATGACGCGAATACGCGAATACGCGGCGCGATGAATTTGCGTTTGGTGTGAAGGCAGAGAGGAAGTGAGAAGTTGATAGTTTGTGGAAGATGTATCTGATACACATTGTGGTAAAAATACTAATATAATTATCCCCTTATTGAATTATTTCTTTACTGCTATTTTAAAGCAGCACGTTATATCTTCCCATATGTATTTGATCATGCAGAAGTGTAACAAAATGAAGGTTGAACAAAGGTTCAACCAGGCTGCACTTCCCTTATGCACACTGTCTCTCTAGTTGTAGAGACAGGGATTATCCCACACTGCTACTTTTCTCAGCCTCATTTCTTTTTGTCCCACTGTCATTTCCTGCGTTTTTAGATTACACTAAATTTAACTTGTCAGATCGCTCCTCGTACTCTGGGAACCAGTTATCACAGTGATGCCAAATGTAGAACGCTTGAATGTGCTGTGAATATATTCATTGAGCTTTTGGTTGGTGGCCCTACGATTAACATTATAACATTTTTGGTACTCCCGTTGCGTTGGTATCAGATTCCTAGGGGCACTGACCGAGCTGTGGTGTTTGATGAGCTGGGAGTGAGAACAAGTGAGGTTGCAACTGTCGGCCTGGGGGTTTTAGACAGCCGTGTGCTACTGTTAGTGCTTCTTGTGACCTGCTTTTTTTTTCTGTCAGCAGCACATGTTGTGCTGCATTATTTACCTTTGCCTGACAGCTACCTGTGGATATAGTAGGATGCAGAAAGATAACAATGATACGTGTCTATTCTCCAAACACTGACAAGTATCAGGAATGTTTTCATCCTCTCATATGTATGCATGCATGTGTGCTTTGTATCCTCATTTGAAAATATGTCTTCTTTCTTTCCCTGTACTCATCCATCTGTTGATATTGGTCTCTATCTCGCCGTGAGTGATTCTCCCCAGAATCCCTCCATTTGTCAAACTTATGAGCGTCAGTCTCCTCTTTTTTCTTTTTTATGCCTCTTTCTGTCTGCCTGTTGTGGATCTATATGTGTGTTTGAGAAATATTTTGCATGTCGCATTTTGTTCTCACCGTGACAATAATTGCCTATTCCGTCACTTGTGGGTTCATGATTTGGATCTGCTACGGATGCCACAGACTGTGCAACAGCAGGAACTCACTCTGTATGTGTACACATCCACAAGACTTAGAGACAGCAGCACTTCAAGCCATCGTTCACTATAACCAAACTGGGAACATTTGGTTGAATTAGAATAAAAAAAGAATAAAATATATTTCTAATCCACAGACAATCTGATTCACTTGACAGCAAACCATTTTGCTAACAAGCTAAATGCTGTTGTTGCAAAAGCGATATGTTAATATGGCAGGTAATTACTTATTTAACATGTAACACATGTAACAATTACAGAAGACTCTCATTGAGTCTTGCAGAGTTGTGGCCAAGCATTGATTAATCCAATTACTGAAATTAGAGATCTAGTCAAACAGATATTTTTCTTAAGTTGTTAGTATAAAAGTATGAAATAGCTAGCGTTTTCTCTGACTGGTAGGGAAATGTGACCCTTACTCTGTACTACCCCAATGCCACCCTTCCACTGAAGTTATCTCATTTGGAAGTCTGTGACTTTCTGAAAATGGAACACAGTCATCTCAAGCCGCCTCCGTTTCATTAAAGCTAAAATGACATGCAGGTGTGTGGAAGGGGAGGCGGGGCAGGGAGGCACAGCTGGGCCCGTTTCTCTCGGAGGGCTCACGCCACATTTTGCCTCGCAAACCATCGATTTGTTCCGATGGCTTGTTGTGAAAAATTCCAAATTATGGGTAATGTAAATGGTGGGGTGGTTGTGTGACAGATGGAGGGGATGCAGGTGGAGGGCGAACGGGGGACTTTGAGACAGACTGGGCTCCAGCATCATTAGCATTTGGCTGACAGGGACAGTATGGATTAGGGGTGGCCCTGGCTGCCCAGAAGTGCTGATGTAGGGAATAGAGCCCAACAGCTTGCTGATAAATACATGAACATGAAGAGATGTTTCAGCATGCTTTAACACACACTAACATGCAGAAACGCACACACCTTGGACCTATTAGAACACTGGATTTGTTCCAACAAGTCATCACAACTGCACTATACAATGAGCGTTATCTGCCACCTCGCCTTGGTTATGTTCTGGGGAAGTTTAGGCAACTGAAACTACCTCACGAGATACAAAGTATCTCTGCAATCACAGTTTCTGTTCCAAGCTTAGCATTTAATTCAGCTTCCACCTGATTGTTCTGAATCTAGTCTTTCTCAGAGGAAGTGTGAACGTTTAAAGTGTAAACTTGTGGTTCTTCAATGTATACGATTCCAGATGTTCCTTCTGTCCCACACACTCTGTGTTTTTCTGTCTGTTCCTCTGATTGTTGGAATGCTGTTAAGCATTCCAACTATTGTTATCCTGTTTCTTTATTCTTCTTTATTTTATATTTCTTCCGTACGCTTTTTGAAACTCTTCTGCTCCTTCATATTTTAAGCTACAGAAACCGTTCAACTATCAAAATGTTCAGCTCTTTCAGCAGAGGGGTGCTATGACTTTTCATATTTCTAACCTTTAAACTTTATGAATTATTAAGCTTTTTGCAATTATTTTTTTGAATGGGTTCCTATGGAGAAAATGTTCAAATCCTCTTCAACTTTCAAATCCTTCTACTTCCTCATACTTTCAGCTACAGACACCATTTCAACTTTAAAATGTTGAGAAAACCCTGATCTATTGCCGCATTATTCAGCTTTTTGATATCTTGTATACTTTTTGAACTGTCCCATTTTAACTTTTATGATTTTTTCACTCCTTTTCTGACTTTATAATGGGTGTGTATTGCGCAGCTTAGAGTGCGTGATGTCACCGCTAGAGTGAAGAGCAGCTTGAGATTCTTGTGAAAAAAACATTTGTCTTTTGCCACTGTGTCCACAATCTTCACTCTTCATGCATCATTTCTGGATGTAGAAGTAGCTAATCTTGTCCTTGTCGTAGACAAATGACTGTGGAATCCCACAGATTTACACATTTGGCACAGAAGCCTGTAATTGAGAGGAAAACCAACTTTCTGCTCCATAGAGACCAATGTTAAATTTTGCTTCAAAAACATCTTCCACAGAACACGGTACCCCATTTCTAAATCGCCAGTTCAGCCACATTTATTACACTACAGACACAATTTTTACAGGATCTGTTCTTCAACTCATCCTTCCTCTCATTTATTAATATCGGAGCAATAGGAGCTACGGTTATGTGAGTTTTGAGGATTTGTTTGAGAGGTGTTTCCCTGTTTAATCTCCATGAAAAGGCTGCAAGGACACAGGTGTTTCTGATTAAGCTCATTAGTGATGTTGATAAACACACAGACTCACAGACACACAAACACACGCACTCCTCTCTCTCTCTCTGTATGTCTCTCTCCCTCTATCTCTGTATGTCTCTCTCCCTCTATCTCTGTATGTCTCTCTCTCTCTGTGTGTATCTCTCATACAGTCATTCAGGTCTTACAGCTTTTTACAGGACTCCCCTCCCCCCACTCCATTTTAAAATAAAAGCCCCACAGAATGAATTCTAACTGAAATGCTTATGATGAAGCCTGACATTTAATAACCTGCTTGTGTTTATCTAACATTATAAGTCCATCCCCCCCACACCCCATTTCAAAATAAAAGCCCCACAGAGTGAATTCTAACTGGAATGCTTGTGATGAAGCCTGTCATTTAATAACCTCTATGTGTGTTTCATACTTTCTGATTCTGTCTCCTCCTCCACCCAGCCCCACCCTTTCAAAATAAAAGCCCCATGGATTAACTGTATGTAAACATTAAGCTCAAAATTAGACTTTTTCAAATACTGCCATTACTATTACTACTACTACTGTTATATTATATACTACGACCACTACTACAGCTATTACTACTACTACTTCTACTACTTCTTCTAAATACTAATACTTCTACTACTAATGATACTTCTACTACAACTACAACTTCTACGACTACTATTACAAATATCACTACTGCTACTACTTATTATAATGCTACTAATACTTCTACTACTAATAATACTTCTACTACAACTACAACTTCTAGTACTACTTCTACAAATATCACTACTGCTGACATTTTTTAAGCCACAGAAACCATTCGAATATCAAAATGTTCAGCTCTTTCAGGAGAGGGGTGATATGACTTTTCATATTTGTAATCTTTAAATTCTTTGAATTATTAAGCTATTTGCAATTTTCTTTTGAATGGGATCTCTATGGAGAAAATCTTCAAATCCTGTTAAACTTCTTCAACTTTCAAAGCCTTCTTCTCATACTTTCAGCTACATATGACTTCATATTTGTAATCTTTCAACTTTTTGAATTATTAAGCTTTTTGCAATTTTTTTAAAATTGGATATCTATTTTCAGCAATGTTTTTGAGATTCATTTCAGCTTTCAGCATTCCAACGCATTTTCAGCAGGAAATGCATTTTCTAGTTACATATGTTTCTCTGCAGGTCCACTCTGGCCAATTACTGCCACTGCTCCTCTCCTGGCCGGCCTGTCTATGGCTGCTTGCGTACAGCCGGAGGCCCCTGTGGCACTACCACTGGTAATTACACCTCAGGAGAGGGAAACACACATGCACACACAATGACAGCCACATGAACACAGGCTGTAGACATATTGTCTTTTTAAAGTGTTACATCGTAATTAACGACAAAGATAACGTTAACATTGATTGTTGTGTCACAAAACATTAAGGCACAGACTTTCTCAACAACATTAACATGTTTTCTGGTGTTTCAATTTGAAAGCAAATCGCCAAGTCATGTAATGCAAGTATGCCATAGTAGGGTTAATACAAATAATTATGTTGTGTAAACCTCAGGATTATTCTTAACAGATGGAATGACAAATAAAAAAAATAGTAAGTGAATAAAGGATGCAAAGTGACAAGGAAAATGTGTTTTCATTTTTCAATAGTGCCCTTTTGTTTTTAGGTCACGCATTTTATATTTAAGTGCAATTCAGTACGCAGCACCGTCATGTTATTCACAGTATATACCCCCTTGTGATTTCAACTTAATGCTATTTTCTTTTTCCCATTAATCTTAAGTCTTTATGTAGTACCATTAACCTGGTTCCCACCAGCAGACCAACCAGAGGTAGCCAGGGCTGATTCATTATGGATGGAGCTCAAAGCGAAATGTGGTGTTTAATGATTTTCATAGCATCTTGATGCTGGCGGAGATCATTTTTGTGCTTGTTTCCAGCACTTAGCTGCAACCGCAGCACTGCTTGATGGCCTGCGTCGTTCTAGGACAAGGTCTAGCCTTAAACTGTCTGCTTTGTGTTACACAGCACGTTGTGTCTTTTCATCGGATGTTATAACTGTGTTGTGCCCGTCTCGCTCAATCATCCGTCCCTAAAGACGTTCTGACAATGTCCTGATAGCAAAGTACACATTTAACTCTTATCACACTGTCAGATGTATAATTCTGGAAGTGTTAGGACAATGCACATAAACAGACATGCATGTATATACACGTACATGCACACACAGACACACACATTAAATGTCTCCACACAGCCTCAAGCCACAGCTGAAATGTCAGAGAGAGGCAAGCCCGTTGAGTACGTTGTTGGCTGTACTTTTTGAGTCTCTTTGGTCCTGCCCATTTCAGCTCTGTCTAAGCAGCCAAGCTACTGCTCGAGGGAAAGAGCAGCAGAGCTTGTTGTGACTGTTGCTGCACTGTCTTTGACATCCTTCAAAGAGGGAAGAAAATAGTTGGGTTTTTTCCTCCCTTTTTGTCTTTCCTTTTTGTCAGTTGTTCTTGGATTCAGTGAACCAGGCTGAATTCTGATTTGTTCAACTAGAATTCTCCTCATGTCGAAGACATTTAGGTTCCACTGCCAATAAACAATGTTTTCATCCATGGATGATTTGAGTCAGAGAACCACCATCCAAGTAATATTCTGGCTGGCTGGCTAAGCTTGGTTTTATTTTACAGAAACTGAATGAAGTGTTTTAGACTAGAATTAGCACAAAGACACTACATGACGTCCTCACTCTGTTCTTTTCCTCTTAGTCACCGTTGCATTAAACATTAAAGAGAAGAGGCTAAATCCTTGGGCTCTTAACAGCATAAACGGTGACTAAAATCCACGATTAACCATCGGTTCATTCCTTTCGCTGCAAGATTTTGAGACCCCCATCTATCATAATAAAGATCATGTATTATAAATCCCAGTAGTTTGGTTCCTTAGGGAACTCATCCTGAAGTTAATTTGTCAAAAGCCAAGTTAATTGGTGCACTTCATCTTCTCTTCCATGATGGTAAAAACGAATCCATTACAGACGGCAGGCCTCCCGCTGAAATTTCCATCTGAATAAAGTGCACACTGAAACCACACAAAACAGGGGTTTCAAAAATGATCTTTTCTATATGTTTTTTTTGCGCTCACTCAGTATCTCTTTGTTTTGATCTATTTGCAACATCTGGATGTGTGGGGAGCCATATAAAGAGTGTTGCACACACAGAGGGGCAGTGTTCAGTGTGTGTATGTAAGTGTGTCTGTGCTGTGGGATTGTGTGAGCTGCTCTGTCTCACGGACGACAGTTTGAGGGTGAAAATGAAGATGTACTGTAGATGTCAAATTACACTAGTGGCCCTCGTTCTCTCTCTCCATCCCTCCCTCTCTCTCCCTCTCTCTCACACAAAGTCATCTGTCAGCAGTAAATCCCATCAGTTGTCACAGTGACCCCCTGACAGCATCCAAGCTCCAAGGGAGCTGCTTCACGCCAGGAATATTCATGCAGACCCAGACGCGCCAGCAGCAGAATCTAACAAATCACTCAATCAGCCAGTCAAACAGAACAGGAGTGAGATTGCTGACAACAAGAGACAGAAACACACGTCCTGCTACATTGCAGCCAGCCTGTATCGAGGCAAAACAATGAGTTAATAAGTTAGGAAGAGTTTGATATACTCACAGACCAGCAACACATACAGCTATATAATGAACTCCTTCCATATCTTTCAAAATGATCATACTTAGAGTGTTAACCTTGAAAAACTAGCTCTGGCAATGCTCTACCTAATTATAGGAATTCCAATAAAGTCAATTAAAATGTGCGAAGGGAAATGGAGGTGTTGATTACCCTCAGTTACACCACATTTACTTTGCAGTGTTTAGGCCTGTGTTAAAGAAATTAATAGAAGAAAGCCAGCAGGAAAGACTAAAAACAGCCAACCTCACTCATCTAATACAATAGATAATCATCAGTTCCCTGTTGGTTTTTTTTGGTCTCAATCTCCACATTTCTGTCAGAACACGATAGTAATGATTATATACTGCACATTTGGAAGACAATAGTTCATGCATTTTCTCCTTCTGTTTTACCTTCTGTCAACCTTCCTACAAAATCCCCACGCGCACGATATAAAAACTTCAATCAATACGAGATCAAGCTGCTACTTTTTAGACTTTTTCTAAACCCTGTTCCCTGTCCTACCCACACCTGCCCTGCAAATAGATTTCTATAAAGTTCTTTGTGTGGCATTTCGCCGTACTGCCTCCAACACTTCTCTGTTAAAGGTCAACTCCCTAAAAGCTTCCAGCAAGCTGCCCTTGATTCCGGCTCCCAACAATATCTTTTCCGGTCACGTTTCACATCCTGTCTTATTTGCTCCCTGGTCACATGGTTCAGCGTCAAGATTGTAAACTCTTATCTCTTTGAGTTTTTCATGGCATGTATGAAGTCTATGTTGTAAGACATTCAATGGCGATGATGAATTCCTGACATTTTATCTGTCTCTTCTTTTGCTTGAAAGAAACTCACCTTTCATTTGGGCATTTTCTTCAATGTTTAAATGCTTATTCATTTTGTGGTAGCTCTGTGAAAGTAATTTGAAGTTCAAATCCATGTTGCTCTCTGTGTGTTATTTTATGCCACATCCCTATAGCCAAGCTAGGCTGAAAGCCTTTCATACCCTCCCCCACCTATTTTTTCTCAATCTCCCTGTCACTTCTTCCCTTCACTGTGTGACCAGGAAGAAAGAAGGATTTTCATGAATTCATATTTCCACTTTATATATTCATGACTATTTCCTGAAGGCTATTAGAAAGACATAACTTATTCAGGTGGAAGTCTTAATTGAACCGCCCTCCATCTCCGCCTCGTGCTGTAGTCCCAAGATCTTCAACACACAAATTCAGAGGGAAAGCCCTGAATTGGAGGCAGCACTTTGCGATCGATAGGATCACCCTCCGTGCCTTCTTCCTAATGAAAGCCTTATTTAGGAAGCCATTGCTTGTGCATACTGGCAAGACGTTGGACAAGGTGAACCCTGGAGGAACATGGCTAGAGAGCAAATAAGTGCTTAGTTAGTAGGTGAGAGAGTTTACGAAGTACAGCAAGAACCTAGGCCAAGGTTGGAGCTTAGTGGAGTAGACCTTTTAGAGCAGCGAATTGGGATATTCATCATTTTTGTTTCGTTTTGTCGCGGAAGAGGCAGAGCCGTTGACAACACTGCGTCTGAACAATACAATGTTCGAAGATGTGAGTGAATGTAACAATAGACATTGAAGCAGCTTGAATACTTGTGTCCACAACGTCACAAGAGGGATTCCTCCAGGCTGGCTGCTTTCCAGTCGTCTTTGTTTGCCCTGAGTAGCGGAACATCTTCACCACAAACTCGCCTGAGCCCGCAACCCGTTGACGGAAACCTGTTCACTTCAAACATAAGAGTGTAGTTAAGCAAGCAGTCCCGGCTGCCATTTAGCGGCGCTATCTTCAAGGCCATCCCTTTCTGTAACGGCCAAATTCATCCACACCGCTGATATCCCTCCTTTTGTTTGGTGGATTTGACAACATTAAGATTGTATCGGTCGCTTCTCCCAGCTCCCGAAAGTCTGCCTTCATTATTCTGCAGTCAAAGCCAGACATTCTTTCAGTAATAGGCCCAAACAGCCAGGGGGG
The DNA here is from genome assembly GCF_050575085.1 of Anarhichas minor. Classification (NCBI taxonomy): domain Eukaryota; kingdom Metazoa; phylum Chordata; class Actinopteri; order Perciformes; family Anarhichadidae; genus Anarhichas; species Anarhichas minor. The sequence continues at coordinate 591,630 of NW_027466475.1, read as the reverse complement.
ATTTAGATGATCGCACTGTACACAGAAAACCTTCAATTTTTAGGCGGTGTGGCTGAAAGACTGATGAGACTGTCTGATTCATACTCAAGCCTTTCAAAGGATTCATAAATATTCTAATTGAGATGACTGGTAATCTTTTTTTTCTGCTGTTTATTTTGTCTATTTGGAGGATAGACTGAGCCAGTTTGGACTTTTAATCTGTAAGACATTCTCTGCACATTGAAAGAGTTTATGTAACAGGTGAGACAACGTACACTGGAGAGTGATAAGAGCAACACAAAAAAAAGGTAGAGGACACAAAAGTTTCAGCAGGTAAATGACAAGAAAAACAGATTGAAAGGAGAGAGTGAGGTTGTAGAGTCTTCCTCGAATCAGTCAAGCTGTATTCAAGTCAGAATGAACAACCACACACTCACACACACATGTAAATACATGCCCATGAACACAAGCACAGGCTGCAATGGCATGACCCAGTGGCTTCAGTGGCTGCCTGAGGGTCTGGCTTTAGAAAATGCCATCGCAAAGTGAGATCACTAACAGTTTACGCCGCGCTGACATTTTACAGCTGGCCGCTCGCAAAGGTCAGGCGCCCCACCTGAAGGGAATAAGCAGAGAGGGAGACGGTAGTGTAGCTGTGGTCACCACTGAGATTTGGCAGTCTCGACAGTCATCTACCAGTGCATTATGAACTCTGAGTGTTGGGTGCTCAGGAAGCGGTATTATGGTCTCAAAGTGAGGCCGTTGGCAGCTTTGCACCCGCTAAGTGCCAAAAGAAAAAGGTGGTGTTTGGCATTGAGATTAACACTGGAGCAAATGTTTGTCTTGTAATCGCTGCTGCTCACTGCTGCTCACTGCTGCTTTTAACAAGAATTTGATGTACTGAGTGGCGCCAGAGGACCTCAAACGTTTTACATCCCCATTACAGCTATGTTATTATACATAAAGCATATGCTCACACAGATTTTGTTGTGTAGAAGAAGAAGGAGAAGAATACACTCATCCGAAATACAAATGTATCATACTAAAATGGAGACATGTGCATGTTTACGGGCTAACAGGGACCGACCTGCCTGCCATGGCTCATGTGCATCCAGAACAGCGATAGCTTACTGTGCCATGATTAAGTGTCGTGGATCATCTTCTTCTAACAAACTGTAAACTAAAGCGGGAGGTCGTTTTAATGAACTGAATACATAGGTGAGTACACAAACTCTGCCAGCAAATTTGCATTTGCAATTGCCATGACATGTGCAGACACACACACACACACACACACACCTGCACCCACCCACACGCTGCTCTCCTGACAATAGACAGACACACGGAGGGTTGATGGTGTGTAGCGTTTGAAGGGCATCACCAGTGTCTCTGTCTCTCAGGTATCAAGTAGATAGCAGGGTAGCTAGGATGTCATTTATCTCGCTGACAGGGACAAGCCTCTGTGACAGCAACAGTCAGTCGAGCAGCACAGCGGCGAGGCTCTCTCTCGGTAATACTATCGCCCCGCCAACTGCACACAACAGCAATCCATTACAGGAAGCACACTGAGGCACGGAATATTGTACCACTGTAAAAAAATCGAACTAGTCCAATATTTCACTCCAACATGATCTCACCCTTCTCGTCATAGGGTGAGATCGCTTGCAGCGGCCTTTTGCGTAGAATCTCCATGCTGAAGGTTTGCACGCGGTTATCGTTGTAAACCATTGGCAGTTAGGTTTCAGCAGCACAACCACTCCATTATTAGAAACAAATATCACGGTTTGGCTTAAAATAAGTACGCTTGTAATGTGAAGTATACGGACGTAGTTATGCGAGCCAGTGGTATAGTTCACTTGACTTATTACTACGTCAGTAATAATCCCTCAACTTTTGGTTTCGCACACGACATGAACGCCGGTCCCTTGAAAAAGGATTGGAAACAAAGATTCTCTTTTAGTCATGTTTAGATTTGGACGGATTGTACTAACAGCAGTGTTTCACTGAGGCCTGCGAAAAATCCCAAATCTCTTGTTGAAAACATTTGCCGGGTGTTTTCCTTTTATCTTTTGTCTTTACAGTTGTGGATCCTCTGAGAGATGCATAGCACAGCGCTAAGGGACAGGAACAAAAGCATCTTAAAAGATGTTTCATTTTGTTGCACGATTAAGGGAATTTTGGGACGTAGAAGTATGCGATGGTGTTCTTCAGATGATCATGTAAAAGAGAGCAGGTGAATTGACTTCCAAATCCCACCAGTGGGTTTTTCACTTGAGCGACGATAGGGCCGGAAAAAAAAGTTTGCTGCTATACCAAATAAACTGTTGTAAAGCTGCTTTACTTTCCATCAAGGAATTAAGTGAAATAAGGAAAACAACTTCAAATCTGATCAACGGTTGCACAGAAAATAATAATTATGTGTAAAATAATAACAATGATATAAATAATTAAATTATAAACACTGGTTTTCAACAACTTCATAAGCTTCGTTTTAAATGTTGGCTGAAAAAATTTACAAAAATACTTTTTCTTAGTTTTGACTTTCATGCATATGAGATTAATTGTATCTTAACATAATGCAGTTACTGTGAATGCGTACTGAGCTGGTGTTCAGTGTAGCAGGGTGACATAGAGGTCGTTATGACTCATAATCAGTTTTCTCTCTCTGAACACTAAGTCAGGTTCAGGATTACACTCTTAATGCTGACCATGTCACTGATATGGCTGCTCTCAACCTGGCTCACCTCGTGGAGGCTGTTAGCGCGCAGTATGTCTGAGCAAATGGAACTAAATAATGTGTGTCGAAGCACTTTTTGCAATTGGAGTCTTACATGCAGAGATGTCGGTGCTGCAAAATTACCTTTTAAGTAATAATTAGATAATAGTAAGTAAAGTTGTAATTTGTGTTTGTTTTTTGGTTTGTGTGTGTGTGTGTGTGTGTGTGTGTGTGTGTGTGTGTGTGTGTGTGTGTGTGTGTGCCTGGGTGACAGCAAGTCTATAGAAAAGGAAAAAAAGGTAGGCTTTGTATTATGGCTGAAAATCAAGGCAACCCCCACCTCTCCATATGGCATCTACATCTGCTAAGACTGCCCTGCTAGGTCTTATGTAAGGGGGGATGATGGAGGAAAGATGGAGAGAGGGAAAGGACAGATATGGAGAGAATAAGGAATGAGTTGGGGGGGGGGGGGGAAGGAGAAAAGATGGATTGACGAAACAAGAATAAGTTAAAAACCCCGTGCTCTGGTAAGAATAAACAAATCCAGCTCCATCAGGCAGTAATCACTGAGCCACAACTTGGACTATTTACCATTTCATCACTTTGCCTTCATAGAAGATAAAAATAGCATTCACAAGTAAACAGTCCCCTCCTCTGGGAAGTGTGCATGAACATATACTGTTTTAAATAACAACAGAAGATCTGCAAACACTAACAACAGACAAGGTAATCAGACTGAAATGCCATTCCCTTCTGACATTGGGTTCATGTGAGCAGAATTCTGATTTGAATGGGGACTATTTCGTCTTGTTTTGCATGAACCAACCAATTGTCAGCGACATGTCAATTCTGCCAAAGACATCCACACTTACTGCTGTTTATCTGTTCCTATTTTTCATAAACGCAGCTTATCTTCAAAGGAAAACGTCTCGGTTCTTAATCCTGCCTACCAAGCTATGATTGTTCAATTCTTTCTCAAACTAAGGAAAATAGCAGATAATGGCAACAGCTCCTGACCTGTATACATGTGTTTTGTATTCCCAATGAAGCAACCAGATCTCAGTAAGGAGCTGTGCAAAGAGTGGACCCAGGGATCACACACAGCAGCAGTGGCCCTCTGGGCCCGCCTGGTCTCTCCACAGAATTAACCCGTAGAATGAACAACTTGCCAATTAAGTCATTTTGCGTGTTAATGGTACGCATTTTTAAATTTTTACATTTCATTTCACGTTGTGGCAAAAGATGATCAGATCATGTGCTTAGTAGGAGGTTGACGGGTGGTGAAACAAACACATGCCTTTCACCCAGGAGACCAAAAGTTGATTTGACTTATTTACGTTGACTACTAATTAACGTAACAAACTTCCTTATTTTAGCCCAAACCACGATTTTTTCCTAAACCTAACCAAGTAGTTTTGTTGCATAAACTCATTGCATGAATTACTATCTTAACCACCAGGTTTGAAACGTCCGTATGTGATTCATTTGGGATGAGAACGGGGCATTAAATGACACGTGAAAAGCCTTAAATGCAGTGAAAACAGCTGGCGTTAAATGACACACAAAAGATTTGAAATGCATGTCACGTCACGCAAAATGTCTTAAAAGTGATGTGCTATTTATATAACTGGAAAGCGTTTGAAAAAGAGTGACAGTCCCCGCTGAGAAAAGTAGCTAACACAAATGTCACTGTCACAAATGCACAGAGGATTTCACATTATCCATGTGATTGGCTGTGGCCAAGATAGGTTAGGAATTACCTGGAGTTGCCACAGACTCAAATCCAGGGAAATTAATATAGAATTGATTCATACAGTAGAAATGGCAACTTTGCACAAACATTCAGGTCTGTACTGGATGAAAAGCGTGATCAGATAACAATGTGCAAGATGAATGTTGTGTGCCTGTGGCAAAGACAACTGGACAAAGCATGAGATACATTAATATAACAAGAATATTTGGAAGATTAGATGTAAAGAACACAAAATGTACAATTTCATCAGGTCATTGTTTTTTTTACATGTATTTTGTTGGGTTAAAACATGAAGAAAACTGGACACTAAAGCTGAAAGAAATCAATAGCTTGTATTTCAATCATATGCCCAATAACACCTCCAGTGGACTGAGGAATCGATGTTGATGCGACACAGAGCAGCTTTGACAAGGAGCTCCTGGCTGAACATGTCCACTTGGCACTCGTAAACATGTCTTACTCTAATAGTGGTTTGAATTCAATACCATTGCTCAGGTCCATCTGACTTGTATTAGAAAGTGGGAAGTTCACCTCTCTGTTTACAGGTCTCTGTAAACCAACAGAGCAGGAGATTTTAGCAGACGTAAGGGTTGAGAAAGAGCGGCATGGGGAATTCATGTACAGAAAATAAATCCACGTCTTATTTGCCAAGGCTAATTCTCACAGCACATATATATATATATATATATATATATATATATCAAAGAGGGGGGAACAACGGTTGTATTACCGTATCTGAAGGAATGAACATCTGCACAGAGCTCAGCAGGTCCATACTCAAGTCTAAATAAATTCTTTACCAGGTGTTGAGATGTCTGGATTTCAAAGCTCACTGTCTGGCTGGTCAAACGGTGAAAAAACCTTCCTGCTGCCAACTGGAACATGAACATAAAACCTGCTCGCATTTTTAGCTGCTCAGTGAGGATGAATGCAACGGGTGAAGGACCAGCATATCAAAGTCACTCAACTTTCATATATACATATATATGAAATTTAACCACAAGCACTCATCTCTCCCCGTCCGTTATCCGACCATCTGTGTTATGCATTTTGTGTCCAATTATGCATATTGTATGGACTATTGTAAAACTATTATCAACCTCTCGAGTTCAACCACAGAGTTATACAATGGCCTAAGTGATCACTGGAGTGTTGCAAAGGCCCATTTAGAGCAATCTTATGGGCCATAATGAGCTTCTTAGTGGGTCGTTTCTACTGTTGTACTGGTTGGTGAAGAACAGAACGCAGCCAACAGTCCTGCAGGGTCTGTTTACCTCCCAACTGGGTGACTCCACATACCGCTTGAATCAGTATTCATGAGGTGCATTAATGTCTTTAGAAATGGAGCCCTTTTAATGAGAGAGTCACACACAGAGAGATAGCATACCAAAATGAAAGCATGAAAACTCCCTTGCATGTTCATCTGGTCCAGCCTGCAATGTATGATGAACCGCGGGAGACCACTGGCTCCTGGAATTTGCATTGCCATATTTAAATTCCCCCCCCCTTCCCCCCCCCAATATACAGTTTAATTTCTTCACAGTTTGTCTTTGAGTGGCTCTGCGAACGAGGTGGCGCGTGTCTGCACAAAGCTCCATGCTGAGGGCATTGCCTATCAAATACAACCTTTATTCCCGCTGCTGCAGCCAGAACTTTGCATGTGTTTGTATATACGTGTCTTGTGTATAACCCTCAGCCATCAGTTGAAATGTAAAGCAGAAAGGGGAAGATTTGAGTCACATGAGTTTCACACTGATCTGGTTTCGATATCTATCTCATTTGAGCATCTGGTATCAACAGCAACAACTACACAATCAACATTGAAAAGTACCAGTAATAAAGTAGCTACATTTTGGAGAGCCCTTGTTAAGTTTATTACCAAAACAGTGTGCTTGTCTGGAAATAATTGCCCTGAGTGTGGCCTGTTTCTGGAGGACATCACCTCAGGGACAGGTCAAGATACACAGTCAGGTCAATTTCAATTAACTGTCATTGTTAAAGAAAAATGATATGAGTATCTTCGTTTCATAGTTTACTGCTCTGCCAGCTTACATTGCATTCTTAAGAAACTTGAGAATACTTTCCAGAATCTAACATGTTTACTTTACATAACACGTTCATAGAACTATTTCTACTCTGTTCACTGTTTGATGTTCTTCGACTATTATTAGTCACAGAATCCAGCTCACAGAATGAAAAGTATCCCATGTTTGCAAGAAGAAAAAGCTAATTAGGTTTCTTCTAATTTCTTGGTTCACTGGCATGATAAACAATCATTGCATGTCCCATTATAATATGCCAGATTAATCAACCCTATATTGCTCCCACAAACACATTTCATAGGTCAGTTATGGATGGGGTCCATTCATATAGTGACACAACAGGGCCATTTCTGTTGGACATGACCTTGTGTTGAACGGACTGGAAGCTGAAAGACTCGGGTGTAAATTACTTCTCGACAAAGTGCTTCGGCAAACAATGGGGGAGTAATGGTGTGTTTCACAGAGACAAGACTAGCGCCTCCTTTATTCACAGGGGTGAATGCACTGGACGCCATTTAGTGCTCATAAAAATGGCTTGTGGCTGCTGGCACAAGTCTGTGCTCCTTCACTGGGCGAGACCAAAAATAGACTGATGTAAGTGTTTCACAGCGTAAATAATTGAATATACCTGCTCACGTCAAGGAACGTCTCTGACTGTGATTTTTCTATCAAAATACTGCATTTCGTAGGTGTACATCTCCATTTGAAATCAGCTGTGCTGTATTTTGTTTGTTTTTGTCATGTCATAATCCTGGCATCAAATCAGTCCACCATTGATTCACACAGCAGATGCTCACCTTTTCCGAACTGTTAACTGCGCAGGGTTCCAGTTCCAAGACGAATATTCTTACCAGATCGAAGTCATAACTGGGATAATTATTTGTACGCTAAGTGGTAGGAAAAAGATGTCGTGGGGGATATGGACGGAGGGAATTTGCAAACAGGAGAAAAAGGGAGTGGAGGAGAGAGAGGAGGAGGAGAAAAGGGAGCAGCACAGATGCCAAGGTTTTCCAGTTCAGTGCACTGAAACACGAGCACACACCACAATTAGGATGTCCGGGGAGATTGTTAAATAAGACATTTATCAGAGAAAACACTGCTGCCTGAGTCCTTTCAGCAAGCTGCAAACTTTAAAACATTCAGCTTTTATTGCATTTGTGTGCAGGGAATAGCTCCATGAAAAAATACGGCCGGGCCGAGCGAAGCGCCCAGAGAGTTTATGTCAGTGTGTTTGTGCATGCTAATGGTTGCATGTGACCGGGTAACCCTACACGCACCCTGACCCTTCGGAAATCGATTCCACATCCCAGCTTTACCTTGATCTGACCTTGCGCTTGTTACAGCTCGTCAGATATCTCAAGCCTGCCTGAGAGAGTGCAGAAATACATGACAAAACATCAACGCATAAATATTGCTATTTATTACTTTACACAACGTATATTAACATTGGCATACCATACATTCTCAAAAACTTGATTTCCTTCCTGTTTATGTGGAACAGAAGACGGCATATCTTAGCACATTTTAACAAGAAGCTTTCTTGTTTTTTATCCGCACCCATTTTAATTTGCTGTTGATGCTGTTTTAAATCCTCTATTTGAGAATTTACAGCATAATGTACAACTAGTATTACTTTTACTTAATAGTTTCTTGTTTTTGATGCTGGATCACTGAAAAACAAATTGCTTATTATCTCAGCAATGTCAACAACAACCAAGACAGATGCTGTTTCTGTGGATACAGGTTTAAACTTAGGACCAAAAGTGTCCCTGTTGATATTACCGTGGCAACTGCAGGACTTGAGATGACTTGTGCCGTGGCGTAGCACCGAGCCACTGCTGTCCAAACAACCTAAAAAAAGGTCCTAAAATGTAATACTTCGGGGGCAACATTTTGGGGCATTTGCTCTTGTTAGCTTGTGCTCCCCGTTTGAAAGCATCTCTTCTGCAGTCAGGAAAGAGGATATTTGTTCAGTTAAGATGTGAGATCGTCATGAGTCGTACATACGTTCTTTTTTATATAGATATATAAACATATTCATGTCTTTTGTTTCTTTATTTGTTCGACTCTCGTTCTGCAGATCTCTGGGAGCAACATGGCAGAGAGAAGAGACACAGATGAGAGATGAGTCTCTCTTTCTCTCCCTCCCTCTAACACTTTACTCTTCATTTCAATTCATGCAGGTGCATCCGATCTCTGTGGGAATTCACCATCTGACACTTTGGATTTTGAGGCCCAATTAAAATTAAATGAACAAATAAAAAAATAAACTGATAATCACTGATAATTGTACCGACGTGTTGAATCTCAAAGCACAGGAGCTCTGTATTAGAAATGTGTGTGGGGGGGGGGGGGATGGAGATGGTTCGAAAGGAAGTTTCTGAACTATTCAAGCATGGCTGTCGGACTTCACCTTTCAGCGGTATTTATATTAAGAGCCTGAGGTGCGAACTGCAGGCCAAGGATAAGGGAGGCAGAGGCAGAAAGCAACATATAAACATATAATTGATTCCTTATCTAATGGTGAAACATTGGCTCTCCTCGGCTGTAATGGTTCTATCCATTAGCTCCCAGTCAAGCTGCCTCTTGCCTCTGCGGGAGTAATGGCCTGCAGCTACTCATATCTCTTATCGAAATAGGTTTGTCGGTGTGTTGGGTGTGTGTCTGTGCAAGTGTGTGGGCGCGGCTTATTTTTCTCTATTTATCATAATCCAAATGTTTCCACTTATTGCATTTATGCTAGATTTACCTTTGCTTTCTCGCTTTGCAAAACTTAGCTACAGGCAAATTTATAGCTAAATATTTTCAAATGGATGCATAGTCTTTACATTTACAAAAACTAAAAGATCGATATCAGAGGGGCTGTCCTAAAACATGTAGCCGGCAGAACCACAGGTACGAACCATTAGCAATATCTTGAAATTATTCATGCAGTCTCTGGCTGCTTATCTGTGATATCGCGCTGCATTTTGCCTAAATTTAATCCAGTATCATCATCAGTTATTGTCTCATAAATACGCTGGCAGAGTCTCACGCACACCCTCTTCCACATTGATAAGGATTCCATGTAAGCACCAAACCAATATCTCTAAATACGCATAACTTTGTTTGACGGCTAAGTAATTAAACCCATCCAAGCACAGGCTGCATATCAAATGGCGGTCTCTGCATAACACATGGCGCGGGCCTAAATTAAATGAATTAAAAGTGAATCTGTTTGGAGAGTGGAGCTCTCAAGCAAATCCCCCACGCACACTAGAGTTTTTTTGGAGCGAGATACGTATGCAATATTAATATGGGTACACACAGCGCAGGCACATGCACCTAAACACACACACACATACTGTACACAGTCACTCAGATGACACACACAGTGAACTCGCTCTGTGTATTGGAAATGAACAGGATTCAGTGAGTCGCGTTAGCTGCCCACTGTGTGGTGGTTTTGAAGCCACACTGCCAAGCGCACACAGATGTGTCAGCCGAGCATGAAGCGGAGCCACGGATGCAAAACTCCCCAGCGGATAACTTTGAAAGATGGTGTCAAAGTTAGCAGCGATGTGACAGAGGTGTGAATCACTTTAGCTTTTTAGTAGTGTTTTTAATGTTATTCACCGTGATGCTACCAAGTCTAAGTTCATGCTAAAGGTTTAACAGTACGCTGTAGCATTTTGTGCTTCATTGTACTTCTACTAATTGTTACAGGTAAGTACTTTTATTTTTCCATGAAACGTTACGAATGAAAGCTTTAGTTTCTTATTTGTGTGCAAAGGTATGCATAAACTAATCTACAGGACATAGAGGAGTTAAAGTTATATCCCCTGTTTGTTTTTTTAAATGAATGCAGTAATAAATACAGTACAACCCAATAATACAATGTATATAGACACTCTACTGTTCATGCATTAAAGCTGGGGTTGGCAATCTTGAGAAACCAGAAAGAGTAAGTGAAAAAATCCAACCGAAATATCACAGCTCTTTTCCATTGAAAGTAGCTACAAGCTATTTATAAAAAGTCTAGGAGGAGATCTAGTGAGAATGTCGCAAAGTCTGCAACTCTAACAGGGTGTCCTTTCAGGCTTCATCATTATGAAGCTGTCCAGCTGGCAGCTTGTGGAAGACTGGGGTGACGCGCGATGAGTGCACGAGCCAAAACACGGCAAATTGACCTGCACTACATGGTGATGGCTCGTAATGTGTTAAACGAAGTGTCGGCACCATGGAAACAATGCCAGTCGACAGTCAATTAGGATCCTTTGTCTCGGTCGACACAAATATCAAATCCGTCCAAGTGGATGTACAACATTCAGAGCTACAGACAAAGTAATAATAAACTTTAAAAAAGACTATTTATGACGGGGAGTCAAACAAATACTCTACTTTCCACCATAAGACCACAAGTGTTGTTGAGTTATTTAGAAGTTATGTTTGTAACATGCCGCACCTATGCGCTGTTAAACAGATACTGGATTTATTTCTTCTTCTTTTTTGCCAGAGCATTTCATTTATAGATTGTATAGATTTCAACAAATGAAGCAACAATGTTTCACAGAAGATGCCATTCCTAGCTTTGAGTGCATTTACACAATGAAAAACGTGCTTTCACTAAAGTTCCACTGACCTTCATTCTTGTTTTATTTTAGCAAACCTCCACAGGGAGTGCGTTTCAACATCCTCTCCTCAAATTCACGTCAGCTTGAGTTGAGAATGATCTACTTAACAGAAGATGAAAACTGAGCTGAAGAATCACCTGCAGGGGGGGCATCTGGCTGCCTGCCTCAGGCTGCCCATCAGTGCCTCCCTAGCTGAGGATTTCCCTGAACAGAGAGCTGCAGAGCTCAGAACAGAACCAGAGGCTCAGATACCCAACACCTGCTGCACAATACGCAAGCAAGCATACAGCGCCCACGGCTAATTTGTCATGTGTGCTTTGCTTCTTTAAAAAAAAAAGAAAAAGAAAAGCAGTAAAGTTGTCATACTATCCAATAAATTCTCAGTCGGAATCATAATTCATGTTATGGCAGTATTATTTTGACTTAATTAGGCCTATAATGTTGTTTGAATGAAATCTGGTTTCATCATGTGATTCCACGGATCACCCTACATGATGAGCATTTGTCTTTCCTGACATTGCAAGTAAAACATTGATACAGTACATACATTTATATATATTAATAAGAGCAATTATATCCTCTGCAGCCAGTAACCTGTGACATAATTATGTGTGATGTCATACAGCTGTAATTGGCAATTAAGTGGGGAATGTGGATAGTAAAGATGGGCTTTTTCATCCTTGTTCTGAATCAGAATAAACCCTTATGTTGGACTGTCATAGTGCATTTCTTAGAGTTTTCTAATTGATTCTGAATACCATCTCTGGCTATTAGCATTACAGTTACATTGAGCCTAGTGGGATGTATAACTGTGAGTATGCTTCTTATAACTAAAAAATACAGGTTTTCTAAAATAATGTTTTGGTCAATATCAAAACATCCCTGTGGTAACACAGTATGTTCTTAACCAGTGTTTACACTGAACAAAAGGATGACATTGATATTGAACCGCTTATAACAGCAACATTTTTGGGCCAAAAGCCATTCATTTTAATGGTGAACCTGGAGTCATTGGACATGGATTTGCACATGTGGGCAAAGTACAGAACTTGAAAGTCAAAAATGGAGAATGTGATGATGTTAGCTGTGTCACACCATCCACCATGAAAGAAACTTGCTATGACCAATGGTAGTCGTTACCTGACCAGGGTGTCACCATGCTTTTTTTCTGGGCAAGAAGGCTTACTGCGCCTGGGCACTATGCCTAGTCCTCATGTCCATGGTTATTTTTGTGAATGTAGCTTGTTCTATGCGTTTTATCTGAAAACTGAGCTTCTGTAAATTCTTTTTCAGTGTTGACATGTAGACAGGGTAAAGAAGAGATTTGGTCTTGGAACGTCAGAGCATGCGCTGTTATTTCTTCTGTTGAGTGCACTATTGAGGCGACATGTCGTGCAAGGGTGGCATCAATTCATCCATGTGCGGCGGACGTGGCCAAATAATCTTGCTTTCAGGTCTTTTTATATGTTCATACATAAATGTGCAGTTACTTTACACAAACGTTTACAAAAAGACCAGTGTATGTGTGGACAAGGCATACGACTTCAAACAAGCCAAGCTCCCAAAAGTACAGCGTAACAGAGTTTTACTGGAATCACCAACATTAATATAATAAAATCAACGTTAATATATCATTTACCTCACTGAAACACTTTATGATGTGCCAATATTGTACAAAACACACAAGAATTCTTCAAGTTGTCACAACTACTTTGCTTTTATCCCTCCGCCTATAAGGCTAAGAGAGTCAGACCCACAATGCATTAAGGGGATTCCCCATGTATTATTGAACTCCTCCCCCTGTGCCCTCCCTCATCTGTTAGTCTGAGTCATCCTGATCCTCCTCTCTGTCTGCTGCCTCTATTGCATTGATTGGGACCACTGCTGCCTCACGTGCCCACCCTTTACTGTTCCATACAGTTTGAATCTGCTCTGCTTCCTCGTCCTCTTTATCCACTGTTGGGTGGGTGGTGGTGGTGGTGGGGGGGTGTAGAGTGGAGATACGTGGGAAGCACATCTTGGTTACTCATGTGCAGCAGCGATAGGAGTGTATGTGTAGGCGGATGGGTGTCGCAGTGTATTTCATATGTTTGTGTGTGCATCTGTGTGTGCGGGGGTGTGTTCACAGTAAGTGGAGCAGCGGTATGGGGTAGCAGCAGCTCTTTTGGGCTTCAGATGAGCCTCCCCCTCCATATTGTCTTAAAGCTGCTTAGCATTGGATCTCTTTCTCACCCTCTCCTTATCTCCCCCTGCTTCTCTCTCACTCTGTGTCGGTGTCTTTCACCGGCTCGTTGTTGCATGATCATTTCTCACCACTGCAATCCAGAGAGAGTTGGGAGATATCCTACATCCTTGGTTGTTGAAGGCCGTGTGTGTGTGTGTGTGTGTGTGTGTGTGTGTGTTTGGAGAATATGAAAGCACTTTGCATGTCAGTCCAAGGTACGCATTCATATATCTGTGTAGGTGTGTGTGTGTGTGTGTGTGTGTGAGACAGATGCAATTTATGTTTTGCAATTTGTTAGGACGTGTAAGAGGAGAGATATTGGTTTTAAAGAAAATTGCTTCAAGCTATACTACCTCATTAAGACGGGTCATACATATTTAAGACTTGGGACATGCAATGATCTGATTTGCAGCTTAGTCGGGCTGCAAACTCATAAAGCAAGGCAAATCGAATGCTATAGGCTGCTGAGGTTGCTTACATGCTCAAAGGTTACTTAGATTACTTTTTTGAAATGGCAAAACAATATAAAAAATGGCTTTTGGCAAAAGATAAGGCTTTTTCAAACACAACTGCTCTATACTCTGGGTTATACTATTGGGCTATACTATTGGTTATACTGTAATCAGTTAAAGCGTCTGCATAGCCAGTGATGGCCCTATGAATGAGCATGACAGATACAGCTCAAAATAGTGATTATGAGGTCCATTTGATATGAATGCCAACATGAAAACAATGTATTCATGTGGAAGAGGGGAGGATAGCTCTGGAGACTTTAAATAACTGCAATTATCATATAAAAAACACATTATTATCACTTGGCCCCCGCGTGACTGCAGGTGAATGTCTAACAGTTCAGATTAAGTGTCCTATTTATGAAATACGCCTTATTCAAAATGGAACATTATTGTAATGGCTTATGATTATACAACCACTGAAAATACATAAATATGTTTTTCTGAATTATCTGGGGATAGAAATGGCAATTTTCACATGGATGAATAAACATTCTACTCATAGTACAATTACATACAAAAACAGTTAAATGTGCTGTTTATCTAAAGCAGTGTAATGATGTAATGACAAGTAAATAACTGCTGTTGTCAATGCTCTTGCTTTACAAATAAAAAAACAACTTAAATGTAAAGACATGTTGATAAAACTGAATGTTTATTTATTTATTTTTGTTCTATCAAAGCTGCCACAACACACTTTTAATGGTCCCGTTCTCATACTCTCTCAGCTGTAGTGCACAAACGTCTTTGAGTTTATTGTCTCTGCCAGTCCGTCCACATACCAGACACTGTGGATTTTGTGCATTGATGGAGTAAAAGAGCCCTATTTGAGGCCTGGAGCGACACAGTAGAGATGCCGTTTCAGTGGAAAAGCTTGTTAGTGCAATGTCCGGCATCAACGAAAGGCGATCACTCAAGCAGGAAACCAAACTGACAGTGTACGTCTTTGCAGTGTGTGCTTTCCCACCAGGATAGTTGTGCTTGTCCGTGTGATTGACTGTGTGTGGTGGTCTGTTTATAATCCCGTCCATGTATGCAATCCAGGGTGCACATGTGTGCAGAAAAACTCTGGCGAGCTGATGTTGAGTGGGAGCGATTGGTCTCGGCAGGCTGCGTGTCTTCAGCTAGTGGGGTTCTGAGGTAAAGGCTGCTGGCTGGTCAGCTAACACGCTCTGGTGAAAGAAGTGAGCATGGATTTGAGGAACGAAGACAAGCATGCTTTCGGGGTTAAAGGGCGAGATGTTTGTGGTGCATCCACGGTGCAATGTTTGAAACCATTTCAAATGCTCACTGTATTCTGCAGTTCCCTGTGTTCCGTTAGACTCCACTATTTCAACCGGTACTGTCCTATTCACCTGCAAAATCGACCTGTTTTACTGAGTTGTCCTTGCACACACGGTATAGATCAATATCAGGGACATTACATTAACGGGGACAAATGACAAATCACGTTTGACCATCCACACAGCAGTGGGTTTCCATTTAGCTTAGATATGGACAGAAAACCCCAGAATCATGTTTTAGCTTTTCAGAAATAATAACGAAAGCAAATCTTTATAAGAAAGCTTCAACTAATGAGGTTTTAGAAGAGAGTACAGAGGAGAGAGGAGGCCTGACGTGGCATCTGTTTCTGCTACCATTGCCGTATTTTTTTCCGTTTTGCAAAACCTTTAGATTTTAGTGCGTTTAGAAACACAGATTGCTACAAATTAAGATCCAAACATGTGCACCTCTGATCTATGCTCTGCTGCATGTGCGATGCACCCTTAGTCCCAACTGAAGCATGGATGATGGATGTGCATTGGTCACAGAGGGAGGTGAAATGTCAGGCCCCATCAATAGCTCACATACACATGCACTGCCTTTGGATCATTTGAACAAACACAAGGTTACATACTTAGACACACGCATATACAGGAACACAGGTAGACACACAGACACACACACACGCACACACACAGTGGTAAGTGTCTGTCCTGGCCTTCAACCTCTAGCGTGGAGCATCATACCCAGGTGGCCGGCCCCTGCTCTCTGGCTGACTAATGGCCCAGCAGCACAGGGGTCCATCCATCACAGCCATGCCGCTGTGAACGTTGCACAAACAGGTACATGCACACACAGATTCACACCCATGCAAGCAGGATGAAGGCGATACACAATCGTGACCTCACCGAAATGCAAAAGCACATAAAAGTAAGTTTGGGTATTTCAGCACTGTTTGGGTGACAAGAACAGAGAAGTGGCTCACATTTGGGGAGATCACACAAACTGTGTAATGTCAGTGTTTATGTGCCGTGTTTGGTTCTATTCCTAGCCCTGTGCGTTCATTCGTCAGCTGGCATCGGAGTCATTTATTACCATTTGCCATGTCAGTCAAGCCCCTGATCCCCTCCATCCATCTCCCAGAGTCTGCAGCACTGTCCCCGTCTCCAACTCCCCCCGCTCTTCCCGAGCCCTCAATGCCTGCATAACTCCATGTTCAGCATTCACACCTGCAGCTGAGGAGACACACTCTGATAACTACTCAATAGGCGCCACGTCGCACCATGAGCAAGGCTTGCATGATATGATACGGATGGCCGAGAGGGAGAATTGGAAGTGAGAGTGGATAGGACAGGAGAGAGGGGTTATCGGAGGGTATGAGACGGATAAGAGAGAGGAGAAGGGCGGGGAGGAGCAAGATGAAAGAAGAAACGATGTGAAGACGGTGGGGACATATTCCGACAGAGGAGCAAACTGGACTAGAAGAAAGAACAAGGCAGCGGAGGCTGGTGGTAGAGAGCCGTACATATTGAGACGGAAAGAGCTGAAGTTGACAAAAAAATCAAGACTAATTGAAGAGGAGCTCGACACGAGGCGGTGTTTAAAATCTGGTGCATGTTCAGTGGTAGAGAGACAGAGACAGAGGGAGCAGAGGGAGAGATGGAGGGTCAAACATGAAAGTGCAAGCTAAGCAGACATCACAGGCGTGAGAATGTGACTAGACAAAAACAACGTTCTTTGACTTGCTCCTTCTGGGATCTTATTAGCAAAATCTTCAGCAGTCTAACCGGAGCCCATTTCCAAGCTTTGATTTTCTTGCAGCAAAAACACGATTGTCATCAAATTCAAAGGCAAGATTGTGTCGACGCAACGTGACCTGATTTATTGACACAAACAGCAATGTCTTTTTGCTTTATGCAAAACAGCAAACAACATTGACTCTTTTAAATAATATAAATTAGGACTAGACACAACTTCGGAGGTTGATGGGCATCATCATGGCAAGATTCACCACCGTCATATTTCACTGCAGTAATTCGCATCACTGCCGAAGAAAAGCAACGCAAAATAGAATCTGTCTTTCTTTTCTGAGTGCTTAATAGTGACAGTTGCAGGGGGTCAATGTGCCTCTACCATGTCCCACCTACTTGTTGCTGTTTGTGATTCTGTGGCGGACGTGCTCCTCTAGCCAGGCTGCGAGAATGTTTTTTTGCTGAAGCAGGGAGAGGACTTACATCAGGAGGCCCAGAAGAGCTTTACCACCTGACAACTATGGGGCTTACAGCACACACACACACAGGCACACTGTACCGCCTGCACTAGACTTCATTTGAGGGCTGAGTACTAGTCATGCAATACCATTGGGTGAGAAATGATCCCAGAGTGAATCACGCTGAGAGGTAAGGCCAGGTGTTCAGGCTCCGCATCCCTCATCAGTAATTAAGACTGGAACCCTCGGGCCTTCACACCCCATAGAGGACAAGATGGCGAGGGAGCGCAGACCTGGGTCTACTCCTGCTCAGCTTAGAGATTTGTGGAGCGTGACTCACACGATCCCCTTGTCCCATTTATACTTATCTCTGAAATGCATAGTCATTCGCTTCACTCCAGAGCCCCCCCCCTCCTCTCCTGGAATCACACACTTATGTTCCGGAAAGTCACATCCAATGCAGTTTGGGCGACAGTCTAACACCTATTTCCTCAGATTGCACAAAGAGACTAAATTGTCGCTGCTCCATTACCGCCAATTTATTTTGAATGCCGCTGAGAATGACACAACGGTGTGTCAACGCTGGGAGCTACTTTAAGGTGCCCTCTTAGATGTGGCCACACACACGCGAGCCCTTTCTGCTTTTCACTGCAAACACAGCGGATGTTGTACACAACCATGCTTTTCTTGCTTTCGTCCCTCCTCGAGCGCCCAGTCCTGCTCACTTTGTTATTTAGATCCCCAAGTGAAACATAAGTGTATGTGATGATAAATAGAGCGAGCGGGGGGGAAGCAGAGCAAGGACGTCATGTGCACAATTCACCCCGAGTTCCTGCTGTATAGTGCAGGGTGCTCCCGCAGCATATGACTTTCCTTAAGCTATGGGGACTGCATTACCGTAATAATATGCACTTATTATTCGTATAGTGTATTGTTTTTAAATGTGTACAGGGATTGTGGGAAAGCTAATTGCATTTCAAGGACGAAAGAGTAGAGAGAGAGAACTCTTGAACTGTAATCTAGTGTGAAAAGCTTACACACAACTACGCACCGAATTCTTCTCTCAAAGGACAGCAGGACCTGGATCAAGTCATGCATATGGTGCACAGTCAAAACACTGTAAATAGACTGGAATAGGCATTTGCTTACATTTCACATGTGTATTTGCTTTGCTTGAATTTAAATATTTAATAAACCCCTCACCATCTTTCCAACTTTGTGATTTGTTTTCCTCTTGATAAGAGAGACCCCAGAGGTTGGGCAGAGGAGACTCCTGCTAAGAGGTAATTATTAAATTATTAAACCATTCAGGTTATCTAAAGTTTCATGGCCAGCCATTAGCGATCCAAGCCAGCAGAAGTAGACTGAAAAAGCCAGAATGCTGCAGGATGAACAATATGGAGAGATGGGGGGATTGACCGAGAGGAAGGGAGAGAGAGGCAGCGAGAGGAGGAGGCCAGCGAGGATGAAGATATAGATGACCTAGATAAACATGTCTTGCACGACATTTTTCTCTCCGCCTCCTCTTTCTTTACATCCTCGTGTTTTTCGTCATGTTGCCTCACCTCCTCCTCCTCCTCCTCCTCCTCATTGTCATCATTGCTATTTTCCTCTCCTACCCTCCCCACTTCCACCTCCTCCTCCTCCTCCTCCTCTGAATGACTAAAAGTGAGTACCGCGTGGTCTCACAGAATAGAATATCACACCAGTTCGGGTGCACATGGCAGTGCTACACACAGTACCTGCCTGCTCACGCTACAGGCCAGAACAATGGGAGGAAAAAAAAAAAATAAGGCGGAGGGATGGAGTGAGAGAAATGGAAGTTGGAGGTGAAGGGAAGACGGTAAAATATTAAGATCATTGGGAGAGAATAACTTGTGATTCATATTGAAATGTGTGTGTGTGCATGAATGCAGAGCGGTATATAGAGGTGTGCTATAGTGGATCTGAGTCGTGCCTGCTTTGGGTAGTGTGCACCCCGCTTCACACGCAATTCCGGACTGACTTATTGCTGATGCAGCAATATGACTCTACTTGTCATTACTTATAAATGTACACACATGGACATACACACACATACAGCGGGCACTTCAAGCGGAATTATCATTACCGGCCTGTCCAAAGTTTATACCTCCTCTTCCTCCTTCTATCTTCATGTAATAATAATGGGCTGTGTCAGAATCTTAAAAAACTAAGCTCAGTTTAGCTTTTTACCCTCCAACCTTCTGCTTCTCCAGCTTTTTCTGACATGCGCTTTTTTTTCTTTTTTTTTTTAACAGCCCATCAATTTACAACTGTATACCCTTTAAACTGACCTTATCGCTTATTCTACTATTCAGTACCATTCAGAATGTTACCCTTTCCAATGTAAGATTCGTGCAATGCACACAATTTTCCGCCTCTAATACTTTTTCTTTAATCCTCACGTCAGATGTATGTTGGACGCTCAGATTGTAGCGCCGGGAAGGTCAAGAGGCCGCAGCCTAATATGATCGCAATCAGCACAAATGTGACTTACTGAAGCTTAGGCTTTAGCTTTTGCCTTTCAGCTCAACCCATGGGACAATACGTTAACAGCACTCCACTGTTTCCTCATGGTGGTGGTGGCATGACATCAAATCCTGCGTAAACTTGATATACTGGACATCCTTTGGCGATTCACTGAAACCTATAAAGATACAGTTGTGAGGGTTTATGAGTAATGTCACTCAGCTTTACATTATAGTCATTTCAGATTGACATGGGTCATTTCACTAATTAGGTGGGCCGGTTTAAGCATCGTTGTAAGAATGGATTATTCTCCCTAAGCCAGCAACATCCTATTCAGATGTTGCTGGCTTAGATTCAACATCTGAATATATGATAAACCTTCATCAGGGAAGATTCAAGAACCGAAAGTGTAGAGTGGTATGTTCTCTGATCTTTTAACTTCTAAATCCCTCGGGCGACCCGTGGATCAAGACCTCGCTCACAATAACTGATTACTGATCTAAATCCTGAACCCGTCAACAACAATAAACTACAGTGTTGTTTTGAGAAAAACACACAGCTAAAATGGGTCAAGTGGCCAGTTGCGGTTTTGGTTACTACCAGACCAGAACTATGTAACAGAAGTGGAACAAAGATACATTTCAATACATGTTTCCTCACATGCGATTGTTCTTAACCAACTGTGACACAGAGTAAAGCACAGGAAAACAGCAGACTCTCGTTATTTTTAGTTGAACAAATAGCAGCATTTCTTCTTCTAACAATATACAGCATAGAAATAATAACCTTCAGTTTGTGGACGCATATCAAACAGCTTTGACACTATCTGCCCAAGCGTCTTAATTTCCCCCCTGGAGGTTGCAGGCTCTGATCTTTGACACTAACGATTACACTCTGTGATTTACATTGCTTTTCGGGTCAATCGCTAACAGATCGTGGATCATGTAATCGAGAGCCTGTCCTGAGGATTGTGTGCAAAACTTTCACCCAAATCCTATTAGTTTGACTTGCTTTTGTAATGGTCAGTGTTGTGAGACAGTGAGCCCCTTTAACCTGGTAATCCACATGGAGAAAAGAGAGAGTTTATATGACTAACATAACTACAGAATGAACATAACACCTCATCCATCATCATCATCATCCACAGCAAAGTGATGTTGTAACAGTCTGGAAGAGGTACTCAAGGAAATGAGTACACTGGTATGTATGCAGTTTACTTGTGATGGACTTTAAGGTAAAACGTACAGCACGCTACTCAGAAACAAATACATTGATATGAAATGCCTATCATAGTTGTATGTGATCTTCATCGCACCACTGGACCCTTGTGGTGGTTCAGGGAGGCTGAGAAGACACTTGATAATGATACTTTCTCTATACACACATACAACTAACTACTACCCGTTTTTGTGTGCATGCGTTTCTGTTCATCTGTGTGTGCGTGTTTCAGAGAGACGAGGATCGAGAGAACGATGAAAGCACAGTTCTTCACGCTGTTAATGAAAATATTTGGCACGTGTGTATCATTTTATGTTGGTCGTATCCGTTTCCTGTGGGCTCTTTGTCTCTACTGCATACAGCTTCTCGGCCGAGCTGCCGTAGTAATTATTATTTACTGATTTGTAATTGCTTGTTGAGTCTCACAGGGCAACTTGTAATCACACTCATTCCCCCTATAAAGTAATTGTTTCTTTCCAAACTAGGTTTGACAGTTCTGCCTACAGTGGTAGCACATCGTGCGATGCCGAATCTGGTGCCGTGTTTGGAATTGTTATGTGTTCATATTTTGTGTGCTGCACGGTGTTGTGTTGTGTTGAATGCAATCATGATGTGCTGTATTGATTTCCATCGTATTAGAGAATATCCTCCTGCTTGGCACCACAACATGCACCAACCCTGCTTCCTAAAAAATACTTTCATAAATAATTCATTTGCAGCAGTTATTAAAAAGCCAACACTGACTTTTTCGATATTTAACCAAAACAAAGGATCATAGAGTGCTGCAGGGATGACACATGTTTGTAGGCATGCCACCGGTTCCCTTGACAAAAAGCCAATGAGGTTGTTCCACTGGATTTTGAGTCATTGCAGAAAATAAGCTCCGTGCCAAACACGAGTTTATGACACTTCATTCAGCAAAATAAACGTCACGGATGAGCACCGCTTTTTAGATTTCCGAAGCTTGAATGCAATCAGCAGGGGTAAAAAGCTAATGCTAGGCTAAAGACACATTACACCACAGTCGCATGAGCTCGAGCATACACAAAGGCCGACTAGTCATTTTGAAGTCTTATTTAGCCACTTGTTGTTTTTTAAGAAAGCTTGATGAAAGCTTCAAAATTCACTAAAGTCTTATTGACTGAAGTATTCAGCTTGTGTTAACCACAGACCTTATATTAGGCATCTAACTAAAGACCCATGAAGACCAAGGACATGAGTGTTTTCAATGCTAGCTAGACCTGGAACTAAACCGAACACGTTATGGGACACAGGAAGTGATCATCCTTAGAACTTCTGTGCAGTTTAAGGACTTCCACCTCCTGGACTTTGAAACAGTTGGCAGGAAACATTGTCCATTATCCAGGCAGCAATCATGTTCAAATTAGATTAAAAGCATATACATATATCTATATGTCATATCTTTCCACTTCTCCTTTCCTCCACTTAACTAATCACAATAACACTGATTTGCGTCTGACCCAAAACTGCCCAGTCTTTAGATATGAGCGTAACAGCTGTTGGTGAAAATGACTGCACTGTAGTTGTTAAGAAACTGGAGGAAAATGGATGATGGAGGGAGAAAAGGAGAAAACAGCCAATAACAATAAGAGAAAAATGTCTTGTAATGTCCTGACAGCAAATACTAAAGGATGGCTATTAGCAAAATACCACTTTGCAACTTCATCAATAATTCACCAGCATGTCAAAGGCTCAGCACCAGCCTCTCTCCCACCTTGGCTTTCACTGGAGGGGGGGTATGGAGAGTAAGATCTAACCACGAGCGTAGACAGCCGAACGCAGTCAGGAGTCGGACGCTTGGTTGAATCAGTATTTTCACTGAATGCAGGGGTTTCTGTGCTCACATCAACACACTGACGAAAAACAATACAGTCATCCCTTTTGCTGAATGCTCCCTCAGCATTGTTTAGCCTCAGGACTACCTCCCATGACTCACTCCTGACCAGTCCTCTGAGCTCCATGTGCGTCCACCTTTTACTGTCATCACTTGCTTTCACCTTCACTCCCCCACTCTTTAGACTTTGCTGAAGAATGCCGCTGTACGCGTACGCTGCAGAATCTCAGCCGCACTTGTTTTAGGGTCTCTTATATTCTTAATCCTTATCGATTTGCCTGCAGCCACTTTGGGATCGGGCAGCCCCGAGTGAATGGGAGGAATTACCTGCAACAGTGAACAAATTAAACAGTCGAAGCCAGGCTCAGTACAGCAACCAAGCAGCAAATCCAAATTTTCTGGTTAGCCCAGGATACAAGCCCGTCGCTCTCTCCCCCTCAGAAGACAGATAAGCACCCTCCGTTGGTCGGCCTTAGCTGTATTTACGATGGCTTGTCTCATAGGGATTGGGGATACAAGTGACAATCCTCTCTAATTGGTCACACCTATGCTGAGAAGGACGTGGCAGGTATTATTGAATAGGGAAGAGGCCTTTCATCAAGTCAATCTATTGAATGGACTGAGCTCAATCAGAGTGGCAGTGAGGGGGATAATCGTGGCTTTTGATGCGGATGAAATGCACGGGCAGAGTGGGTTAGCGTGCACGCTTATGGTACACATCCTCTTTGTTACAGAGCTGTACAAATGCATAAGAAACGGAGCATACGTGAACATTACTAGCACTACATCTGCTCACGAGAATCTCATCTGAGACCAGCACACTCGAAGAGTAGTTTTAGAGGGATTGGACACCATGCAATTAAATCAATGTGCTCTAATTGGAAATGAAAACTAATCGCACATTGTACATTTATAGGAAACATTTCACTGTAATGTGTCGTGACAGAAATAAGCCAATGCTCTCAGTAATACTGTCCTTAATTAATTGCGGTATTAAAGCTATTTTTAACCACATCATGTGTGTCAGCCTTTTAGGTCTGTCTGGTATCTCATCTGGCTGGTTTTAACACTTCCCTCTCTGAGAATAAGAATAATAACCCAAGGATGGATGAAACAAAGCAACATTTCATAATTCAAAAGAGCCAGACGTCCCTCCACATCCCCTCCAGCAAAAAATAAGTTCCAAGTATGATCCAATTTTATAAGACAGGCTTGGCTATGGTAAAAAAAAAAAAAAAAACTATCATCATACCCATCCAAAAAGGTTATTAAAAAAGTAATTCAACTGAATAGTTTTCTATCATATTTAATGCCTCAAATGATACGATTTGGTTGAATTGCCTTAAAGACATGTTTCACTGCTCCAATGTTTGCTGCTTTTATACCCACTGGAAGAGCTAAGGTTCAGCACCAAATGGGACGAACAGCTCCCTCCCATCGTAACATGCAGTGAGACAGAGCGAGTAAGGAGCGCTGCCTGTCGTCACTTCAGCACCACACAAAGTGGACAGCTGCAGTGGAGTTTAAGCACGCTGGACAGCTCCCTAAATGTTGCAGAACACCACAGCTGTCCTCTCACTAATTACACACGACTGAAACGGCAATATTTTTGCAACAACGCAAGAGCACAGATAAGACACTTAACTGGATTGGACTTGAGTTTGCCCTTCAAGAGCCAGCCGATCATGGTGTGTTGCCATGAGACATGCAGAAATAGTACAACAAGCAATGCAAAAGCATGCTGGCGTTTAGAATCTCTCCCAGTGTTTGCCATGTCATAAATAATGTTTATTCGTTCCCTGTCAATGGGGGGGGGCCAGGATAAAAAAAAGCCTATATGTTCATTATGTAAATTCAAAAAAGGTTTCATCCTTTTGGGAGCATGGAAAGGCTCAGCAAGCATCACTGCAATATGCCATGGATTAGATGATATTTTTACATTTTAGCTTTACCCAGAGGTGGTGCAAGAGGAACGGTCGTGGATTATCTGAAATGAGGTATTAATTATCTGGGGTGTTAAGTCATTTTCATGCTAATCTGCTAATTACAGCAACATTTGTATTGTTTGTAATAGGAAGCTTTGCTCTAACGGTCGGGTGACACTGTCAGCCATCAAGTATTTAACCAAAGTCTTGCTCTGAGCTACATTGGTTGATGCACAGACAGAACGATCAGACAACTAATATCCCTATCCTCTGATCTGGCACTTCGCTTGGATGTCATAGACTCAAACACATCTACGAATCATATGTGGAGAAAAAAAAAGCTAAACGGAATCCCGAAAGCTCTCAAATGTGCAGGGAGCGAGAAAAGACCCAATTTCACAACTGAAGAAGAAGAAAAATGGCAGAATAGGTGGAGAGCAATGATGAGCTTCAACTATCAGAGGAAGGTGGGAAGTGAGAAAGGGAAGGAGGGGCCGTGTTAGTCAGAGGAGACTTGGGCGGTGGTGGAGAGGTGTGTGTGTGTGTGTGTGGTGAAAGGACTCGACCTCGAGGAACTGTCAGGTGGTGCGGGAGGCTGGAGAGGGGCAGAGGACGAGCTGGGAGAGCCGTTGAACCGTCCATTGAAACAAGTCCTGCTCACCCTCTTGACAACGCTGCCCAGAGCCTCCCCCGGCTCGCTAAGCACTCGTGGGACAGCTTATCCGTACACCCAAGCAGCTCTGGGCAATCTCATTCTGAGTATTCCGAAGTTTATATCTTCCTCGTCATCGCTCTTTATCTGGCCTGAGTGAGATTGGAAATGATCCAGTACCACGTTCTGTTCCAGAACTATTAAGTTCTGGGAACCGGAATGAAGCGATAGCCTGAGCACATACTGTAGCTATTAAAGAAGACAAGGGTTTTCTTTTTTCTCTGTAAGCTTAACCAGTACAAGACCTAAAGATTATAATTGACAACATGCCAAGAGTAATTAGGCATGCACTATTACAAGTAACAGGTGACTACATAACCCCGAAAGAGACACAATTATAACACTTGTAAAAGCTCTAAAGCTATATGAAAAGCAATCTCCAAATATTAGCAACATTTACATATAATTAGATGCATAATTTACCGGGGATGTTCTTCTATCCCTCCCAGATGATTCAGTACTTATTTAAATAAAGATCCAAAATTGTATGCAAAAACATACAGATAGATTCATGTGTAACAATATGGCAATGGGACTCGAATTAGATCGGATATTGCTGAGATTAAATACGGACTCCAGATTCATTTGGGATTTTGGTATGTATCCACAAAATGAAGTGAATTAGTTTTGCACAACCAATTTGCACAAAGTATCATCAATATTTTTTCAAATGTATTTCAAGTACGGAATGAGAAAAGAACAGTTGGCCTGCCTCCAAGAAGGAAGAATATTCTCTGAAAATGCAATGTTGTATGTTGAATAATTATTCATTGTAACTTTGTCTGAAGTTACAAAGTTTGTGTTGCTGCTGGCATGTTTTATGTTTTAAGTTGTTTGGCAGACAAATATATTCAAGGCAGCAGCAGATGTTGTGGAGTCCAACAGTAAAACTTATATCCATATCTTGCTTCTTTTTGTAATGATTTTTCCGATTTTCATCATTTAATCTTTTCACCCCTAGAATAAAACATCTATCTTGAACAGCTGAGATTGATTATATGTTAAAAACCAACATCATTTTGTAGCCAGAATGTGAGCCTTCTTACTTGGGGAGGGGTATCCCTCACATAAAGACATAGATTATACACTGATAAAACACACACACACACACACACACACACACACACACACAGCAGCGTTGCATAATTATGCCCCACTGAGTAAACGCTGTGAGAAATTAAATAATCACTGGATTAACCTCCATGTGCCACACTTGTCTCATAGACGGGAGAAACGGCTCTGTATGTGTTCAATTACGTGGAGGCATACACACGATGCTTTTCATTGTACACTTGATGGTGTTTAATTAAATATCAGCACTTACATTTCACTACTTTTTGAAGTTGATTGAACAAGATCCTCCAGAGAAAGATGCGGTGTTCCCACACAGTAACGCGGCGAGACACTGAAAGATTTCCACTCCGAGTTCAGCGTGCGACAAGCAGAGAATGAGACACCCCCCCCCCCCCCGTCCCCGTCCCCGTCCCCGTACCCGTCCCTCCTCCACTTCTGTCTGCTCCTGACAACATGACATTTACCACTTCGTTCCACTGTTCTCACACTGCAGTCGTTCTTTGTACACTGACCTGCTCCGCTCTCAGTCCTCCTAAGTGCTTCCATTACCCATTTTTCTTTCAATTAGACAGTGGTGAAAACACTCCGTCGTTGGAACACACTGCGAAATGGATGCGCGCTTGTGTCGACGCCTACAAACACACTCGCATGCACATAAGGTTTCAGTTTGTTAGTGGATGGAACTTGTAGGTCAATTACTTTGGTCTGAAAGAGACTATTTTTATCAAGGATTGTGAGCTCTTTTAGGCTCTTCATTGTCACTGTGGAACATTTCCCTTGTGCCTTATTGCCTTTAGTAAAAGGTATACACTGAGAAAGAATGGAGAACCGTCCGCCCACCTGCCCGATGGAGAAAGGTTCCACTGACACGGTATCCATCAAAATGTCCTCACATTGCTTTCCTCAAACCTTTGAGTTTAATTTCGAAGCTTTCAGCCTTTTCTCCGGATGGGTTTGTGTTTCTTTCTTCTTGACTATCGCACTCTGTCCGTCTCTCTGCAACAGCCGTTCATTTCCAGACAACCACTCGGCCTCTCTGTTTTACTCTCTTTTGTCGCTCTCGTTCTCAGTTTCCCCTGGCAGCCCTCTCTGTTTGTTACCATCGTTCTTCATGTACTGTACATTCAAACTATATAAAGCAACTGAAAGACAGGCTTTGTGCATAATAATGTCACTATACAGTTTAATTACCTGTACGTGTTTTTACTTTAATAGTAAATGTGTTAGAGTTAGAATTCATTCAACATTTTGGGAAAGATGAACATAGTCTAGGCTCTATTAAACATTACTTTTGAGGAATTGAATCAAGTTTCATAGTAGCCTATTTTTTATATATATATAAAAGTTTGATATTTGTCTTGTTCTTAGTGTCTTGAGTCACACGAGTAGCTAGTCCCATGACTCGTTTGTCACACGCTAGTGACTCGAGTTGCTAGAAAATAAGTTGACAACTTGGGAGTGAGAATGTGTTGAACAGGTGAGCTACCAGTTTACTATATTGCAGTTCAAAACACTTTTGAACACGTGTTTAAGGTTGTAAATTGAAATAAAACAAAACGTGCAAAAAGAAAACACTTCATTATGTGTAGGCAACAAAACTACTTGGTTAGGTTTAGTAATAAACATCACAGTTTGGCTTCAAATGGCTATGTTTGTTATTTTAATTTAAGCTACAGACGTAAATCAAACAAGTGAATGTTGAGTTTTGCTGGTAATTTTTGAGAGACAGGGCTCGACTGTAATTGATGTGGAGCCAGGCAAACGGTCCAATTCCTCTCTGGTTTCAACGCAGACCGTAGTCACAATGTGACTTATTGAAAACAATGTCAGTCTTGACATACTAATGATATTCTGGCACAAGTTTTCAGTTATTTATTCTGTGCTACATATCAAAAGGAACAACCAAATCCAGCAGATAACTCAGACAGTCTCAGACTGAGAGGAAGACTCCAGTATTCTGCTGGCATGCCTGAGTATGTCTGCACTGTTCAGTTCTTCTCTGCTGTTTTCCTCCTCGAGGCCATGTTAGTCAGAGAAATCTTCCAACTCCTTTGAAGGTTTGCTTTAGCCTGCCGAGACTAGAGATGAGAACAGGGTTTGTCATTTTGGGAAAATCCATCATGCCAGGCAAAGTCTGCACACATCAAATAGGTATTTAGACACTAATACGCTGCCAAAACATGCTCATCCATGAAAGCATGCAATCCATAATCATCCCCACTCACACTCAGCTACTGGCTTAGGTGCCGGGGTTGGACGGAAAAATGTGAACAACTGTGCCCGTAGCTACATCATGGGAAGCTAAGCTAAGCTACTGTGGTTGTCTAAAAAAACACAGAGGCTAATAATTTAGCAAGCTAGTGAGCGGGTAACGTAACGCAGGAAATACAAAGACATGATGACTAAGATGAAAAAGTTGACCTCAGACATATTCAAAATATATACAACTACAATTACAATATATTAACTTTTCATCCACCGAAAAAAACTTCCATGGCCTCCACCATTTCTGACAACGTCAGCAAAAAACGTCACAACTTGGGAACTCTGAGCTGTCAGGAAATTTCCACGTACGAGGCAGTGAAGACAAGAGGGGAGCGTCCATATTGTCTCTTCTAGTGAACACGGTAGACACGACCCCGCATGAAGGCAGCATAAAACTATATGATGGCACAATCATCTAAACAAATAACTCTGGAAGCTTAGTAAAAGCCAAAACTACCAAAGAAGAAATTTTACTTGTGAATGCTTTTTTACGCTTTTTTACCGTACAATATAGCCACAGCATTCCAGGTTCTATGAGCCGGGAGCTTTTTTAACACCCGTCTCTCGCTCTCTCTACTTTCTATTTGTCTTCATACCATTTTGTCCAATAAAGACAAAAAGGCCCCAAAAAAGAAGAATATAGATATAGAAGATAATACACAATTGGGTCTAAATGTTGCCTATTCTGACAAAATAAATCTTAATACAATCATCAAACACTGCTGCTGTGTTTGAGATAAAAGAGGATGTAAAAGATTGATTGATGGATGAATGGAAGGATCTATAGATGAGTCCAGCAGCCGTTTTGTGTGTTCCTCCATCTTGTGGCGCTAACTTTACTGCGGTGGCGAGTTGTAGTGACTTAGCGTCTGCTGACCGTGTTAACTAGTTACTTTCAACTAATGCGCCTGTGGTTGCTCATAGCAACTTATACGTATTTAAAATAGATTTAAGTAAGATTGTAGGCTTTAAGTGAAGAGCCTGCTGTCACTACGAGCAACCATGACGCATCCGGCTAAGAGCAACCAGTTAAAACATTTAGCAGACACTTTGGACGTATTCAACTCTCTTTGGTGACGTTGGCAATTTCATGGGGTTCGACTGAAGGAAAGAAAAAAGCTGGAGCACAATCGGAGTACTTTCATGATGGGTGAAACGTATCATTTGTTTTTTTCTAGTGGAAGAGTATGCTTTCCCTTCTGTGAAACCACATGAAAGATAATCATAGTCATTACAAGGTGTTATTGTCACTGTGGAGGCGTGTAAGTGTGTGTGTGTGTGTGTGTGTTCTTCTATCTACAGTATGCATCAATGTGAGCACAGTATGTGCTGCATATTGAAGAAGAAAGGTGAATATGAAGCTGATTGAGATAAACAAACAGAAGCTCAGTCAACGCTGTAATGAGATGCAGAAAAAAGACGAATCCCAGTCAAATCACACAGAACTGTTGAGTGTCCTTGGGATTCACCAGCGTTGATTAGAGCCCCTGCACACACCTGTGGTAGACCTACACAGGTGTTTCCACGTTGGCTGATTAGCCCTAACTCCAACCTGCCTCTGTTGTTGCTCCTGTTAAAGTGAGACAACGGACACTTTATACTTACTTTTATATCATAACAGCACAGAAACAGACCAACAGGGTAGGCCCTTAAATCCTTAATTTAAAAATAGTTAAATATATAAATAAAGCTGAACTTATTTAACACGGTCATTTTTGCATTCCGTATTTCTCAAAACACACTGTGTGTCTTCCAGAGGCTTAAAAATGACTAAAGATAACTTGCAAAGCAGAATCTTTAAACAGCTGCAGCACTATATTTGGCCATGTGGAGATGGTTGCTTTGCAGCAACGTTACGAAAACCTGTCTAAAATGTTTTCTATGCGGCGACAGGTTTAATGGAGAATCTCTATCAACTGATAATCAAGCAGCGGGAGGTAGTAGAGCTTTTGAGTATTGGTAGAGACAGTACAGAGATTCTTTTCTATGAAGATTCAGCCATGACAAGATATGTGGAATTTAGTTTTACAGGCTGTGTTGTTCACAACACTGATGCTGCTGGTACACGTGGTAGTTTATTTTCTTCGTTTACAAAGCCCTAAATTCATTTTGGCACAAGCGGGAACCAAACTGACGCTGATCCAGTAGACATTTTGAGTGCACCTCTTTCTGAAACCTGCATTCTATACATAAGGCATCAATGTCTCCTACAAAATCAAGTTCCCATAAAACGAAATTTTCAAATACGTTCCGAGGGAAATGTAATCACGTGGTTAACGTTGTAAATTGAAACCAAACAAAAATGCAACAAAAGGTTTGGTAAAAAGCATCGTGGTTTGGCTTAAAATGACGTTATTTAAGCTACTGAAAAAAACATTGACTTTTGGTTTTACAGACACTGACAGCGGCCTCCTGGCTGAAAGTTCTGTGTTTGTTTGACCATTCACCACCCTGACCTCCTCTCTATACGTGCACTCCTGTAGACCATCAGTAGAAAGGTATATTTGTGATGCGTCATTTTCCCTGAAAACATAATTCACTACGCAGTTTTGTCAAAAGGGAACGTAATTCTTTGGAGAAAGGACTGCGTAAGGGTACTGATTTCTCTTTTGCTTTTTGCAGAGGCATTGCTGTTACTTGGTTTGCGTCATGTGCATGTATGAATCCAGGGCGTTCACTTCTAACTTCATTCCATGAAGTTACAGTTTATGAATAGTTTCTCGGATCCAAATCCTTCCAGCATGGCCGATACACACGACAAATGCCACTTTTGCAGTTCCTCTAACTTCTCTACCCAGATCTGGCAGAAGTGATGTGCTGTGACGCCCGCGAGATGTTTTTACACCCCATAAATCCCGGATATTTGGACAGTTAGCCCACTGCTGCGTCCTGCAGGGATGTGGGGAGATTTGTGTGTTGTGTTTCCTCACCCTGGGAGCCAGGAGACATGATGAATTATCCCACGAGAACAAGCTACAGTCCAAATACATCAAAAGGCTCACTATCATGCGCACACTCGACTCGAACACGCACACAAACACTCAGCAATGTAGGACACTATCACACCCTCTGGCTGTAAGTGTAGGAGCTGATATGATTGGCATGTTCTGGTGTGACTGATGAAAGTTTAAAACGCTCCTTTGGAATCATCAACAAAACCAGCCATTTGGTTCATGAGACGCGTCTCTTAACACTCTCTGATTTGATGGATGAACCCACACCTGGCACGCTTCGCTGCTGCTCGCTCGTCCGAGTTACGATCAATCTCAATAGCAGACAATTGTTAAGATGTCAGCTGCTGGACTGTGGCGTCACTGAAATTAAGTGAGGAAAACATTTAGTCCGTTTCTAAGGGTCAGCTAACCCAAATTACAAAACGCATATTTTATTCTGTGGGTACAGTATGAACACACATGCATGTATGCAAATGTAAATAGAAGTAGATGTTCACATGCAGCGGGATTGCCGTGGGTTGTATGCATGAGTGGAGTGATGCTGACTTTGAAAATGCCATCTGTTAACACCAACGTGTCATAGTACTACAGTGCTGTGCAGAGGAGACTGGCTGAACAAAATGTTTTTTGTAATATTGTGTCATTGGACCACATTATAGGTTGGCCCGCTCTAATGCTGGAGTGGGACACATGCTATTTTATGTTGTAATTGTGAGGTTGTCACCTTCTACTTTATCTTTCTCTTTCGGTTTGGCCAGAGGTCTGTTCTACAAAACAAAGTCCAACATACCCAGGATATCTGTTCATTGTCTGACTTCACTCACCCTAATACCTGCGACCCAGAGATTCTTATCATGGCTATGAACGTGTTCCCATGAAAGGGGCGGTGTTTGCAACATAATATCAATCACAAAAATTAGAGCGAACTACAATATTAGACAAATACGAAGACGTTTAACACTTAATCCAGACTAAAAACAACACAGTTGCAGCTGAATGCTTGAATAGGCTTATAATGTCACTGCCCCATCTTGAGCATTATCATATATGACTATGATTATATTTGTGTACTGCGGTAAATAAATGTGTTGCATATATGACAATATCTAAGCCTTATTCTTTCCGCTGCAACCCTCACGGTGTAAAACGGAGCTGGGAAAACGGTAAAATGTTTTTTGAGCACCAGATTCCCCATCAAAAAAACTCTTGTTTTAGTGCAGCAGGGTCTGCTTCGTGCACTCTTGGTTTTGGTTCTCCTGTGCCTCTCTTCCCTCCAGCGGGCCCAGCAATACGGCCTGACTCTCCAACAGAGTGTTGTCGTGTTGGCTCCCTTTAGGGACCAGTGGAGCAGCGAGGAGAAGCTCTGCTCTGCTAGCAGCAGGAGGAGACTCTTCTGCCGGGTGCTGAGCTCTCCTCGTCCCGCCAGAACTTCCGACTGCAGATTGAAGGCTGCAGTAAATCCGATCTGGCTCCGTCTGGCAGGCTGGTGGCTGCTGGAGGCCCAACTGAAGTCTGCGCTGAAAGAGTTTCTGGTGAACCGGAATGATTTCATCTGATTTCGTGCGGAATCTGACCCTGTGGCACCGACGACAAGCATTGAGAATAACTATACAGAAATAACTAGTGCTCTGGCTCACGGTCTTGTTTACTTATGAAGTCATATAGACGCATTAGCATTAAATTGAGTGAATTCTTTCATAGCAAGTCAAAAGTTCTCACAGTAATTGGAGAAGAAATTTAAATCTTTAGCACAATCTTTATCGAGTCACTGACTTTCAGTTAGAAAACACCAGTACAGCAGTCTGCAGCTGTTTTATTTTATTTTCTTCTGTACTGGCTGTGTCTTTACATTGAAATGCAGCGTGTGCTCTACTTTCTCTGCATGCCGACTTTCTGCTATTCTTTCATACAGACGGCTCTTGGGGATCTGTGCGTTGTGAGGAGATGGTGAGCATTAACAATACTCATGCAGCACCCAGTTTTTAAAAGAGGCCAAAAATACACCTGTTTTCTCAACCAGAAACTAAATGATGGGACTGCAAATACTGTGCCTTCTGTCCCCATTGAGAGCCAGTAGATTTGCCCTCTTTGCAAGTGGCAATTCAGCACTTCCAGGAGAGACACAAATTGTCTCCAAAGCAGCAAGCATCGCTCTATCCTGAGAGTTACCAACAGTACAGTGGATCCATTGGCTCTCTCGTCTCTCAGGTTTTCTTAATCACAGAGCAGCCAGGGTGATGAACACGTGCGCCCTGTGTATCAGTGACTTTTAGGATGATAAGCTCCAATGCTGCAGCTTTAACATGCATCAAACATATATTCACATACATTTACGTTGCCATGCAAAGTTTCCTTTTCCTTTTAGGTGATTTCACAAATTATAAATGAGACACCGATAATTTGCATTTTCTGCCGAGTTTCTTGCCCTTTGGGCTCCACTCATATTCCCTTTGATTTCATTTTTCATCCCAGGTCGACTTTCTTTCATGTCAATAATGTTACTTTTAATTCCAACTTTAATTCATTACATTGTCTGCGGCAAACAGCAAAAACAACACCACATCGTACAACCAACCCTCTCGCCAGAAAACATTTCATGCTTGCAGAAATGCACAATGACACATGGTTGACGTTGTGAAAGAGAAAACATGCAGTAGGTGAGCTGTACATGCGTCCATTACAGTCTCATGTGGGATTGTTCATTGTTCCATCCCACAGCTCTTCGTAGAGTGTTCCTCTGATGTCTCTATACCGTACATTCGCTGTCAAAACAATTCAAACACGCTTTAAGCACATCAATATTCTATACATAGTGGCTTTAGACAAGGTGATGCTTCATTTATTTCAGTTGGTTTTGTTCCAGATGTTAAAGTGTACAGACTCAAGCTATTGTTGGACAGGTGTGGTGCAAAGGCCTTTGGGTGGAGCTTCGCCAGCAATTCATGTCATCCACTACCAACCATTTCAGAACACAGAATCAATATCTGGCCCCACAAGACTGCTGTTGAGATTTTTCTTTTCCCAGTGCATATTGTTAGCCAAAGGGACATGAACGTATGTATGTGTGTGTGTGTGTCTGCACCCGAAGGAGCACAGTGCAGCTGTGTGGGGGGAGGGGAGCAGAGAGAGAGAGAGAGAGAGAGAGAGAGGACCAGATGTGCTGTAGTGGGGGCCTCCGTTCAGTCTGATCGGACCCGGCCCTGCTGAGGCAAGTGGCCGCTCATGTTAAGCCTCTTATTGCTGATTCAAATGACACTGGGCAGAGAGCTCTTGCCCCGTGTCACACAAATCTGTGCTTCGGTGTATGTGTGTGTGTGTGTGTGCATGCACGTGTGCATCAACATCTGCCAAGCTGTACATGCATGCCCGCTAAAGCAAAGCAACGGCACGATGAAAAAGGGAACGGCTGAAAAATGAATGTGCACATGTCCATGTGAAGCGCGTGCACATTTTTTTATGATCTTACTATTTTCATATTCCAAGCCATACACAGGCATTAGCGGTACAGTACAGAGCATTACCAGGCATGGCTGTACATCATCCTATAACAGCTCAATATCCTGAAAACAGATGCTTGTGATCAGGTAAGATGGATCAGCCATTGATGTTTTTTTTTTTATATGGATTAGTTGCCGGTGAGGTACTGGAGATGCAGCTTTCAGTGCGTGGATTTAGACAGAGATGGGATGTGATTGTATAGTTATGTAAGGCATGTTATAAAGTGCAAGGCCTTAGAAACTGCTCCCGGACTCAATATGGCAGCGGCATAAATGATCTGTAAGATCATGAAGGTCATTATAGATGTAGTGCTATTAACTGACCAAAGAACATTTATTTCCATTACAAAAAGTGTTCAAAATAAACCCGTGTTTTCTCCTCATTGTCTTATGAAACTGTTGACTTCACTGCAGCAGGAATCTAACCTTTGGGGGATGTACTCTGTAGGTGAACGTCTGGAAACTGAGCTGTTTTGAAAAAAACACATCTAGAATTCTTTTTATGCAGAAAACCGACATATTGATTCTTAATCACACAACAATAAAAGGTTACTGAGTCCAGCAACGATTGTGATTATTTGTTGACCAGAATCCAAGAAATTGCCAGACACACTTCAGGTGGGGTTTGGACACTCGTGGCATCATCCGGTGAGGTTAAACACTCACACGATAGCTTCCACTCAGTGAATTACACAATAACATCGGCAGACACGCGACTGCACACACACTCAGACTAACAAACACACAGTTACAGCATCACCATCTGTATGAGAGGGAAGTTTGTGTGTTTGTTCGAGGCTGTTCAGTCGCCAATTTACTTCTCTTTGTCAGCTTTCTATTGTTCAGACAGACACTCCAGCTGAGCCCCCTTCAGCTCCACTCGTCTCCCCGCTCTTCTTAACAAACCATTCATCCATTATTTATTCCTGTGTTTGGCTGGTGGTCGCTGCCAACAGCAAACTGCCATTGAGCCTCTTCTAACCTGATAAAGCAATGTGACGAATAACAAGGGGGAAGCAGCATGTGGCACAGCAAAGGGGCGAACTTGTTTTCATGTCACCAATCAGTTGCTCATCAGTTTGAGTCTTTGTCTGTGAGTAGTATAGGAATCATAAACCGTGTATAAGAAGCGGACGTAGTGGACTGACGTTCTTGCTTTCGCCATCTTGGATGGATCTCGGCCGTCATCCTGTTGTTTTTTTTGCAGCCAATGAATGGAAGCGACCATATTTGGAATGCGGCGGAGGGACGTTGAGACACCGTATATGTCTCAGGTAGCAGCAGCAGCCTGTTAATTACAGTAAGGCCGCCCTAGCATATCCTGCTTTATGGTGTTTGACTCTAAATGGAGCATCATTTACTAAATGAACATCATGCTGTATTGAAGAAGACTTGAAACTATAGATTGAGACCATAAACTCATGTTTACAATGTTTACTGAGGTAATAAATCAAGAGAGAAGTAGAGTCATTTTCTCATAGACTTCTATACAACCAGAGGAGTCGCCCCCTGATGGTCAGTCGAGAGAATGCAAGTTGTAAGACACTCCAGCATCGGCTTCACTCAGCAGAAGCCGCCTGATATGAATACACTAAGAAAATATTGCCAATCACAACTTCAAAAAAGCCCAAAGTGATGCCTCCCAATTGTTTGTTTTGGTTCATCAACAATCCAAAACTGGAACCAGTGAAAATGGACTCAAGCTACTGATTGTCAAACTCTGTGCAGGAAAAGCACAATTTCAGAAACACTACTGTGTAAAATATCACGACTTGATTCTACAGTCTTCCTCCAAATAATCAGATGAAACATTTGTTTTATTTCAAACTGGCAGGCCTTCTTTTTCTTGGCAATTGCGTGAAAGAAGCATTTGAACTAGGTGAGATAATACATGCAGAACATTGGCAGCTGTCTCCATTAAGACATCAACATGAATCTTTCCGACACCTGGTCGGACAAGCACACTGGGCTGCTATTGTGTATTTTCTTTCCCAGATTTTCAAAGTAGACAATGCCGTGTGTAATTAAAACTAATAGTTGCTTACTGCACCACCAAAATCACTTTATGAATAGACACTACAGGCAAAGACATGTTTTTTTCGCACACTGGTCAATTATGAGATGTTGGGCTGTTTTGCTTCCATAACGATCAGACTACTCGAAGGAAAACATCCAAATTACAGACTCAAGTCTTAATTGTACTATCCTTTGTTTCATTGCATCTGTAGATTTCACTTAAATTCACTAAGAGTTCGAATTAAATGATGCCTCATGCCCACATTTAAACCTACAATCAAAACTTAAAGACAACATTACAAAAAGTATAATCATTGTCTTAATGTTGGTGATCATGGGGAAGTGCCATGGTTATATCTATTACTTATATTTGTCACTACATTTTTATCAAATGTTCAGATTTCTATTATTGAAATGTATGCAGATTAGCACATATTTGATAACATAATCCCTCATTTGCATATTTAAACATATCATTTTAGAAAACAAATACTAATTGTCTTAGTGTTAGAAATCAAATAGGAAGTTTAATGGTGGTGTCATTTAGTTAAAATATTTCCCCCATCCACCTGTAGTTCAATAAATATCAGGCTGCACAATTTCTAACTTGTGTTCTGTGTGTGCGAGATCATCAAACATGTGAAAATATCAATATCCCACATGAACTGCTGCTGCAATGCAGCTAACAAGAGAGTGAGGAAGATGTCAATCAAGCCCAGTCTGGACACGCCCACACAATCCTGTAAAGCAGTCCAATCGGCCGACATAAGTGGAAACACTCGTGCAGGCTTGCCATGGACGTTCCCAGGAGATGCCGATTTGCTTGGTCTGGAAAAACCTAAGATTGTGATATGTAGTCTGGCTTCCTGGGGGCGTGTAGCTGATTCTTATTGCAGCCTTGCCAGCCAGAACATGAGTGCTACAAGGAACATTTGTACACCCATACCTTGTGACTGTGGTCTACTGCCTCTACAGGCTGTCACCTCACTGAAATGTTTCGTTTCTCCACTCACGCCAGTATTTATTTAACCGCCCAGAGCATCATTGTTGGATCATACCTCTGAACAAAAAGGTGTTTTGTTGAGGCAACACAGAGAAACAGCATGTAATTGTAGGATTATTGTGTATGAATATTTTGTTTTGGTGTTAAATTATAAAACCTAAAAATAATAAAGCGGGAAAAGACAGTGACTGCACACATTTTATACATGTTTTATTCATTTCCCCTCCCTTGTATCATCCCTTTCTTCTCTCTCCGACAGATTCTTGGTGCACCGTCTCCCCCCACCTGTCCCCGCCGTCCACATTGTGAATCAGCTCGCTGCAGAAGCCCTCTCTCACTTGAGCCTGTCAGATTGAAGCTTTACTCTGGCTGGCTAGGGGACCCCTTCCGTCTCCCTCGGCAAACACCGGGTTAGACTCATATCATGTTTCAAGCCATTACCTGCAAAGCCGAGCCCCGGGAAGGCAATGAGAGGAGAGCGGTCACGGAATGGAAAGGAGAGGGCCGGAGGAACGGCCATCCATCACTCTCTGCCCCCGCTTGTCCTCTCGCTGCCACTCCACTGAAACACTCGCCAATAAGGCCGGGATGGAGACAGAAGCCTGCCACGCCCAAGTGGGGGTCGGAGAAGCCAGACACAGGAGGGAGCCGACAGGGATGGAGAGATGAGAAGAGGGAAAGAGGGACAGCAAGGGAACAACAAAATGGATTTTATGTCATTAGAGCCCGGTGTGACAGCTTCATCTCCCCCAGCAACAGGCAAAGAGAAAAACAAATATGGGATGTGGGAGGGTGTTGGTGGAGGAGGCAGGCAAAAGAGGAGGAGGGAGCGATCCCACGATTGAAAATAGAAGAACATAACTATACTCCAACAATGTCAAGTTGAATGTTGTACATGTATGTTTCAAGAAAGGCAAGGATCTACTGCAGCATGGTGTGATTTGCAAAAATGTAATTTTTGCCATTAAATTGAAGTCTGTAGCTTAGTCACTCCAGGCAGCAGCGTTCTTCTTTACACCTCTCCAAGCATGATGGGAACTGTAGTGCCAAAACATGAAACGCATCTCAAATAGAAGAGAACAAAAC
This sequence comes from Anarhichas minor, assembly GCF_050575085.1. Classification (NCBI taxonomy): domain Eukaryota; kingdom Metazoa; phylum Chordata; class Actinopteri; order Perciformes; family Anarhichadidae; genus Anarhichas; species Anarhichas minor. The sequence continues at coordinate 552,224 of NW_027466475.1, read as the reverse complement.
GAAGTAGAAGAAGAGTGACTACATTCACAGAAGTGTGTTCCAATTGCCGGTGAATATTGAGCAAATGGGATTCAAAAGAGATTGAGGAGAGTGAGTGACAGACAGTGACACTGAGGTGAAATAAGCTGCAAAGACTCATTCTCATTGAAATATTAGCCAAACACCCGGCAGTGACAGCACCTGAAGGAACGGAGCCGTTCATGGTGACAGGAACACACAGCTGTGCATTAGCCAGATATGATGAAGGAAAATCACCCTTCACATTCTTCCCTCTCAAATTTAAAGTCAGCTCACATGCAAACCACCTGTTGCTGTAATTAAATCCCACTTCCTGCAGGCAAGTTGACAATGTACTCTTGTAAAAAGGTTGTACGTACTGTAGTGTTTTCGACAGTTCGAGTCTGTTGCTAAATTGCCTTCGACATATCTTGGAGGAATTTGTAGAGGCAGGTTGTTAATTGGTCCTGTTCAATCATAGCCTCAATGAAACACAATCAGGTTAAACAATGGCTTTGGGAATGTGGAGCATTCATCTCCTTCAGGGGTGGAGCTTAGCTCTCGTTATGTCTGGCCCAATAAATTATGGTAGACCTAAAAACAGTGCAAAGGCAAAGAATGACTCTCGTGCTTGTGCAACCTGATCTCATGGGACGGCGTATAAATAGCAGCACTTTAAACGGCTATTCTTAAAATACATATGTAAACAACGTATATATAAAGTATCATAATTGTAAAGTGTGTCACAAACATTACTAACTTCAAACTTTCTCAACATCACTTCAGGACACAAATAGAAGTCTCGTACACGGGATTTACACACTAGAGTTTAACATACTATACTTGTACAGCCTGCAGGTAAGACACTCCTTCTAAAACAGACAGGCAGGAAGACAGCCATTTACGTATGTCTTTAATTCATCTTGCAACGCTTATAAATTGCTTGGAATTTACGTCAATGAGCTTGTCTTCCTGACTGCAGGATCATGACTTCACCAGGACTCATTGTAGCGCTGCTTATAATCCACTGGGGGCTTAGAAACAGTAGATATCTGACGGAGGGCCGTCCCTTTTTGCAAGTGAATCGAAAAGCTTTCAAAACTACAAACTAAGAACCCTACAGGGATGCCTGTTCTGCTATCTTTATGCATTGGACACACCTGTAAACGAGAGCTGTGTCTTTCACTGCTGCGAAGTAAATGTAGTCAATGGAGTTGGACTGAGTTGAAGTGGGTTTTGGTCTTGTCAAAGCAGCAGAGAGCTAAAACATACAACCAATAAGGTGCCAACAAATCCTGCGGGGATGAAAGACAAATATTAGCTGTGCTTCTTCACATGCCCCGCAATCTGATGCCCAAAACTGGAAGGTTGGAGATGGAGAGCAAATATTAGAACACGCCCTGAAGTAGGATGTGCCGCACAGATTGACGGCCGCCTCTTTAATTTCCTCTTACTTACGTATCCCTCACAGAAAGCCATCTCTCATATGGACCGGTGTATCCCCATCATTTACAGCAACCTCATTGTTTATTTATGCAGAGCCACAAAGGCCTCAATGCAATATATTGCTCTTTCCCGCTTTGTCGCAAAGGAGCAGTAACTGCCAGAGCTGGACGAGGCCTCGCATGCAAGCCGTACATCAACACAGCTGCTGCCCAAAATCCCCCAAATGGTCCTCTCTGGTGCCAAATAGGATGTGGAAGAGTGATTGAGAGGAGGGGGGTTGATCCAGCAAATTAAAGTCTCAGCAAGAGAGAGAAGAGAGCAGGAGGAGAATGAGCGGAGGGAGAAAAAAAGCATTTCTGTAAAGGTTAATGTGTGTTTGGATGTTGGTTGCCGGAGGATATCTGCCACTAATGAGTGTGAGAGAAAAGTTCCAGAAGCAAGATGGCATTTGCCCTTATTTCTAATGCCAGAGGAGGGAAGGAGGCAAGTTGGAAATGAAGGAATGACCGATGGCTGGACAGAACGAAGGGGAGAAAGAAAGAAGGGGAGATTTTCATACAGCTCTCGCTATATATAGCAGATTTGACTGAACTGTTGGTACATTCTGCACACAATATATTAAGTCAGTGGACACAGACCCTGACTTTCTCTTTTGCCCATACATCTCTGCCTCTCGGCATTTTGTTTGGAAATCCTTTAAAGTATGAATAGGAATTTTATTTAGCCAATGTAAGTTTGTCTTCCTTTACTTAGTTTATGTTCACAGTCATCTCTTAAAGAATGTACATACTACATACTGTGTGTGCTTCTGCCTGAGCTCAGCAGGTAAAAAGGTGTAGCAAAGCTTACTTAAGGTCATGTGTTGAACATTTACAACTCAGGTTTCATGTTTCAATCTAAAATGGGTGAAGGGATTTATACAGGAAAAAACTTTTATTTATACATGAGAATTTTTGACCCTTTTACATAACCAGCTCACAACATATCACTGCAGTGTGTTAACACATGGGGAACCATAATGGTTGGAAAGGGTGTGTGGTGAATAAGGAGAGGCTCAAAGGACTAATGTGGAAAACGTACCACGCAGTGGGGAAGTGCGGATCGTCGCAAAAATGCAATTTTGCTGCGGTCAGGAAGCGTGTTTGTGTTTGAGGTGGAAATAAATTGTGCAGAAATTCTCTGTCTCCAAAAGGTAAACTTTCCTCTACATCCCCGACCGCACTTCCCTGCAGAATCATTCCTCAGACGGTGCATGGCGTATCGCTGTAGGCCGCACTACGCCAGTGCTCTGGTGTGTTTTCAAAAGACAAAATTTAAAAAAAACACTGCTTTGACACTAAGCTGGACTATGAAAAGTGTAAGACTGCTTTCGATTGGTAAATCATTGCACAAGGATCAAGATGAAGCAGATTGAAGGTCCATAGTGTCACTGACAAGGAAGTGGAAAGCCTTTTGTAACTGGGAACAAACGTCTGTAGAATGGTCATACGTCTCCTGATTATACATCTGAGAGGGAGGCTTAATGGTGAGTTTTGTTGTTGTAACTTAGAGGATGAGAGAGGAGGGGCAAGAGGGAGAGAGATGGAGCGAGGCAGAGAGAGAACAAGGTCAGTAGTGAAGTCACATTAATCCCATTGAAGCGCTGTTCAGGAGGTTAATGGTCTCTCTGTGCAGTGTGACGTGTGCATAAGTGAGGCGGCAGGAGTTTTAAGATCATAATACTGGATCAGACCTGACTTTTCTGACACTCAATCCGTATGATGTTTCGTTTGCTTTACTTATTGGATCATCATTAATACATCACTAGATGTAATATTGCTGCAATCCCTCACACACGCACACTTCAAACCGGTGTGCTTGAATGCTGGCTACTGAATGAGACACCAAGACCAGGGCAGACAACACATGTAGCCATTATGTTTCTATCCAAATGTGAAATTCTGAACTGAAAGGACAATATTACACGATTAAGCGAGCTCCAGTAATCTATCATGGCACTTCACTGATGTGTCTCATCTAAGATATTAAAGGTATGTGTGTGTGTGTGCTTCTCTGTTTACTGAAAACTTTTGTCTCCTCTGATGCACATGTACAATGTGTTGTTTCTATCAGAGGGAGAAAAATGAGAAAAAGCTGTTCATATCAATCTATGAATCAGATGATACTCAATACTGATAAAAACCTTCAGAATATAGATAGAAATTAAACTGAAAATTGATGTATGTGCGACAGAAGTGGAGATTTCTGGCTATCAAGATATGTATTGTAAAATTATTAATTAATAATATAGGACGACACTACAGATTACTTACATTTAGACAATACTTTTTGTGTATCCATCTAAATGTGTATTTAGGATGTTTTCTCTCCACTTGTCTGTAAGGAGATGTTATGGAAGCAAACAGCCCAACACCTCAAAATTGACCAGAGCATCAAAAAACAATTTTTTTTTGCCTTTAACAGTATAGGCCACAAGTTAAAGCTCTGATGTCAATTCCCCACTGAAAACAGTACAATCCTCACAGAGTGAACATCTTTACAAATGGGTGGGGAGGTTATCATGTACTGTATGTACATTATATTCTCCTGTGTAGCTTCTCCCACGGGGCATTGACATCCACTAACAGGCCTATTGTGTCACAGTGTAGAGAATGAGACATCTATTATTAATGCTGTGGTGTCCAAGTAGAATGTTAAAATGCATATGAGTAGGTTTACTCAATGTACTTTCAACTAGATAATACTGTATATAATATATAGGGGGGCATACGCACGTGGTAGTACTACAGCGACGCGAGCTGCCAAATGTCAAAGACTGTTTGTGACAGACACAAGACAGAGCTGTTGTTCGTGTCGGGCATTCACGGTTCAGTTGAGGCGCCCTCTCTTACACGTTTCAGAGACTGACAGAGACAGAGCGGTTGAAGCCGACACAAAATGATAATTGAGAAAAGACTAATAAAGCGATGGAAGTCATCTGAAGCGATGAGGTTATTCATGCAGATTATTTGTTGTTTAAAACATAGCATCAGCCTTTTTCATTTTATATTTATTCAAGGCCTTGGATATTCTACCATCCCTTATGGTTGGCAGAGTGAAAGGTAACAGAGGCTGGCTTCTACTAAAAGAGTATTTGGAAGCAGTTCCCTAATTCACATTTGTTTTTTTCTTTGTTGTTATGGAAATCTAGTCATGGCATTTACACAGTGTGTCATTTGTAGATGGTCAACATATTAAACGTATTATCATCATGAATAGTCTAGCACTATTGAAGTCCAATACACAAGAAACCTCAAAGTGATGTCATGTAGGTTTAGCCGGTTTTGTGACCGAAAGCAGTTCTATATGCGGACGTCTAGCATTACAAATGTTGTGAAAGACAAATTATATACGTTTTAGAAAATTATGTTTGAAATGCATTTTTGGTCCTAATCCATTCTACTTACCGAAATTTTTTTTCCAGAACCAGCCATCACAGTTTTGTTTTGTTGCCTCGTGCATAAAAGAGTAAAATTAAAAATGATTTTCATGAAGCTTTCCACAAAGGAGTGACACACGAGAAAAGAAACCACCGTCACCTCGATGCAGACACAGGTTTGGCTCAGTAAAGAGAGGGATGTTAAGTTACACTCTTGTGTTATACATAATATATTGGTATTGAATCTGATGCTTCTTCACTGTTGATGTTTTGAGGCAAGGCAGGTGCCACTGCTCAAGAACACTTCTTTTGCTGATTCCACAAATATAAAAGGCATCATTTGTTATCCACTATTGGATATTATTTTAGTGGAAATTGCATTGCTATTGAAATGATATCAACTGGCAATACAATAACAAAATGCAAACGTATCAATCAGATTGTGGATATTCTAATGCAGGGCATATAACAGTGGTGGTTACAAAATGTTTTTATACGGGAGTGAAATAGGAAAGTATGCGATAACTAAACTCTGCAGCGGCTTCAAATTATCATTCTCTGCCTCTTCCGTTACTCAACATCCCCTCTGGCCCAACCAGCACATCACACCCTGATTAGGATGAGTGACTTGCGCTGAGATAATTATCATCCGATCTAATTGCAGCTGAGTTGAGGCTTCACATGTGGTTCATTATTTGAAGTGGGAGGCCGACTCCGTGCCCCTGCGTCCCCACTGACAGCTCCTGCCTGTCCATCTTCCTCTGTGGTCCTCTCAGGGCGCCGAGCCAGGAGCGTGACGCCCCAGCTGTCTATGTGTGGGATGGCGTGCGTGTGTGTGCAAGTGGTTTTGCATGTGTTGCAGTTAGTGTGTGTGTGTGTGTGTGTTTGTGATTTGTGAAACGGAGAGAAGACATGACCGAGAGCGAGAGCGGGCGTTGGACATCAGTCACTGCTGACAAGTGGCGGATGGAGTGTTGACAGCTCATGACTCTGACGTGTTCATCTCCGCAGGAACGAAGAGCATCTGAACTAGACGCCTCAATCGGCTTTTAACTGGATAAAAACGGTAATGTTTTCATACGACAACACAAAAACCCTTAATAATAATAATAATAATGATGACGATCAAAAGATTACAGAGTTTTGCATCAAACCCCCGGGAGCGCTGCACCGCTTCAGGCAGTGTGCTGAAGTAACTTACTGTGTCATTCATGCATCGCTATCGGTGGCTCATGCATCAGCTGACCGGCTACCAGACATATTTATACAGGTGCACAGAGCAGGTTCATGGGTAGCACAACATTTCGGGCCAAAAGAAGCACAGTGCCATACATTGTGGGGCTAATGTGATCTCATCCCTACCGTATTTTGGGAAGAAGCCCTGGGCATCGATATAGACGGGCATTTGCATAGTATCTTGTCGCATAAGGTACGTGGTTGCATAAGGCAAACTGTCTATTGTCACCATTCTGTTTGGCGATAGAGTGGGAAAAACAAATGATCACTTCATTACTGTGTCTGACTGAACTGCAGTTTTTTTTACCGCTGCTTGATCCGTTTCCCGTTATGGGTGCTCTACTTTCCTCCCACAGTCAGAACATGCAGATTAGCTGAACACTGAAGTATAAATTGCCTGTCTGAATGTGTTTTTTTTTACTTCTGAGCTGCCTAGTGTGGGCGCTGCCTCTCGCTGAGTCCATGCTGGGATATGCATCAGCCCCCTGCAACCCAGCGCAGGAAAAAGTTAATCTCGAAAAAAGGATGGATTGATGTACTTTCAGGTTTACTCTCCTCTCTGTTCCTACGGTTTCCTTTTATTAACACACAGCGCTGTCACACACCATCTAATACAGTCTTCTGTCTTCATTTACTTGACACATACAGAAATGTATGCCTACTTTAGCAACACCCATGTGTGTGTGTGTGTTTATGCTACAAACATCCAGCTGGCACCAGCTTTGTGTTTGCAGATCTGTTGCAAACAAAGAACTGATGTGTCAATCCTCCCAATAAAAAAAAGCACAAAAGCTTACTCTAGTGTACCAGCCAGAATCATACCGACCACAACTGTATCCGCGAGTGGGAAACCACAAATAAGAATGGCAAGGATTAGCAAATAAACTGAGTTTTGTCAGCTTTTCAAAGATACAAAGTGAACCATACCGTCAGTAATGTATTACATTTTGTTTTGCCAGTGGATTGTACGGGGTCTGAGCTGTGACCTGAGGGAGATCACAGAGATTTTTTTTTGTTTTTTTAGCATGAACTGCCATCTGGCGTTACACACAAAAGCCCTGTTCTGACAGCATTGCTTTCTGCAGGATAGGCCGGGTCATTTGTGTGTGTCACAGATGCACACAGTGAAAATTAATCCTTCCTCTTGCTTTCACACAAAAACTCTGAGCGAATAAGAGAATGAGTAATTTGTGATTTTTTTGATTTTAATGAAATGCAAGGTTGTTATAAGATAATGTAGAATTGTTTTTTGTATTATCATTGTACATATTTAGGGTTAGGGCTAACGTTTTAGAGCATAGAAATGTATTTCCTTTGTAAAACTGATCAAAAAGAGCTTTGGAAAACAACATGGGAGTAAAGAACTGCATGCCACACGCTTACATTGTCCGACTTATGTTGGATGTGCTAGTTACTGTGACAAACAGACGACTATCCCTGACATAGATGTGCCACCGCTGCAGCTAGCAGTTCAGTTGCCAACAAGCAAACCATATTGTATCAGACTGCGCTTGCCACCTTGCAAACAGCTGACACTGCTAACCCCCTGAGCCCAATTCTATAAACAGCATTAGAACCTCGCCATCCATCACCCGCCACCAAATCAACTCCAGCTGGGTGTAATGTAAATGTAAATGAACTGAGTGGGCAGAGAGGAGAAGATGGAGGCAGAGTGAAGAGAGAGCTTAGCGTTGCTAGATGGATGAGAGGGGCTTGTTTCCTCTTGCCTTCATCTTGCCCAGTGGAAAGGTTTCCTCCAGCCAATTCTCCTCATTTCCACTCAATGCATTTCTTCTTCCCTATTATTCCACTTTCACCTCCCCTCTCCTCCATTTTTGTGTCCGCTCATTCCCTCCTCGCCTTTTACATTTTACTCAAACCTCACAATTCCATCTCCCTCCCTACGTCTGCTTCTTGTCCTCCTTCATTGCTTTGAGGACGATTGTACAATGTTTTTGTTTTTTTCCTTTCATCTCCCTTAGTCCCTCCAAATCCTGAGCTCAGGAGAGAGGAAGCAAGGGAGTCCACCTGTCATCCGTAGAGCTGTGTCTCAAAAACATTTTAAGACAGGCAAACCACCAGTTTACCAGGCTCGTCAGAGGAAGTCTCTCTGAGGCAGCCGCCAGGAGAGTTTTAGGGTCAGGGAGAAAAAAGCAAGAGACAAAAAAGAAGTGATGTAGAACATTAGTGCTAAGACGATTATTTGATTGACAGAAAACGAATTAACTAGGATTTTGATAAATGTTGAAGTCATTTCTCACAGGAAGATGACAAATATTTAGTTCCAGCTTGTGGAAATGTGACAATTAGCTACTTTATTATCTCTGTAAATTGAATGTATTCGTGAACTGTTTGTTGTCGGACAAAACAAACTATTTTAATTTGTCCCCAATGGGCTCAGGACTTCGCGATAGGCTTTTTGTCTTTCAGCATTTCATAGAACTAAAGATTAATCGATTAAAACCAAAACATTACTGACAGTTCGGTAATCATCTTAATATCCCACCAAAAAAGACAGGGATGAGTGAAACACGTTGACAGAATAATGAATACTGAGCTCTCTACTGACACTGTCTAGACAAACACGCACAAACACATGCTCCATGTCAGGCTCCAAAAGAGAAGTGATGTAACCATCTGCCCCAAGGACAGAGCTTTAGAGGACCAACACGTTTGTGTGTGTGATTGAGGTGTGTTTTCCTTCAAGGTGAAATCGACCTTCTAGAAAGCGTCCTGTTTCCTCTGGAAAACCTCCCGTGTGGTAACATAATAAGCAATGTGCGGTTTAACAGCTCTGATTTCCTGGAAAGAAATAGCCTCCTTCATCTTTAGACTCACATTATAGGCCTCCAATTGCTGTTACTTAGCATAATAAGATACAGCCGAATGGCAGCATCCCCAAACCAAACCAAACATAGGAAATAATGTTTCCAAATAAAACCATCTTCCACTCACACTATACTCTTGACCGTCTCCTCTGTGCTTCTTTCTGTGCTTTTTTGTTCTGTTTCCTCCAGCTCTGTCAGCTCCAAGGCCTCCACCAGAAAAGCCAGCTCCACGCAGCCTCCCAGAGAGAAGCTGGCAACAATCTTTGAAGCTAAAAATAACCGCAGCAAAATGCAGCGAGCTCGGGGATAATCAGAACCCACGCCCAAATGCTGGCCCGCTCGCTCGCTCGCCTGCTAAACTGCTGAGCGGCAAAAGAACCGGGATACAATCACATCGGGATCGATGTATCTTACATCTCTTACAGGGCAGAGGATGACTGAGGTGGCTCATATCCTCTGCTTGAAAAATGCGTTGAACTTATTGAGTTGCCAGGCGCTGACACACCCATATACAGAGAGTCATTATCTATAACAAAGAGAGAGGGAGGATCGCTCTCTCTCTGGTACTGAAGATAAAATGAATGGCCAGGAAAACAAATTTGTTAGATTAGCTCGAGGTTGCTCTTTAGTCATTTCAAAAGATCATTTACACAAACAATAGTGCATTGAGTCACTGGTAGAATATTTCAAATACTTTACTTAAAGGTTGCTGCATTCAAAATTCAGAGCTTATCTATTGCCTCCGCAAGGCTCTCAACATGGCGACGGCTGAGCTAGTTGTTTGCTGCTAACAATACCCTCGTCCTTTAAGTTCCTCTTCTTCTGTTGCAGTTTGGACAAAATGTGTTTTGCAGGGACACGGATGTCATTTTGAACAAAACTCTGGCACCTGCGTTATTAAATTGCACTTGCCATCCATTACCACCAGTAACCACCAATATTGCCAAACCAACCAGGATGGACATTTTTTAGGATTATAACGTTAAAGTAATATACAGGAAATGGACTTGAGTAACAAAATAAAAAATCATACCCATTGCAAAGAATGGTCCTTTTGAGAGTGCTGTGTTTTTATTCATAGAAGTTGGTTTATTATTACTGATGCATTAACCACCTTTTACTGCTGTACCTGGTTGTGCGTCAATTTTCACTATTCATAAACTCATCATAATATACGGCAGTGAGAGACGAGGTGAGGTGTGAGAGAAGGTCGGGTAGAGGAAGAACAAATTCAATCAAACGGCTCACCCATTGAAAGGAATGATATCGGGCTTGAGCTGGTTCAGGCCTGAATTGTTGGGCTCCCTGCTCGCTCTGTGTACACTGAGGTTAAATAATCACTGTCTAAGCATTTTATCTTGGCTAATAGCATTGCTCACTGCCAGCAGCATAATAAGCAGAAGGCTTTTCCACAGACCAATGCATCACAGGTGAATATGTTGTGCTTGAAGCGTAGAACTCGGAGAGGTCAAACTGTGTCACTTGGCTCATATGACCTAAAGTGGATGTCTACATAGTATGTCAGTTGACAAGTTGTGCATCGTATATTATAAAATCTGTGTTTCTAATGGACAAATACAAATCCATGGACAAACAAGGGTTCTAAATGAGATATACAAAATAGAGCAGGGGTATTCAATTAAAATTCCAAAAGGTTCGGAACATTAAAATAATATCTAACTTGTGCTATTTAGTGCCATATATATATTTAAGAAGCCTAGTAGTAACAACGTCTCTGTGTAGTCAACAACTGTCAAATCTAATAAAGAATATATCAATTATATTTTAACGATTTCTATTCTCAGTTTTCAAATTTAACTGAATGGATTATAAATAATACATAGAAATACATAAATAAATGTTCTTCTCTCATTTAGAGTAAAATAAGGGCTCCATCTAAAAATCAAATACACAAAAAAGAACTTGCATCTCAAAAGAAAGTGCTTGATTTTAGAAAAATGAATGAAAATGTGGCTGGAGTTAACTTTTTTCGTCTCTTTTGTTGACTCCATTTCACATCATCATGGTCTCAGTCAACTTTAATAATCTCTACACATCTTAACATCTTTCCCTCAGTTCAGAGTGGGTATGTTTGCTCACATGATTTATGTTTGGTCTCGTAGTGGCGTTTCACATTGGTGCTTTTAATAATGGCCACGGTATCTGAACATATGAGACGGAGTGGTTTTGTAGCGCCAGCAGGAAGAATGAACAATCGGTCCATTCTTTATTAAAAGCTCTGTCTTCGCGCTCCACTTTTCTCTTTTTGGAGCACGCCATGTGAAAGAGTTTCACCGACTCATTTACTCCTCCCACCGCCCCGTCTCTCCCCGGTCTGTGTGTAAATGTCGCTCGACTCACGATGCATTTTGGAATACACCTATTCGATTGGCTGAGTAGCGTCACGTGAGATGAGTTACATCGCATTCAGTTGGTCGGTGTATGTCCTGGACTGCTGAACGAGTGCCGTAAAGACTAGAAAAGCTGCAGAGGTTAAAATAGAAGCGCTCCGCCAAATGTATAATTCTCAATTATCCGTCAGTTATACGTCCGGGTCAGGATAGGTCAGCGTTTGGGTCCGTGGTCCGCCTATTAGTGACCCCTGCAATAGAGTATGGTAAATTCCAAATGATGGTTCAGGGTAGTTTGTGCTTACTACCTACCTGCCTACCTTTTCTGCTGACGGTGTCGCAATTTCCTTGACATCAAACGTTGCTTGTCAGAAAATGTAAACGTACGTCATTTCCAGCACTAGAATAAAGGACCAATGTTATTTTTTTTCTGGTGCAACCACAGGTCAGCTGGGTTGCTGGAATTTCCTGCCCCCACTTGTCCCGGCCCACACTCCTCTGAAATAACTACAGCGAAACAAGCTGCAACACTAGCTGTTGGCCATGGTTGAACTCATAGGAGTCTGATATTTATTTGCTTACTTGTGTTAAACGGTTTGCTGCTGTAGGCCAGCTGACAGATTCAATAAGAGAGTGAGCCAAAGGTGGGGTGTGGGAGAAAGGGCTGTATATTATTGCCTCTTTGGAAACCTCTCTTATTTAATAACCCACAGAGATCAATATGTGTTTCTTATATATGCTCCCTGATGTATCATAACATTTGGAAACAAAAAAACTAGGCTTAAAGATGAATCTACATCCTGTGTTATGGAATCTTTCTGAGTGAAGACAAACTATGTTTTTATGGATAAGTTACTGCTCAAATAAGTTGTTATAACCTGAATTCAAAGAAAACCTTCATAGCAAATGCATGTGCCCAACACACAGCAATGTATGCAATTGGAATGTTTTACTCATAACAACGTTTTACCCCACGAGATGATGAATGTATGCCTGACAACTGTCTGTTAAATGTCAAGTAAGGAGATGACAAGGTTAAGACAAAGCAGACATTAATGGTTTGGCGTATAACCTGTTGATGACATCATGAGTCGGGCAGGGGGGGTAGTGGTCCCGTGCAGTATATTTAACCACCCTGTTTTTTTTATTTTCTAGTAAAAGGTCTGAACGTTCAGCCGTAGCAGTCTTCATTGTCTTTCATCAGAAAACCTCATTTCCCATGAGCTTAGAGATTGGGGACATCAGAGCAGTTAGCTAGCAGGTGGCAGCCTCCTCTGGAGAGTCGACGCAGGGCAGGTGAATCCCAGAAACAGAATTAACTCGGCTTACATCTCGTAGGCTGCTACCTCCCTCCCCACTGGCTCCCACGAAATGGAGCAAGCCTCATCTAATCAAGGCAGCTGAAACCTGAATTCATTATTAAAAGCCCCTCTGAAGTTAGCGGCAGCATTTAACCACTTTGTACTTCATCATCGTCATCTGGACCGGGATGCTCGGGAGGGAAGGGAGAACAGTAAATTAAAAGGAGAGAGGCAGATGGAGAATTTCAACCTTGGCAGTCATGAAGCAATTTTTCTGAAAAGTTTAAAAAAATAACACCTTTGGACTTTCTTTTCTACCACCAAAAAGATTTCAGCCAGCGTGGGGAATGCAGAGGCCCTGAACACCTCCACTCACTGAACAAGTACAATATGCTTTTACGGGGAATTGCTCAGCGTGGGATAATTCGTCAAAGGGCCATCTTTAATTATTTACACTTTCCGCTACATATTGAACATGTTTCTCTTTCGCATCATCAATATTTCATCCCTCTTCCCGCTGCAAGACATTTCATCAGAATGAATCAAAGTGACGTAACGCTTTATTCTCACAGCATCTTCCCCGAATTAAAATTCTCATCAGGACGGCATTTTTGATGCATTCGGTTAGTGGTCAGTCACAGCAGTCCCAACGACTGCATCACAGATAAACTGACTGAAGTGTACTGCATATTAAAAAGAAAGCAACTGATGCGATAGGTTGGCGCTCAAACCAAGTGGAACATGAGTAAAGGTTCCCGGGCATACTGATTGCAAGACTCTTCAGATGGGTGTGTGTTACAGGCCAAGTTATGTTTGAAACACGATAACTGTATGTCACGGTTACCACGGAATACCAGAACTGGTTGTACAGTACACAGACAAAATAAGACTAGTTTTAAGACTAGTGTTTGTCTCCTTCAAAATGACTAACAGTGTGTGATATTAAATTAGGACCCATGGGAAGCATTTCATCTATTTATTCTATTTCATCTTTTAAACTGCATAGGCTGCAATTGGTTGCTTTTGACCGGGGTCACCCAGAACCCCAACACATCAGTATTCAAAATCGTTATTTAAAAAGCTCTAATTCGAACTGAAACAGAAAACAATAATATGAAGTCAATATGTAACAAATGACAGAATAAAGCACCTGTGAGATATGACAAAGAGTTTACCTCAGGGCTCAGCAGGGACCCCTGTGTGTATAATCATGGATTTATAGACTTTACTCAGGTTCAGTGACACCTCCCTACCTGCCACTCTACAGATACAATCCCAGTTCTATCTTCAGAAAATATCTCACAGTTTTACAGAGCACAACACAATATTCACACTAAGGATATCATGTGCCACATTTGAAATGTGTCATATTCCAGCCACCATTTCTTTCACACGTTGCTTCCCTCTACAGCTCTAATTTTGTCCTAAAAAGCTCTTACAGCTCTAAAGAAGCAATCAGACTTGACGGATGGGGCTGATTTCAGGTCTTAATCACACAAGAGGTCACAGCTGGGTCATGTACATATAGACATCTACTGCTGTGGACACATCAGTGTGTACAAGTGTGTCAGCATGTGCATGGGTAGCACATTCCCTGTCACACACATACAGAAACCCCATTGGAAACTGGTTAAGCAGCTCACAGAGAACTAATCCAAGTGCAAAGAACATGGACTCTACTATCTTGTTTAAAAACCTAAAAGCTCTCCCTTATGACATGATTAGTGCAATCATGTACACTGATGCCCTCAGTGTTGGCCAGCGGTGATGAAAGCCAAAGTGATTTTTTGGGGTTATTTGGGAGTATTTTCTTTATTGATGAACTGAAAAATCAAAACTACGAATAAACAGGTAAGCTTTCAAGCCACATATCCGATGATAAGTTCAATATTAACTTCAGTTGTAATAATTTGTATCTATGATTTTGCTGTGGAAATTCTGTAGTTGGGTACAACAATTAAAAAAATTGCCCCAATCAGGTTTCACAACATCTGTTTGTTTTTGTTCCAGTTGTAAAGATTGGGAGTTCATGGCTGTTTCGACTAAACATTGAAACCCATCCAAACGTTGCTTGTATTCTTCCTTCCAGTCATCTTGTGCTGAGGTGATTGGATGGAAAGGTCCGGGACTGACTTCTGGTATCGGTGGTTTGTTAATGGATACAAGGTCTATTAAGATACACAAAGTGCTGTACCAAACATTTTTTATCCCAGATGCTTCCATTGGATCAGGGCATTTTGCTGACATCAGCCCCAAATCATCCTGGCTTTCAGCAGATTTTTAGCTATGTACTGATCATGAAGAATAATATCCTCATAAAGAGTTTTGGCTGAAGCAGAGAACACATTTATGCCCATAAAGTCGACAAAACATGCATTTATGTACAACAAAACTTTAGCAAATGAGTATGGCAGTCTGTATAATAGTTTATGCTTCACCTGATACATTTTTACAAGCATTTTGCCACAAGTGCATGCATAATATGCCATAAATACTGAGAAAATAAATAGTTCCCTATACTAAACAAAAAGCAGCAGTAAGCGCTACTTGATTGTGTGTGATTGTGTT
Organism: Anarhichas minor; assembly: GCF_050575085.1. NCBI lineage: Eukaryota > Metazoa > Chordata > Actinopteri > Perciformes > Anarhichadidae > Anarhichas > Anarhichas minor. The sequence continues at coordinate 537,079 of NW_027466475.1, read as the reverse complement.
GTTAATATAAAGTATGTGTGAAGAATTTTCATCTCAGGCGGCCTTGAATGATCCTGAAACAGCTAAAACATTCTCTTAAACATGTCACCTTAGCATCATTTAATGAAAAAAACATCCCTCCACAGACCATCAGAACAATCCTTCAGCAGGCAGGCGGCTTGTAAGCCCATGTAGAGTGTGTGTGACTGATAGGTGCGCTAATGTAATTCTGTTGCTTCCACCGTCATGGTGATGGGCTGCTAATCTGGATTTAGGTTTCAGGGCCACTGTCTGACTGAAACCTAATCCTACTGAGTGGCTCAGCACGGAGACAAAGACCTGAGACCACCTGCACCAGAACAACTTCTGAAGCATGGACCCGGAAATCATGTCAAAATCTACAATCACAGACCGGAATCTACCGACAATATAGGTTTTCTATATTTTTTGTATTGGGGACATATACAACAAATACTGTCCCAGTGCCTTATCATCACTGAATAAACCTCTGTAGGGGTCTATTCATCACTACTCTGACTCATCTGGTATTATTTACTAACATTTGATAATGTCCTTTTTTATGATTCCTCTGCATGCTTATGACCTATTTCATTACCAGTTATAATTTTAGAGTCCCTCTCATTATATAAGCAATGTAAGAATGTTGTGTCATCCAATTTGCAGCATTTTACAAAGAAACAATTCAAGTAGTTAATTATACGAACACTCATGAACCTTCAAATATTTCCATTTCAGTTTATATGCGGCGTTACTGCATTACCCATCATAACTTGTAATCTCAAGAGGGGCGAAGAATAAGGGCACACATCAGATTTTCAGTTCCCTTGATCCAACTGATATTTTCGCTGAGGCATCACCTGAGATTTTGCCCTGCAGTGCAGAGGTCACTTGGCTCCTTATAATGGTATCAACTCTCCCAGATCTCCTTCTCATTCTGCAGCGTATAGCGTGGGGACAGCTAACTGTAAGACTCTGTAAGGCCCAAAAGATTTGGATATGTCAATCATGTTTTCAAAGTGGCATTTGCGTCGGGGTTAAGACGTCTCAACTATGATATCTTCCTACGGTTGTCAGATCTTGACTTTTTCACAGCTAGACAAGCTAGAATATCACCAAATACCACCAAAGCTACACTACATCAGGGGTTCTCGAGGTAAAAGTGCCATCCATTGTCTTCACAGAGAATAAGAGATGACTCGCATAAGAGTACACCCCAAGCTCTGATGGCTTTGAAGAGGTTGAGTCAGTTAAGAAATATTTATTATTTACAACAGTGAAGAAAACCAACATGTGGAACCAGCTTTTCAACTGTATAGATGAGTGAGAACACCAAAACCCAGTGTGAGAGAGAAATCTGTGTCCATCTCTATTTTGTGATCCACAAAGACAGGGGCAGCATCAATAGGAGCTCACAGATGGCCTACTATACTTAAATTAATAAAATGTCGGCAATTCAGTAATACTGCAGAACACATTCATACATAATGGGATAGTTTTTGTAAAAATGATGGCCTTTTCAAATCAAAGCAGCATGTGGGTGGTAGAATAGAGGGGGTGGCAGGGTGAAGGGTGTTTAGGATTATCGAATGATTCGGCCATTCTGTAGTGGCAGAACTTTCCCGGGCGAGCTGGAGGAGTGACATTTTCCCTTGGATATCTATCAGCTTAATGGTTTTCATGAGCATTTGCTGGAGATATTACATTATTTTTTTATGGTTAATTAATGAATGAAAGGATGATGATGGATGGCCCCCATTTTTCCTCCTGGTAATGAAATGATACACAATTTCCCCCTATGTTTCTAATTATCCGAGGGAACATTCCCTGCTCTCTGGTGTAATCGGGGGACACTTTCATTATCGCGGACACAAAAGAAGCAGCCACACCTTTGCAGTGAAGCAGACGAGCCACAGCAGGTGGAATGGGGTGATTTAGTTTATCAATGTTTTAATATAGCTGCCATCATGTGATTCTAAATAATTTGATAAATGGCGGCCATTGTGTGTATCATACATTGCAACAGACTTTATGATGAGAGAATAGCAACAATACTCTAGTTAAAATCCCATTACAGAGCATTTCAGGTCATTGCAAATTAATTCATAACACACAACGCATTCATATTTCATAACATACAGAAGATGCATGTATGTAATCTAATTGGTCCAGACCTTGACATTAAGTGGTGTAATATCATGGCAATGTGATTTTAATTGTTAAGTTAAATTACAATTAACGACAAGGTTAGGATGCCTGCTCCACCTGTTTTCGTCAAACGCTTGCTAATGTGAGATTTTTTAAAGACATGGCAAAGAGCATGAGGTCACATTGTTAAAGATGCAACCCTGCCCTGTCCCTCTGCAACTGTATGGGCCCAGACACATGGACCAGAGACAAGGACATTACAAGCAGAGGGAAGTCCAGCACATAATGTGACACCATTTTGAGAGCAGAGAGATTTATCATGGAGGAAGCTGTGGGGATACTGTGTGTGTGTGTGTGTGTGTGTGTGTGTGTGTGTGTCATTGATCATCGCGAGAAAATCCCTGCGGCACCAATCGATAGCATGTGTGCATACTATGACTTGAGTCAAGGACAGAGATGGTGAAAAAGTAGAAGATCATCATTGTCCATTAACAAATGGATTGGAACACTTTTCAAGTCTCAGTTAGCTTTTTAGTTTCACAAGACAAACAAAACGACACATCGATACTCAAACCTCAAAGCTTGGAGGTTGCAGCTTGTAAAAAAAAGAACGTAGTGTACATATGAGTGCAGTTCCACACTCTCATTGTTTTAACTTGATGTTAAATCATTCTATCTCTATAAAGTAATCACTGAGGCTTTGCACCAATCCTTTTTGTGATGCCAACATCAACAAATAGCATAGAAACACTTAATGTTTGAAGCCAAAGTTGTAGCCTCCTGTGTAATCCTAATGTACCAAAGAAACGGATCAACCATCCACAGTAGAACGATTGATTATTAATTCCTGCCATAGTTCTCATTGCCTTATTTTACCAATGCTATGGATCACTCTGGAGTGTCGTATATTAAATATCCCCAAAAGGGTGGTGGTCCATGTTAATTGCAAGCCAAAAGGTCTCAACAAAGCTGTAACATTTTCGCGTTGTCAGAAGTTCAAATATCAGTTTTGATGAGAAAGAGCCAACCAATGGACAAACATGTGACACACACACATACACGCATGGAATGCCATTTGTGAGTTTGCCCAGAAATCTGTTCAACCAAGCCACCTCACGACAACTCAATTCAAAGACCAAAGATGTTGTCCTTCTCCATTTATGTTTTTAAAGCCAGAAAACACAACCGCACTTTACGTTCGCAATGTATAAAAGTAAGTGGCAAGCTTTTACTGATGCAAGTGACTCACGTGTTTTGCGGTGGCCGTGCGTACGGGTGGTGAGCGTGGTGGAGACCGCCTCAGTGGTAGTGTGCTCCAGGGTCCACATCTGAGTAGAGTCATGGAGCACCGTTGGGTTGGACGGTGAGGGGCTAGATGTTGCTGTTCCAATAATGAAGGTTGTCCGTTGCGCTGCAGTGGTTGTGGTAAAAGCCGAGGGTCCACGTCCATTTCGATTTAGAGGATTCCGTGGGGTTACTTGGCTATCCGAGGCTCCACTCCCTCGAGGGTTTATAGTCGTGGTCGTAGCAGTGGAACGAGTTCTACCTTTCGCAATAGTTACAGTTCTAGGTGTGGGCTTCTCGCCATCAACTGTAGGAGTAGTTGTGGTGGTAGAATCGGGACTTTTGGGAATCCCGCTTGGCTTGGAGAGGAAGATAGGATCCTGGCCTATTCGATTAGCATCCACCAGGTCTGTTGGCACGTAATCCCGCACTGTACCAACAACAATCCATTTCAGCAACATCAGGCTCAATCCAAGGCCAATAAAGCCGATAAGTAAGGGGACCACACACAGCCATGTCTGCTGGCGAGGCCAGACCGCACAGCGAAGGGGACCCTGATCCTGGGCCTGGCCCTCAACGCGGCCCCCTGAAGCCCCTGAACCCTCAGGTTCCTCCAGGATCACCGCCCCGGAAACAGCTGCTCCAGAACACTCGCTCATCCTTCCCTGCCGTCCTTTATGGCTCATTGAGGGTTAACCCTGTGATAAGCATCAGCAGCACATGGCGGAAAGGTTCCCAACAATGCCGGACAGTGAGAAGAGACAAGGGACAAATGGACACAAAAGGACCTCACAGGAATTGGACACTTATTAACACGTACAAAAATATGTAATCCGAGGATAAAGAGAAGGGGAGGGGTGCAGGAGATACATGCAGACACGCTTTCACAAACACACAAGCACGCACACTCACACTCAGAGACACCAGTGAGAAATGGGAGAGCTTGCGTAGACTGATGATCGCCCGATTAGTCCGCGTTTAGTCCTGCCCAACTCTCGATGTCCAAATGTGAACTTCAAGAACGTTCACAGCAGGATAAGCCAGGGGAGAAGAAGTAGAAGTGATGCTTCTAACAGGGAGAAGAAAGGACAGGAGGGAGAGGTGGGTGAGAAGGAACAGCTTTACATCCGTGCATGTGAGGAATCCGTGGCATCAATGTTCAGATGTCACTGCAGTAAAAAAAAGCACAGCTATTTCTACTCAACATGCATATTTGTCCCTGTCAAGCACGATGGGATAGTATCGCCGAATGAGGGGAGTGAAACTTGCAGGGTGGATCTTGTTGCCTCCCCCACCCCGTGGCGGATCCCAAAAAAAATGAAAGATGTTGTCCAATGCAGCCTGTTCCAACAGCTTTAGCCGAGTCAGCGTCCCTCAGCCCCCCAAATCGGTCTCTTTTGTAACTGAAAGAGAGCGATAGATCTGTCGTTTATGCGTCTGTCGAACACTCTCCTTGGATTATCTGCTATCTTTCTTGGCCGTTGCTTTTCAATCAGCGTCTCCTTTTCTTTTTTTGGAGGATCTTAATTATTTTTTATTATTTTTTTCGCTCTTTGGTTCCAAACCCACTTTGCTCTTTATTCCAGTGAGGCAGAAAATAAAGCTGTACAATCCAAAGAATGTTCCTGATCCATTCAGAAAGCCACACTTTCGATGAGGACAGAGAGGGAGAGTGAAAAAAAGAATTAGGGGTGTCGTCGCGCACTGGTGGTATCACAGGGCGGATAAATCTACAACTGCGACGCGTGATCCTGCTCCTTCTCCAGCCGGCTGTGGGTCAGATATCCCCAAGCTGTCCGCTCAGCGCCCTGCTGTCTCAGTATCCCGTCCGTTAATACTGCACCAAGCGCTCGGAAAGCCTCTTCTCATCTATTTGCAGAGAACATTCCGCCACAGAGGGATGAAACGAGAGAGGACGAGAAGCAGGGAGTGGATGCAAATATTTAAAAAAGAAAGAGCCAGAGACAAGAGACAGAAAGAGATAAGAGCAAAAACACAAACAGGAGGCTACAGTATTAAAAATATCCCACTGATTCTCTCTTCTCGCTCTCTGAGTGGTGTTTTCTTCCTCAGTCCCTGAAAGCCTGTGCTCTTTTGAGTCAGCTTATGATTTGTTAGTTGGGTTGCTGGGATCCTCTGCCCGTCCTTCCCTCAAGGATGCTTTCTTGGAGATGATTAGAAATGTACTCCCCGCGCTCGGATGAGAACTTGCAGCCGCAGCAGTGAAGGCTCCCTCGCCCCCTGCGGGGTTGGCAACATCCGACGATGCAGCTGTCTTTACCTGTGGCAATTGTTATGCAGACGCACATACAGCTGCCTCCCTGAGCTGCTGCCGCTGAGAGACAGGGAACGAATGAGATGGGGGGGGAAATGCAGGCACAGACAGAATGGAGTGTGCACACTGGTAGAGCAACGGAAGAGAGAAAGAGAGAGAGAGAGAGAGAGAGAGAGAGAGCGCGAGAGAGACAGGAAGGGAGGGAGGGAAAGAGGCTGCACCTGCTAGATGCACCAGCACTGGGAAGCTTGCCCACCTCCGTTAGCAGGGAAGGGGAGTGGGTAAAGATGCAGAATGCATACAGAAAACTAGAGAAAAAAAAGGGGGAAAGGTTGAGTGGAGGTGTGTGTACAGATAAAGATAATGAGTGTGGGAGGGGTAGAGGGGGAGATGGCGAGAGAGCTCTGCAGCGGCAGACGAGGCAGTTACCAGCGAGAAGCCTGAGTCCCAGAGGGATCAGAGCTGAGGCACAGTGCGGGAGCCGTCCCTCACTTGGCCCCGCCCACTGCACAGCATCAGAGGAGAGACCGGGGAAGAATAGACGGATTATGAAACGAAAGACATTTAAGTGTGTTTAATGCTATCTTTAGTATTCATGTGGATGCACTGGAGCTTAGTGAGAAATGGATAAAAACTCTAGGTGTATGTAAAAAAAAAAAGGCTGACTTTAAGTGAAACCCTGTAGTCTTTTAAAAAAAAGCTCTAAATGTATAAAGACATTTAGTTTTATAATGCCGCACATCACTACAATCTTTGGGTTTTGGTTCAAACGTTTATGACAGCTTCCTTATCTGAGATATATGTTGGACTTTTAGGATGTGTTCTGGGTAATTGTATGTGTGGAATTGCAGATGTTATATAGCCTCCTTATTTAGTCATCTGAATTCCGTCTATTTTATTTCATCTATGCAACTTTCTATTGCTATTTGTAGCATGTCAGACTATGTATATAATGTGATTCTAATGTATTACCCTACAAAATGAAATCATCACCTGTGATTTGTTTTTGAAACACATTGCTCTCACTTTAACTTGTTGATAAAATGTTTAAATAAATACCAAGAGTTGTTGGCGTGTGACTCTTTAATGTATTGAGTGTGATGTTTAGTCTGTATATTTTATATGTACGTCTGCTCTATTGGTGCAACCATCAAGCATCTTTATTTTTTCAATATCTTTTTTCATTTAAGCTCTACTGTGGATATCTCACACCCCTTTACCCCCTATATCTTTATCTCATATTATGCTCTTAAAAAAATAAAAAGGCAGATTTATGAACTAAGTGATAGAGGTGAAGTGAGGGAAAGATTGAACACTAGGAAATAATAATAATTCATTATAATAAATAATAAAAATACCCATAAATCAAGAGGAAACAGTGTGGACTAATACTATTCGGAGTTTTGCATCACTGCTTTATTTTACTAGTATGTTAAAAAGCCAGTGTGAATGGTTGAGTCTCACTAAATCCAGCCAGTTCAAATCAATTTAACAGTGTACAGCAGTCTGTTAAACAACCTGAAAAGATGCTTGTTGTAAAACCATGCACAGTTTCCTCTCTAGTACTCTGACTTTATCTGTGTGTGCATGAAAGTGTGTCTCCGAGGATGTGATAGCATCACAAGCCAGACACACGCATAAAGTCATGCAGATAGCCATCTGCCTGTAGGAGAATCCTTCAACTGGTCCCGTGGGGAAACTCAAGGCATGTCGTTGTGGCTTTTCACACCTCTTTCTGTCTTCTGGCATTCAATTATATGACCAGTCTGTTAAAGCAGCCATCATGACACTGTGGTGGTTTGAAACAATCATCAATAATCACACTGGAAAACAGCCACAGGGAATCAAATGAAATGCTAACCTATCTGCACCGCCACTAACTAAAGACGACACTTTTAATAACATAAGAATACAGCGGTAACTGTACATCTTCCACTGTTACAGAACCGGAAGATCAAAGTCTCTCCACATCTTTAAAATCAAATAGATAATATCCAATAGTGATACTCAAATGTGGATTGTAAATAGGTTTATGTGTTATTATGTCAGATAGGTAAGTTGTGAATCAAAGTATGTAAAAAGGCTTTCTCTTGGAGTTGCAAAATAAGCTGCTTTACCTCTTAAGTAGAACAGTTTGTAATTGACTACAGAAAAATCAGCTGACAAGCCGAACCTTAACTGTGCTTGATTAGAATATATCATGGCCTGTGCTGGATTATGGAATAATTACTTGTCCTTTACAGTAAGAGAAGTGTCTGCGCAGTGGAATCCAATGGGGAACAAGATCAGTAGTTGTTTGCACTGCACTCAGTGTGTCTTTGTTGTGGGGCTATTTTGAACTATTGAATCACGCATGCATGGAGCAAACTGTTGTGACGATGTCAGAAGTGAAATGTGATGAATTATTACACATAGTGTGAGAATGAAAAATGACAGCAACTAATTTCCAATTCATTCATTTATTGATAACTGCTCATCCAATCTACTCTACACTTGGCGTGTGTGTTGCTGAACATTCAATGGAGTGCGTTGTCAAATTTGGTGCAGTTTGGAAATTGCTACACGTTCAATATCAATAAACTTTGAATGAACAAGCGAACAGCGCTTCGTGTAGCAGCGGGGGCAGAGTTTCAGGGTGTTGCGGACTTGAGTGTGTCGTCAGCAGCGGGCCATTACAGGCCGGGGCTCATTGGCTGCAGTACACTTCTGCTGCTGGATGCCGGATATACCAATGTTACAACCAAACTCTTCTTCACTTCCCAGCTGCACTTCCGAGGCCGGATGCCAAAGCAATCGGCACGCACAAAAATTCCACAAACTAGTTAATGTGACATTATCAAATGTTTTTTGTTGTCCAACCGGCAATCAAAAACAATAAAAAAACAGAAACAATCTGAAGATGGAACCAGACGACGTTTACCAATAGAGCTTCTGTCTCTTCTGTAACGTTGTAAACATGTATGATTATTAGTGTTACATTTCTGTTTGATTGATAATCCTGCTGTCGGCTTGAACTCTCTGATATAATGTGGAGTTTATATTTAGACTCATAGTTTTATTGTTAAGCTTTTGCCTGTGACTCATAGCTGTAAATACTCACATTCACTTCTGCTGATCGCTACATCCCCACACCATCTGTTGTTTACCATCAAGCAATATAATCCTATTATATACCATAAAATAGGTCTAGTGTTTGTATCGCGTGTAAAGTGATGTGCTTGTTTAGCATATTGCTAACCATCACAGCGATCATATTAAAAATCCCACAGATTCAGACCTTTATGAAGTTTATGAATTATAATATCCTCATCACATCCTGTGGCTCACAGAAACTTGTCAATACTTTATGCATTTTTAACTTTTACATGTGAGCACTGCATCACTGAGAATGTTTGTTACGACTCTAAACTTCCTGTTCCATTGAGTGTTGGGAAGCCCTCTCATCCTCCGATGGTGGACACATTTTTTTTTTCCTCTTTTCTTTTTAGGGACGCGTGCATAGTTTTATGATGCCACTATACTTGGCAGCAGTAAATCACTCACAAACCTATTTCCAGAAGGATGCAGCTCCATTAACCTGCACAAAAACACATATATATGCACGGAGCAAAGCAGAGTCTGCTGATGCCTGCACAGCTTTTGATGATCTTTGTTCTGATGATATTGCTTGTTGCCATTATCAGGCCTCCCACACTGCAACCTGCTTTTTAATTAAAAGACAAACATGTACTTCCTCCAATCACAATCACAAGATGGCAACAAACAGCAGATCAGCCCTATTCCAAAAGGTCAAAGTTGTACAGTAGTCAGTTGTCGAGAGCAATAATGTGTCCATGAGAGCGGGATCTCAGGCGAGTAAGTCCCTGCAGGAATTTTAAATCGCAAAAAAATAATAATCACAAATCCAATCAATCCCTGCATTATTTGCAATAGCTTGCTGCCATATTTCTGTCAAAACTGGTAAACTTGGTGGAATCCTTGGACATTGACTGTATTGCTCTGCATTGTAATAAACCAATTCAGACCCAATCATAATAACCCCCATAATTCCATCTATTTTTGCTGCATTTCATGTTCCTCATGTTTTTTTTTTCTTCCTTTTGTTACTATCAATGTCCAGATTATGTTAGTTGTGCTTAATCAAGGGCAACTGAAATATTAGCTTCTGTTCTAGTGGAGGTCAATGGGATCCTGTATGAACAATCTGTGGTTCTTAAAGTAAAGCCACTTGAAATGGCTTAGCTGTGCTTTATCTTTACCTGAATGTTCTCTATCTTACATTGTACTGGCAGTGGTGTCTGCTGGGTCAGGCAGGGTCAAGCCCCAGGGGTTTAGGCAGGACACCTATTGGTCACATACACACACCTGCACAATATGCAAAGATATTTCACGCTGTTGATGTCTTGCATGACATGAATTTACACTCAGTGCTCCCCTAGCGCTGCAGTCTGTCTCAGTCCCAATGATGTGGAAACCCAGCGTTTACTGTTAGTATGCTGGAAACTGCACATTGTCTTATTTTAATTAATTAGGTAATTTATTTTCATTTATAACAATCAGCTATGAGTGGCATATCTTGTCAATACTCTCTGCAAGCAACTGTAAATATTCACTGGTGGTATGACAGTGTTATAATTACAAAAGCAATGTTTTCCTTTTTCAGTTTTTCAGCAGTTTCTTCAATTACCACTCTGCCGTTGAATGGGAATTTTTGCCGAATCGATGCAAAAGCAGCCCAGTGGTTTTGTCTGAGCTCACATGCTGGAGACCTAGTGATGAGCTCCCGAGGGCAGCTTTCACACATTGACACCAAGATGGACAACAGTCGGGTCAGAGGCCAGTACATCTCACTCAGCCATGTAAGAGGTGTGTTTGTGTGTTTTGCTCCATCTAAATTGATTAAAAAAAAAAATGTAATCTTCTTTTTTTAACTTGACTAATATATTGTGTCTCTTTGCCCTGCATTTGTTGTCCCAGATACAATTAACTACCAAACCATTAGGGCCATGGTAGATGGTAGAGCGTGTCAATCCAACGAAAGGTGATGGAATGTGAAATGACAACATATTCTCCCTCCAAACTGGCCAAATGCAGAGGAAGACGCTAAAATATAGCGGTTAACGGTACCTTCACTGACTGACGACTCACGTGACTATCGAGTGACAAACGAGTCACGTGACTCATGGAACTAAACATTGAGTCACGTGACTAACACTTGACGAGGCATCTGACATCATACAGTTTATACTACATCCGTTGTTCTGAACGTCTCATAACATGGAAGGGTTTACACTGGTGTAGGTATCATCCGACGAGTTCGGAGTGAGATCGAGTTGGAAATGAAGGGTTGCCAAATCTCCTGGGTCCCCTCCCCCGTGGTGAACCTCGTTAGCAGGGGGAGAGCTGCCAGCAGTTACAGATTTTATCACATTGTATTACATTTTACCTTTTATATGCATTTTATTTAAAAATCCATGCACAGGGGTCTGATGTCATGCATGAATCAATGAACAACTGAATGGATGGATGCCCAATCACAGTATTAGTGAAAAAGTACATTTATTGATTGTGAAAATATGCATTGACAGGTCAGTGGACTTCTAGCTGACAAATTGGCTGATTTATTTGACTAATATGTCTGTTCAGGTTCTGGACATCCAGCCCGTTGTCATTAGGGCTTCAAATGCAGGTGATTTATCATACCCCTTTAGCGTCTACATGACACACATTATGCTTTCAAGTAACTACAATGTAAACCCGTCCCAGTCATTATCAGACGCTCCAGGAATGTGATGACGTAGTATAAAGAGTGAAAAAACCCACACAGTCAAAGAGGAGATGGAGGTGAATGCGTCAAACAAACAGGATTTTTAACCAGAAGACAAATATGTGAGACCGGTGTTTGTGTCCATAAAGTAAGTGATGTTTCTGACGTGTTTTTTGTATTATATGTTGTTATTTTGAGCCCAACCTAAGTGGTTTTTTTGTTTGAATTCACGACTGAAACCACATCCTGCGACCGTGCGCCGGGCTACCCAGTGCATTAGAAAGTGATGCCAGGGGTCTGACAAAGTGCCAGTATGTGACAAATTGGATGGAGACAGCTTTGAGACATCAGCAAGGTCATGATTGTCTTGACTCCCCTGTGTTGTTGTAAAGTCGTCACACCCCGGTTTAATTGCCATCCAGTGGTCTCAGCCCTGCCTGTGAGGTCCTGATCATTATCAAACATGTGCAATCGTTTCCCTGGCAGTCTTGCAGTGTGAGCGATCAAAGGAGCCAAACTGTCACTCGGGCTATCCCAAAGGTCAAATGCCTCAGGACACCTCACTTAACCGACTGGTAAACAATGTCATCAGATGAAGCAAAATGGGGGGGGGGGGGGGGGGTGAGTTTAAATGAATCTGGTCTGCATTTTACATTGAGCAGTGTGTCACTCTCTCAGATGTGATGATCACACTGCCAGGATCTATTCCAAAGACAGACTGATTAATTCTCTGCTCAGTCTCTGGTTCCACGGAACAAATAAAATAACAAATCTATAATCCTCTTCTTCACTTGGCTTCTTTGCCAATTTGTAACAGCTTCCAGTCAGGGCAGTCTGACTCTGTGAGGAAAGTTGAGTAGATTGAAAGAGGGAAAACATGGCCACGACTTCTCTCAAACATCACCAAAATGATTACTCCCGACTGGAGAAAGCAGCTTGTTCATTCACTTAAAGGCATCTATACTAAAATGACATAAAAAAATGTATTTAACCGTATGTTTCATCACACTTCATTAGCAGACAGACATCATTCAGGATTCAGATCTGCTTTGCGGGGGAAAAAATGAAATAAATATAAGAATTATGTCATTCAAAGGAATTTTTGACCACTTAAGGCAGCAGAATAATGTGCTTATTTACACATTATTTACACATTTAGAAGACGTTAGAAGACGTTTAGAAGAAGAAGATGTTAGATTAATATTACCCCATAGAACCGCCATTGCTGTTTATGATGAGAATTAGTAATATTTATAGTGTTTTGCAAGCAATGAAGGTGACGAGACATTTAATGCCCATGGCTGACAAATGTTGGAAGATTTTGTTTATCTCGCATGACGTCACGGTGACCTAAGAAATGGAGATAATTATTGATGAATTGAAGTAAATGAGGACTGCGTTTAAGAAAACCAAAACTTTATGAAAAACATCCGTTTACAAACTGTCACACATCTTTTCTCATTTATCCAGTACTTCAAGAATTCAAGATAACATAGCACGAGTTATTGAAATACAAATGCTCAGGTTTTTCATTTCTTTTATGCATTAGTTTACTTAAAGACTGTCTGTTCAAGTGAAAGAGTTAAGGCTGGCATCTATTCTCTATGTAGTGTATGACTCATGAAACATTTCTTAATTCTAAACCAGTCAGGGGCAACGCACATTCTGAAACCTGGCATATTGTTGATTATGCAAACAAATCAACCTCAGAATGAATTTCCCTTGCCCTCATTTTATTTGTTTGTTTTTGCCCTCCATCTCAGTCGTTTCCTCTCCTCTGAAAATTGGTGTTGTTTGTGCATAGATCCTCTGTTATCTCATTAAGCCCTCCAAACACTCAAGCTGCCTGAAGCCTCCATTATTCTTTTTATCTCTGATTAGGGATTCTATTAAAAAAGTAAATGAGGTCTGGGGGGGTCGTTGTTTTCGCCTTCTTTCTTTTTTCTATCAAAATGTGTCCCAACCACATGCTCAGGCCTTGTAAATATCCATTCTTTCAGAGAGGTTCTCTTAACTGAATGAAAGCATTGGCAACTAAATGCTATTCATATCAGTTGTCATCTAAGAGTTGTGGCTGATGAGTCATCACAAACGCTGATGGCATCAAACAATTTTTGACTGATTTTGATACATGCAGTGAGAAGCTGTATCCAAGACTAAGATATACAACTGGAATATGAATATATGCATGTGTCTGAATCCAGTATGTCAGATTTACAGTATTTTAAGTTACTGATTAGTATAGGAGACGCCATGATGGTCCAGTTGTGTCACAGTGTGTCAGAGTTTTGAGATGGTACTCTTAAAACAAGTGCTCCAGCCTATTACGCTTCAATTAGCCATACGTCTACAATATAGCATTTGTCCTCTTTTATCAGTTAACTCCATTTTACTCCTGACTCCCTGTTAACAGCCATCAAAGCTTCTGATCAATACGACGAAAAAAGGATGTGTGGGCTGATTAACAGGAGATAACCGCCCACTCACACATACAGATGTACACACACACAGATGTCTGACACTGGGGATCCTTCTCTTTTCTCGCTCATGTCACACAGACGCTGCGGTTGTTGCTATGGTTTCTTCTCATGTCACGGTTTTACTAATGAAGGGAAGAAACAGTTAGGGTTTGTTCATTGACATGGGTAGCCCCGCCTACTTCATTACCCTGAGGGATGACCAAATGGGCTTTCTTGAAAAGGTTACACAGGGAGATGGCGGTTGGTGAACGAAGGAGGAGGTGGAGTCGTGTTCTGAGGCATGAAGGAGAAAAAGAGCAGAGGAAGAGGATGGGATGTTAGTGCAGGTGGTGAAGAAGATGCATTGAATAGGTGTGAATGAGAGGAAACGGAATGAGAGAAAGTGGCTCCATATGAGAAAAAATAAACTTAAAGAAGCAAAAGCAACCTGATGCCGACATTCCACACTAATCGTGATGCATATCACATTCACAACACCTGCAACATGACTGTGCTGCCTCTTCATATACTAGTAGAATAGGGATTTTTTTTAACAATGTAAAGCTCATCTATACTACCTTTCAACTTCATTCTGAGCCCTGCTTTATGCTGACACCTCATTCCATTCAAATTATAACAGAGGTATGTGATGAGGAGCTGTAGCACACAAGCTCAGAACACTCATACAGCTATCTGCTATCTTTCCCGCCGACAATATCCACTCCTGTTTCGAAAACGCACTCCAGAATCAAGTTAATTTCAATGAAAACTCTTTCAAGTCAAAGCCAGTCTATGTGGTAAATGAAGAAAGTGGAGTGTTCCATCAAACACATTTACCCGCTTTGATCTTCCTGACAGCTTTTGGCAGCAGAGTAATAGATAGTGGGACTGTGCCTGGAGTGCATGTGTGTGTGTGTGGGGGGGGGGGGGGGGGGGGGGTTATGTGCATGTTTGATAAACCAAGATGGCGGGAAGTGTTCAGAGAAGATCAATAACAGGAGTTCCCTGTGCAACATGGAACAATTGTGGAAGTTCCTTTTAAAAATAGATGAAGGTATTAATGTGCATGCTTTTGTTTTCTTGCAGTGACTGCTGTTTCACTTTTTACACCTCAAACCCAGGACACTTCTTCCATACCTCCTCGTCTCCCCTCCCGCTGGCCTTCCTTCATCCTCTTCTTTCATGTGTCTCTGTACCTCCTTCATCTCCTCTCCCTCCTGTCTCCCTCTGGTTCATTAAGCGGTGAGCAGTGTAAATCTTTAATGAGGTGCCCTCTGTAGAAAGTGTTGGCAGTAACATGAAGGGACAGTCTAGATGGGCCAAAATGTGAGGTGTACATGCGCGGTCCATAGAGAATGAAACCTGTCACCTGTCCTGAGATACAGGTTTTTACTTATCTATGGACACTCCATTCATCAGCTGCATTAAACCGACCTTGTATGGGAACACGCATTTGAATAATGACTCAGCATTAACGCCCTTGGCAAAACAAAATATATATGATTGTTTCATTGGGGCCAATTAGAGATTGGTAACTGACACCTTAGATTTAATTCTAGGAATGTGTCAAAGAGAGGCAAGTTTAAAGAATAACATCAAAGAGCTCCACTGCCCTCTCAGGTAGAACGATTCATGTCTGTTTCACAATGTGTGCAGAAGAGTGCTTTATTGGCGACTGGTTGCCCCGTCGCTCAGAGGTCCCTGCGGCCGATCGACCCGGTCGCGGCTGTCTTCTGTCCTGGCCCCACAGTGGTGGAATGAACTCCCCACTGACGTCAGGACAGCGGAGTCGCTGCCCATCTTTCGGCGCAGGCTGAAAACTCACCTCTTCAAGAAGGCCTACCCTTAGCCTTCCACTTAGCACTTACTTAGCATCTATTGTATTCATAGCTTATTGCACTTATTGTATTCATATTAGTTTGTGGCACTTATTGCATTCGTTTGTTTCTGCACTGTACGTTGGCTCTGGTTTATGCTCTTAGATGCTTGTTTGAAGAGAGGAGATGCACTGGTGACTAGTAGTTCTCTCGAAAACCGATGTTGAATACACTTATTGTAAGTCGCTTTGGATAAAAGTGTCTGCTAAATGACTGTAATGTAATGTAATATTGCACCGGGGGCTGGTAAATATTCCCTAAAATCAACGTCAAGATTCTAATTAAATTATCAAATGTAATCTTGTTAATTCATTTCTGCAATTCCTTTTGATTATTTGATCAATTTAAACTTTCCATAATGTTGTCAGACACTTACGATAACAATATCGTTGTGCTTCCACAATGTGATGGTCACATGCAGCTGTCAACACACTCTCACAGAAAGTGTAAGTCTTTGTGTTAGATGTTTTGTGTATGCTTTTCATCCTTGCCCAGGCGGCATGGTGAGCATGCACTATCATGCATTAGCAGAGTAAAGCATGCATCTGTTTGAACACAAAGGTATATCAAAGAGTCTGACAAAGTAATAAAAAGTTAGCACAAGGCCTCATGACGTTTTAATTAAGAAAGCTTCAGTCAAGAAATACTTAATATCATGAGGAAATTGGTTCCAAGTGTGCGCATCATCGCATCTTAAATGCAGCATCATGTGTTTGTTTTTTAGTCTACAGGTAACAGCAAGCTGCCTGCTCGTGAAGATATAAGGGGCCTTCTGGCTTTATATTCTTCAAGCATATCAAAAAGCTATTTTGGCCCTCTGCCACTAAGTGATTTATAAACCAGTGGCAGTAGCATCTCTTTTATACCTGGGAGCCAGCGAGAAGATTTAGAGTCCATCCAAATTAAATTCCATGTTTTTCTGCTGCAGCAGACTGATGTGATCTGTAAATTAAATGTAGAGTGCACATTTTTTTACAAAAAAATATGATTTATTTCAAGATAGGATAGGTATATCTCAACGTAAGGAGGATGCATATTTCATATTTCTGTGAGTCTGTGTGTCTTAAATGATCTGTGCACTAAGACAGAGAACCTCTTTGGGAATGGGGCAGCTAATCAAGACATCTCAAGTTGTATTTGCACCCGACAGCAGCCAGCCACAGGGACAACAAGGCACTGGATTAGTCAACAAGAGCAATCATTAACATTAGCGTGGACGCATACCTGGTGTTGCACCTTGGCTTGCTGAACTGTAGCTAGCAAACAAGAATCCACCATAGTTTGGCAGGGCTCGATAAGGCAACTAGTTAGCTTGTAAGCTTTTGCAACTTGAGCGTACAGAGGACGGTGAGAAGTTCTTCTTCAATATCACTGAAACCTTTTCTTGTAAGCTGAAGTTAACAGCTCAAGCTTGTTTAACGAGTCGTTGACGTCCCCGATGGATCAGCAGTCATTAGAAACAAGTTCAGCCACCAATCCCTCATCGTTTCTGGATCTCCAAAGGCTTTTCTTGTTTCCATTAAAAAACAATCAATGGTAACTTTGGTTTTCACATGATTTTTGAGAGCAAAAAAAGGGTGGCTCTTGTCATAACAGTTGGAGTTTGAATTGGACTAATTTAGTCAGTTGGCCTAGTTCCTCTTAGAACTCCAGCAGCATCTGAATATGCTGCAGTTTTCTTCCCCAACAATAGTCGAGACGAAGGCATAAATGATTTTCTCTAAATCCCGTATTCAAATCCCGTAAGTAGTCAGCTTCTTATCCATGCTTCTACAGTCAAAGCATTCAATTGCTATCAAAAGAGAATCTGTCAGAATACATAATGCATCAGGGCTTAATTGATGAGAGTAAGCCATCATTGTAAACATCATTACCTCTTAACATGAAGGTATTCAAGCTGCATTTGCATCCACAATAGTTTAATTGAACCTGAACTGGATCTGAAGACATCAGTCAATGTATTCAGCGAGTCTTTGCAACCATGCAGTGTCAAAGTAATTGGAAAAGTGAAGTGAAAAAAAAAGTGAAATCCACCTTATAAATAGTTGCATAATACACTCCTGTTAGAAGAAATACAGCCATACATGTGCAGTTTAACAGATGCATGATGATGTATAATTATTGGTCAAAGGAACATTTTATTGCTGATTAATTTGACCTGCAATATGTGCTGGTGACTGTTCACCTGTGCAATCCATTAAGGCAATAAAAACATGGTGCCATTTATATAATACAATTCAAGTCGCTTAGAGGTCCTGTTGTTCTCCTGCAAATGAGCACATGAACTCCTACACCCTCAGGCAGTGATGGAAACATACACAATTACTCAGCATACTCTTTTAAATCTATTCAGATAAACCTCTCAGGTCCCCGAATAACATACTGGACTTGATTTGAGATATTTGTATTTCGAGAGAATGAGAATATTGGAACAGTGTCAGTAAGCTTACACAGATGGGTGTACGTCAATGAATCATCCCTCACGTCTCAACGAAATCAGTTCTGTCAACTTGAGATATCTGTAATATAGACACAGAGATCAGTGATATCCTTCTCACAGAGCATGCATTAATAAGTATGCATTAGAAACACAGTTTTCAGTGTATACTTTTTATTCAAAAAGTCTGGAGGTTTCAAATGAAACCTGTTTTGTATAAAACAAAGTTTAACATTGTTACACAACAGCAGAACCAAAGACTCAACGCAGGTTTAAAACTGATTATGTATCTCAGCCGAAGAAATATAATTATTTTCTTTCTTTTATAGGTTGTTTGATCAAATGAAAACATTCAAGAGGACCGATTCAGTGAAGCTGTTGTTAAAGTCTTATGATAAACCAGAGACCCACTTTCTACCCAGTCTAGTGACAGAGAGCATATTATGTGCTAAACAATGTATGACCTTTCATATACAATGGGTACAACGAGTGCAATTATGACATTTACACTTGCATAAAGTGCTATGACCATACTTAATGCCTTGTGAGCATTGTTATAGGATAGTATGTGGGGAAAGAGGTATAGAGCATTCCACTGTAGATATGCACTTCATGAAAATGTAATGAGACCAAACATAAAGCATCGCTCATTCCTTTATAATCCTTGTTGTGTTGTTGAGCTGGTTTGTACATATTTTCTTTTGGTGTTTTGTGTATTTTATAGGATAATGGGCATTAACTCAGACTTTAAATGTGGTATTAGTTCACAGTATAAACTCTGCTTGTGAAAGTTTTCCTTGTGGAAGTAGTCCATGACTAATAAAGTGCAGCAGTCTTGTATGCCCTCGTTTGTATACCTACTGATGTTCAATTGGTGTGAATTATTTTTAAACTATGTTAATGTATTAAATCTATTTGTTTAATATATTTTTGGAGCTGCAGTGGCATTCTAGAAACGGCGGACCCTGTTGTTAGAGATGCAACTCATCTCAGACGGAGTGAACAGAACTAACAGGCAACTAGCGTGAATAAAAATAATATCCAAAGGCCTATTTTTAATAAAACAGGAGGAGAAAACGTATAATTCGAAGATATAATGAATTGAATACTTGCTGTGTTTAAAATTAATTCAAATGTCTAAACCAGCAACATGTTTTGTGGGGAATCTCTGTGGGTTGCATTCAAGACTCTGTGTGTAGGGAAAGCTAAATTAGTCATCACAGTGCACATGGGTGCCAGCTGGTGTTTTCTCCATGTACAGTACATGACTGTTCAGCACAAGTAACAGATTGAAACTCTGTTAGGCTGTGATAGACCATGAAATCAGTCGGCTAAGAAAAGAAAATGTTACTGGTTCAGTAAGTTAGATGCCTAAAGAAGAAATAGCAACTACACAATCCACCATGGACAATATAACAAGTCAGACAAAATAAAACTCTCTAGCTTCATCCAGGGCTTCTAAAAGTCAGAAAGCTCGCAAATTATTTTTAACAGCCGACTCCAGAAATCATGTAAGCCTACGGCAAAGGGCGCCAACGTTTTGGCCCAACCTCGCTACACTTTCTATGCAATATAATATAATATGATATAACATGATATCATATAATATAATATAATGGATGGAAAACAACAAACCAAAATAATATTGCTAATTAAGTTAGGGCAATTATGTTTCCTCCCAAACTATTTCTGCAAAGCAAATTAGCAGTACACAAGCATATTTAGTAGGAAGACACCTCATCTTATCACAAAGTGATAGGCATCTTATTGTAAACAACACAATACAGACAAGCTTCACTACCCACTACAATGGTGAATCATAGCAGATGTAGCCTGAGAAGTGTGTGCACACATGTAACACAAACACACACAATGCTTAACAGCAGCAGTTGGTCCAGTTGTGATTGGCAGATCATCCACAGGCGACATAAAGCCTTTCTTCCACCCTCAAACTGAGCTGTCAGTCAAATCAGAACAGGGCAACACTGCAATATGGGTGCTGGAAATAGCCTGTCCTCACCTCGGGCCCTTCAGGGGACACAGCGGGAACATTACGTTTAGGCAGCCACAGAACTTAGAGGCCACATTCACCTGCACAGTCTGTGGTAATATGGGATAAAGCCACCGTGCTTGTCATTCCTACGGTGCAATGTTTGAAAGCGGCGAGTAGATTTGCTCGGCTAAAGATATCATATTCATGGCAAAAGGCATTTGTATGATATAACTATACAGTATATTCCAGCCTGTTCTCATTCTCAGGGCGTCAAATAGCAACCCTTTGTCACGCCCCTCCTCTGACGCTGCGTGAGACGCACCAGGCTTTCAAAAAACCACAATGTAAACCCCTCCCATCGTTATTAGAGGCTGAGAGAAAATGCTCCAGAAGTGTCTCGATGTAGTATAAAGACAAAAGAAAGGGGGGGGGGGAAGAGGCGAGGTGGAAACAAACACAGGACGTTCCACCAGGAGACCGGTATTTGTGTACAAATGTGTGTATTTTGAAGTTTCATTAGTGATGTTTGTGACATGTTTTCATGTTATATTGTTTACATTTGACTTAGTTTACATACTTACTTTAAGCCCAACCATGATCACCCCTGACCACTTTCAGGGTCACAAGGGGGCTGGAACCGATCCCAGCTGAAATTGGGCAACGGCAGGGTTCAACCTCAACAGGTCACCAGGCTATCACAGGCCTCACACATAGAGACAGATATTCACACTCATATTCACTCCTTTTTGGTATCATCCTAAACTGCATGTCTTTGGTCTTTGGGAGGAAGCCGGAAAACCAGGCTGACACAGGGAGAACATGAAAAAGCCTAACCACTACTCCATGGTGTTATTTCGAAACCTAACCGTGTGGTTTTATTGCCTTAATCTATGATAACGGTGATTGTAGTGAAGAGTCAGAGTTAGATGCGCTGGGCTACCCCCTGCATTAGAAAGTGACGCCAAGAGCCCTGACCGAGCATCAGTAGGTGACGAGATGGGATGAAAGAAGATAATTAGTATTTCATACAGTTTAACCGTTCCATTGGGGTTAAAGTGTGTCTTAAAATATAGCGAGCAACACGTCATCTTTACTTTCATCCTTGTGCACTTCTGCCACAGTTTGTTTACAAGGCACATGTAAAGGACCATTTGAAATCCAGACTCAAATAAACAGGAAAACATGTTGCTGTGTTCCTCTATTGTCCTTTTTTGAGCTATATATCTCCCTCACTTTGTGCTGTAAATCAGAGCAAACCCGTTCTATGTTTTAACATGCGAGCACATTTCATCACATGCTCATTAAAAAGCCTCCATCTTGATTATGCTAATGATGTATTGATCTAAAAAAATGTACTGCACATTGCATAACTAAACCTGGCCAAGATCAAATACCACAAAGATAAAGGGAAGTAATATTAAAAGCAAGTTGGCACACAAACAAGAAAACTCTCGCACAGGCACAAAAGCCTCTGGTTGTTTACCAGTTACCAGTAATCTCTGTGTGCACTCACAGAGGCTGTTTCTGTGCTGGCATTCATTGCCCACTATCACAAACATCTCCTTTACAGAAAGGGGCCATTCAGGCTGGTTAAGTGGATGTTTCAGCAACAAAGCAATTCAAAGCGCTTTACATGAAACATCTAAGGCCAAAAGACAAAGTTCAAGAGAAACACATTATAAAACGGCATTTATTAAATACAATGAAAAAATCCAAGATTTTAGAAAATAAAAACAGGCTAAAAAAATGAAATATGACATACAAGAATGAAAGATAGAGTTTAAACAATATATTTAATTAGAGACGGCCTTAGCTGGCGGTTTCCTGGGGATTAGTTTCAGATAGATGGGGCATAATGAAAAACTAAACGCTGATTCTCCCGTTTTGACTCTGGGGACAGAAAGCAGAACTGTCCCAGACCACATGGGGGGACAGAAGACCTCAGAACTGAAGACATGTGATCCACTTTCTTGGTCTGAGAACTCGAGCAGCAGCGTTCTGAATCAGCTGCAGCTGCCGAGTACATTTTTTTGTTAAGACACTGTTACAAGTCCATGACTAACACCAAGATTTCTGGCTTGGTCTGTGTTTTTTTTCACATTGCCACCGCCTCCTGCACCGCGGTCACATTTATCTCACTGCTTTGTGTTTCTGAACTGATGCTTTATGTTTTCTCTCAGTGTTTTTCCCATTCTGTTGCTCTGTTATGTCATTTATTTTCAATCCCTCTCCAGCCCGCTCGCCCTCTTACCTGCACTGATCTTGTGTTTTGTTAACTTCCCCGCTCAGGTAAAGCTAAGTCTAAGTGCTGTTCAGGACAACAATCTCTTTTAAAGCACATCAGAACTGAGAACGCACCCTGCTTATTGCTTTGGAAAAGGTAGTTCCAATTCAAATTTGCAGTGCATTACAGGGTGCATGTTTTTTCTTTGCTGGACAGCTGTGCTTCAGCCCATTTATCTACAGCTCAGCTGTTTTTCATCCTTTCTGCCAATCCTCCCTTTCAACACAGGAAAGAAAAACATGGAACACTGCACAAGGGATTGTGAGCAAGTCCACACATGCAGATTCACAAACACATAAAATGCATGGTTTTTTGTATTGCCTATCCTCTTTAAGCTGTACAGTATGACATTAAACTAAAATGACAGAAATGTCTCAACTCATTAAAATGTTGGCTGAGCAGTTGCTGGGAACGGTACTTGCTCAAGGCCATCTCTGCGGTGGTGATGGAGGGGCGAGCTTTGTTCTCTCCCATGCCCCCTGGTTTATTCCACAGGTCCAGCTTTCTCATTCCCAGGGCGTCATATACCGGTGCTTTGTCACGCTCCTTGGCGTCTGTTACTGCCGCACGAAGCACCCTTTAGCATCCATATGAAACGTAATGGGCTTTCAAGTAACTAGAATGCAAACCCATCCCCGTCATTATTAGACACTCAGAGATCCAGGGGTGCGTTGAGGTAGTTTGATGAACGAAAAACCCACATAGGGCGGTAGGGTCAAACAAACAGGACATTGGACCAGAAGAGTGGCGTCAAAGGCCAGCGTCGTTTCACAAATTGTTGAGTTATTTTGTTAAGTTATGTGGTTTTGTTGCCCCCACTTCTTTTCATTTATTTCACAACGTTAACCACACATTTACCGCGACCATAGTTGAGCATCAAAGTTTGACACGCTTGGCTAGTGTATGTGACGGCAAGGGTCCCGACAAAGCGTCAGTATGTGATGAGATCGGATGAGAACATGTTGGGCAGTCCCATCCGTAACCTGTAGTCCACCACTGAATTTCACCCCCAAAAAAAAGCAACCCAGGTCAATAAGTTGAGCTGCTTTGTGGCTTTATTAGATTCAGCTTCTTTGTAATGTGATAAATTACCTTGATAGTCACATCAGTAATTTAACTGATAATCCAACACCAGGAGCACATTGACTTCAAAGAAGAAGGAAAACATACCTTATCTCATGATTATGACTTAAAATCTCATAATTACAAGATGTTTATCTCATAACTAAGAATATGGATTCCTAATAATAAGCTCTGTCTTACTTAAGTAGCTGTAGGGACTGATATTGTAGGTTTCTTTGGTAGGCTAAGGAGAAGAGCTTTAGCCAAATGACAGCTTTTTCTCAGTGTTCAGTATAATAATTATTATACGAGATACTGAGTTAAAAAAAGAACACTTTTGCTTCCACATGAAACAGACAATCTGTATTTTGTCATTTCCAGGAGACGAGTTTAAACTGTGTTGGATATCTTACTTCCTTAATGAAAGAGAATACAAGCAGCATTGAGTCATTGTTTATTTCTATCCTTAATCCACCATAAATAAAACTCAAAATGTGTTTTTTGGCAAATCAACCGTTAGCGTAAAATGGTCCATAGTACCATGATGAATTACTTTTTTCTGCTTAGCATTCTTGTAAATTGCAGTTTAGCAGTGTTTTGTGATACCCATAAGATGTTCACAGGAAGCTCATAAAGGCTTTGCAAAGCTGAATTGGTTATGATAATGGCCATATCAATTCTACACAGATTTCCTCTTGAGTTGCAATGCCGAGCACAGTTAAAGCATTGCTGCAAAAGACACGTGGATGATGCATTGCAAAGGAAGACGACGCAGACGATACTTTATCTTTGGAGGGAAATAGATTAACAGGCCAACAAACAACAGCGAGAATCTGGATTGGAAATGACACTTTTAATACTTTTCACATTTGACGAAATATATAAGACTTTAATCTGTGATAGATGCAATCACAATAGAAAAAAGCTTTGAACTAATTGACTTTTATTGACGAGGGGTGTATTACATTTGTATTTACATCCATTTGTATCACAATAGCATGGGAGTGTAATGTGTTCGCAGTTTGATTTCCAATAAATATCTTCACTACCTACATTTGTTGTTTGTCGAACATCTCCAGCCCTCAACTTTTCTGTTGTTTTGCAAGAAAAGCTCTCTGTGGAGCTGAAACCATTAAACTCTTTATGCAGTTAAGCTCTGCATTTGCTCCCTCATAACATTTTGGGTTGGCAATTCGGATTTTGCACATCTGCGTTGATTTGCGTGCCAAGTCTTACAAATAGTTTTGGTAGTTTCTGCTGTGTTTTATTTTTGCATAAGTGGATCCCTGGTGATCTCTCATTCTTTTTTTTTTTCAAATCACCATCATCACACCATCCTTTAACCAGCTGCTAAAAGGCCCCCCTCAGTGCTGTGTCAAGTTTACGCTCTGTGTGTTCTCTTCTCATCTGGCTCCTCTCACATGTGTGTTTGTGTTCAGAGTACATTGTTAAATGTGAATTTAACACTTTCATATGTTTTGATTCATGTTAATGAAAGAGGTTTGCACCCTGTTGTGGCATTACACCATATAGATGTGCTTGTTGGTGTTGATGCTATGCAAAACATCCCAAATTTGGAGCATTTTAGGTATCATTGACTCAAAAGTTCAAGAGTTTGAAGGTGCAAGTAAATCCTGCAGCCGCCTTTCAGTGGACTGGCTCTGTGTTCAGAGCGTCTCTGATTAGGTCTGGGTGGGAGCAAAGCATTCCTCCACAGCGCAATATTTAATATGAAGTAAAAAAACAACAAGCCACTGTATCTCTGCCCTTTTCCACTCACTTTGATGCCTGAAACGGGGAAAAAAGTATGCTATTTTCAAATGCAGGTGCGCGTGATGATTGAACTGATAACAGATACCTCTTTTCTGAAGCAATTGTACAAACCTGGAAAAAAACATTCTTTTCACTAAACAAACTGTAAGCCTGCAAGTATTAGAGACCTTTTGACTCTCCGGATAAAGATCCCTCCAATGCAGACATATCCCACATGGTCTGTGTTACACGCTTTTGAGGCATTATCTGACATAAATCTCCTCTGCAGCACATTTTATATTAGCATCACCAACCAGTGTGAGTGGACAAATTACCTGATCAGCGGCAGATGGCAGACAGATGTGATCCATTCCCCAGGAATCGGTTGACGTGTCACAGCTTCATGGAGGTTGTATACGTACTTTGTGATGACAAGAAAATTACATTTGTTTTTGGCAACTACATTGAAGTGATCTAATCGGAGACCTATTTAGTGGAAGCAATGAATGGAAATGGTTTCCCCTGGGCAATTCTTTTGAATGTCAGTTCAATAAATGAACATGAATGTACAAGCTCTTACTTTGTGTTGGGAGCAAACACAAGCTCCTGACATTTCTTGTATGAATCTCAAGTCATCCTAATGACCTAATATACTCCTAACACACAATAAACTGAAAGAGTAAAACAATACTATCAAATGCTAGAATAGCCTCTGACTTTGCACCATACTTTTAGTTATGACCCTAGTTTTAAAATTGGTTACATTACCAGAGGGCAAAGACCTTTCAGAAGTCATTGGAAATGACGCTGTAATAGGTCTTAGGACACTTTATTAGTTAAACTATGAACTCACAATTCAAAGTCTGGATTCAGCTGCTGAACTGTATCATCACTTCTGTTGACATTAGTATTGTAGTTGATTGTTTTTGTGGTAACTTTGGTTCTCTGTGAGAATGCGCTTAGGCACAGCATCTGCATACATGAAACTGTTTTTGGTCCCTGTAGTTGTTCCTTAACTGCTAAATGCAAAAGATATCGTGCTAACATGTTCACAATGAGAATGCTGACATGTTGACGTTCAGAAGACTTCAGATTTTAGCCAGATCCTAATCATTAATTAACTTACCTGCTCTGTGTTTACCTGCCAGTCTAACTCTCCCTGGCTTTACAGATCCAGCCGCTGCACTCTTCACCTCACCTGGCTGTCTCTGCTCATTTAAGCTTTGTTTAGCGCAGACGGCGCGTATGGACGGAGCCATTTGTACTCTATGCGCTGCACTATTTTCCGAAACACCAGAGGGCGTACAAACAAAATCAACTGTGAACAATCAAACAGACGAGTGTGATCCAGAGATATGCCCATATATGGCCCGTAGACTGAAGGCGTAACTGGCAGAAAGACATAAACCAACCTCCACAATGCCGAGGAGGGATTGCAAGTATCTGTAAACTCATATCGCATATTCATGGACTACTTTATTGCCTTTATACAAACCCTGAAAAGAAAGATGTCAAGTATTACATGTATTATAAATAAATAAAGTTTAAATATCCTTTAAACTATTTAATTTGGCAGCAAAACATATACTCATATACTACTTTTAAGAACTCCTGTTTCTAAAGCATGGCAAAATGAATTGGCCTATTTTGTATCATCCCCAGACATGTAAAGAGTGTTTTTATCGGTAAACCACTTATGACAGGTATTCAGAGGTGCACGACCAAGCGCAGTGACCACTTGCTATGCGCACCTCACGATGATTACTTCATTCTCTGGCGCGCGCGCCTCATGCCGTCTTCACTACGGCGAGCAGGACCTCAGCTTTACTCACCTGCTCCCCATTTTCCTGATTGGTTCTGCAGAACGTCTACAGGTCTACCTCCACTCTGTCTTTGCCAGATTGTCTAGTGTGAGTCTTCCCAGCTTTATAGTGTTTTTCTGCAAGTATGATTCTGTCTGATTGTATTTACCCCCTATTTCACCCCCTGTTGGCTGTTGTGAAATATAATGTGACAAATGATTCCTCAACAGACTTTTTTTCTTTCAAAGAGACATCCAGTGTATCCTGTCAGATGCTTCCAGACTGCATCACCTCTCCAGGTTAGACAATTCATACGTAATATAATGCTGCATGTGAAGAAAACACATTCAACCAATTATATTAATCAGTTTCAAATGTGTGGAAATGGCCTGGATTCAACAACAGAACTCACGATAATCAGCTCAAGAGTAAACACAACCTTTAAAAAAACTTGACATTTGTCACTCCATCGTGACTTTGGCGAGTAATGAAGCCCGGGTATACATGAGAGAAGGTTCTGTTGAGGATTTTCTTTGTAGAAGGATGAATCAGTTGATTGTCAGTGAGTGGGAGGAAGCCCAAGCAGGCTTTTTTCTTTATGCACAGTTGTGTCAAACCTAAACATATGCCAAGTGGATAGATTGATGTATTGACACACTGGACTAGCATTATATGGCTGTGTGGTATCTTTCTAGTTTTCAATGATTAACTGTTCCAAGCCCTCATTGAACTTTTTCTGTAATTCCCTTAATGGCTTGCCATCAAACAGATGAGATGTTTGTAGTGAGATCGAAGCAGCCCGGCTGGATTTAACCCTTTGAGACTCAGCCCGACGGTAAGTGCTGCAGAGACATTCGGGTCTCAGAACTGGCCCTTCATCACAGCAAGGGAGTTTCTTTCTCAGAGACTCCTCCCATTCACCAGAAGGCACTTTTACACCTTTGCCAGTAAAGGTGACAAATTGGAGGGTCCACAGCCCCAAGAGAAAGATCTAAAAACAAGATAACAAAGTTAACAACAGGACGTGCAGACACCTAATGATTAACTGAGGTCTTTATTTACACGCATAATCTCTCTCTCTCCTTTCTTAACAAATGTCAAGAAGACCCTTACCAGATCAAGTCATACAACTTAGAGCTGCAAACAGGAACTGACTCTCGGTGGTGTACAACTCATCTGGAACTACGCTGCACAAAGTAGGAAACCTTCATTTTTGTAATAAAATGAAGAGTTGGATAGCGCTCTGAAATATTAATATTTACATGTATAGGTTAGAGTAGTGTCTGTATCCTATAGGACATCACATCCTTCCTTTACTACCCCAAATCATTCCCATTTGTAAACTAATCTCATTCATTCATTGGTATCCCTGTTCAATTGTTAACCCATTCTTTCATTGCATTTTATTGTAAATAAATCCCTCCTATATGGCCAAGTCGCTGTCTGTCATATTTTTTCAAAGCGAGAACTAAAGATCAATGAACTCAGAATTTGCTATTAAGATACTGAGACTAATTAATTGGATATCAAACTGCTGAGTACTTTTATTTTTTTCCTCCATGAGGAAGTGGTGACCTAAAATTTACGAGTGCCGTATTTCATTTATAAGCGCTACATAATCAAGGAGTTTTCTCCTTTTCTCAAGGACTAATTGCTTTAACAAGTGAGCACACTGTGCGATGGCATTACCCTTGTTGATGTTATATAATACAACTGATGGCTGCACAGACTTCACTGGAGATACACCACAAAATAACAAACGATAAAGTAGCTTGTCTCACTTTCACCGAAGCATCAAACAATTTTGACTGCAAATTAAAGTTTCCTCCAGGGAGAACCTCGGGTCACAGGTTACAAGACAAATTCAAGGGAATCACAAGATGATAAAAGGCTGAGACAGAAATATTGTTTTTTGCTGTCGTTAAGCTTTTGTCTTGTGAAATGATGGCTACAGGTACCTTTTCCCCTCTGTAAAACCATTTTAAATCTCAGAAAACAGATATCCCTCTTTGGCTGATTTGCTCACAGCTCACAAAAGAACTGGGAGGAGGGCTCTCGAGTTGTTATTGCTTCATTTTAAAGGGTCACAAGCAGAAAAATAGCTTGGAACCCCTGCCTTAATACATGCTATTTGGCTTCTTCCTACCTCTCTTTAACAATATTCTTTCTTTCTTTCTTTCTTTCTTTCTTTCTTTCTTTCTTTCTTTCTTTCTTTCTTTCTTTCTTTCTCCTGTTACTTTTTACCATCCCACTTGTCATGTTGTAATGCAGTTAATAACCAGTAGTTAGGAATGTTGGATTTTGAACAGTTCACACAGTGCAGAATGATTTAAGATGCTGAAGATTGCTCACTGGAGGGATGTGGCTTAGCGAGTTGATAAAAAAATGCCAGGAAAGCGTCAAAGTGTTTCTTGAGGTCAATACTGCTGCTGCCTGCCTTTTTCTGCACCAGACTTAATAACGAACGTTCTAGGTTGGCATGCAGAGGGCCTGCGGACATGTGGACTGGGGATATTGTTGAGTATTGGAAAGAGTACCTTGAGGAACTCCTGAACCCAACCAACACATTCTCCGTGGAGGAGTTTGGGGGGTTTTGAAGGCTTGGGGGAAGACCCGTCCATATACCTGGCAGAGGTTGCTGAGGTAGTAATAAAGGGGGATCAATTATCAGGGTATTACACTGCTAAGCCTCACCGTGAAAATGTATTCCAGGGTGCTAGAAAGGAGCCTACGACGTATTGTTGAACCTAAGATCCGGATTCCGCCCTGGCGGTGGAACAGTGAACCAGCTCTTTAAACTTGCAGCTCTGTTGAAGGGCTCATGAGAGTTTGTCTATCCTGTCTATGTGATTTGTGGGGAGAATGCTTCCAACAGTGTCCCCCGGGAAGTCCTGTAAAGACAACTGCAGGATTACGGGTTCAAGTGAGAGCTTTGTCCATATATTCGGCACAAAGTGAAACATGTTTCCAGGGTTTGTTAGTGATTTGTTAATGATTCTGTTTGTGATTTTTATGGACATATTTTCAAGAAGGCACAGCCGGGGTGAGGAGAGTGTCCGGTTTTGGGATCTCAGAATTGCGTCTCCGCTACCTGCAGATGATGTGGTTCTGGGGGCTCCTTCAGATCGTGACCTTTAGCATGCACTGGGGCAGTTTGCAGCTGAGTGTGAAGCTGTTGGGATGAGACTCAGTATCTCAAAGTCTCCGGCCATGGTTCTCTGCCACGAAAACTGTGAATTCCTCCACCAGTCACTGCCCCGAGTAAGAGAGTTCAAGTACCTCGGGCTCTTGTTCAAGAGTGAGGGTAAAATGGAGCAGGTCATGGACAGATGGTTCGGTGACGTTTCAGCAGTGATGCAGGCGTTGTACCAGACAGTTGTGAAGAGGGAGCTGAGCTGGAACGCAAAGCTCTGTATTTATTATTCCATCTGCGTTCCGGCCCTCACCTATGGTCATAAGCTATGGGTAGCTATAGGACGTCCGCAATACCCTGCTAAGCCTGCCGCCCCCGCAACCCGGCCCATGATTACCAGGAAATAAAATGGATGGAATGGATGATTGGTATTAAAGCACCAGCGCTTCTTCTCCGTGGTTTCCACCAGGAAACATGTTATTTCAACAGCTGCCTTAAGACAGCTGGTGAAAAGAGAGGACAGTTGATATCACAATGTCTGTGGGAAGTGGGGACTACTGAGGTAAAGTGGCGCTGTGCCCAGACTTACACAGTGGTTAAACCAGTACGACGACAGCCAGAGGGGACAGTGTTATTGATGAGAGGGCAGAAGTCAGAGATAGAGAGAGACAGAAAACTCATATCTACTACTGTATAGCAAATGCTGAGTCAGCTTTGGTGAAACTTGTGTTTGTGCTACAGTTAAAAAATATTTCTCACAATGAGTTATTCAGTTCTAGACATGGCAAGATGGTGAAATCTCTTCTCTTCCTATTGAACAGTGAGCACTTCAGAGATTTCTGTAAGAATAGCATTTTTCAGCAATTCCATGGCAAACACTTATTTTCTGGAAAGTGCTCAGAAACCCCCTTATTATCTTCTGAATGCCCTAGATCTTAACTTTGTCATTTTAATGTTTCGTGAGGTTATGATTAGTTCACAACAGGTAATTTTATACAGTGACGTCATGTTTCCAAAAATGGCAAATATGGAGACTAACATCCTTACACATTACAACAGCTGTGCTCATTAGATCAGCAAAAAACTCAGCTTTCGAGTCTTATCCAATTTATCCAATTCCAGACTGTTTAGGGACCCCAGTATGCAGAAATATTCAAAGTCACCATTTTTTGAATAGGTACAAATAACAGATGTTTTTTGTCCAAAACTGTATGGGATTAGTACAAAGTGAACATGTCTGCAAAGGGGAGACTGATGGGTAGACATAGAACCAATTTCACTCATTTATATGGAGGTGTCAGTTTTCCTGCGCCAAAATGTAGCCCAAGTTTGTAGCAATATTTAGCCACCTTCCCAACAAGCATAATATGACAAGAATAATTTACACTTACTGAGGTGACCCTGCATCAATATTTCTCCCAGACAAGAACAAACACACACCACCAATCTCACTGAAACTTCAAAGCAATTGTCTTGCACGTATTAATTGTTAATCCAATTTCAGCTTGCATGGAAATGTCATCACTTCCTCAGAGGCTGTCATAAGATAACAAAGACTGGTTTTAGTCATTTTACATTTTAATAAGTGATTTAATGGTGGCATCATTAAATCTAAATAGTACCAGGGACATCACAAAAACAGGGTTTCCCCTTTTATGAGCCATTCAAAACACAAGACATGGAGGATATGGGGACCCGTTCTAATGAAACTAATGCCGTAGTTTGGCAAAGGGAGTGGAAGCGCTCTGTAGTGCAAAGTCAGAATAAGCGTGTGACTGCAAGCTCTGCTGTATTGTATTGTAACCACTGTCCTGGAGTACATCTATACATCACTGCAGCTAGGTGAGTCTCAGTGAATATTTGAAAGTGGTGTTAAATAGTTTTTTTTAATAAAGGAAGTACCACAGTGCTATAACTTATAACTAATGAAAGGATCTCAAATGCAGACAAGTCTTTGTTTGGTCCAAACTTCTATTTCATTGTCTTTTCTTGACAATAACAAGAAAGAGGTGAAAATGAAACAGCTGAAAAATATGTTTTTTTTATTGGATGTTACACTTTTCAAAGCCACAGTTCTTTATTGTCCAACTGGAACAAACATATTCAGAATAGGTAGAATATAAAACTTTAGCTACCAGTGAGTAATGATGGACTGACCTTTCTTTTACCCCATCATCTCCTGAGTTTGATTCAGAGGTTTCATCACTTTTTTCGCTAACATTTGAATCAATCCCAGGGAGAGCTGCAGAGGAGTAGATTCAGGAGATGACAGCTTAAAATATGAGTCAGAGGCCTTTTGTGTTTTGATATAATAATGGAAACTGGTTGGGAAGGAAGGAATCTGCGAAATGAAATAAGGAACACAACCAAAACAGCAAGCAACGCAATTAATCATGCCCAAAGCATCTTGTATCAGCAGGGCCTAACCACTTATCAACTCTGCAGAGTAGATATCCGGAAATAGATTTTTTTGGTGATGTTATATCATAATAGAACCTGCATTCCATATGCAAAGCACAGAATCATGTTTCTCTTTACTGGTGCATGGAATCAAATAAGTATATTGACTTTAAGTTAGTAGGTAAGAATATGTTACACTGGATAGCGAGTAAGAGTCAACAGAGGGCGTGGGAGGAAATTTGGTTGGAGCAGGGTGTCCAAAGACAGATACTGTGTACCAAATATAATCAGCTTACAATCACACCATCTTTGTTTTTGAATGTGGATCAATATCTCCTCTGTAGCTCTTGTTGAGTATGACTGAAGGACCTGATTTATGTTTGTAACGGCAAAGAATGTGGGAGAAAGGGGATGCTTTTGATGAAACAAGTCCACCATGACAGCAATTTCATAATGTGTGAAATAATTATGCCTACTAGCACCCCAAAAGCTAAACCACTAACACATTACATCTCATTTCTTTAATCAGTACACAACAACAAGGTTTAAAGGTTAAAATGAACACAAAAAACTAACTTTGTTGCATTTATCTAGCAATAATAAAACATATTTTCCAGGGTGTCTTAAGGGACAGTTGTGTGCAAGGTTAACATGGATTTGATGTAGTGGAGGAGGTTTCCATACAAGTTGCTGATTGTTTGAGTTCGTTCTTCGTCCTTCTAGTCAATATTCAGTTTGTATGATGCACAACGCAACAGAAAAAGTCACGACGCCAATCTTGACTCGCGCATATCCACAATTGTATCTCTCTTTGGTTTTGTCCCCAGGGGGTCCTGAAGGCAAGAGTTAGACTGATGGAGAAGAGAAGGAGAATGAGAAATTCTCAGCGAACACTGCCTGCTCTCCTCAGGGGAAAGAGGACGTTCAGCACCACAAACATTCAGGCAGATCAATTTGTTGAGGATACTGGAAAACAGTGGAGAGGCACGTAGTCACAGCCAGATAAAACTCACACACCATCCACACACAAACACACCCAAACACATTGACACAAACAAATACAAAAGCCTTCTTCTTCCCACTCACTCTCCCATTGCAGATTAACAAGCACACAGAGGCATAAACAAAGCTGAACTTTTCAAGTTAGAACAAGAATAGTTGTGTTTCTACCAATATAATGAGGTAAGGGCGATGGAAGTTGGCGGGCAAGAGGCCATATGCCCCTGTCACACATTCTATTTACGTTGCAAATAACTCCAACGGTAAGATGCCTTATTCCTAAGACATAAGGTAAATGCTGTGTGTAACATTGTTCTGCTGTGAAATGCAGATTTGCTGCTCTTAAACAGGTTGTAACCTTCTCCAAATTTTGGGGAGATAACTTTGTAATGTCCAGAATTAATAACGTGGCAGAGCCTCTAAGACAGCCATAAAAAGTCTAACTCTGTGTCAGTCCAAAAAACGACACTCAAGAGGTCACGGAGCACTGATCAAGCTGCGTTACTTGACGCGTTAGGAGTGAGAACAAGTTCCCAAGCTGACCCCTACAACCCATTTACAGCTCAGATCTGCCGTCCGCCATAGCCCCCCGCTACCCTCTGCCTCTGCTGCTCCTCCACAACCTCTCAACATGCTCGGTGCCCTTTGTCCCGACAATAAACCTGTCGTTTACTCGACACTATGAGACTCCACCAATTACTGACAGGTTTCTTCGCAACATGTCATCCTTTCTCCACCTCTTTAACACCTACCTTTTTAAAATAGTGTCATAATCCCCAAACATGTCTCACCAGTTGCTGATCCAATGTGTTATTACGCCCGGAGCCAGAAGTGCAAATTAAAATGGCCTCTGTTACACCAGGCTGAATATTGTGAAGAGCCACTTCTTTCAACAAAATTCACTTCACTGCACCCACCTCCTTTTCTCTCTGCTACTCCAATCTATCAATTAATGTCACAGTATCCTTCAAAGGGAAGTATGCAGCAGACATTACCCATCAGTCCTACCAAGCGTTCTCTGGAATTCAATTCAGCTTCATTCAATTGTATGAGATAATGGTGTAAGACTGACACAGAATTAATTCCCCTGAATGTATTCATTCATTGATCCTCTTGTCTGTCTCCTGTACCGTCCTTGGCTGTTCACCTGTGCATTTATTGTGCAGATTGCAATCAAAATATATGCTTTTTTATATAAAATCACAATTAAAATGTCTGATTTAGACCCATTCATCTGTTGATTAAAACAAATCATTGCTTTCTATTAATCTTTTCCCACCAACCGTACCCCGTGTTCCTTTTCTTCAATACTAGAACCAATCATTTTGGGCCCAATCTTCTCCTTTTTTATTCTGTAGCATGTTGCTCTGCTCAGCATTCCCCTCATGTTCTAACTGTGACTGACATCTTCTTGGAGTTACCAAATAGGCTGAGACATTGAGATGCAGAAATCCTAAACCATGTGCACACACACAAACACACACATGCATGCACATACATCATACACCAAACACAGATACGACATACTGTAGTTGACATTGTAAATCCACAATTCAGATTTTAACGCAAAATATGCAGATGAAAATACACACAACAGTGTCACAACAGATGCAAGCCAATACTTTATCCATTATTGTCAATGAAGAGGTGAGTATACAGCAAGATTAATCTTCTCCAGCTCATCTGCAGCTTATCGCTAAGTCAGTTGGACGAACAAAACACCACCTTTTAACATCTTATCATTTTGGAAGAGATGTGTCCTATCGGTATATCTGTGCTCTAGGCATTATACAAAGTGGTTTTGAAGTTGAGTTTCAAAACACCACTGAGATGAGAGGTGATCTGTGTAATATCAGAGCATCATTGGGCAATATGTTCCCGCTGTCACCTACTAGGCTACCAAGCTGGTCTGGTGTCAGTGCTGAGAACCAAATGTCCAATGATGCGATGAGGAAGCAGTGATACTATCACTGGCTTAATCCTATTCAATGAACATACTGCCATTTAATTTGTCATGCCTCTCAGTTCACCTGATGCAGCAGTCACTGAAGTGAAATACAAATTGAAGGTTTGACAGAACAGAGAAAGGTTAGAATCGGGCCGTAACTATGGCCTGGCCTTTTAAAATCAGTCATGGTGCCTCATGTCATTTTATGGCACCAGCTGCCTGTAGACTTGTGACCTTTGACTGATCTGCCATCAAACATGACATAATTCTTCAGGGATGAGATTGGCCTCTGGTCTTTGGAGTCGACATGCCTAGAAGCTCTAAGTAATGGAAGTGTGAGTGTGTATGTGTGTGTTTGCAGTTTTTAGATGGTTTTGCCCTGTAATACTTGTATGTCATCATCTGCCAAGCTTGTTCAGCAAACCGGCATCATCAACAGTCTCTCTCGTGGGTTCAAGTTCTGCATCAAACACAATGTGTTTCACTTAAACACCCACCAGTCAGGGCTGACCAGTCAAGCCAATTCAGGATTTGTGATACTGGGCTATATACATAAAATTAACTGACGTGATTATGGCAAATAAACTAAGGTAAGGTAACCTTTTGCCATTATGATTTCAGTGGAAATACAGCTGCTGTAGCCTATTGCATTTCCGAACACGTAATAGTTTCCTTTGGCATTCTGTCATAAACGCTTCCTGTCTTTCCTGAAAGGTTTTGTTTCTTTTTGTGCACTACCCTGATCTGCTTTTATCTTCTCCCTGACCTTTTCTCTTTTCCCTGCTGTCAAATAAAAAGTGAAAACACTTTGAAGAACAATATTTTAGACCAGAGAATACTTTTACAGTCAATCCCCATCATTTGGTGTTTTGAAGAGGTCATTCGTCATCTGGAAGTACACGCAACCTCAAGGGTCAGTTTATTTAAATATATATGTATATATATATATATATATATATATATACATGAACTTCATCCTAGAATGGTCAAATCTCAATAGGATCCACCATTGTGTTTCAATAAAGAAGCATCCTGAAGTACTTCCACTGTTAGCTCTTTTTTTTAAAGAGAGAATGGGATATTATCAGGTATTAGCGTTTTTTAAAGGAAAGGCAGACTGTCATCTTCCTGTGCTGTGGGAGGATTTACCCTGAAGACTTCCAAATGCACCGATATCACTGTTGAAGAAATGGGGAGATGCTTTATCTGGCCTGCAGCCACTCTCACACACTGCAGACATTTCATTTTTTTCAATCACAGCTTGTGTTAGAATGGATTCAAAGCATGTCCCTGACCCAAAAGAATTGGTTTCGGTGTTGACGTCATTGTGAGCGTTAGAGAGATGGAGAAAGAGAGCAAGCCTTTTAAAACACTCCCCTGACTTGGCCCCAGACACGACTAGAAAAAGAAAAGCCAACAAATATGCGCTCCAATCTTAAAAAATACAATTAAGTTAAAATGTAGAAGAAAGTTTGCACACCATCGAAGCGATAGATCTACATTGGATTAAATGATTTTAATAGTCCTCTGTCAATGGCATAGATGGAAGTTCCGTGCAAAATATCTTAAAGAGGATGAGGATTGTTGACATGAAAGACTATTCAGTAACTGTCTCCTATAATGTTTTTGTCTTTTATATATGACAGCAGTCTTTCTCTAACCTTACCTAACTTCACCCATAGAGGTGACAGGTCATGAGGCTAGCGAGTCATTTTCTCAGCAGCCATTTGGGTTTTGTAAAGCACAGACATCTAAATCACCTAAATTGTCACTTAGGTATTCGAAAAGAGTCTAGAAACAGGATAGAGAAAGATGAGCAAATACATACACAAAAATATGTCCATAAATACCACAAATACACCAAAAAAATTCCATGGACAAATAATTGCAAAGAGTATATCTGCAAAAACATACACAAGAAAGCCTGGGAGTAATGGACGGGCAAGTTAAACACATCCACATGATGATGCAACGATGCAAGGTACTGTAATATTAAGAAACACAAATATCACATCTCTAACATACAAGCAAACATGTATCCTATCAGGAATCTAAATGATCAGTGAGCATTGGGCACATAGGTGCTTGAATGCTGTTGATCAAATCACAGGGGTTCTGTCCTGTAATTATCCATGTCATCTGACACCCATACCACATATGTATGTATATGGGTGCAGAGTGCTCGATAAATGAGAAAACTGTCCGTGAATTGTATGATGATGATCGTGTAGTGGTTGAAACGTATTTGGTGTCTCAAATAAAGGTCTGGGGTTGGACTGCTCCGAAGTGGACTCGTGCCTCTATTTCCCACATCTGGTGTACGTAAAATAATAAAGATTCATTCTGAAAGTGACCTCGGGCTATTGCATTCATTTCAACCTGAGCCAAAGGACAGTAGAGCAATTAGGTCTTACCCAATTACACCAAACTGTTATGAATAAGAGAGATAAATGAAGCTGTAATAAGAGATTAAGATGATTTAAAGCTCGACCTGCTGCTGGGCAACCAGCACCACCTGTCATCAGTAAATTATTACTTAATATACAATGATGATGACTGAATCATATTATCAATTAGGACATTAGTTTTATATCACATTAGGCAATTCAATTAAGTCATCTTTAGTGTTTAAGTATTCTTAGTCAAGACCACATCCCGAACAAGCAGTTATATACATTTTTGTTCAAAATACAATAATTATTGTTTCCTCATGTAATCAAAATAAAACCTTTCTGGCATATTGTATCTAGCATATTACATATCTACAAAATGCTTTTATAAACCGTACGTGCTCATCACATGCAGGTGTTGCAGAAGGGCATGAGTACTTGTTCGAGTGAATGTTCAAGGCTGCTGTCTATCTACATTTCCGTCAGACTGCAGGATGGGGGCCAAACCTCCTCCGGTGGGAAGTCCATAGTTGTGTTAACAGATAAGCAAACATTAAGATTATGCACCTGAATGGAATGTGTGATTTCTGCATGAAATGGCTTCTAACTTCTGAAACATGGATGTATAAGCGTTCTTTGATTAAGGCAAATAAGCATGGAAGGCACCAATTTCTGACTTCTTGAGTGATTAGAGAGTTGTTAGTTTTTGTTTTCCAATTTATGTACAAGTTACCAAAAATGCTACATTTGTTTTTATATTCAATTTTACTGAAGTCATCCTTGATAAGGTTGTATCATGTGAAAAAGTGATGTTGATGCACTACTGGAACTACTGTTTATGTGCCCCAGTGGCTCCCAGTTACTTGAACAACGGTTCGTATGATATTCTATGGAAAGTTACTGTTATTTGTGCGTTTTCCTACAAAAGCCTGCAACACATGTCAATTTCCTCTCGTTACATTCATACAGTCTTTTCCAAAGGAATGCCATCTTCACAGGAAACTCAGTCAGGATGAGCCAGGAAAGATGCTTAGCTAGGTTTAGGAATAGATCGATGTTTGGGTTAGAATAACCACGGAAGTGCTGTTAGAAGAAGAAGAAACATTCCTTTATTGGGGAAATTATTCTCTGCATTTCACCCATCCCTGTATATATATAGGGAGCAGTGGGCTGCCCATGCAGTCGCCCGGGGAGCAGTTAGGGGTTCAGTGTCTTGCTCAGGGACACTTCGACACAGGACACTGTGCAGCCGAGGATCGAACCGGTGACCTTTCGGTCGGCGGACAACCCACTCTACCCAGTAAGCCACGGTCGCCCCTAAATTCATCTGATCTACTGTATGCGGGTGACAAAACATGACAAAAACATCAACATTGACATGTTTCACACGGGGAACGAACTGTTGTCTACTGGCTGAAAGATCACCGTTTGTTGGACCCATGCACCTCCTCTCCCACTCGCCCGGTGTCTGAATTAGCATGATTGTGGGATGTCTATGAATTGCGCCTTATTACTTTTTATTGGTATATCGACGAATGCTGGATGAGACCCCCCTGACTGTTACCAAAGCGCGCCTGTTAGGAGCGGGCCTCTTACAAGGTGACTAGCAAAGTGCTAGTCGAGAGCCGCTCATTGCTTGTTGACTCCAGGGAAGCGTAGAAAAGTTTAGTTGTAACGTTCGTTATATCCAGCATCCTTCAGCTAAAGTGAACTGTAGTCAATGAGCCGCGGCATAGTATAGTACACAATGTCCTGAATTACCGCCCCAGCTTCTGCACAGAGAGCTGTTTACTTGTTTATTCAAAGTTTATTATGTTAAGCCTCATCAAACTACGCCAACTTTGATACTGCACGTCTTTGGGTCTCTTCGGCAATGCACCTGCCAAGTGCCAAGTAGATCGGATGAATGCTTCTCGAGATATGCAGAGGACATAGACGCCCACAGACAGACAGAGATTCCTTGTTTTATAGCTTGATGCAAAACTTGATTTGAGCTACCAATTCACCTTGAAATCAAATTTCCAGTCTGTGGTGGAATTCTCAGCAGGATTCAAGAAATGTCATATGTAAGGTGATGACAGAAAAAAAAGAAAGCTATTATTACTTTGAGGCATGAAAGACTGTTTCAGAGATGTTGCCTGAAAAGCTTAAATTACCTTTGAGCACTGTGGCTTTCACTATCAGACAGCATCGTGATACTGTGAAGCATTGTGACTAAAAAAAGGTCTGGCAGACCTGGACTGACAACTAAATCAGACAAGGCTGTCTTGTGGAACAGAGAGCCGACTCCATCACACATCAGTTTTTCAATAAGTCAAGAAAATAAAAAGTGCCTCTTCAGAAGTAGAGGGAGGGTATCAGAAAACAGAGCTTTTCTAAGATGTAGCAGTTCAGAAAACGTTATCAAAACCGAGTTTGGACAGCCTGGACAGCTGAGCCCTATTAGGCTGATGTATAAGTTTATTAGTACCGAAAATATAAACCACAATCCTTACTTATATGTGCTTATTGTTCTAACTGACACTGTCAGACAGTAGCATACTTTATGATGTCTTCAATCCTTCATCATTCACACCTATGAGCGTAAACGCTTGTTCTCATGGAAACATAAGTTCCCTTTCTTTCTTTCTTTCCGTTAAAAGAACAAAATGAACTGAAGTGCAGATTATTTCTAAATAAAAGGGAATAAAAGTGCAGCATGTTCAGAGTTGTATCTCAGGAAGCTGAGCCTCCTGTCTATATGGCTGATTCTGAATTTCTATTCAGATTTCTGTAACACTGCAATTTGTGTGTTTTTTTTATTGCACAGTTTATTAGCAATGTCCATCCAATCTCCCTCTCTCTGACTCTTACTCACACACACACACACACACACACACACACACACACACACACACACAGAGGTGTAGCGGAGGGGCAGTTGAAGCGGGGCGATTGAATGGAAAAAATTACCTCACAGGGCCGTGCTGTTACTGAGGGTCCTTTGGGTTGCACCAGCACGCCCTGCGGCAGCAGAGTTTAATGGGATAGCAGCAGGACTGCTGATCAAGCACACTGGTGGCACACACTACGCTACACACCCTCTCTCTCTCTCTCTCGCTCACACACACACACACACAGCAGCAGTGCAGGCATATTCTTCAGCAACACATTCAATGTGACACTTACACACAAAATAATTTGAATAAATACATACATCCATTATCATTAAAGGGAGACAGACACAAAAGAAAGACACACACTAAAAATTCCACACCTCCCTCGGCACCTTTCAGGACAGGTCTTTCCCACAAGCTTCTGCTGCACTATAGCTTTACTGCACACTAAACTCAACACTTGTATCAGTGCACTTGAGCAGACATCTCTACCCAAGCCACAGCAGTAAGAGATTGACACCGCTATTGTAGCATCCAAACTGAACGCCCACAGAGTGCAGCATTGTGAAGATAGATGGATGTATCACCTGTCCTCAGCCCATGAATCAGTGATGACCTCAAACGCCCTGTCAAAAAAGTAAAAGCTGTCTGTACTCGGAGAAAACTTAGAAAATTCTTTCGGTTTTTTGTTTTTATCTTTTTCTCTGCATGAGTGAGCAATTATGAGTGAGAAAACCTTGCTTTTTTTTATGAAAAGCAAGTTATGAAGCTTTTGAAATGGAAATGTCTGTGGTAGAAAAGATAACTAGGGTTACAGCTACCAAAAGCACACATAGGATCAACAAAACAAATTGCAGTTTGGGCTTAATAAATAACATAAGAAAATCTGTAATGTAATGTTCATATATCTTATTTAGACCATTGGCTCTATTTGTTAGCTTGCAGTTTATAAATATCTTCATCTGCTAACGTCATGAAGCAACCAACGCCAGATCCATGCCACGTAGCTAATTCACAGCTAGCTGGCTGTAACCTGCAAACAACAAAATAGCCAATTTACCAGCAAGTATTTTGCTCTGACGCACTGTTGGAGAAGAGAGGTAAGGTCAGGGTTGCCAGGTATGTTCGAAGAAAACAGACCAATTGGCCAATATCAAAAGCCCAATAACAGAACTCAAAATATGTCCCTGCAATCAGAAACTTGTTGGAGAAAACACGATGTTGATCAATCACAGTCTTGCCTTTTGCATGTAGTATCTTTACTGCCCTGACGTCTGGTTACATTTGAGGGGGCTCATATCAGCAATGACGACAGAGCCGAGTTTGCACAACCATAAATCAACTTTTATAGTTATATCACCTATACAGTGTCACAGACACAGTGTCACATTTGTCCCTGTTGCTTGTGATGCAAGGAACGTATAGATCACTAAGGACATTCATATTTTCTACCGCTCACTTACAGATGTACTTACCGTATTGAGCCAGCTTACTTTTTGTCCGTAAAGTTTCCATAATGCATGAAGTCGTTTCGTGCAGTCTGCTTATTCAGGTGTTCAGACAATGACAATGCAGCCCCTCGGTGCTGCGGTGCAAATGAGCTGCTTTTTTTGTAAAGCAGAGTCGGTTCACACTTCACAGGTTGGCTGCGACTCCTCAGAGAAGTGCTTCATTATTGTGCAGTCGCATGTGTGCAGGATGGGGCTTTATGTTTCTGGAATATTTGTTCTTCTGCTTGAATATATTTTGTCAGTACTCTGTCACCGGTGGCTTGTGTATTTCATTATGTTTGTGTTGTGGAATAAAACAGCTGGGAGATGGAGCTTCCCAAACCAATTCTTTTTGACACATTTCTTTGTGTCTGCAGACATATTTATTTCCATATGTACTTGTTGAATACTTGTATGGGTGATGATAGAATACCTCATGTTCGAATTATTCTTTTTTTTTTCCTGTTGCTCTTGAAGTGTATTTTGAAATTCCAATTTACTACTTTGAAATTCCCTTCCCGGAGAGCATCGGATGGTGAAAACACTTTAATCTTTTGAATCACTTCTGAGGCTTTGAAAATATGAGTTTACTCATTCCACTTTTCCTGCATTTTTAGTATGTATAATCATATTTCACTTTGATGCCTGGTATCTGTGTTACTTTCATTATTTACACATTAATCTGCAAGTTTTACACTGTTTTTATATTATTTTTTGGAATATAGTTGTGCCGTTGCGAGAACTGAACAAGCCTGAGAAATGACTCATGGATGTCTTCTGCCATGGCGCCATGGTCCTGTCTCTTCTGTCACAGACCTTCTTACATGCATTGTTTGTCGGGAAACCCTGTCATTCCCCACCTGTCCACCAGTTATCTTCAGCGTGCCAATCACCAACCCTTCCAACATGCACACCTGTTCCTCATCAAGCCCCAATCATTATATACCAGGCCCATTCCTACCCTCTGTTAATTGAATGGAGCTTCATTATCCTCTTCCAGTTAATTTGGGTCTTTGAAAGCAGTTTGATGATTGTTTTGTAGCTCAGGGATTAAGTTATCTTGGGCAACAGTGCACTCCTATTTTGCGGAAGCCATGATTGAGTGCTGTTGATGGGATTGTGGTTAAATGAGGTGTTGAGAACCATCCAAGCGTGCTCTGAGGCAATAGAACCATTCATAATCTCATTGTATGTAACATTTTGTTCTGCACTGTTCTCCAAAGTATTTCCACTGTTGTCACAGTCTAACGTGACAACAGTTAGACTGTGTAATTAGACTGTGTAATGTAATCTCACGAGAAAGTGTATAAATAGCAAACCACTTTTAGGGACCTTTTGTGTGTCATGTTACGCTGCTCACACTCCCAACTCGTCATATGCCGATGCACAATCACAGTTTTAACATTGTGCATTCAAACAAAACTACTTGGTTGTATCAAGGCAAAAAACAATTATGTAATGTTTAGAAAAAGATCATAGTTTGGTCGTTCTATAAATTAAGTAATGTATCTAAGTTAAGTATCCAGAAACCTGAACATATGGATGCACAGTTGCAGTTTTAAAAACAGTTGATTCTTGTGGGCTCTATACCCTTTTATGCACATGTATTCAGATTTCAAAAGATGGACACAAAGAAATCAAGTTAAATATAAGTTAAAATATGATGTAATATTGAAGGCATGGCAACAGGCTCATGGCAACAGGCTCATGGCCACTGTCAAAACTGCTACATTACAGCAGTTTAAATAATTGGTTTGGGGGAGAAGTGCTCTCTCTCATTCAAACTCTGGTTCTAATTGTCAGGGCAAGTTAAAATCAGCAGCAAGCAGTGTTCAGAGAAATACGAATCAATTAAATAAAAAACAGCAGATGTGCAAAGCAAAATGAGAGAGCTATTTGGCAGCTTCAATGGACGTAACGTTCTTATTTTCTGAAAGTCTTTATAGATGCCGTTCACCTGCTGCGTATACACTGGACAGACGGACTCCCTTTGCAGCTCTCGGTCCCTGTTGTCATTAAGCCAAAGACAAAGAAAGCATCTACCATGCGGGGTGAACAGACAAATTATTAGTCACTTTACTCCTCTCTTCTCACCTGCTGTCATCAGTGCCCATGTCACTTCACACATCCATGTCTGTCGGATATTGTGCAGCACTGCTTCAAT
The DNA here is from genome assembly GCF_050575085.1 of Anarhichas minor. Classification (NCBI taxonomy): domain Eukaryota; kingdom Metazoa; phylum Chordata; class Actinopteri; order Perciformes; family Anarhichadidae; genus Anarhichas; species Anarhichas minor. The sequence continues at coordinate 492,542 of NW_027466475.1, read as the reverse complement.
TTCACAAGTCCCACAGAAAACTGGACGGGAACTCGGAGGGTGCAGACCTCCACTAAAGCCATGCCCCATCTCGCAATGTTAATGAAAGGGAAAAATAATTAGTTTATCATATACCGTCATTGCGATTGGCTCCAAAATATAATGCGGCCTTCCTTGGCCCATGCTTCACCCGTCCACCATGTTTCATGAATACAGAGCCAGTATCTTTTATTGTCTTTCAGTAAACCTGCTGAAAAGCAAACAAAGTCAAATCGAACCCAAAAACCAACTGAACCAAAGACATAACCTCCTTGTTAGAGGTAAAGGTCACCCAATTGGTCTCATTATGTATGCACAAGTTAACGGAAAAATGGACACGGAAAGGATTTGAAACAACTGAAGATTAAGCTGCTTTAATTGTAGGAATTAATTAATTATGTGTGTCTAATAGTTTAAAGCTCTACTGATTTTAGTTTAATTAATATATGCACATGCACTAAAAGCATTGCTGGACCGGCCTGGTAATGTCAACAAAGTCAGGAGAAGCTCGATATATTTTAACGTACTCTTATATTGTTTACAGGTCAAAATTCCTTGTATGTGCAAATATACTTGGGAATAAACCCTTTTTTCTTTTTTCTGTAATCGGATATACTGCTCAGGTAAACAATGCTCCACTCTATCTTTACATACCAAATAGTTGTTTTCTACTACTAACAGCAAGCCGGCTGCAGTATAGGGGTGATTTTCTTTGTCGAAACATAGCAGCTACTGAAAGCACAACATGTTCGTGACAAATTGGGGAAACAGCTGGTGAATCACTAATTGCAATTTGATCAGCGGGAAGTATTGAATCAGTGCCATAATCTGCCTTTGAACATGTCTCATATTTAGCTGAGTTTGCCAGATCCCGTGTACCGGCACCTCTCTTACAGCATGATGCACAGGATATAATGTAAAGAGACGTGACCCTGAACAGTAGGAAATGACATTAATGGATGGCAGAAAATACAGCGCGGGTGGAGCAGACGGGTATGATTGAAGTAGGTTGATGTGTGTTCAGATCATGTTTGGATGTTGCAGGTGTAACAGCTGATTTGCTGCTTATTTGTTATGAGGTACACCTTCAAAAGACTTTGTGAAGCTGCCTTTGGCCAGGTAGTTTTTTTGCAATTGGACATGCCCTCTGCCTTGAATTTCTCAGGATTCCCTTTAACTCACAAAAGTTAAACTTGTGTCAACAGCATTACAACTTTTCTCTGTGAGTGATGCCAAGCCTTCATGTGAGTACATATTAGCAGATGGCGGGTAATCAACCTGTGAAATACATACGTCTACTGTGTGTTACGCTCTAGTGTGAAAATTGTTGGAAGCACAAATGTATGGCATCTAGACAGGGCTACCTCATGGGTGTCCTTTCATCATCATGCCCACTTATGTGGCCGTTCTATTGATTGTAACTAACTGATTGCAAGCTGCTTTATTATCACAAGCTGTACGATTCTGCAGTTTGTCTTGTATATACTATATTGAGTCATATGTTTTACTGAAATCAGTCACAATGAATGAAATCTGATCAAGTATACAATAGTCTGTTCATGTTTCTTTTCTTTTTTTAATAATTTGCCATTTTCCCCAAAAAATCCAGACTTATTTAAGCGTGTAAACTTTGTACAAGTTGCTTCAGCAAAACCCTGTCTAAATTACCTTAACTGCGTTTAATATATTTCAAAGGAAACATATTTCCTCCCAGTTTATGGTTGCAGTTTTGAACAATTTAATGCACGTGGTAACGTAAATTTGAACAAAACAAAGAACGCTAAAAAAACTTGTTCATGTGAATTTACAAACTGCAGTCTCCTGGGTGAAAGCCCTGTTTTTCTCCCACCCACCACCCTGACGTCCGCCCTACGGGGACTTCCACAAACTCATTTATTTGGTATACATCAAAAGCAAATGTAATCCACGACAAACAGATGTTTTCCTCTAATAATAATAATAGTAATTCACATTGCAGTTTTGTTTTATTGGTCATAATTTTTAAGAGACAGGGCTGTTGAGCGAAACTACCTAACAGACTTGCTAATGAACCAGTTTTGAATTTGAGTGAGGGATTGAGAGAGATGAAGATGTTTTAGCACCAAATGGCTTGCTGTGTTGTAAAGCGTGTGTACATGCATGTGTGTGTGTGCAACAGTTGAACTGCCATATCATCAATTAAGTCTATTTGAGTCTTCGTCCCCGAACACACAGGCGGTAATAATATACATTAAGAACGGCCTGTCTGGGACGAGAGCATTAGCGTCCCAACCCGGCTCGGTGGCATTAGCATTAGCATAGCTGAGAGGGCTCGGTTCCATGGAGCAGACCCTGCAATGAGAAGATAAGGATTGTGCAGACAGTACACAGCAAAGGTCTGCTCTGTCCTCCCTCCACACATGCTAATATTTCCTCCTTCTCCAATCCTGCTGACTCTGAAACATCCAGCCGGGCCGGGGAGAGGAGGCATTAAACATATCTCTACCATTACAAGCAATATAAAACATGCACATGGGGGTACTTGCACATGCACAAACACATTTTTTAAATGTGTTTCTGCATACACACACTCCCCGAACCCCATCACTCTGCATAATGACTGTGAATCGATTGGAGGAAAAGGGACTCCAGGAATCTTAATAGGGCATATTACTGTGTTTGTGTCTGTGAGGGGCACATCATTTTACAATTGTGGCATCATATCTTCATTAGCTTCTCTGCAATTAAAAGAAATGACTCCACAGTATGTTGTTAATTGTTTGGCTAGTCACTGGTGTGTTTTCTATCGCCTTCCATACAGTATAAGCATTTACTCATTTAAATATAGTTTGAGGAACACACAGAGACATAATACTTGAATTTCATTATTAATTGGTGGACACATTTTGCCATTCGCCACTCTCAACACCAGGATATTCCTCATTCCTATTGGATTAATCTTTAACATGAACGTCATAATGGTACTGTTAACCTTGCATTCATTGCATGGACAGATACAATGATTGCCCCCATGATAACTTATAATCTTGCCTTTAAACTCTTAAAAAACACTGTGCAGTGTTTAGTTGTTTAATACACATTCAAGCTCATGGATCTGTCACTAAAACTGACCTTCTTGGTTTGCATTTCACAGTTTCAGCAACACTTTAAAGCGACATGCAGTCGCTTGGATTTTTGGTGTGGATGTCAGGCTGTTTTTGGTCTGAACATTGACTATGTTTCAAATATAGGGAAATTATGCGACAAGACATAACTGACAAAAAACAGGTTTTGGAATATTTTGCTTGCATAACATTGTTATGAATGTATATATTGTCTTCTATCAGACAAGTGGAAATAAAACATACAAAATACACATTTAGGTGTTTATTTTACTTGTATATTTGCATCTGTAGATATACCCTTAAGTCAGAATAAAATGGCATTAGATCATGCCTAATTTGCATTTTTTTAAATAACATTTCAGGAAACTAGTAATACAAAAAGTTATTGTCTTGATGCAAGTAATCAATTAGGGACGTTTCATGATGATATCTCTAAGTAAAAGATACCGCACTTTCTCCCTTTAGACATGATTAGCTGGTTAAATCTTGAAACACGCTTTTGTCCCTGCTGCGTGATTCACACAAAATAGCCAAATGGGTTGGACAGGCATCCTTTAGAGTGCAACCATGAGATTTCTATTTCTACAAAAAAATATTTAATATACACTATTTAACCATCTGTCTGACACCCATGATCAATGATGAAAACTTCAGATCTGATTTGATTTGAAGTTTTCTCTGACAACTTGACTGACAGGACAAATGGTTCTCACATCCATCCGACTCTGCATATTTGACTAAAAGGCCGCACTGTTCAGAGAGTTTCTGTTTTGCTGTTGGTGGTGCCTCTGAGGGATGACACAGTGGGTAATCTGCTATCTGCAACTCCCACTGAGCCTGTATGTGACTTTAACGCTTGACTATGTGAACAAATCCAGGAAGTCTCGTATCAGGGCCAGAAAACCATTTTGTTCACAGTAGGCTGTCCAATTATCACTAATGGGAGGGTCGCATTTCATCTCATGTGAATTTCATATTTTCAATAAAATCGAATTACTCTTCGAAAATTGGATTCCTTTTGCAAAATACCCTTACTAATAGGAATCACCTAGTTTCTTTCTTAAGACAGGACTTCTTGAGACTGGAAGCCCGATCATTTTCATACCTGCTTGAATGCCTTTGTGGAATGGAGCGAGACACATTCGCTTCCAGTTTGCGAGTTCAATCTGACGTTGACACGCAAAATTGCAAAGCTCCAATGTTCCCTCCAATTTGAGGAATGGGATGGGGTTGACTAGACCTGACCTGCCATGTGGTCAGTTACACGGAACCATCTGAGAAGCCGTCATTGGGAACTGTTTTGAAAAGGGCGTGCCCTTTCAAAAAATACTTGGCAGGTGATTGGATGAACCATCTGACAATCAAACTCTTGCTCGGGAGAAGAACAAAAACATCTGCTCGTCCAGCTCTGATATCACGGATGAGATTGTACCATCTACGCTAACTTCTTCAGGAGGCGCCTTTGTTGATTTGAATGAAAAGTCGTCTCTTTGTGTCATCTCACACACACCTTAGCCACGCCAGCTGCCAGTAGCGCCTCCCCGGACGCTAATTGGTCTGTGCTCTGTCTTACCAGACTCAAATGCCAAAAGATATAATCACACAAGTCTTGCATCTTCTCAATGCATTGCGTGAATCAAGCTGCCGTGCAAGGCATTGTCTTAACTGTATGGTGTATGATAAAAGCAGCAAGGAAAGGAAGGAGGGATGGGTTTTGGCTGCAGTGAGTGCTAAAACATTGTTTTCATAAAGACACTGTCTCTTAGCAAGGCGGTGCCTCTAAAATCAATAGTCTAAAGCTATTTTTAATTGCTCACCATGACAACTTTCAAAGCATTTGTACAGTGAGCCCATTTTGTCACTCTCCCACTCTCTGTTTTGGTTTTAAAGTGACATTTTTGGTATTTGAAGCTTATATGGCTTTGATCCAGTGTTTACGTTTATTCTGACAACTGACAGATCCTGCTGTGGTCAGATATGTGTGTTCAGGGTTTGTCTGTGCCCTGTGCTTAACCTGTGTCCGTTGTAATCATTGCAATTTGTGCTCCTGTCAACTGAGCAAATGGGATCTCTTGCAATGTAAATCTCCCCGATGAGTCTCATCTTGGCCTACTGCTGCCACATCCAGTCCCACTGCATGCTGTGCTAAAACAAGTTGGTGCAAATAAAAAGCTTTATATTCAAGGCTTTAACAATGGCCGTCACACTGCCAGGACTGAGTTCGGGCACTGTGAGCACACAAATTCTCACGTGCCTGTACCCAAACAGAAATGGACTTCTAATAGTAAACAACCATTGTTCTTTTTTGCTGCATAAAAAACAAAAAATTGGCAACAAGAACCTGCAAGGAGTTTGAATCCATCATCACCATCCAACTTAATTACTATTCACCTGTCCTGCTTCAAAACATTGTTCAAACAGTCTTTATGGAAACGACTGCCAGTGACTGGACCAGATGACAAAATTCTTGAAGGCAAAATGAATCTGGCATCTAAACTAAATATGTTGTTTGTCATTTCTCTCCAGAATGACACATGTAACAGTCCAGACCCCCTCCATGACCAGTCTCTGGGCTCTCAAAGTCTGGTGCTGACAGTCGCTACGAGACACAAGAGATTCTTGCATTTAGAAGCCAGAGACTCGATTGGCTGAGTATTTTAAATTTTTACACTTGCATTGGTCATTGTCCGATGTCTTGGAATATTGGATCACAATTTTGCCCAAATATCTAAATGTCTTTGTTTTTTGCAAAACAGCAGAAGTGATCTTTCAGTGCAGCCACAGCACACATCTATTTTCAGAAGCATGAACATATGACTGAGACAAATGCTAATTTATGTTATAAATGGATGAGTGGTATCACATTAAGCTTTTGCACCTCGCCTGATTACCTGTTAAATGAATCCCACCACATATGATACTGTGTCATGGGAAGTAACACCTTTGAGAGCTATTTATGACTTGATAAAGAAGATGAAGCATAATCTCAACCCTACTCGTCACATTTTGCCTCTAGTCCAGAAGCTCCTAGCATCACTTTAATGAGTAACACGTTGACGTCGAAGGCTTGCATGTGGTTAACGTTGTGTAATGGGAGTGGTTAGGTTAAGGCAACACAACCACTTAATTAGGGTAAGTAAAGAAAACGTGGTTTGGAATTTAAATAAATTTGCAACGCTTGTAACATACCATAAGCTAAGGCCGTAGCGTCATGTGATGTGATATCATGCAGTACACTAATACCACTTCCCTGAGTCCTCACTCTTAAATACTAGCTTGATCATCGGTATTTCGGAGCCCTGGGAGTGATACCAGGCTGAAATGTGACCGTCCTATCCCCCTGTTTTCGCCCCACCTTCCCTTACAGAATGAATCAGCTCCTTAATGCAGATCCAATCTCAGCAGTATGTGGTCTCCTATGATCTCACACACACTGCGACACATATATGCACACATGTACACAAAGATCAACACATTTTTTATCTCCGAGCGTCTAATAATAACTCGGATGGGTTTACATTGTAATTACTTGAAAGCCCCGTGCGTCTCACCCAGATGCTAAGGAGTGCCTTGTGCGTCGATATCAGACAGCGAGGGGCGTGACAAAGTGTCGGGATTTGACTTCCTGGGAATGAAAAAAGTTTGTATCGGTCCATTAACCTGTTACACCCACTAGCTTCAAATTTAATTGATTGATTTTTTTCAGAATGCAGGGTCAGTTGATAGCTTTCCTGGTGGTTAGTGCAGGAAAGACTTCCTGCAGCCGGGACTCCCAACTGGTCGGTGTGCAGGGGTGAATCACATCAAAGAGAAAAAAGATAATAATAATAATTAAATTAAGGGTGATGTCACAAATTATGCCTTTTATGCGGAGCATGACTTGATGACTAAGTGCAGAGTCTAGACACTGAGGAGAGACCAGTTGTGCTGTTGGGCAGTGGTTCCCATGAATACACACTTAAGCAGCTGTTGGAGATTTACAGTTGCAAAGGAAGGGATCCGTCCTATAAAATATAAAGTAGCGTACTTTTGTAAATGTGGCCCAGCAGGACAGCTGCAAAAAAAAGCCAGAAATGAGAAAAAGAAGAAGGATGCATCCCAAATGACTGTTTAAAACTTCAAACAGAAAAACAGGGATGAGTACTGACAGACAGAGGAAAAGCATGGAAATCTCCTAATATGTGCGAGTGTGGCTACTTGTGTGGGCAAGCGTGGTGTGAAGAGTATGGGCACCGGCCATCCCATTGTATAATTTGTTGATTATCAGAACACATACACACCTCTTTTTCGTCCTACCAGCCGCAGGCACTTCACACACATCACATGCTCCTGAACAAAGATACACATAGATTTGTTGTGGCACACACTGTGATTTGCTTTCTCTTCAAGCTCACAGCATTTCTCTTCGGTTCTGGCTCACAAAGATAATTAGTCAGCCTTCGTGTCCGGTGGATGCCCTTCCTAACGGATGCAAAAACAGGAAGCGTTTGGAGTGGTTCCTGTCCTCTCTATGACCCTTTGGTTATATTGGAAGGACAAGTATAGGCCGATGTCCTGTGGCAATGGATCACTCTCTCGTAGCCCATATGTATATGTCAGCGTATTGTATACCCCACTTATCAATATGTTTGCATTAACAATGAATGAGATGGAAAAGGGGATTCACAGTGAAAAACCAATTGGTGCTACCCAGCGCTGCAGCGCTCCAAGGCTTTTTAGCTTCTTCTTTCCCTACATTTTTTGGTATAGTACAGTTGTGCTCCTCTGGCCATCCATGTTTCAAGCAAACAGACTCTGATAAACCCATTGTACACTTCACCAAATGGCCCACATGCGACTGCTTTACCAGACTCTACCACAGGCTGCTGCTATACACCTATATTATATCGCAGCTAGTACAGTGGGTTCAGCCTTAAATTAGAGGATTAACATAATGGCACAATTTTAAGGCGACAGCAAGTTAGCATCATGAAGGTTTTTTATTTACCAGAGTGTATAATCAAACTTAGAAGCTGGTGTTGATTCAGTACTGTTTTGCTTTATCAGTACGCATTACGAACCGAACAATACGTTTGAATAATATTATTGCATTTGGAAAATGCAGAAGCTTAAATTGTGGGAAATATAATGCGCTTAACAAGGCAAACCACCCGACGTAACAGACAACTTGCTGACACTCCCACCACGGGAGGAAAACATTGTACTCTGGTGAGCCTCGTGTGTTCTGGGAGAGGCATGCTACGCTAAACTAGCTTACCAGGATAACCAACAGCAACACACACAGTACAAACTATCCCCGCAGCGTTTAGGTAGCTATTCCCTACCGATTCAATCGGGGCTAAAGCAAAAGCCACTGCAATTGGTATATTTATAGCCACGGATATGAGGTCCTACTCTGGAGTTATAAACCAGGCTGTACAAACACGCTTAATGCTATTGAGCCCCCTGACACTACTCCTTCACGAGCCCATTTCGCCAGAACATAATTCCTGCTTTGTTAAAGAAAACAAAAGCCCAAACAGAGAATCAAATGTCCGAAGCACCCGCTGTTCCTCCGACAACAGACGGCCGGACATCACAGACTACACAAAGTTACCTGACTGTAACGACACATTACCTCACTACTGAATGTGAGATGAAGAGCCATTGTTCTTCAGACACGCCCAGCGAGGATTTGGCATTTCTGCTTTTTTGCTGAATTGAAAACGTACCGAATCGTGGCACCACTGTATTGTATTGAACCGAACCGAGAATTGTGTTAACCGTTAGACCCCTAATACATATATATACTGTATATATGAACAGGCAGTTGCCAGCTCTGAAAGGGTATAGGGGTTTTATAAGCGGTGCCAACAATGGAGACCATTTATATGTTATAATAGATAGATTTATAATAAAGGTGACCTATGCAATTCACAAAAGAGGATCTGAAAAGGCCTGTACTTGAGGCAGAGCAGACAGAAACCTTTTCAAACTGCTATAACTCTCCCATCACTAAATGGTCATTCTTCATCATGTGTAGGCTTCACATTGACCAGACATTCATCATCTTGACTGTAGTGTGTAAAATGTTGTCCTGATGGACTATTAATAGGTTCCTGCATAGTTGAATGAATCGGACTCTACATGCCTATTCACAACTAGAACAACACAAGACAACCAGAAAATTATAATGATTCATTTTTGCTCAAGCATTCAAGTATTCAAGGATAATCATTGTCATTATGCAAAAACAGGGATGCGCAAGGAAACGAAAAGTCAAGAATAACATGACTAACAAAATAAAACAGCAGTGCATTCCTGATGTTTTAAACTTACATCAGGCGGAATGCAAAGAGCAGCAACAAAACAATTCTCTGGGCAACATTAAAAAACCCACATCAATGAAACGCTGTCCAACTTTGACTATGTTTGCGCACCAAGCATCAGTGATGTAGTCCGCCTCCCCTGATCTAGATTTTAAATGTTGTATATTGAACCTTTTGGATGTTCTAAAGAAAAAAAGAGTTATACCAATTGCTAGTGAGTCATGCCTCATATAGTGACTACCTATTGTACAGACAGAAGTACAATCTGCTGTTAAGTGCGGCAGCCAAATTTGTAATAGCAAAACAATTATGTGTCAGCAGCAGCTACATGTTAATATGCATGTGTGCAAAATGGCAGAGGTCAACTTCTGTACTTTGTTAAATTATGCATGTCCTGATTCAAACACTGGCTTGAGAAAAGCAGCGTGATTATTCCCAGACAGTTTTATTTCAGACAATTACTCTATCAGGTAAAACTGGGTTATTTAGGCTCATCGCTGGAGTAATTAACACGATGCACTGCAGAGACATCTGTCTCGGCCCCCCCCCCCCCCCCCCCTCCCCTCGTTCACCCCCTTCCTCTGCACCTCTGTGTCACTCACCTTATTCACCAGTCTGCCTGCGTGAAGAGCCGCATCGGCTGCTGAGTGAAATGATAATGAAGACGGGCTAAAAGTCCCCTCTCATCCCCGTGTGTACTCTTACACTCATTCACTCCCCCAAAAAACTCAAGAACACCGAGCTAATCTGTATACATGAATCTCTTATTGTCGCCTACAAATCAAATCATTCTACTGGCAGCTGACAGGAAGATTGCCCCCCCCCCCCCCCCTTGAATACCTCACACACACACTCATGCACACACACATGGTGCATTTCCATCTGCACTGGCCTCCTCCGCACTTTTTTAAGTTCCCTTGACCCCTCTTCCTCACCTCTCACCAGCGATTCAGTTAATACTTTTCAATAAAAGGCTTATCAAGGAACAGCCAGTGTTACTGTAACGTAGCCCACTCGCCTATTTGTGTCTCACATTAATATGTCAAGAATTTTTCAAGGTCAAATGACTCAGCCAGCTGACGAACTGACGAACACACCAGCATAGTGAGAGGCAACCATGGCAACCTGAATACCTATCATTATGTGTCATAACACCAAATATAATCGTGTTTATTTTCCACACAGAACCGCATCACAGTCCAGCTGACACATGTAGACCTTCAAGCTTTAGCAAGGAAAGCTACCTGACTGCATTTAAAATACAACAGCTTTAGAGTTGGGGGGTACACCAAAACACACTTAAGGCCGTACACACCAGGGGATTTGTTTTTCATATTAATTTGCAAGTCAATGTTTTGAGCCAAAGGGAGAGTTCCCACAATGCTTCCTCTGTCAGGTGATCGCTGAAGTCATTAAAGAACGATATGATGGAAAATGTGCTCGCTACAGAGCTCATTTTCTGCAATGATCCAAAATCCAATGGAACAATCCCTTTGCTTTGTCTCGAGGGAACCAGTGAGATGCTCAGGGCAAATTTGTGTCATCCCTGCAGCATTCTTTATAAATGGCCCCTGCGGATGATGGGTATTTTAGTAGTAAGAGCTACGATCGATAGATTAAAAAAAATGTCATAAATAAAGCTGGAATAATCCAAAGTTAAAGTTTTCATTATAAAAGAAACCATAAAGTCAATTTCCTAATTCAAATATTTTCTTTGAACTTCAACATATCTTTGACTTGAGTTCAAAGATATGTTTTGATTGGTGCTTCCCCGAGCCTGAGGGTAAGGATGTCAATGATGAACATGTTCATGTACGCTGGGGATCTTTGTTCAACACGTTCCCTGCCTTTCGTCCTTCAGTTCCTGTATTTCCATTTCAAACAATAGCCCCAAAATGCCTGAAATAGTACTACTAGGGGAAAAAAGCAATTTTTATTGACAATTTGGTTTATATAGAGCCAAGACAATGCGTAATTGTGTATGTCATGGCATATGTCACTGCACTATTTCTTATAATAATATATCTAATATAATATAAGTTGTATTTCAGTCTTGTAATTTAAGTCCACTGTTGGTATAACCCGTTTTGTTCATTTCAGTTCACAACTTGGCTTAAACAAACACAGTTTATAAGATTAAATGCTTTGCAACCACCTATCAGCAACAGGATTATTGCATCATGATTGCTTCTGCGGATTTCGCTGTCTTTCAGTAAGCTTCAACCAGGAAGTATCGTACTGTGGTTTTCAAAAAAATAATTGCAGTAGCGACTTGAGTCCTTCAAAAAGCATTTTTCATGAAATGTTTGTTAGGAGCCAGAGTAGTTCCTGAGGCATTGGCGTGCCCCGGACGGTTCACAGACAACGGTCACAGCTGAGCCGTCATCCTCCTTACAGTGATCCAGCAAGTCGCAGCATGCACAACATAAGGAAGATCAAATGTCACATATAAAAGTCACAACAAATGTCTGCGCTACGGAATGTTCGTCTCTCCGCTCCCATCGTGGTCGCAGCTGCGGAGCTCCTCCGGGGCTGATCTGGGGTCAGGTGCAGTATGCTCTGTGTCATGTTATGTGATCTGTGTTCATGTTGTGCTACTTAGACAGATGATCTCTGTCCTTGGTTCTGAAGGGTGTTTTGCACCGTCAAAGTTCAGTAGCAGCACTCAAACAGCAGAGGTCAGCTTCATTTACACCGACTGATGCACTTAATATGGCTGCTTAATCATAGGATATGTTGCAAATGTATCTGTGACATGTTTTCTCCAGCAAAACATAAAATAATTACTTCTAATAAAGTTGTGCCACTGTTACGACTAAATGTGCATAAACAAGTTGAATCGCGTAATTAATGATGTAAAAAATATGATTCCTGTGTTGGGGTTGTTTTTGTTTTTTAAATAAACGTCCTAATAAGCTGCATATATTTCCTCAGGCATGTTGGTTGGAGTTCTGATTGCAAAAGCTTAATTTGTATCCTTTGTCTAAACTTGTAGTTGATCTTTTGTGCGTAAAGATCGAAAGATAGTTTTGATGTTGGAGGTTGAAGTCATAACTTTTACCCCAAAAATGTTCTCTTAATTTTGGCAGCTGGTTTTATTTTTTGTATTGAGTCTTGTGTCAAATGTCATGAGATTGTATTAAAATATCAGTCAATCCATTAATGTTTGTGTTATTTTAGTCAAACCTACTTCACATAAGATCTAACTTATCATTATTTGATGAAATACACAGGTCGAGTGATGAAAAATGCAGCTTTGCAGTTACTCTGAGTCCTCCCGACAATGCTCATTAATGATGTGCGGTTCAGTCGCACCCAGCCGGCCCATTATGAGAGCCGATCCGTACTGCCCAACATGCGGAATTAAGTGTTAATCAACCACAGACCTAATGCATTTTAATAGCACAATTTCCAGCCCTGAGGTCTGAGTCCAGAAGTACAGCTTTACTTGATGCAAGTTACGTAACAAGCATTGCTATTTTATGTAATATACATACTTATCTTAACCCAAAACTAAATATTTGATTGCGCAAGTCAACCTAAAAACTATGCAAACCTATGTTGGAAATGCATTTTGAAAAGAGACTGTATGCACGAAACAAGCAGGAAGTGACACACTGTCCCTGACACCGAGAGCATTGTAGTTTAAAGGAGACTGGTAGGATAGAACAATGCATGAAAAGAAAATAGAAAGGAACATAGAGTTTAAGATAGGATAGAAAAACATTGGAGGAATGGGCAGTTGTGAAGTGACTGGCTGTACATCTGTCTAATGGCTGGAACTGTGACTCTGTGTAAATGGCTGGATGTGTCTGTCAGTTGATTTAGAGGCTGGGCAGTGGGTAAATGAAGCGCGGCACTAATGCTCCTTCCTGCCAGCTTTAATGGACATACCTGCAGCGCACCGGGCACAGAGCATGAGCCCGCCAACATGCTGGAGGTGGTGAGGTAGCGGGGTAGTGGGGGTAGAGGGCAAAATCAAATAATAGAGAAAAACATGATTGAGAGGAGGTGATGTGGAGAAGAGAGAGGTGTGGTGAGTCCTTTGGGCAGAATATGACCACACATGGAGGGAAGTCCATCTCCTTTGACAAAAAGGAGAATCATATCAAAGATTAGTTTTACTTATTTATTATCTTTTTTTTTGTGTTGTCCTTGTTTTTTATTTTTTATATTTTTTTCCTGTTTATCTGTAAATTCTGTGTATGTACGTGGAGAGCAACGAAAATACCGGAGCCAAATTCCTTGTATGCGTACGTGTACATGGCCAATGAAGCTGAATCTGATTCTGAGTTACCTCACTCACATTCACCCTCCCCTTTGTCGTCCCCCCCACCCCCTCTCCCTGATCACCACTGACCTCTAGGAAAACATTTCCAGCACCCAGGAGGATTTCCCTTTGACAGAAAGCATTAATCCTCACTCAGAATTTAATTCAAGTCAACTCTCTGAATCTTACCTTCAGCAGTATGTGGCTCTCCCAGATGGATTTAATTAAGGATTACTAATTAAGGATGTGTTACTCCTGATTGCATGAGGTGGTCTAGTTTCATGGAAGGCTTCTCTTTGAGCTGTTCACTTTGGAAATCTCTCTCTAAAAATGGTAAACACATACATAAAATCTACAAAAATATGACTGAGAGGGAAATCATTATTTCAGAGGCAAATCATTCCATCTAGAATTCAGCAGTGCTTGCTAATGAAAAGTGAAGGTTCATTATAGATTTACTGGACATTCCAGTTTTAATTTAACTTTTTGAAGCTTTCAGCGTGTAAGTGGACCTCATTCTGAGGGGGGGGAATATGCATTTGGAAAGTGATAATTCAAATCACATTTTGACAGGTCTAAGCCGCAGGCTAGCTGGCTACAGCACCATTTCCATCCTCTGTAACACGTGTGTAGATATTGCTAATGATGCCCAGTGTTTGTTTGTCTCTAGCTTTGTTTTGTAGCCCAAAGTCCAACATTCAACCCATTCTGTGGACGTTCTCCTTCCGCTTTAATGCCTCTGAGGCTCGTTGGACCGTTTAGATGTTTTTTTGCTAATTACAATTCAAATGCTGTCTCCCTTCTTGTCTGCTCGGGTTGGGCTCAGCTGCATTCATGTATGAGTTGTTTGTGTGCATGTGTGTGCATGTGTGTGTGTGTGTGTGTGTGTACACGCCATCGTGCCCTCAGAGGACTGTGACCCACCTCAGAAATCCCATCATTCATGCTCATTTTGCAAGCAGCAGCCAGTGACTTTCCTGATGGGAGTTTGTAAATTTACAAGATGTGTGCCATGTCACTGCACTCTTCCTGCAATGAAGTAACTTTCAATCCCCCTAAAGGTAATTTACTCCAACAATGTCGAGCTCAAAGTCATTCAAATCAACATGAAAGGGAAACAGTGAACACAGATTCCATCAATCTGTGCCTCAGAAATGAGATGACAGAAATCACTGCAATTAATGACATTTCCATTTGCTTAAGCTGTATTTTGTGTTCAGTGCTTATTAGCAAATGCTAGCATGCTAACACACTTAGATAAGATGTTGAACATGATCAACTACTACACATCAAGATGCTGACCTGATCATTTAGTTCAGCACCACTGTGTCTTGTTTAAAATAATGTATTCCTACAATATCACCACATGGTGACTATGGTCATGTTGGTTAGGGGTAGGTAGTCGAAACTACTTGAATAAAGGGATCAAGCTTTTGCTGTGAGGGCACCTCAAACCCAGCGAACTCAGGCATGCAGAATCAGTATATTATTTTAAATTGCTCCTGATACTGTATTTGTATTCAAAGTAAAATATCTATACACATAATATATACATAAATATTATCAGATTATGATTGAATTAGGTCAGGAAATCATCATGATCGTCATTAAAAGAAAAAACATTGTTTGGTCTGAGACACAAAATCCAATCTCAGATGAAAGTCAGACGCGTGGAAACATCCATCCAGCAGCCCACCTCTCTCACCTCATTAAAAGTGAAAACATACTTTGCACAACAGCACTCCATGTTGGCACTGGGTTTAAATCATGCGCCGCAGCAGACCTGTCTCCTAAAAATGACATTACCACACAACAAAGCATTGTGAATTATGTTTCTCGGCAAACCTATTTTGTTGTGGATTACGGTTGCTTTTGACGTTTCACAAATCATTTTCAAATGAGTCTGCATAAGTGCCTGAACATAACCGAGTACTCTTGTTTCGTTTTTGTATAGTTTCAATTTCGCAGTAATCTCAAACCAAACCATGATGTCGTACCAAAATGAATCAAAAGGTTTTGTGGCCTAAAACAAATGAAGTAGTTATGTAGCTTTATTCTTTGTTTTGTTTCAATCTACGACATTAACCACATGTTACCACAATGTTTGAAATTGCATCCTTAAACCAATAAATGTGAATACAGACTCATTTTATATTTCCAACATCCACAGACAAATGTCATTATTGCTAAGCTCTTTTACATTGACTTTCTCCTCATCTTCTATGGAGTGAAATGATTAAAGGACCAGAAACAAGGACTTTGTCAAACTAGAAATATTCATTGTCAAATTTGGATTAATGAGGAAAGAATATAAAGACTATAGAGCTGCAGTGCTATGTAAATATCCATGTGGCCTTGCTGAGATGCAGTTAAGTCTTTGAGAAGCTTTGCTACCTCCATATTTCCCGTGTGGTGTCAGTGTTTGGTCATGTTTGAACACACGGGTGTGTGTGTGTGTGTTGTGGATTTTGTCTTTACTATCAGTGTGGTTGAAGTGTGCTGACATATTTAGCATCTATCAATTATGCATTAAGCCATCTTGACTAATTAATGCGCAAAATGCGGTTCTCCCTGCTTCCTTTAGAACTGCTGTCTGTTAACACAGTAGAGATTCTGCTGAGGGGATAGGGTTTCATCTGCAGAAGCCTTAAAGAAAGACCTAAGGTAAATAAACAGTCAGCATGTCAAGGCGATGGCTGGCACATCAGCAGGCAGGCAGATGGATATTAGTATTTCTGTAGGGTCCTCAAAGCACATCATTGGCCTTGTTGCATTCAGTAAAGAATATCTGAATCAAGAATTCTACCATCCACAATTGGTGTCCTGCACTAGCTGAATATATTCATTCACTTACTCTTTGTTCGTATATATTTCTACCCAACACTTCATCCCCTCATTCAGCCACATTCTGCTTCAGAGTATAGATTGACAAGGAAGGGCGATGAGTGATGGGGTGTTTCAAAAGAAGTGCCATTACTGCCATTAGCACTGATAACTGTGCAGACTATATAATACTTACACAACTCATGATTGCTGTACTGCTAATAAAGCTTAGATCAATACTGTTCACACTGAGACTGAGAACAGACAATCTGCAGAAAATCATATAATTCCTGATGATTCATTTGTTTTAACATAATGATGCAAATGCATCAATGCTGCAAGATGTTGATATTTCATTAAAAGGACGGTTACTGCATGAAATAGAAGTGTGAAATTGCAGATTAGTCAGCCGACTGATGTGGAAGAATTTGATAGCCAAGGACTGTACGTCATAGTCGACATGGATAACAATCAGCCCTAATATATATTTGCCTAACCTTTGTTTTGTTTACATAATGAACCTGTAGCACAATTCAAGGGTGTTGCTGTACTGTGCTGTTTTTGGATAGAAAAAAATGTCTCATTAATTGTAAAAAAAAAGAGTGAATGTTAAGTTTGCAGTGCTGTTGTAGAACAGGGAAGAGGAATTTATCATTAACAGTTCAATTATTATAGCAAAGTTCTCAATTTAGAAACAGCGTATCGTGAAACTACTGTTTCAAGAATTGCATGATTTGTCTCAAATCTGTCAAGACAATAGTCTACGATTCCGTCTTTATGTCACACAATAATGAGCTCATACTAATTGTCCAACATGCAACTCTTGGCATCTGAGTTGAATTGCAAGACAGAAAGGTAGTATTTGGGGTTTTGTGGTCATGTGATTTGCTAGGTGGTGCTGTTGTGTGTTGTAGAAATGTGGCCCTGAAACTGAAGCTTCCTCTATTTGCAGTAACATAGTATTGACTGTGAGCCAGGCCTCATGGCTCATCAGTGTCCAACCTCACTAATGATGACGTTTTGAAAAGTAGAAGCGTTCTTGCAAAAACTAAACCAAAAAATGCCAAAAAAGGCATTATTGTATAATACCGTTATGGCCTTTTTCAAATGTTTCACTTCAGAGAGTTATCGTTGGTGCTGTCTTCCAGCAGGTATCTGCATTGTCAGAACATCTCAATCTTTGAGGGCATATGATCGACATTGACAGCTATCCTTATGCCAATATGTTGAACAAATAACAGAAGAGCAACAGCTGTGACGAGAGTAAATCCCTTCACAAACTGCCTTCCATGATGAAATAATTGAAGGGAAAGGAACAGAAATGTCCTGAAATGACTGTAATAGAGATTCAGAATGCAGAGAGCACTTAGAGTAGCTCATCCTGGCCAAAACAGATCCTTAGTCCACCCGGGGGGATGCCACAAATTCAGAGCAGGCATGGACCATATTTATCGATGCCAGTTGGAGCATCCCATTAAAGTATGAAGCCCGGGGACTTGGAAAACTCAACAGTTGTCTTTAATATGAAGCAGAAAACCTTAATGTGTTCCAGTGAGAATAGTGTTTTTATTATATATATATATTATAACTTTTATTGATAGAACACACGCCACAAAACGCTTCTTACAAGATAACAAATGGAAATAATTTGAATATCAATAAAATATCCAGAGCATTAATTAAGCAGGGCCACAACCTTTTGCTATGTAAAGGTACAGTGGAGTAATGTCTACCTGAGCAGAGAATGCAGTCGCTCTCCCTCTCTGTGTGTTGTAATGTGCTTTGTAATGTGCTTTGTAATGTGCACAGTTTGTCTGTGCTTTGTTTTCTTATATATATATATATATATATATATAGAGATATAAAGATTATATTGTAAGCTTATATTGTAAGTTGCCCATAGCTTTATTGTGTTTCTCTTTCTCTCTCTTTTTTCTTCTATCAGACACACAATATCCTGAGTACAAACAGATCCTTTTATGATTGCACAAAGTGAGGCCGGACCACATAACGCATCACTTCTCCTACATTTTTGCAGTGGAATTGATCAAATGATTTCAAATTGTCACTGTAGCGATACGATTTGTATTGACAGGCCCTCTCAGTCCGGAGTAGCAGTGCTTGGCCCGCTATTCAATAATCGATACCTGGCAGCACGATAATCACCGAGCTACAGGGTTTTCTATTCCTCTGGTCCTTCCGTGTAATCCTGTTTGTCTTTTCTAAACAACCACTGAGACACCGGGTGCACAAGTAACACTCGTAGAGATATGACCGAAAAATACAGCTGTTGTGTTACAGAATAACTCAAGGCCTGTCCAGCCGCTCGAACTCGGCTCCCCCAAACATTTCATTAGATGAACCATTCCCTTGCACCACTTTAGAGGAGTAGTTTGTAGCACCTGGCCAAGGTGAGAGCAGGGCTTTGGATTTATAGTGGAATGCGCATAACCTCAAGGTGAACTAGCTAGTGATGACACTATCTCTGCACTGAGTCCCTCTCCCTCATCTTCACACCACCTATTAAACAGAGATGTGTCCAGACTCAAGGATCCTGCCTGCTCCTATTTCCTGGCAGCATTTTTTCATCTGAATAAGGCTCGTTCTTTATCCAGAGATGTCCGACCATTTGGATTAAAGGAACGGTGATGTTGTTGAATCATTGTACGAGTCTTACATACGTCGCTTACCGATGGCTTTAAATCTCAAAAGGTGAGAAGCGAGCCGGGAGCTTTTGGGACGCAATGCGGGTGAGTTATTGGTAAGACAGAATCACATAAAGTTTACAGATGACTGCTCATCAAAAATGCAGTGAAAGATAAAGGACAACATAAAGTAGATTGTATGGAGTTTGTGATGTTGTTTGTGTGCATGCAAATATGCATTATAACAATCCTAAAACAAATGGGCAGCCAGCGCCAGGTCATTAAAATTGGCGTAATATGCTCTCTTTGTTTGATTTTCTGAGTCTTGCCGCCGCACCTCGCTCTGTGTATGTTTGGATGTGTGCTGCACATTTCAGTAACTATGTGCATCTGGCACCTGACATCGGGTGGCAATACAACCAAAACAGAATTGCGCGAGGCAGCTACGTAGATGATACCTAATGTGTTTGTAGAATTAAAACTAACTAATCAGCTTTCGACGTGCACTTATTGGAGCATTGGAAACTAATCAAAGTGAAGAATGGGGCTATTCAAGTCCAGGAACAAAGCATTCTGTCTCCCCGAGAGGACAAAAGAAGACGTTAAAGAATTAGAGTAACGGCAATAACAAGCAACCCTCATTTCTGTTGTTATATTTACAGCTGAGCCCACCAAATGTTGTCACTGTAAGGACATTTGAAACATCGAATACATAGACCAGCTGATTCAGTTCACAATATGGACACAAAAACAAACTCGGGTGATGGTTGAATTATTTAAAACTGAACCAATCTGACAACAAGTCATGATCACCTCTCAGAGTGTGCTGCTAGCTGCGTGCTGTTTTGATGTCTCATTGTTTGCTCTTTTCCATATTGTAATAGTTGCTTGCTTTCATATCAGGTATTTAAGCAATGATAGAGTATCAGCATGCCTTTTCAAGGCCAAACCTAATTTCTACACGATTACAGTAAATGCACATAACTTCCAATCCGTGGATTAGCGCAGCATGAGGCAGCAAGGCGTCCTCCCTCCCACACAACAGACAACCCCGAGAACATCTGCGAGGCACTTTTAGGCTTTTACCTCGTACAATTGAATCCCATTATGAACGAAAGCAACTGCCTAAGAATAAACCAAAACGATTCAAAAAATTTCCTGTCAGCTTCTATAATCTATTTTTTTAACAGCTTGCTATGGAGGGCTCCTGACTGTGTTCCCCGAGCAGTCCAATGACAGCAGAAGTAAATGGTCTTTTCATAAGCTGGCTCTTTAATATGCTTATAACCCCCCTCCCTCCCTCCCCTAGAGATCCTATTGTGTGTGTGTGTGTGTGTGTGCAAGGGTAGGCCACGGCTGCCAAAGAACATACAAATTTGTGAGTGACTTGATGAAAGCGAGATAGCGGGAGCTAACGAGAGGAGGATTTCATTAAACCGAAGACGTTTTTCACCATAATGAAGAAGGAAAACAACCATGCCATTCTTATTGTCAAATAGCATCAAAAGAAAGAGCTTTTTGTGCTTTGGTGACTGATTTGCTGAGTGCATTTCACCTCTGTTTCTAAACACTGTTGACACTTTGCACAACTAAAACTGTGATAAGAGGCAAACAATTACAATTCATGCGCTTTCTCTTGATGCACACACGCGTAACAGCATTTTCTGCAGTTTCTATACACACGAACAGCTCAGTCGAAGATGTATGAGACGGGTGTGTGGAACCAAATGGTCACATTTGGATTCATGGATTGTTTGCATTCTGATAATAGAGAAATTAGAAAGGAGGGAGAAAAGAGAGTGAAAGGTGTGGGTGTGTGTTTTGTGTCTGCAGCAACGGTGTGAGCAGAGTGAAAATCAAGGGGAGAAAAAGAACATGATTGAGTGGGACATTTTGTCAGCCGCAGATGTGAGCTGGAGCCTGGATTGGGCGTGTGTGTGTGTGTGTGTGTGTGTGTGTGTATCTATAGGCGTGTACCAAAGTCTCAGTCACCCTGGACCTATTCTTTACTTCTTTATTGGCATTCTAAAGGAGCCACCTCTCTGCTAACCAGAGCAGTGTTGTTGATAGGGCTGCCAGTGCTCATGTCTCTGCTGATTTTCTCTGTGGTTGTGTGACAGAAAGTGTGTGTGTGTGTGTGTGAGTGTGTGTGTGCATTTAGGGTCAAGATCTGGATTTGAAGCAGCTAATATGGGCCAGTGAGTCTACTTGTGATTTCAATGCATTATACATAACCTAACATAGCTTTTTATTTTTTGGTAGATTAGGCATGTTGCATTAATGATGTTTTATTGTATTTTTTTTCTTCTACATCTTATAATCTTGACTTAAAATATCCTAATTATAATAGAGGATTCTTCTGAACATTAGGCGATCAGCCAAATTGCTGCAAGTGAAAAGAGACCACTTCACTGGAGGCAAAGAATCCTCACACAATGGTTCATATTATAACTTATGTACGAAAAGTTATTCTGCATTCTCTTACGAATATCCTGCAACACGTGTCATTCTCCGGTCGTTACATGCAGTCTTTTAAATAAACTTTTGCCTTCACAGGAAACAAATCAACTTGGTTAGGTTTTGGAAAAGATCATGGCTAGTGTTAAAAATAACTATTGAAGTGGCGTAACATAAGTACAGAAGTTACGAGCCAAATAAGTCAATGTTGACTTTTTGGTTTGACGAGGGACGCAAACAGCCGCCCCCTGGGTGGAAATCTAGTGTTATTTGATGCCACACTGACCTCCCTGCATGGAGTTAGTCACTCTTTATACTTCCGGGTTCATGATGGATTAAATAAAAATAGAGTTTGTGGGATATTTATGAATTACAGTCCATCACGTTTCGTATGTATAGCTACAAACAGTGTATGAGGTTCAAAACAACCTGCTGCAAGCTGTTGACATCAGCCAACACTGCACTGCACAAACTGGATCGGTCACTGCTCATACAGTTTTACATGAGCCAGAGCTCATAATTACAAGATGCTACAGTAACACTAATAATGAGATCTAAAAACATTTATTATCCAAGAAATATGTATTTTCCTTTAGTGGATGTAATGTGCTTCCATTTGAGTGTTGCCGCTGTGCCTGCTCTGCTGCAGTCTTATGTCTGGCTGGATGCACATCCATTAGCTTTTCTGCTCTGTGCGTTGTGTTCTACGGCTGTTCTGTTTGAAGCAAGGGCAACGACCACAAACACCTACTGGTTGCTCTTTTAATGGGTACTGTATGGTGGGTGAGTCTCTGTACAAGTCAATGCTCAGTAACATGCAGTCTCTTCCACAGACACGGGTCATCAATCCCCAGTCAGCAGATAAACACACAGATAACCATGTAGCACCAGGAAACACTATAAAAGTGCATTGACAATGCTGCATGTTCACAATCTTAAAAAAAGAGTTTATAATTACATAATGCTAAATTTGCATTGTCTACAACCAAAATAAAATAAATGTTGAACTATGACCCAATCAAGTTCTGTAAATTGCCTCCGCTGATTTGTTTCTTATTTCAAAAAGTAGCCAATGGTGGTCAGTAGTTGCATTTGATTTGTATTAATAATTATTTCAATAGTTTATCAGATGCCAAAATAGTCCCTGACAGCATAATAAGGATTTTACAACTTAAAGTTGTGGAGGAAAGGAAAGTAATTGTAATGTAAACAGTAGAAGAACGTTTTTTTTTACATCATTCAAAGTTACATACCAGTGATGTGCACCACAGTGAGCTGCTGGATGATTTGCATTCTATTCAGGTTTTTCCTATTTTTGTTGGACAGCCCTGTGCATCAGCATTGCTGTTGTCCAATAAGAGTGTTGTTGTTGAAATGACTGCAGGGGATGCAGGGGGAATCTTTTTTTCATGCAGAGCTAAAATTGGTATGGACATGGTCGTGTGCTTCTTGCGTTGTATTAACTCAGCGGACAGTCGTCACAATAACAGAAATGCACCTATGTACATGTGTGCTCGGTAGTTTGTAATGGTGGAGAAGTGGACACGAACCAATGGTTAGTTTAAGAGTGTTTGTAAGAGACATAGCCGATATTTCTTCTAAACGGTGCCACTGACGCACCAGATTCAAAAAGATTACACTGTAGTATGAAAGGGACTAAAGGCCCGTTATGACAACTAATTAAACATCACGCATGAATGTTGAAACACAACTTTTCCAATGCAAACACACAGAGACACATGCAAGGCCTCAGGAGTGAATTGCACAGCTGCAGTACAGAGTCAGAGAACAGATGGCTGTCAGGAATATACACTCCCCAGAAAACAATGGTGTAAAATTAATTAATGTAATTTATAGGGGAACTGAACTAACTCCTAATGCTGTAGTTTTGTATTTTAGTTAACTTGTTGGCACACATGGTTATGACTTTTCCATATTGAACCTGGCGAGTATTAATCTCTAAATGAGATAATAGTCTTTAGTTTTGCATTAATTGGACCACAAACTTAAGCTCCATTGGGGATCTGGTGCACACACCTTCAGGACATAGTTTAACATGTCTTCACATACTGTAGAGAAAAATGTCAATCTTTTTAGCTGCTAGATATATTCACCAGCTGGTACCTTTGTGTGCGTACGCTCAGTAGCTAGTCTGCACCATACACCAAGACTTTCCAGCCAAAAGAACAAAACAATGGACAAAGGCCTAAAATGCTGTTTTCAAAGGGAACTTGTAAGGTCATATTGTTGACGGTTTCAAGGGATGTAGAAGATATGCATACTGAATAGTGTAAACATCACTTAAATCCCAAGAATATTACTGCTGGTGGCGATAACACATCAATGTCACAAATAAAATGCTTTCACAAAACTTCCACATCAGAGGGTCATTCAAATAGGCACCAAGCTCCATTCAGCTGAAGTTGTGTGTGATTCTTGTAAGACTTGTTCCATTACAGTACCAGTATACTGGACCGGGTATTGGTGAGTACGCAAGCCAACATCACGTTACCATTTATCAGCTCATTTACGATACACAGACAACAACAACAGCACACAACGTCACTCACTACTCGATCCGTACCTCCTTCTTCCCTGTGGATATGTTACTAAATGCCATTCTAGCATCTGTACAGGGAACCTATGTCTTCACATTTGAGTCAGTATCTTCATATTCACACAGAAGATCATTTTTCCTTGCGAGAATATAGCTATCATTTTGCAGGATTTGTTAAACTAAATAAAAGCTTAAGCCACATCACATGGCTGGGGTTTGTGTTGTTGATGTGTGAGAGGACATTATAGGGTTGAGCAAGAGAGCTTGCAGCCATTCACTGGATGTGTCGAAATCTAACTAGACAAGCCTTGTTTCCTCAATCCCTTTCTCTCTTCATCCCTGAGCATCTGTTTGCATCCCCTTCTCCCAGCTTCCTGTCTCTCCTATCTGTTTTTTATTTTTTATTCTGTTCCCTGGTTACATGTGGGCACAGTGTGAGATGTGTTTGTTTGTCTCATTCTGCAGGGGCTTGCAAAGCAGCACGCATACAGTCACGCAAACACACATGCAGCGATGAAAGTGTGTTGACGTAAAAGACGCCGAGAGCTTCTGAGAGAAGATTGATATGAAAATCTCAGGTTTGGTATGGAATAGAAAGTGAGAAGTCGTACAGAAAACTCCTGGCAGCCCTACACGTCTTGTGCACAGACACACGCACACACAAACACGCACACACACACACACACAAACACAGACACAGACACAGCTCTCTGTTGGGAGAACAATCTTCAGTAGATGGTTCTGCCATTGCTATATGCACCAATGGACGGACTCTTTACAATTTTGATAAATACAGCACCTGAATACAAACAGGAAAGTTAAGTTAAGTTCTGCTGTGGCGAAGACTTTGCTTTGAGATATGCTGCTTCACACAATGCATATCAACTAAACGCTAACTGCACTTTCGTGAAAAATATTTAAAGGCCTGCCTCCATAGTGTGAACGAGCAGTTTAATGGGGCATTAAAGCTGACAACGCAACACCCATCAAAACAGACACTATCCATTTGTTTTGGGCTGATTCAGTGGCTTTTTGTAATCTATATACTTATACAGTATTTGTTAAAAGAGAACTTGATAACTCTCACACTTTACAGAGGGGTTATGCCTTGGTGCCTTTTACCCAATGCTGAATGAGGAAGTTTGTAACATGCATAAACTGTATTACAAACAAAAATGAAATGAAATAATCTAAGGCGATACATTTGAAATTCAGAGCACATCTATTGCCTCCACACGGCTCTCAACATGGCGACAGCTGAGCCGGCAGCCAGAGGCTAACAGTGCTAACCGTGCTAACAATGCAAACAAGGGCAACAGTGACAGGACACAGAAGGAAAGTGACTTCATTCTCTGCTCAGGTAGACATCAATCCGCTGTATCTTTAAGGAAACACCATACAATACATCTTGTGTTTACAAAGACAACAATATTGCCCTTCTGTTTCTCCATTTTGTAATTCTACAACTGCTACTTAGCAGCGTAACTCTCTGATGTTTGTCTGATAAAAATATTGAAAAGCAATTTGATTAATTTTGCTTTGCAAACAAGTTAAACCCATTGTGAGTTCTTGTTTTGGTGATGCAGAATCAATGTTATGTTGCTTATCTTGTGTTTTACGAGTGTTCTGGTTGTCTCATGTATATTTTTGTGCCCTAACACAATAATAAAATATGTTGACTTGTGGCGATCTGCACGAGCAAGTTCGTGGAGAGATTCACAAGGTGCTGGAACATTTTCACTTCCCACATGTCCAACCTTTTTTTCAAAGTCTTGTTGTAACTTATCCTCAAAGAAACCTAAGTGGTCTTCTTGACTTAATATTTGGTAAAATGAAACTTAAAAACATGTATTGCAACTAGAATCAGTACAAGCAAAACAAGTGTTGCATTCAACATTTTCCAAATAGTATTCCAACCCATGACCCATCATGATTTGTTTATTTTAAATGTTTGTGTTTTTAGATGACTCGGAGGGCAAATTCACTAAACCTCAGTGTGAACCTAAATAAAAATATTCTTACAAAAAATACAAACCTATCGTGCATGCATTAGCATTACCAGTACTATACTGTAAACACATTTCATACCAATATAACAACATAACTGTTCCTGAAGTCAGAGCAGAACAGACCTCTTTTCCATATCAGTTTATCTGAAGATAATGCAACGTCAAGTGCAGGGATGTGACTGAAAGGCTTATTCTTAGGAAAAGAACATCTTTTAATGCATGAAGGAGTACCTCTTGAAATGGTCGCAATGCTTTCAAAGGAAGCGTTGTTGTATTTTTCTACACATGGCAGGAAAGCGTCTTCTCCCACTTTACTGTGATGAATGAAATTAGAAACAACATTGCGTGGCGAGTGTCAGATTAGACTTCAAGCATCTGTGCATTCCTAGTGAAATAAGAGAAAAGCTGTGCTGTCGTGAAAAGATGAATGCAATTTCGATCGACTGCATCCTGAGCTTTGCCATGTGAGGCGAACAAACTGTCAGTCATGTTCGGCAACAGCTCGGACTTTGTATGCTCTGCAGTGAGAGTGGTGCTGTGAACGTGCTTGCAGTGTTGTCTTGTTTTTCTTTAGACTTTAGTGAAAAAAGTGAAATTGAGACTTACCCTCACATGGTTTCACGTGTGGGCACACGTGCGGATGACGCACACATATACGTTTGTGTTTCCGTACTTGTAGAGTCATCCAAAGCTTTCCACGTGTTGCTGCTTCACATTGAAAGCTTTCTGTTTCAATGCTGTTATTGTGAAGAAGTCATTGCAATGGGCAATGTGTTTGTCACCAAGTAAGGGGAGCTTCATTAGCTGTTCTTCAATAAAACAGGTCTGACCAAAGGACATATGCTGCGCAATTTGGTTGGAAGATTGGTATCACATATTTCAGGGCAGCCCATGTCTAAAAGGGGATTGCATTGTGAATACGAGCGTATTTGGTCGTGGATTCCGTTTGCCATTTATTTAAAAATAAGGTTTCAAATGATTCCGCAGAACTTCTACTCAGTCGTTTTGGTTTTTGGGTAAAAACACAGACCTTTCACCTCAGAGACTTCTTCTTGCTTAGTTTCATAAACATAACCAAGTAGTAGTTTTGTTTCCTGAACCTAAACAACTACTTTTGTTGCATTCGTGTTTTGTTTAGTTTCTATTTCCGCGTAATTTTTGGCCAAACCATCATGTTTTCCTAAACCTAACAACTTATTTTGCAAGTTTTTTGTATTTGTTTTGTTAGAATTTACAATGTGAACCGTGTGTTTCAAACTTTTACTGCCACCATAATCTGGGACAAAATACGTTCCTCTCTAAACGTAGTAAGAGTACAGTTGAGTTGTATGGGGACGTAACTTTGTAGGAGTCAGGTTTATGGGCTGTAGGTGCACACTCCCAACACATCATCCACATAAAAACTTGCTATGCGGTGCAGTGGAAAAACACTAGCACCATACCAAGTGTGGGGTGACTGACCCCTCCACTGTGGAAAAATCATGATTTCTTCTCCAACTGCACACATGCATCCACTGCATGCACACACACACACACACACACACACACACACACACACACACACACACACACAATGTGATGCATGATTTATTACAGCTCTAATCAGCAGATGAGTCGCAGCTGCTTCCCTAGTTTTAGGAGCAAGCAGACAGATGTTAAAAGAGCGATAGGATATTAGGCTCTGACTGTTTCTCCATCCATCTCTCCAAACCTGTTCTTTTGTCCTCCCTCTACTCTCCTCCATACAGTGGCCTCACCTTCATGTAACCCTCCTTAATAAGATTCCCTCTGCTATTCAGAAACGAGGTGATTCTCTTGATTCAACATTTTCCCGTTGGGTGCTCTATTTGTACTCTGCATGAAACATGGCCTTTCTATGCAGGCTGTCTATTCTGCTTCTCTTCAGTGTGTTATCTCAGCAAGGTCAGCTCTTGCTGTCAGAGTCGCTGTAGACAGCCTCTCAACTGTTTTACATCGTCGGAAATGTAATGTTTAAATGTTTTAGGGACAAGCTATTTGAAGGTGCCATATCAGGCTCCAGGAAGCTGTGGTGGGCATTTTTCACATTTTATTGACTAAACCAGTGGTTCTCCATATTTTTTGTGTCGCAACCCCCCACAATAGACCCGTCCCAAATAGCATTGGGATGTTGAACACCCACAAACACATGCAAACACATTTATCAATCATAAACTATGTACACTTCTTTAGTCACCATCAAATTATGTAAAACTGTAATAGTACACTGTAAATAACTTTTTAGCCCCATATATTGCGTTAGTATATATATAAATAAAATGCAAAAATGTGTGCTCATCAATATACTCATCTTACCTGAGAATTTGTGTACCTTGGGCCTTGACATCACACAATTGAGAATATCTGTCATTAGAGATTGAATGGTAACCCTCTTGCTTGTGGAGTCATCGTGTGTCTGCAGCATAGAACACAAGAGACAATGATTGTAACCTGCTCAAGGAATGTTTTTTGTAATTTCAAAATGCTTCTTTGTAAATGCACATGCATCCTGGTGGAAAAGCTACACATTAAAAGTCAGATTACTACCTTTGCTCAGTCCTGCTCAGAATGGTTCTGGGAGTGTCTCGACAGGAATTCCACAGATTTCTAATGGGTTTAAAGTTTGGACAGTTGACTTTCAGATTCCCGTTGAAGCCATTTATTGATTTGGTTTGGTGCTTCAGGCTACTGTCCAACATAAATCACTTGATTTGTTCTTATGTCACACTGAAGCAGGCTCTCCTCAATGGCAGTAACTTCCCTCTGCCTTTACAAATTTGCCTTTCCCTCCTGCTTAAAACTGTTCAATGCTGCCATTACAATGTGTCACAGTGGCCGCTGTGTTATATAAGATTTTCCCCCCATTGCTTACTAATGGACGTTGATGTGATCTTAAAATGTCCAAACACTCCAAACTACTTTACTTTCCTTCTGTCCTGTCTGACTTCTGTGGCAGTTTAATGAATTTCCAAGAGCACTTTCTGCTCCGGCATGAAATATCCTCTGCGTAGGCTTTACACCATGTAGTTATAAATCATGATAATTGCACTGGCCATAAGTAGAGTCACATGCAACTTATCAAACACATTCAAAATTTAAATGTGGATGGTGCATAACTTACTTTAAAATTATACCATGGACATATTTGAATTATTCTATTCTTTGGCACTTTAAAAACTTTTATTATCTAAAGAAATAACTGTGACACTCAAGGTTAGACCTGTGGTTTAAGGATCCAATCTGAATACTCTTTAGGTTGTAAATGCACATAATATGGGAAATTTCACATATCTCTGAATGCTGTCTGAAGGCATTTTATGTGCAGTTGCTAGGACAACACAAGTGGTAGTAAGCAACTCAACTCTGACTGATTGACCATCCTTTCAGGAAATTGGTTCAATCAAAGAGAAACCTCTCAGGGGGCTCAGGTGATCTCTGCTCATCTACAGCATTGAAGTGTTTATCCCCAGTGTGTTCAGATTTCACACCTCTGCACAAATTAGAGCATGCATGGTGAATAACACCTGTGGGGCCAACAGGGAGCATGCCTCTGCGGCATCTTTCCATTTATCCATAGCACGGTCGCCAGGTCTGTGTGACAAAACCAGCCCAATGGCCCATCAAACATTCCCAAGGGCCAATAACACCAACCCAAAAACGGGCACAATAACAAAACTCCAAATACGTCCCTACCAAACCATCTACACTGCTTTTAGAAGTCCAACTGCATTGCTATCATTGCCAAAATGTATTGTAATATCTTCAAGGTAACAACATAAATGTTAAGTGAGATTTCCCTGATCAGTTCTTTCACCTCGGTCCTTACATGGCCTCGTGTAATTACATAGAGCTATTTTATTCATGATAATATACACTTTCTCTTCCTCCTCCCGGCCTGAACAACATGACTGCAGACTACTGTTTTTACTACATGCATTTAGTTGTTAAAGCAATGCCTTATTTCAACTAAGGCATCTCATCATGTTGGTTCACTGTATTTCATTCCTATAGGAAATGCATGTGTTAAATAGGTTATGTATTTACTGTTAACTTTTTTATGCCTCCAGGCTGGCTTCAGCCTTGGCAGGAGGTTGTCCGTCCATCCGCACGTTTGTCCGTATGTCCATCCAATCCATTCTCGTGAAAGCCATATCTCAGGAACCCCTGGAGGGAATTTCTTCAGATTTGACAGAAATGTCCACCTGGAATCAAGAGTGGACTGATTGGAATTAGTTGGTGGAAGATAAAGGTCAATGTGACCTCACAAAAAAATATTTTTGGCTACAACTTAATAATTGAAATAACGATTTCACACAAATGTCTAAAAGGATAAAATGATGAAGTGATGGCATTTTGGACAAACATGGATGTAAACTGCAACTTTACTGGTTGGCGGAGGCATACAACTGTGAGTTGGTAATTAAAATGTTTACCTTTTCCAACTGATGCCTCTTATCCTGTCGATTAACATTTAAAAAAAAGGTTACTAATATACTCACAACACATATGTATATAGGCATATCTACTGCACTTTGGTACTATCCCAGCCAGACGTTTTCATCCATCCATTATTTCTGTTTTCACTTTACCATTTCTTCCCATATTTTGCCCACCTACCAGATGTCATTTGACCTTGAGGTTAACTTCTTTGCTAGTTCTCTTATGCATTCATGGTTGGGATGAAGATGTGGGAGGGCAGCCCACATCGTGTGTATGTGTGTGTGTGTGTGTGTGTATAAGTGGGTGTGTGACGTGTCTGGGCCATTTACGTACTGATCTGATGGATTTTTTTTTAAATAGATTATTATTATTATAGAATATTCATGTTATTTGCATGCAAAAAAGGGCCATCCAACAAGCGGGAAAAAAGGTTGACCCGAGGCAACACTTCATAAGTAGCCCATACCCTCTTAAAAACACACAGATATACCGTTTATATCTATTACAGTCACTGTGTTTCACTTTAAACAAGACAACACACATTCATTTGTCAATTGGTTCCCTCTCTACCTTGTCTTTCTGTCACAGACTGTATTTTCTTGTAATAAATTGCTGGTATAGGCATCATAGAAGTTATTACATTGTGTCTCATACAACAACACATCCATTAAAATCCCTCACAAGAAGCTATATCTGTCAGTGGTGGCGGGACATCAGGCTGTGGGTGTTTGTACATGCACCTATAGGCACCAACCATTTCTGTGTTTAGCAGTTGTGAGCGATATTTAGTAAAACCATGTACCATTATAGTCACATTAATACAGCAGGCGCATGATGACGCTACGAGCATGAGGGTGCCCAATTCATCAAAAATGGCACCGTCCATTTGACTTACCAGTTAGTCCAATTAATGTAGCCAAGGTCCAGTAAAAGCATAGAGGAAGCTAAGGTTCCAGAACTTTCATTTTTATTTGATATTAACACTTGTTTGTAAGGCTTTAAAGCTTTATTATTTGATAAAGTTCACAGATGCACAACAACCACCACAGCTACTAAATTAATAATGTATGACTAACAACTGTACCTTCATATCCAGCAAGCCAGTAGCAATTTGTCAAAAATAGATTTCTCCAAGCTGGATTTAAGCTACATTGAAACCCAAAGAAATGCTCAGGTTATGAACAGTTTTAAATGTCTGACAGAAGCTGCTAATAGGGAGACAAACTGTAAGCTAACAGCAGGTCAATATGCACATTTAATACATTATTCACACAGCATTTTATTCTAAATATTATCTGGCAACTGTTCAATGTCATTGGTGGGCGGCTGCCAATGAGCAGAGCGAGCACTTCACTACAGAAGCACAAGCTATTGATTGAATGCTTTGTATACATCATGCTTTGCCTTCAAGGTTTAATAGATTTTGTAATAAACCAAAAAGATCATTTTATATTGATCGACTTCCACGATTGAAATTACAACATGACCACTTTTATCTAGAAGTTATTCTATTTCTTCCTAAATGGC
Organism: Anarhichas minor; assembly: GCF_050575085.1. Lineage (NCBI taxonomy): Eukaryota > Metazoa > Chordata > Actinopteri > Perciformes > Anarhichadidae > Anarhichas > Anarhichas minor. The sequence continues at coordinate 460,366 of NW_027466475.1, read as the reverse complement.
TTGAACCGTGGGTGAAATCGTTCACAATTTAGCATGTAGCCCTTTTCATTTTCTGTTTCTGCACCAGTGGAGAGATAACGCTGAATACACTCTTATGTTAATAAGACGAGTGAACTGAAGAATTAGTCGAATGGCTGCAGGCGGCTCTACTGTCAATGAAGGGTCATATGTGGCTTGTGGGCTGAGAGTCTCTGCTGTTAACATTCAGCAGCAATGTGGATCTCTGAACAACGAAGCACGTTTGCATATTAATGTGTATGTTAGGGCATGTCTTCCTACTGTGTTACTGTATGTGTGTGTGAGTGCATGTGCGTGTGTGTGTTTATTGCATACCTTGTTCCGAGGTTCAGGTGAGTTCATTGGGAAATCGCATCTATTGGAGCATGAATGCTTATTTAAGGAGTGAAGAAAAAATAACACTCCTACAGCCTGAAAACTGCTGTTGCTTCAGTCCCAGCTACCCCATGTTTCTGGAAATTCTGTTTCTCAGATCCAGATCCAGATGTGTTTTCAATACACTTTCGTTTAGGCTTTGCCACGTGTGTCTCCATTAGCCAGATTGCAAATGTGATTGCATCTGTCTTGCATTTCCAATACAATTCATGAGAGGTCAAAGTCAAGTCCAGAGAATGGTGGTTACACGCTGAAAGCTGTTTGGCAACTGCCATAAAGCAACAGAAAAAGAACAAAACTTTAAAACAGTGTAGTGGGAATGCGGCAATAGACTTGCTGACTCTGCTGCTAATAATCACACCACTGTCACTTCCCCATTGTTATTTTTATTACATTGTAGGTTCACGTTTTTTATAGACATCCTATTTATTTATTTTTACTTTCTCTATTAGCTCTATCTGTTCTATTGCCGTCCTTTCCCCCTCTGGGGATCAATAAAGGTTTATCTTATCTCATCTCACAGCCAGCTATCTGCACGGACCCCAACCAAACATCCAAGAGGTCTTTGGCTTGCTTTAACACGTATTACTTTTACATTAAAGCTACAAACCTTCTATGTGCAATGCACATACGTTTACATGTATGTCTCGCTATGGATAAATGTACAGTTGTTGTTTTTTCCTTTTAAAATAAGATTTCCCTTTCAGCCATGACTGACTGGCCATGACACATAAAAAACAATGCACTTAAAAGTATTGATTTATTTGCAAAAACATTAATTCAACTGCAAAAAAGACATCAGACACCAGTCAGCCGTACAAGTGAAGAGCAAACAAGTCTTTCAACCACTGATAGATTATTAACTCCTGGCTTGTTCTCAGAGAGAACTGTGCATAATACATCCACACTGTGCCTGTAAATGCCAGTATGAACTACATATGTGTAGGTGGATGTTGTGTGTCACTATTTTTATCAAACTTGTCATCACCGCACATGGCTGCCATGGCAACTTATCATAACCTGAAAAAGGAAAATCTTTGATTAAAGAGGCAAATGTAGCTGCTAGTTTGAGGTGACATTATTAACACAAAGCAGGCACATTTAACAACATAAGTTCATGAAGGTGTAACATTTTAAACATATTTGAAGACAACCACTGCAAATCAAATAACGATCACATGACCAGTGTTTTCACAGTAGGTGAGAAAACAGTTCCTGTTATTGTAATCACAACAAAAGGAAAGCCCACAAAACATTATTTTTCAATAAACTGACAGTTTTTTCAGAGCAGTTGAAGAGGCTGCATACAAAACACCTTGATGAAGAGACATGAAGGCAGCATCAGCTATGGGCTTTTCTCTCGTGGCCAAGATACAAGACATGACGGACGCCATGTGCCACCTTAAAGGGCTCAAGCCGGTACTTCACATGATGGAGGAAGACCGCTCGAAGCTGGAGGCGGATGATAACATGTGCGCTCGCAGAGGCAATTGCGTCAACCTCACAAATCAGTACGTTCAATCACTATTCACCGATCTGTCAACGCACAGTCTTCGACATGCACTGTCTTCTTCTCTGCTAGACTTTTCTACCGAATAATATCTTCATAACACTAAGCCTGACAGACTGCTGCTGCTGCTGCTCGTCAGCCAGAGAGAAAGGTCAGCTAACATGGAGTGCATTATCACTCAATTCCCCTGTCCTCTACTCCCTCTCGACCTCCATGCCTCTAGTCATGGACAAAGAGGCAAACCCTAACTAAGGTAGTGTGCATATTAATAAACATAGCCGGTGTTGTCCATTATATTGCATTAGCATTTTGATAACTCCCCTGTACCACCTACTTCCCGTGTGTGTGTGTGTGTGTGTGTGTGTGTGTGTGTGTGTGTGTGTGTGTGTGTGTGTGTGTGTGATGGATAGGGGGTTGTTGTGTTGTGAACCCCATTCTGTCTCTGTTATCCAGTTTCTTTGTCCCTCTTCCTTCCTCTTTTACATGCAAAACACATATTGACAGTTGAGGCCGATAGCGTTTATCTTCCTTATTTAAGCCTCCGTTAATGAGACTCTGCCTGAAAAAGTTTTTCTGAAAGTTCATGTTGGAATTCTCTGCTGCGTCACACTTCCTGGGGCATGTTAGTAGCCTGCAACCAGACTTTTAATTCCTTAAAGTGATACTTACTCTTAGAATTTGTAAATGCTGGTGTGTAAATATGGGACAAAAACTCACTGGAAGTGGTGTTGAGACAGGCCACATGATTGGAAAGTCCCCAGCCAGCTGTGGCTTGCCAAGCAAAATTAAAAAGTAGCAAACTGGGTCAAGCTAACAAACAGCTTTTAAACATCAATGCAACAGAAAAGGTTTAACTTATTTACAATAGAGGAAGACAGACTTATTTGCATTCCCCAGTAAGCACTGAATTGTTGATTTGTTGGTCAAAAGACTTGAGTAAAAGTGAAATATCTAATTGCATGTTTACATTCTCTCAAAAGCATTCCACTGACTATTTGTATGGTCATTTTGACTCAAACAAACAGGACTTTCTGTCAGGAGGCCGGTGTTGAGTTATTTTACATTAGTGCTGTTTGTGATGTTATTTCTGTACTTATGTTACAATGCTTACATTTTACTTTGTTTTGGTACTTATTCTAAGCCCAAACATAATCTTTGTCTTCAACCTAATTGCGTTTAATAGTGACGATGTTACAAATGTAAAATTTGTCATCATGACACCCAGAATGTCCTTTATAATGTTTTGCTATTTGTACGCTTTCCCACAAGATCAGATTTGACAGTAAGTAAAAGACGATATCAGAGTGTTTTCTTTACAGATGTGATAGGAACAACAAATTATTCACATTGCAAAACTAAAACGGCTCTGTAAAAAATGCAATTATTTCTTAGACATGGAGTTTGCTATTAATACCTTTTCTCTGGAATTTGGTTTAATTTCTCCTGGGGCAGAGTGCTCTATCTGAAGTGATGGCTGAAAAATCCAGAAGGTTAACGGGCCCTTGTGTGTTTGCCTCCAAGAGAAGATACATTCACTGGTGACTTTAAGACCATTAGTACAATGAGCGGCCTGAGAATAAAGATCACTGACTAAGGAACCATCTTCAAAATGAAGGACACTTTAGCAGAGTACTTTATCCAAGGTGTGACATTTTACAATAGGATTCTGACTATTTAATGCATCCATATTGGTGATTCATGTCCCTATTTCTTGCTTTCTTGGTTATTTTAAATGCACTGTCGCATGAAAGAGTACTTTCTTAAAAATATGATGAATAACAAAATGGTGGAATGGGCTGTCATCTGTACAAATGTTGGAACTCAACTTTTGGCAAGTATGCTGGTTCTTTTTCACCAGTTAAACCAGGAAAGAGACCATGTGCTCTTAAACATTGATGAAAGTTGACAGCTTTGTGTGTTGTTTTCCACCACTGGGCTTGTTTGTCACCAGGATTTGCAGACTTTGGATGTGCATCCCCACAGTAGCTGTAAGCATGAATATATTTGCAATAGTAACATTTGCAGATATTATCATGTAAATATCAACTCGTACACACTAAAGTGAATGGTTGGAGTCACCTTGCTGTCAACAGGCTCTTATTCCCAGGGGGGAGCATCACCCTATATCTATTGGATATTCACACTTTTGGGCTTCAACCTTTTTTTTAATGAGCAGAGAAAACAAACACTCCACACTAGAGGGTCTAGCATTCTGTTAATCATCCACCAGTCCAGTCTGTGATTGCACTGAACATTTTTGTGTTTTTGTTTTGAGAAAAAAGGCAATTTTGTAGGCTTTGTTTCGTTGCAAACTGGGTGCTATGTGCAAAAGAACAACGTGTTGCTTCATTTCTTGTTTTTTTTCGATAAAGTTTTTTATATAAAAATATATACTTTTTTTTCTACCTCCTGAGTTTTGTTTGCTATGGTCACAAAAAAATGAATGAATAATAATAATTCTAATTATTATTTTTTTATGCTGGTGGAAAAAAAGTAAAAAAAAAAAAAAAAAAATTCCACCAGCAAAAAAATGTAAATATTTTTTATTTTTTTCAGGAGATGGATTATTTTTTTGTTACCATTTTTTTTATTTTTTTTGGCTTGCAGAAATGGGCTTCCATAGTTTGCTCTCCGTCCTTTTTTTTACATATTTATTTTGTATTTTTCAAATAAATAAAAGATTTTTTGTTAACACTGTTCGTAGCCTATGCTCTGTTTATTCCGGCTTAAGCTTTTTGCATTAGAAGCACCAGTGCTCTTCAGTAAAAAAAGAAAAAACACCCAAAAAACCTGTGTGAAGAAACAAAATGTGATGCTGACATGGTGTTGATTGATCTGAAAAACTGGACTGCTATTTAATACAGTCTGACAACTTTCTACAGCTGAGCAGTCCTGTGGCAATGTGTCCTGCTATTCCCGAGTCTTACGGTCATAGAGAAAGTTGTGGCTGCAGTTTTCACATGAGTAGAGGTGTGGATGGGGATCAGTGAGCCGTGTCACTTCTGATCAGCATTCATGCAGCCTGAGCATGCAGGCTTCTGGTATCACCCCATGTAACAGAGTGTGTCCTCCCTCTCCTGGTGACAAACGTTGCCTCAGTTCGGCATGCTTGTGGATGTGGGGAAACTCAACCTTTTCTATATTTATTACACAGACAATGATGTATTTATGCTAGGTTACCGCTGCATTATGTGTCCATTACCATTCGTGGGTTTGTGTATCATGGCTATATGATCTGCAACTGATTGTCAAATAATTGGAATTCCCTTCCCTTAACTTGGTGTTAAAGCTTTGCTGTTTCTGGGTGAACGCGCACGTCTGGGCACACATGAGGGGACATAATGGCTATAGTAATTTTACACACAGTTGACACATCAAGTAACAAAGATAGGGTGCAAGAAATAACAGACATACATGATGCTAGATGATGTGATTACACTTCATCTTGAGGGGAACATGAAAGCCATCATGGCTAAAAAATTGTCCCGTCCATCACACTGATACGCACCTTGTAGTTTCACCATAGCTTTTATACAATCAGTTCATTTTGGCATTTTTATAAAATGATGTTCTACGATGGCTGTTAAAGGTAGTTTACATTACATACAATGTATGTGTAGTGGCCTTTATTTGAAGACAGGTAGAAGGCTTTAGAGCAACGTTAAGATGTTGACAGGAAATGTGTCAGGACATTGTCGGCTCTATAGAAAAGGGTCAAAGCTGGTATACTTCCAAGGCATTTACAGTACTGAACACCATGAAAAAAGTAACTGTTCAGCTCAATGTATTTGGTTGCCAAAAGGATGATTGAGAAATGCTTGACTGAATGCAGTCTATAAATCTGGAGTGAACATTCCTGTGACTTCACTATCAAAGTCAACCGACATGCATCTGGCAAGTATCTTAATTTACGAGACTCCGCATGATATTGTCATGATGGTTCAGCTGTAGCTCCTTACTGGTCTGGGGGAAAGAAGAAAGTATGCCAGAACCGGCCAGGGGACAAGTAAAAGCCACTCTTGATGAATGCCTACCCATTGCTCATAGCAGGCCACAAAACCAATTTGAAACTCCCTGCATGGGGCCATGATATATCAGGTTAATTTGACGTAACCAATTTAAAGTGTCATTGTGGTAAAGTGATGGATGGCACCCATCTTGACATGGCGGGTGAAAACGGTGAAATACACGTCGTTTATCTCACCTTCCTGCTGTGAAGCCTCTTGCCCGAAGGAACCTCCCCCCACGTCAGACCAGCTGAGCAAAGGTGAAGATGTCGTGTGTCATCGAGACAACGGTCAGATCACCACAGCATATTCGACTGAATCTGTTTATTGCTCGTTTTATTTGTGGAATAAGGTCTTGGATTCAGGAGATTTGCAGTCAAAAGGTTACCAGTATCGTACCTCAACTACAAAGTCAACAGATATTGTCAATTAAAGGTTTGACCAGGCATTTTTCAGAGGATGATGCATAACTGTCTCTTGACAGTGTCAAACGCAAACACGTGTAGACATGAAAGATGTTGCCTCCTTTGCAGAAAACAATGGTTGTGATCAGTGTGAATTCACAGTGGTTAGAAATATTTTTAAAGGTGACCCGCTAACACGGTGAGAGAAATAATAAATCATCTATCGAAGTATTCCAAACCTCTCCAAAAGCATAGCACCATGTCCCTTTCCATTATATTATGTTGACCTCTCTCTTTCTTAAAGCTCTGTCAGAAGCTGTGTATTTCAGCCCAAGGGATGAAGGATACATTCTTTTGTAAAAAATGTCTGTCTACAGTATGTTAGTGATGTGAGGACGAGCAGGCGGCTTCAGGGAAACAGACACCAATGCTAATGTGTAGTGGGCCGCACCACAGCAAATCAGAAAGAGGCAAATCTTTGTATTTCTTGCACATGTGCTGGGTGACCAATTGTCGCTGACAATTTAACATTTTAACAAAATCATGATTGTTTGAAAAATGGGGTTTGTGGTTGAAAATGTCTTTGGTTATGAAGAAATGTGTGAGCATGTGACCCTGAGGGTATGTGAGGAGGCTGTCGAGCAGATAAACTGAAGACATCGGAGATGATCTACATAATACGGATCGAGGAGAACTGGTCTTGGCCGTTCGTCACAGACACAAACCTCTCCCTTATGGCATGACCTCTACAATGCTGAGGTATCACATACAGTTGAGGCAAGTGGAAGAATGTAATTTATTAGTGGAGACTGTGTTTTCTGTACTAGAGGCTTCTTTGATGTCAGATTTGCGCTGTTCTAATAAACATATATTCCAGCAAAGACAACTGAGGCCGATCAAGTTGTATTCTATTATTCAGTGAAGAGCACAAGTAAAAGATTTATTCATCAGTGTTCTAAGGCTAAATATATGATTTTAACTAAATGAATGATTTATGATTCCAGAAATCAAAACGTTCACAATTCTTTCCTGCCACATGCTAATAACTCTACTGGGATTTCAGATCCATCCTTTCCAGCCATTTCCATCCCCGGACCTTCCTCCTCACTTGTTTCCCATTTCGGCCCCTTTTCCACTCATTGCCTGGCAGAATGTCTATTGTGCTGCCATAGATTTCCAGCCTTTTGTTCTGCTGCCTGACTTGACACTAGCCTGTTTTTGACTGCATGAGAACAAACTTGTATCTAACCTGCCCGTCTATGAGTCGTGCTTCATGGCTTCAAACCTGTTATTTGCTGTGCCTTCACAAAAACCATCTTGAATTCATATGAGTAACAGAGTTTGTCTTAATCAAGAGCAAACTAATATTAATTATTTCATAAGCAGGACTAAATCAACTTTACAGTCATTTCCCCGACTCAGCAGCATTTACCTGCTTCATTTATAATTACCTTACTTACAAAACTGCTTTGTTGTTTTGGCAAGTAATTATGGGTAAATGTACTTTTCCATTCTGCCTTCAATTTACATCTGAGTTTGAAGCTCTTATTATTGCAGATTACTCTTTAGTATGTGTCCCAATTACAAGTCTAACTTAATTTTGCTGCATTATGTTTCTAAATTAGCCTCGGATCCAAGGTGACCTGCTGGTTTAAATTATGCTTAAATAGCACCGTTATGTAACATTATTTTTTTCTTTTTATGTAATATGGACAGAGCTTAAAAGTTTGAAACTTGTCTGATCTAAATGTTTATACAACAAAAAAAGCTTATCCGCACAGACTAAAAAGATTCCTCATCAATGTACTGTTCTTTTTAAATGAACTGATCAGAGCAGACAGTCATAATCTCATCCCTAAGATAATAACTGTCTGAAGGACTGACAGTCATTTTCTTCAAAAAGAAGAAACAAAAGCAACTTGTTTTCCAGTTCAAGTGTCTCTTCTGCATTTCAGTTAATACAAGTATCCTACCCTCGTATTAGTTTTGGAATGAAGAATTGTATTTCTTCAATTATTGAAAATATCTTTAATAAAAGGCCACAAACAAATGCTTTCTATCTGAAACAACCTGCTGTATATTGGCCGCCATTCATTTGAGCATACCCAAAATGTTCAGGTAGAGCGCAACCAATGGGCGCCTGATCGTCATACCCTATAGCTCAATACCGTGTACCAGCCCTCATTCTGTACCTTGCACATAACTAGCCCCTGCTATCAATGAAATGGCCTGCTGTGGTGTCTGTCTTTTAGTGTCTGACAGCCATTGAATGATGCCGCTGGCTCTCTAATTTATTTCATAGCACATTTACCACATCTCAGTTACAACCTGCAAGTTAATTAGAATACCATTATAAACACATAATCACACAACACACACCTGTATTACGTTCAGAGTTTTTGTAATGGCCAGTAATGCCTTTCATCTTTCCAATGTTTCCATTATGTACGTGCTGCCCACTCACTGCTATTTCTGCTCTCAGTGCTTTATTTGGATACCCATTAGCTGATTCTCTTAATGACCATTAATCTCCTCAGTATTCGCACCAAATGCTCATTTTAAGAGAACTATACAGAAGACAGTATACCATAAATGAATCAACATTATGATCACAAGTGAGTCATAAAAAAACAGAGTCCATTTTAGGAAAATATGTAATAAAGCCTTCGAGAGGGGCCAGGTGGTTATAGTAAAAAGTTTAAACAAGCTGAACTTTTGCCAGACCACATTTCTACTTCCTACATGAATCGGCTGTGATAAGAGTGTAAATGCATGTTTGTCTTTCTCTCTGCCTAGCTGAGCTATTTCCTCATTTTAAAACCTCAATCTTCACTCTAAATAAGGATTTTTCAGCTTCATGGAGATCTGTAAGCCCACTAGATATAGAGGGACAGCGGAAAACAAAATAGTAGGAGACATGAGAACAGAGGAATCGATCCAAAGGTGTCGCTACAAATGTGTGAAGAGAGTAATGCAATCAACTGCAAGGCTGGGATGTCAAAGTGAATGTGGCTCTAATCTTATCCTTGTCTATGCTCCTGTATACCTACTGTCGCAGACTACAGAGAATGTTACCTTCCGGAGACGACATCCTGCTTACTCATGGTAATCCACAAACCTTTCTGTTTTAATAGCGATATTTCCAGTACAAAGGAGTTTGAATACAAACTGCTCAATGTGTTTCGTTGTGGGTAAAACTCGCCATCAAGCGGACTTTTACTGGTAAATGAGAGGGGGGTTCAACATTGTAATAATACAAAGCTGGTTGAGAATCAGCAAAGTTGCCCTTTAACTGCTATTTCTTCCCATATGCCACCTCAGTTTTCTTTAATTCAAATTACATCAAGTCATTGCCCTGATCAGTGTTTTTGTCAAAGATAAGCAAACCGACCACTAGAAGTTGAGGAAACTGCAAACTTGACATTGCAAAATTAAAGTGCAGCATCCAATTAATTCTACCAACACAGAGATTGATATGTGAAAATAAACGTATTTACAGCATACTCCGCTAGGAGTACTCACTGCTGTGTTTCCGGACTCTGTAAATAGTCAAACATATCCATGTGCAAAGATATCCCCTTATCAAAATCAATTTTGCTCTGTGTCCTTCCATTTTCATGCTAAAGTAAAGATATTTATTCTCTCGCTCTCCTGCCTCAACGAACAGGCAATGTCAGTGCCAATTACAAATCCCCACAAAGGCTTTGCCACAGGAAAGGTGATTAATTAAAGCAATTAAGGCAATGACGGTTTCAATTAAGGCAGTTATGAGATTCGAGTTGAGTCGCGTAGGAAGGGCCTTTGGGCAAAGGACGTGGCAGAATGAGAGAATACGGCCAGCTGAAAGTATTAAAAGGAATGAGGAGGGCTACCTGAAGGGAGATAAGGAGATAGAGACAAGGACAGAAAGAATTAATTAGTTCTCAGTTCATCTGTTACCTTGTTCCTGCAGCTGTGATTATGATCATTCTATCAAACAGATTTATTTCAGCTATAAATATGTGTGTGTGTGTGTGTGTGTGTGTGTGTGTGTGTGTGTGTGTGTGTGTTTTATGGTGGGTGTTGGTGCTTTATATCATTTATTGTCTTTCCTTACTTTTTAGTATGTTTTTGTCTGTTAATTTAGCATCTGACTCTGACTCAATAGGACAATAACACAACGGTTGCCAATACTGCCATTAGCTGAATAGTGTGATTAAAGCATACGTCTTAATCAACCGTCTGGCAATAGCTTCTTTCCGCTGGCCGTCAATCTGATGAACAATTAACAATTAATCAGACATATTGCATCTTCATTTGCACTATTATCACCTTCTGCACTAATATATTGTCCATTGTCATCGTTGATGTTCTTTATGTTCTTTATGCTGATATATATTCTTTGATATATATTTATATTGTACAACTACTTAAATGTTTATGCTTAGTTTCTCTGTTCTACTTTGTTGTCTTTAATGTGCTTGTTTTTTATATTTCTCTTTGTTTATTGTATATTCTATGTATTCTAACAGATGACTGACCACGTGTCATGTGCTTTAACAAAACCAAAAACTTGGAGAATTGCACTCTCTGATCTATATCCTACTCTAAAACCAGACTGGAATTGATCACAGATACCATTTCCATGCATAAAAGCAATTATATTGTCTGCTACCAATGTTCTTTTGCCAGAACGGGAAGTTTAGAAATTGGGCAAACGTTATTAAGGATATGTTGTAGAACAGAACGAGCAGGACGGAGGTTGTTGCTCTTACAGCTGTTACAGGATTCTGTAAACGAATTAGATGATTGCACCATAATATCTCTATACAGTGACAAAATACAATACTTTAGGGGAAAAAAACTTGTTTTCTTGGAGTACATGACCGAAAAGAAGAGAACATTTGATATGAGCTGTATGGAATACAATCACTCTGTGCTCTTGTATTCCTGATGCATTGTGTATACTTGCCATGCCCATAAAGCACACTTTACTTTTTTTACAAATTAAGCAAGCATTTGGTGTTGATCTCACAAGATTTAATCAAGCTTCGCACTTTGTATGAGGTGTGCATGGCTGCACTTAGAGAACCCTCCACATACATCAAATGAAATGCTGCAAAGGGAGTGCTTACAACTGCAGCGTAGCGTTTATGCCCTGTCCTCATGCCTGCAGATGGATACAAGGCTTAAAAAAAAATTGTACAAGCAGCTGTGAATGTCAGCTCGTGATTAGGATAACTTTTTACCTGTGTGCATGTCCTTAAATGTAAGGTATACTGCAGTAAGGGGGATCTATTGCCAGAGCTGGAATATGATGTTATTAACTATATTTTCTTTAGTATATAATCAACTGGAAATAAGAGTTGCTGTGTTTTCGTTATGAGCTGTTTTGTGTTCTATTAAAGGAGCGGGTCCGCCATCGTGTTTTAGCGTCGTGGAACCAAGATGTGTACCAGTAGTACAAACCTGGCACACAGGAGAAGTGTCAGTTGGTTGCAATATGCAATCTCACCACTTTAAAAATCAAAGAAGCTCTTAAAGACATGCAGGTTGAACTGAAGGCTCTAAGAGGTGTGAATGTGTTTGTCTGCTGTGCATGCTAGCACAGTGAGGACTGAGGATTCTTTTCAGGGTGTACCTGTCGTGGTTGTGGCCGTGCTCCAGCTTATTTCCCAGTGCTCCTCTGTCTCCCCCTTCCCCTGTGTTTCCATCTCTTCCCTGTCTCTCTCTCGGTCTGTCTGTGTGCCGACGTGGACGTGGCTCCTCCACTCACTCTCCCAGCTCCTGGCTTCCTGATTGCTGCCAAGCTGACTCACCTGTTCCAAGCTGCACACCTGCAACCTATCTGCTCATCAGCACTGCGGTATATCAACCCCGGTACTCCACTTGCTGCTTTCCAGATAATTTACTCGGATGTAGTTTACGTCCTAGGCCGCTTGGATTGTGCATTCAATTTCCTTCTTGTGATTTATACTGATTTGCTTCTAACCTGCTTCTATGTGCTACAGCATCACTGCATGCCTGCCTACCTGCGGCTTTGCCATGCTCTCACCCTGTTCTCTCTACTGCTCTGCCTCATTTCAGCAGCCAGTTTCCCCTCTTCATTCATCCTAGTTCTCTGCAACCAGTCGATACTGTAAACCTTCTTTCTCGCTTCACCTACCTCTTGTCAGTGCCCTGCGTTGTGGTCCACCTTACTACACCCTTATTTTACCCTCAGAGCTAATAACTCTCTGAAGATTAAATGTGAGTTCTGTCAGAACAGTAATGTTTGTATATGTGCCACTCTCTGCCAATATTGGCTTGTAGTTGCTTATTTCTTCAGAAGCTATATGTGAAAAAGGTTTATTTAAGTTAAAGCAATGTTACCATCCAGTTAATGAGAAATAAATTTAATAGAATAAGTAAACAACAGAAAAAAAAAACCTAAGATAGCATAATGATGAAAGTGGGAGTAAGGAGCGGTGTCAAGAGTGGCAAACAAAAATAAAGGGGTAGGCTGAGAAAGATGCCAAGAGCAAAGAGAGCGAGCAGCTATTAGCTGGACAGTCTTGTTGTACTTTTCAGAATCCAGGTGTAAAATTTTACCACATGGTTGTGAAACAAAATGCAGTTTGTAGTTTTGCTACATAAGAAAAACACAACTTTAAAAAAAAAAAAACTATATGTGGAAGATGAATTAAGGAATCTCACAGCCTGTGGAAAGAAGCTAAAGTATGTTGGTGTGACGGCTGATACGTCTGTATCTCTTGCCGGACGGCAGCAGGTTGGAAAGGCTGCGGCTGGGGTGGGTATCGTCTTTCAATATCCGCTTCCAGTAGTGTCATCTGCAAAACTTCAGACTCTGCGGCTGCTTTTTTTTTATCTCATCAATGAGCATTTTTTAAATGTCGGAGCAACCTGATCTCATGGGGAGGCGTATTAAATGCATGACATTTTAAGGAGATTCTGTGTCATGATAATGCATTTTTTTTGTTTGTCATTTTACACCACCTTGTGACGGTATAACGGCCACAGATAGTTAATTTAATCCCAACCAAGATATATTTTCTTATGCAAACTATGTATGTACGTGAAACATAGAGAATGCAACATACACAGAAAACACGTTATAAACATATCTAACCTAACTTAAAATGAACTCAACACTTTGGGTCACAAACACCGGTCTTCTGAAACTCCAGTGTTTGATTGGCCCACCCACCACAGTCCTTCTTTGCTTTTACATTGCAGTCAGTACAGACTACACGGTGCAAAAGTAATCAAGATGTCTGTGTCATTCGTACGCAATTTGTTTAGACCGGACTGTGGAGTCATACACTGTGGCTGCACAGAGAGTACGTGTTAGTTTGTTTAAGTATCTTCAAGGGAACTGCTTTTTATGATGAAAAAAATAAATTAAAAAAATCAAAGCTGACCGTTGTATGAGAAAAGGACATGGATTTGAGTTGGTAGTGCTTCATCAGAGACCACATATCAACAGACGTACTCTTTGGTGCGGTATAAGAATGCTACACAACCTTGTGATTTGGAAAGAGTATAGTGAAATAACGTACGATAGCTGCATATGAACATAATTGATGGGAGACTACTTTGCCCCGCCAGTGAACATCTGTGCATGTGTCATGATGAGAGACTCAGGCAAGGGACAGGTACAGTGAGGAGAGGATTTCTTTGACATCCACATCTGTCTCTTAAATAATGGATGTGAAGTTGAATGTCTTAAAATACCCTGAGCTGGGACAGCTGGCAGAGTTATTGGGGCTGTCTTCGACTGGCCTGAGAAATACATGAGTTATAATCCCCTCACCCCGACAGGCTACCCGGATCCCTGGAGTCTCTGACACATTTACATAAATGGGCGCACACACAAGTGGAAACACCGAGGCTGGGTTGCACCAACAAGGTTTTACTAAATCTAAGATTAATTCTAATCGGAGTTCAGCAAAAGTAGGTTTAAAATGTATGAATCCAAATCTAACATTAAGCAGAGCTCTGTTGCACAGTTCGTCACATCCAAGTTGGAACCTAAATTAAAGAGATTAATCAAAATATTGCTTCCTTACACAAATTAGATTTTAAATTGCATGCTCTCTATTCTAGGTAGTACTTTTTAATCGGGGGTGAAAACCCTTCATAGACTGCTCTGTTTTCCTGAACACAACGTTACATTGTTCGTTAGTTCGCGAGATAAAAAGTAAATTAGTTGATCAAACCTTACTAATGACAGCTCAGCAGAGAAGCTCTAATTTCTCCTACATTGAGAAAAACTTGTCGGCCAAAAAAATGAAGCAATATGGCAAAATAAATAGAGGTAAAAACAGCAAGCAAAACGTTTGTTTCACAGTGAGGAAAATAATATCTCCCTGTTCATCTACATAACCGTCTATTTGCTCAACCGGTATCTTGAGAGAAATTCAGCAGGAGCATCATAAAACTTAATTGCGTTAATACTGTCTAACTTCCTCGGATTCATTTAAATATTTTGCTCAATCCATGAATACATAAACTATAAAGTTAAACCTTATTAAATGTAAGAATAACATTAATACTGAATAACATTTTAAATTGGGTTTGAATAATGATTTAATCTGAATCCTTGTTGGTACAACTCAGCACAATAGAAGGTGTACATGCCCACACATCGTCAGTCTGTACAAACTACATGTCTCCAACTCGCTCTGCTCAGACAGATGTTGTCCTTGTTGGCCCAGAATTCTTTTCCCTGCCTCACTTCTGGCCTAAGAGCAGGAAAGTAATAATCATGCTAATGCGAGAGTGAGAAATAGTTTCATTATGCCGGCAACATGGAGGGATAGCTGTAACACCAATTAAAGGTGACTGTCCTGCAATTAAACAGCAGTGAGAGTGGGTTGGAGGGAGGTAGGGGGCCCAGAGCAGCGTAAAAGAAAAATGAGTTTGTCCTCGAACAAAAACAAGAGACGGAGAGTTGTGATGCTTGACAGGACGGACAAGGACGTGCAGGTTGTCTGAGATTTGTGGCTCTATGAGTTGAGTTTGAATATGGTTTGTAACAGGTTTGAAATAGCCTCTTAATTAGATCCAACAGCTGGCGAATGCAGCAAAAACAAGGTAAATGCACCGCTGTTAAACATAGTATGTGTTTGCATGTCCTCTAAGCAATATGCTCTGCAACTTGTATGATTAATATATGCCATAATATGCCATTACACAAACCCTTTCAAACTAAATTGACACACTCCACCTTGCCAGGTGGAATGTGTCAAGCATGAGCCATGTTGCTTTTATATATAGGTAGTGTGTAATCTCTCATTAAAAGGATTCTTACTTGAGTGATTTGTAATCATAGCAGGATGTGAACAGCTTGTCCTTCCCGCAATTTTAAGCCATGCTTTGTGCGTAAAATGAGGCAATAATGTTCATTATGCTAGCAGGTAGGATGGCCTGAGTGCCAGCTGCTAAATCGTTCACTGTCAGAAAGGGTGTGGTGTGTGACATAATAACCCATTGTATAGGTTATTTTGGCCTAAGCATAGGGTCTAATACAATAGAAGTGAGAGGGGGGTCTGTATTATTCCACTGTTGCCTCTGGCTCCTCCAGCCCCCTGTGGTGGCTGATTATAAAGATAGATCCTCTCTTCAAGTATATACTGCATATATAAGGCTCATTGTACAGTTTTTAATGTTAAAAAATACCTGCTTTTCTTAAAAGTGTAACTTCTTTTAACTTCAGCATCATTAGTACACAGCAGGTTGTAGCCTAAAAGGTCCCTTGTGCCATTGTTTAGTTAAAGACAATGAAGAGAATAACTGCAAAACATGCAAATAAGTCTGCTTATGCAGTTGGTAATTATACAAGACTTAAATTGTGATTTAGGAACAACTCTGTCCCATACAGGTCCAACTGTTTACGTGCTACTTGCGTAAATACATTTAAGTGGAAACACAATTGCACATTTTTTCACAACCACAAAATGCCCAGAAATTATAAAATGGTGGTTATATGCCATTCAATTGTTTTGTCAAATAAGTTTTCAAGGAATCAGCTGCCTTGATCATTTTTTTGTGTTTTTCTTGCTTGTTAAAAGCTTGTGATTTATAAATCTTACTAGCCAAAGCCATTTTTTGGTGGGCCTGACAACAAAATGGTGCAATAACCCAGTCTTGATGTAACAAAGGCTGAAATAAGTATCTCTGCATCAGCCACGAATGAAAAAGATCACATTCTAGCTTTGTTGCATAGGTGAAAGAAGGCCATCTTGGTTATATCTTTATCCCGCTGTAGCACATAAAAAGTCCAAACTGAAGACATTTGTTAGAAAAGAAACTGACTTAATACTAGCCTTCACTAATCAAATCTGACAAAGCATTGCTGCCACACAGTCCTTATCTTTCATGACCACAGCCTTGAGACATTTACGTAAAGTTTGAAGTAGAGAGCAACACAAAAAGTCATTTGTCGGCCTGTCAGCCGTGACAGTTGAATAGACAGAACCAAGAGCTGTGAAGTGCCAAGATTGTGAAAAATACCTACATTACTGATGCTTTAATGCAATTGCAGTGTTTTGTTCACTCTGCACCGGGGCTTAGTGGACGCACAGACACGCATATATGCACAGTTCTGCAACAGCCAATGTTTCCATTGAGTTATTTCCCTTTTTAGATAGCTTAATTCCATCCTTAAATTCAAAAAACGCAGGCAGGAACCATTAAAAGCAAAGCACTGGTGCTGAAAACGGACATTAAGACTTACAGCTCGAAGAAAATTGACTCACAATCAAGACGCTCCTAATCCATTTTGAACCGTCAAGGGTTGGCATTCTTATCTCCGACGAGAGACGAGAGCATCCCTTCTAGGATTGGATGTTTAAGTGTTCCTCTGCCGCGGTGTGTGTGTGCACATTTTTACATGCCTTGTTTAGGCGTGTGCATGTGACTGGATTACTCACGGTATCCAATGGTAGAATTTGACCTTTTTCAAGCAAATCTGATTGGTATCACAGCTGAAAAAACACTCAAGTCAGCCACTGTATCTTTATCATCCCTTATACTTTTTTCCCTAATTCCATCCTGCATATCCTCCCCCTATCGATCTCCTCCTGTCCATCAGTCTGTCTCGTCCTCTTCTTCTCTTCATTTGTTTCCTCACTTCCCTATTCCCCATCCAACTCCTCTCAACCTCCCCCATTATCATTACATCCTCTCTTTCTCTCTCTTCGTCCGTCTCCGACTGCTGACTGACAGTGCAGACATGCCGAAGTGAATCGGGATGCAGCCGCAATGACAGGCCCTTTGTATTGATTTGTTCATCTTCATCATCCATCACGGTGTCCACACAAGGCCCAAACACTCTCAAACACACACACAGCAACAGGAAACCTGTCTAGGTCCCAGGCCTAGCAAACTAATAGCATTACCTTGATGGAGTGGACCAGTGAACCTCACAAGGCCGCAGTGCTGGAGAGAAGAAGAGAATATCCTACTTTTCTGTCACTACTTGGGCTAATGTTGAAACCATAAACAAGATGAACAGGCATAAAGCAGATTCGGCTGCTCGTTCAACAACTGAGATGTGCTGTGCTTCCTCCCTCTTTCTTTTGTGTTTATTGGTCGTTTGTGTTTTTGTTACGGCTGTAGTTTCAGACATTGTTCCTCATTTCCTTCTTTCGCCTCTTACTGCTGATTCTTTTAGTTTACACACACTGTATTTATATTACCTGAGTGCAGTGTTAGCTAATTGCTAATTTGCTTAAGAATCAAACTAGCCTACTTTACTGATGAAAAAAACCCCAATAAAAACAACGTTGTATTGCCCATTTGTTGTAATACTGTACTGTTATATATTTTCAGTTTACTATTGCCCTTCATTTAATTTTTGTAAAGTGTATTGTATTTGTACAACAGGGACTATATTAACTAAACAGACCTACTTAAAACATGGAGCGAGTTCATCTCATTTTAAATGGTTCATTGGGATTTCTTTTTGTTTTGAGGCTCATTTGGATGTGCAATAGAATAACAATTGAGACTTTGTTTGTTTTTCAGTATGGACTTTAACTGCTCCCTTGTTTGCCATCTTTCCTCCCCAGTGAGCTTTTTATATGTTACATGTGGCCTTTCTGCTCATAACACTGGTCAGTTTGACATGTTTACGCATGCATTAATGCTATAGCTGGCACCCTGAGGCAGTTAGAGATGAGAACTAGCAAGTCTGGTTTGAGCCTTCTGTCAAATTCTGCACATATAAGTAGTTGTATGAAACGGTCTAATTACACTCTCAAAATAAAAAAATGTCATATCATAGAGGTGATGTGTGCTGAAAATAGTATACCAAGCATTGGCATGGTGACCCTTTATTGGTGTGGTATATAAAGGCAAACTCAAATATTTTAAAATGCCCAACAAAGCCCAAGACTCCTACGTCCATAACGTAGTTCAAAGCCCAAGAGTCGTGATACCAGGGACTTAAGACCAGGCTGCACATATGGTACAGTATATATCTCAATTCGGCCACAGAGATCTCTTGACAAAAGCCTCAAAGAAACTGAACTTTCTGTCTCCAAGCCTGATAACCAGTGTACTAAAAGTACATGTACTGTCACTCTCATCCTATGCAAATGATTGCCATCTGTCATTGAAAAGGAACCTTTGGCAACCCTTCAATTACTTTGAGTGTTTTAAGAGTCGTTCTTAGTGAAAAAGGCTCCAAACCACAGTGACACTGGAGATATGGTTCATCTTTCAATGTCACACCAAGAAGACAGGATAAATGTCCTCTCCTTCTGTGTGCTGAAATCCCTCCAGTTGGTGAAGTCACAAGGTTAAAAACTAAACTTAATGGTTGACATCAAAGGGAATAATTTGCATGTGACATCAGATGCATGCATGCTTGCAGAAAGATGACTGAAGGTTGTAGACAAAAGGTTAGTGGAGGTTACAGAAGACGCGACAAAGGGCCACTGTGTGGAGGAAAGGTGAGGTCGTAATAATGGAGCAATGATGATAAGATCGTCTGAAACAGATAGAAGCCACGGCAAAGAAAGATTTGAAAGCACTGATTCATGACCATCCTTGATCTCACATCTTTTTGCGAGCTGAATCTTAAAAGAATAAAATAAAATAGTGAAAGTCTTAACAATGTGAATAAGAGGTAAGCTGAGGCTTTGCTGGATGGAGCCGACTGATCTGACCAACAAAAGTTACAGATTTATCTGTATGCAAAGAATCTGTGTGATGATTCTGTCTCTTCTGTTAGAAAACTAATTCATACTTATTAGTTCAGTCTGGATCACGACATTTGGTTCAGACGTTCATGTCAACACATCAATGCATCAAATAACACAGCTTGGTGAGTGGCACTAAACGTCAAACAGTGACACTCTACGTACCTCTCTACCATTTTGGATGTCTCGTGACGTAGGGTCAATATATGCTCATGACATGCAGAGTGTCTTTTCAAAATAAACTTCAGAAGGGCTTTGTTCATATGTCATTTATAGACTGGTTTATTTAATGTTTTATTGTTAAAAACATGTCTGAAATAGATTTTTAATGGCTGTTGACAGTATTTTCTGATTTGTGTAGTGTTACAGAGATATATCCAATATCCCTTTGACTCAACAAAATGTTGATGTCAACAAAATTAAAATGTTCAACCTGGCTTTGTCAATGCAACTTGTAAGACAAAAATGATTGTCTTAATGTCAGAAATTAGTTGGGGAAGTAGCATGGCATACCTATTCACCAGGGATGTCTCCCCTTAAAACATATACATCATTAAGAAATAAGTCAACTTCTTGGCAACTTGTTGAGAGTTGAAGAGAAAATGGATAGCGCTCTCATAGCCTTCTGTTAAACTAGAAGTTATTTTTTACTTTGGTTTTTAAATATGTTATATAGTCGTATAAATATAACTTAAGTGATCTTTGGGGATGCTGGTAGGAAGATTGTGTTACCTTCACAAGGAAGAAATTATAATTATCCTGATATTTCTGGGACATTCTTGGTAGGAACATCCTACTGCTACGGCTATCCTGCTGACTGACACACACACACACACACACACACACACACACACACACAAACTCTCTCTTACTCACTCACACATAGACATATCATTTGTGGCAAAATGAGAGCGGCTCTGTTGTTTTCTTTTGGAAACACATACTCTAACTACATGAACAATAGCTTCCATAGTCCATCACCTCTGATAGATAAAGTCACACACCGGCAAGCCGACACACTAAAGTAAAAAAAACACATTCAAGTTGTTTCTGTGTGCTAGTTGCATGTATTCCCCGTGGGTTTCCTCCAGGAGCTTCTGTTCCCTTCCAATTACATTTCATGCTTCTGTGTTTGCAATGACGGCCACCATGTTATGTAAAATATATTTTTTTCGTGAATGTGTTTGTGTACATGCAATTTATGATTAAAGGAAACAGAAAGCTGTTTCAGTGTAACACACACACACACACACACACACACACACACACACACACACACACACACAGACAGAGTATAAAGATGTGAATTCACTAACACCCCTGACACGTAATCAATCACTCTGCTGGAAGTGTGAGTGTCTGAAGGTCTGCAGATGTTCACCATACTGTGAGGTAGCTTTGGTTAAAGCAGGCAGTTATTGCCTCATTAAGTATCCAGGCGCACACACACACACACACACATGCCACTTATACACAGCGTGCAAGCCTGTGATCAGAACTATGGCTCTTTAAATGTAAAACATGTAAGGAAAAAAGGATGCAAGAGCAGAGTTGTTGTTTTTTATAGCGCAAATGTAACTGTAATGTAAAATAATATGGGGGATATACAAGCTGTCAGTACCTAACACAAATGGATTCCAGCAACCACATTTGGTTTTGTGTCATATTCCTCTGCAAAAGAAAAAAAAAAATCGGAGTGAAAATGCTCACCTCAGAGCATTGAATATTTTCTAATCCAAGCTTCCTCATGTGGAAAAACGAAGGCTTTTTGATTTGATATGCTAGTTCAGATTTGTTGGATAGCATACAGTGAGGAGTGACAGTAAGCGCATGAGAGAGAGAGTGCGGGGATGATACGCAAGACGGATCGTGAGCCGGATTCATCCCATCATCCCCTGACATTGTGAGTACCTACTATCTGCTTTGGCCTGCTGAGCAGCCATCGCACTCCTGAGAGACGTTTGCTGTGGATGTAAAGGAGGTAAAGTTTATTTCTAGAGCACATTTAAACAGCAAAGTGCTGCATGAAACAATATTAAAATGTAAATATAAAAATATAAACAAAGGGAACATACCAAGGACAACAATCAACAAAAATGTATACAGACTCGTACACATAACAGATTGAATTGTTCTGCCTGTACACCTGACGCTGATGAAGAAGCAGTTTGCTGGACACAGTTCACTAAAACAACCTGCCTCACCATCACCAGTTCATGTTTCTGTTCGACACAGGAAATCCAAATTACGGAAGGTCTTATTAGACACCGATTTGCTGTTGACCAGGGCCATTTTCACTTCCACGCTAAAGACCTTATTGGTGTCACTGAGCGTGTTCCAGTGGGCCAACGTTTATGTACTGATTGTTTTTGTTAGCTTATTGCTTAGTGGTGCAAAGTGGATGGAAAAGACCCTATTTATTTTAATAGGGTTAATAGGGAGAATGGTGAAGGTGTCAGGGACCATAGAAGGGCAGTAGAGTGAAGGTGGTGAATGAGAGGACTCTGGGGACGAGGAGGAGCAATTAATGGTGTTTTTCCGGCAACATGCTCTGTGGTTATCTTAGCGACAGTTGAGGCCAGTGGGGCGAGCTAGTGAGGGAGAGAGCACTATGAAAGCATAGGCGGAGGCTGTGTGTGGGATGTAAGCAGCTAGTCACATGGAGAGGACTGTTTAGCATGCTGCATGTCTATATCCACACATCGTCCATCAGAGGGATGCCTCGTGTGTCGTTCTCGGTTGCCAAGGGGCACTGACCAAGCCGCGGTATTTGAAGAGTTGGGAGTGAGAATGTGTCACGCCAGCTGCCGGAAGCTCCTCACAGGACGCTGATTGGTCCGTGCTCTGTCTTGATGCCTGACGAGATGGATTTTCATGCGATATGTGAGCTTGAAATTCTCGCGTGATCTCGTGACATCGCCTGAATCCAGCTGCCGTGCAAGTTAAGGCAGTGAGGGCCGTCGATTTAAAGATTGCCTTCAATAGTTCACAATTTGGCTCTATCTTAGCGGTGCTGATTAAACAAACGTAAAACATAAGAAATGATTAATTTTCAGATTTAATACATGGGGGTTTGACTCCCAGGGGGTTCAGGAGTGTCCAGTTACTTACGGAAAAGGAAAACAGCATCTGGATGATGGCTGGGCGACCTTAGACCCTCACAGTAGTTAGTGCGGAGTCAGTGACACTGGAGCGTTCCAAGCTCTCAGGTCGGCTGCACCGGCCTCTCTGGCACAGGTGTGTGTGCGTGTGTGTGTGTTTGTGCTGAGGTGTGATGATGAGTTGTATGTTTGATTGGGCCTGGGGCTCATTGCACAGTGACAGTCCTGTTAGCAGCATGCCTCTCAGACATGTGAGCCTGCCAGCAGCGTGTAGGCCAACAGTGTTAGCAAATACCTCGCTACATGAACAACGTGTAGGGATGCATGTGCGTGTGACTCCAACATACCTCTTTGCCTCCACCTCAACTAATTAAAAGGATGATTCAACCTGGTGGTTTACTTAGTCATCGCCAGTCCTCTCTCTGCTTAAATATAAAAACAATCAATTTAAACAAAATGTATTTGAACTTTTTAGATGCGGTTTTAATATCACTGTGTTATTCCTGGGAAAATATCCTTTCTGTGTATTGAGACAATAGGAAACATCTGAAGTAGGACGTTTATAGTGAGGCAATACAATTGATAACTATTGCATCGGGTGCATGTATCAGATTTTTGGTCAACACATTCTCACGCCCAACTCGTCAAATACCGGTTATTGGTCAGTGGCCCTAAGCTTCAAACTATGAGGCTCCAGGTACTCGTCTAGCGTTCACACGAAACGTACAGTTCCCTCCTATTGTTACATGCATACAGTGCCTTTTTAAAGTTAACTTCCAATGTAGGTTTACTTAGTTTTTAGGTTCAGGCACTAATGTACAGTTAGGCTTAGGAAAAGGTCGTCATTTGGGATAATAAGTGGACTTTCAGGCTCCTTATACTACATCATTTGCTCTGACCGTTTAATACTGACGTAGATGGGTTTACGATGGAGTTAGTTGAAGAATATTTTGTCAGTGATTTATTATTCAGAAATCCCTCTGAAACCACAACTTGTCGTTTCAACTTGTGCACTAATTAGTGAGCTGATAGGGGGATTTATTTTTACCGTTTCCCGCTGGTTTCAGTCTTGATGGTAAGCTAAGCTAACCGGCTCCAGCTTCATATTCAACACACAGATATGAGAGTGGTATCGATGTTCCCGTCTGACTCAGCTGAAAAGCGAAAAAGCGTATTTTTCCAAAACTGGTTGGTCACTCATTTTGCAGGGTACTATGATTTTTTGGGGGTATATAATCGTCATCTTTAAAGAGTTATCTCGGGTTTGGAGAAAACTTCTCTGACGAAAAAAAACTTGTTTTAATTAATACTTTGTTTCTTTTATTTTCCCTCTCATAAAGGAAAAGCTTTTTGACTTCAACTTTGATTTCAGCTGTATATTAAACACTAAAACAACTTCCACCCAAACTGATTCCATAGAGAAAATCAGCTTGCAATACCCCATAGGACTCGAAGACATTTTTGACAATACATCCATTTCATAATTGGTACAGTGGGTTTACAAATGGAAAGATGCAGGTCTTTGTTCCCGAACGTAGTTAAAAAAAAAATCCTCGAATCCTGAGGAAGGAACTGGACACATCTTCAGGAAGATTCGTAAGTTTCATTCAGGATGTACTTGACTTTGACTTTGAATAATTCTCAACATTATTGATGATACAGTGTCATCGTCGTCGCTACAGCACTTTCACAGCTGAAGGTCCGCAAGGGATGGTCTCAATGTCAAGAAATGAAAATGAGAATAATTCATGCCAAGGCTCTCCATCACACCAGTGGGAGGGATGAATAAACCAGCACACTGAGCCTAACTCACCTACAGCCAAGGACGAGTCCCTAACTCATGGAGTCGCTGAAGGTGTCACCCTGAGTCTGATCCAGTTTTAAGCTGACAACTAAAAGTGTTACACAGTCACTCCCGACAACAATGCATTCCTCTCAAATAAACTTTATTACTATACATGTGCAGGTAACCTCTGCATTTAACCAATATGCACTTTTAGGAGCGTGGGCTGTTGTGAAGCGCCCGTGGAGCAACAGCGTACCAGAGATACATGGAAAATGTACATATTTGTAGTTTTGGTGAAGTGCCCATTGGGACCTTCCTTAATTAAAATAATTAAGGAATAGGAACATTCCTTTGTTAAAAAATGTAATTGATTCTTAAAGACAAACTCAAAATCCTGACTATTGCTCACATGCTCTCAGAACTGTGCTTGATTGATGGCACCCAACGCCTTCACCTTTTTTAGCAGAAACATGTGGATGTGACCAGCACATGTTGGTGATGCAGTTTGATGCGAGTTAGCCTGTTGAATGTGTTTCCATTCAAGTACCCTAACAACAAAGGAGCCCACACACTTTGTGCATTTGTGCAGCTGGAGTTTGGTAGCTTTGTTTTGTTGTTTTTTTGTGCAGAAATTTTGCTCTTTTTTCTTTCTGTGAATATGCTTTATGTAAGGCGTGTGTGTGTGTGTGTGTGTGTGTGTGTGTGTGTGCCCAAGGAAGGGTAGGTGACATCGACATCAGGAGAGGTCACTTGGGAGTTTTGCATCAATCAGTTGATAACATAGTCAGTAAAATCATGTTATTTAAGTTTAATGATACCAATTACTGACTGAGGACCAAGGTGTTATCTGTAATGACCAGGAATTACCAGTATTTTGCTGTGCGTGTGTGTGCGGAGAGAGAGAGGGAAAATCACGGAGACTACCACATCAGAGAAACACACACCTGCCAGCGCCAAAGCAGGGCGGCCGCTCCTGAAAGCACACAAACAAAGCCAAAGAGAAACCTCGCAGCATCGTAAGCAGGACGCCGATAGATTTCCTTCGGAGAGTAAGTAGCCACTCGCCCTTCAATGTCGCATTTTAAGCATGTAATCAAGTCCAGAGTAATTGAATACGTGGCGAGCATGCCGAGGTATGAAGGGGAGGAGAGGAGACAAGTAGAGAGGAAATAAGATGGAGACGAGAAAAGAGTATACAAGCAGAGGAGACTGGAAGAAAGGAGAAACAGTGGGGATGAGGAGATGAAAGGAAACAAGAGGAGAGAATAGGAAACAAGGAGAGACAAGTATAAAGTAAGGAGGATAGGAGAGGAATGAAGACAAAGGAGAAGGGGACAAGCAGAGGAGATTGGAAGAAAGAACAGATGAGGCGAAAACAAGTCGCAAGAGGAGAGAGGAAAGGAGGAGAGGCGAGGAGACAAGGGAATGAGAAGGCCCTCTATAAAGGACAAGGAATGGTGAAGCGAGAGGGAACAGGAGGGGAAACAGATGGAGAGAAAGAACAAAGAGAAGCACAAGTAAGAGAGAAGAGAGACAGCAGAGGAACCTAACCAGCCACATATTCTGCCCTACATCTACAGCTCTGCATTTTGGATAATGAAGAGGAGCAGGTGGGCAAATAGATTCTGTCACAGTCTACAAGACGCAAGGGCACTGGCAGTGTGTATGTGAATACACGTTCACACAACCGTGATCATGCCAACAGATCGGCCATTGTTATGACATCACTAATTCTATGGATGGAGCCTTTTGTGTGTGTGAGAGAGAGTGTGTGTGTGTGTGTGTGTGTGTGTGTGTGTGTAAATCCTCTGTAGACGGGCTTAGGGAGCCGACGACAGAGATAATTATCTCCCAAACAGAGTCCCAAGTGCAAAATTGTTTTCCTTCTCACAGTCACGGAGAGAGAGAGTGTCTGTAGGGAAGTGTGAGGGGGTGCGATGAAGACGTTTGTGTGTGTGTGTCCTCTGATCTTCAAGCCCAGTACCATTGTTATCGAACATTTAAAGCATTGAGCTTCATGCAAGAACAACAACAGTGGGACAGGAAAACGTGCAGCATGAGCCAATTTTCTCGTTTTTTTTTTATTCATTGTTTTCTCTTAGGTATGAAGACAATTCACAAGTGTTCTACTCTGCTGTTACCCAAGCCCAAGGAAGCACCCTGAGTCACGGGTGTACAGAAATGGAGGCTCACTCAACAAGTTCCGTTCTCTTGGTAATTTTCCTTTACCAGCTAGCAGGCGTTGAACCAAGTCCTGCTGGAACAGCTTTAACTCCCCTGTCCATACTCTGGGGTGTTTCCTCGTGTCTCTCCTCCCTCTCTCTTTCTTCTCCCGCATTTGTCCATTTTTTCAAAAGTAACACAGCCTTGCTTTAAGGCAGTCAGTACTTTTTGTCCTTGTAGTATACTGTACACATATCAATAAAGCAATTTTTTGTTGTTAGAAGTTTAGATTTTATTCTCCCACTCTCTCTGTCTTTCTCCTTTCATTTCGCCCCCGTTTCCAGGTCATTCCAGGCGACTCTGCCCGTTTCCTTCTCCGTCATAATGCCATCTCTCTTTGTCTCTGCCTGCCCACTGAGGCAGCAGATAAAGAGCTGGATGGAAAGGGAACACACTGCAGAGAGTATCTCCTCTCTGCTCCGCCAAGCGCCAGCTCGCCCCTCCATTCTCTTCTCTCCCTCTGTCTCTCTCAAGTGCTCCCAATACATGCTCTCCAACAGAAACCACACACACTTAGCTAGCCAACCAGGAGCTGTGTTTTAACTATTCACAAACTCCAAAAGCACACTAAAAGCTCCTGTGAGACAAAGAGGGGGGTCAGATGTGTGAAGGACAGACATCTCCCTGTGGATAAAAAGCAGCTGATTCATGTTGGAACATGAACAAAACTGCATCATTTCAAACCACAGTAAACCATACAAATGGCTCAGTCTTTCCAGACAATGAATCTGCAAAAGTGATCAAATTATTGCTCTTACTTGATCAGAAACATTATTTGAGTAGGATTATTCCATGAACACAAGAGGATTATTTTAATATTTCTGTTCCCATGCAGCCTTGGCTGGGAACATGTGCCACTTCCCACACAGACACCAGTACAAGCCAGTCAGCCATGTCAGTCACTTCTTATCCATCAACTTCACTCAGTCCCTTCTTCATTGTAAGTTCTAATGAAATTTAGCACAAAACGTTTCTAAGTAGGAGTGGATTTGGCAATATGTCAAAAGAGGTCTAGGTTTTAAAACTAGACTTTTATTGTATTATTTAACATGTTTATATGTAACTTTTGTTTCAGGAGTGCTCTAATGACTATATTTACACGAGTAGATAGGACCTGCTTCATTTTACTTTGGCTAAAGGTGCAATCTGGCGATGAGTAGATAGCCTTAATATATATAATTTACAGCCATTTTATATCTTATTGTGTAAAGCTAGACATGTTTGTATGAAAAGTACCAAAAAAAAGTACCAAAATTGGGATTGGAAGATCCTCCATGACGGCAGAGGGGGAAGAATTTCCCAGTCAAACGAGGAGAAAGGACTCAGAAATAGCAAAGGTTATCTTCATAAAAAGCACCCAGAGGCAGACGGGAAAGCCCAGGAGACACAAAGGACGGGGAAAACACAAGGAATGACAAGAGACACTTACCACACCTTTATAGCCCGATCCGCTAATAGGGAAGTTGAACTGGTTCTGCTGCATAGATTTTTTGATACTGACAAAAAAACTCTTCATCGTGAGTACAGCAGTGTAAAAGTGCAACGCTAAATTAGTGAAGTATTCTTATCAGCAAATATTGTTTGTATATTCCAAAGTTGTTTGAGTTTTCTGAAATCAGTAAGTGTCCGAGCGTCACACTGAGCATCAACGGGACTGAAAAAAACGATTACATATAAATATATCTGGTAGATGTTCTTGTCTAGATATGATGGGGGGCATTGTTAGAATGAAGCTTGAATTCATCCGCTACCACTTCAATGGTCACAGATGGACTGTCCCGACTGTGTCCCAATGAGCCCACAAAGACCGTGTCAGAGAGCAGTGCGAGGGGAAGCCATAAGAGAGCAAAGCACTGATGCAGAAAGTAAGACAATAAGTAGGGGATAAGAGTGTGTACGAGTCGGTGAGGAAGAGTGACTTGCTCTGGGCCATGGCTACTATTGATATTTTTAAACTTGGTATCTGTGGATTTAATGATTTCAGACAAAACAAAACAAAAAATGTAATTGCCAAGTGGAATGGAGTTCCTCAAGGGGTCTTTGGACCAGTGACCTCAGCGTTTCTGAAATCCTGGTTGTGTCCCTGGATTTTTTTTAAAGCAATGCATGCATTATTTCTATGGCACATTTCATTCCCAGGGACAGGTCATCACCTTTTCTTTTTTTTCACAGAAGATATGAGCAACTTGAGGTCATTTGAGCATGTGGGAGCAGCAAGTGTCAAGTTCTGCAGAGGGGGGACCAAGTCATTTCAAGGCAAAGAGAGCTAAAGCCCCCTGCTGCTGTCAGAATGCAGATCAGCTGCTCCAGAGCTGAATCCTGACCTGGAGGTATGATGTCCCGGCTCCCTCAGCGACACTTCACACCAGTACCAGGATTAATAGTCATACCAAGCTGCAGCAGACAGACAGACTGGCAGGAGCGTGGGAGGGAAGTGATAAAAGAGAATTTCAAGAAGCTTGAAGTGTTGCAATTTGTGAGTACTTGTGAGTACGATTACTTGGGAGTGTGAATCTTACTTATCTAAAGAATCTACTAAAGCCCCGTTCTCAGACAAGAGTTACCTGGGGGACTTCAGGTGATGGAGGAATTTATCTCTGTTTAGTGTTGCACGTCCTCACCGGATTAAGAGTCTTTGTTTAGCTTAAATCTACTGTCCAGATCCCAACGCTTCTCTCCGGATTTCGACTAAAATGTAATGCAACTAAGTGTCCCCGGGAAGTTTGTTTTGAGGTTTACGAAAGATAAAATGTTCCCTTTTCACATGCTGCGGTGCATGTCTTCCATCTTATTTACTTTTCAGATTTTACAATCTTTCTTACTGATTTGTAACCCTATGTTTTCATTCGCCTGTTTACCCATTAGACACTGTAAAACTTGCCATCCTCCTCTCTGTCGTTCTCTCTCTCTCTCTCTCTCCATAGGGGTGACGAAGAAAGAGCTGGCCTTCATGCATGAGAAGGGAATAAGGGATCCCTCTGTCTGTCTCTGTGAAGACAAAGAGGCAAACAGAGAAAACACAAGTGGAGAAATAATCCGTAGAGAAACAGGCACACCGAATCATAGAAAGGATTTTTGACAAGTATTAAAACTGCGAGACAGTGAAACTCGGATGCTAAAAAAAGAGGTCATTAGAAAACCCACAAGGGCCCACTGCATCGTCATAAATACTCCGAGCACAATGCAACTCTGTCTCTTGAGCTTAGTCTCCTGCTGATTCTCTACCTCCCATGATTCAGATAAATGGGCTGATTTTATACTGGCTCCATTGTAAACCTAATTATCCGACTGAGAAGAATACAGTGTGTTGCATTATGATTAGTGGACCTTTTTGCTGAGAGAAACACAGATTTCTTTTGTACAGAATTATCAACATCACCTCGCACCGAGCTCGGTCACGTCCTCTAAGGACCAGCTAATCAGATGGTCTCTTCACCTCCTGAATAATGGCTGCGTTGTTCATAAAATAATGGGAGGGGGGGGGAATAAATCGAGTTGTATTCCATTGAAACATAGAGGAGACATTATCTACAACAGGTCGCTATGACCGTATTGCAGCAGAGTATTTGTTTGGTGGCTGCTTATACAATTGACATTGTTGGGTGTAATTATATGTGGGCTTACGACTGCAACTGAAGGCTGTCAACATGTGAGTGACACTCTGATATTTAAAGCCAGTATAGTGTGAATTAAATAACTAGAGAAAGCCAATTGATATGAAGTTTAAGAATGAGGAAACAGTATCGGATAAAACCACAACTATATTATAAATAGACCGTTTAAATTACATTACTTTTGACTGTCAATGTCAAAAAGAAAAAACTGTGTCTTATGGCCATTCAGCCATATGAGGCTCGTACATCTCCACTGTGAATTGTCTGTCAGCACCACACTGAGCTTTTTCTTTTATGTTTGCTGGCATTGATCAGTACAGTATACTTTACATATTAAACCTAAACAAGGAAAACATTTAGGCTGGACATGTTCTATTTTCCTTGTTTAACAATTGTTATCCAACGTGATAACAGGACAAAATATATTGGCATTACTGTATTACATTATAGTATAGTGACTATAATTTAGGTCTACATTGTATTGTGTTGTGCAACAGTTACGTAGGTACAGCAGCCTAGAACATTGAAGAATTACCTGTTCTCCAGCCTAAATGTCCATATTGCGGATGCTACTGTGCAACTCAAGCTGGACTCTTTGCCCAGCATCCCTCAACGTCAGGCTATGATTTATGACATGGTCCCCCAAAGTGGCCCTAATGTCCTCTGAAATATGTCCCCTTCTTTGTTCGTGTCCCCGTCCTCACTGCCTCCTTCTTTGCAAAGTTCTCACAAAAGGGGTAAACTTACCTCACGTCTATTTGTTGTGCTAAGGCTCAGACTGATTGGTTTTCAATTCATGCGTGCGTGTGGGGTGGTGCTGCCAATTTCAGATATATTTAGCATTTTGAATAGAAGTGTTATCCCAGTGATTGCAAGATATTTCATACTTGAACGTTTGTGTGTGTGTAAGAAACAGTGTGTAATGTTTTGCAAGAAGTGTCAAGTGCCAAGAATAACCTTTCTTTGCACTTGTGCTGCCTTTGTTTAAAGTCTCTTTACAAAAGACAGGGTTGTGATGCTTTCGTCTAAGCATTACATTTAGTGTGGATGCAATTACCAAAAGATGTAACGCAAGTACAGAATAGGAAAACATTGTAACCCAAACCACGATCTCTCCCTAAACCTAACCAAGTAGTTTTGTTGCCTAAACCTTGAACCATTAAGTGTTTTCAATTCACTAGGTTAAGATGAACATTATAATGGTAGCTATAACCACTAATAATGATAACGCACATTCAATTTGTCACACTTCTGGAACAGCGCAGAGACAGGCACTGGAGACGAGGTGGAAGGCAAGGTTCTTTTACTGGTCACTAAAAAAGTAATAAACGAGAACTCAAAACGACTCCAACAGGGAGCGGACCAAAAATCCAAAAACTGTAGAAAGGCAAAGTCACTAATCATAGAAACAAACACGAGGACAAAATACCAGAACATGAAGCACACTCGGGGAAGGACAAATGCAATCAGACAACCAGAACAGGGAAAGCAGGGGGGTGTATATGTGGGGCTGTCAGAGGGAAAAGCCAGGGGCAGGTGATTGAACAGGTGAAGTGAATGAGAACTATCAGTAGACACACACACACATGAGGCACAGTCTAATCATGACACATTTAGCTGATGACATTCAAAATGTGTGGTTTCAATCTCAAAGTCACCCAACAATCTCCAAACCTGTTGGGAAAAGCTCTAAAACTAAAAAGGCTCCCAACTTGAACATTCTTAACGACCATTGAGTGTTTTACTCACCATTACAGGAGTCTTACATTTCTATCTTGTAACATATACTTTCGAGTATGTGTCAGCGGAGGCACATAAAGTGTTTTTGCACATTTATGTACAGAAATACCTGTGGTGGAAATTTGCTGGAACCGTGACACAACTTTATTTATGAAGTTTTATTCATATAGCCGTGTTTGTTTGGCATGTTGCATTATGATTTTTCACAAGTGTACGCCGGTGAGAATCTCGCTCCAGATTGTCGTAACCACAGGTAGGCGAGGTAATAAGATCTAAGGGATCTGCCTTCCTCCTGGCCATGGATTGCTTCTGCACCTGGGGGTACACAGCTCCTTGCCAGGGAGAGAATTCATTGCCACGTGTAGTTTGGATGGAATAGATAGCCAAGAACAGGGATGGGGGGGGGGGGGGAAATGGGGCTGATAAAGATGGGGGCACGCAGAATGAAGTACAAGATAGACTATAAAAGGGAACTGAAGGGAAAGATGAAAGAGGGGAGAGCAAATGAAAAAATAATGTTAAAGAGAAGTGTTGGGTGAGCGAAATTAGAGATGGGGCTCTGAGAAAAGGGAAAGGGGTATGAGAGCTTAACAGAACACCTTGCCATCTGCATTTCAATTTCCTCCAGCTCACCAAAGCTCTGTTGCTGGTCTTACTTTCTTCTCTCTTCTCTGTTCCACTAGCTTTTTTTTTTTTCTTCATGCTCGTATGCCTCTTTCCCTCTCTATCTCTTCTCCCCGTCACTCTTTACATTGTAATTCACTCCTCATCCCGTGGCAATTTGTTTTGTTTTTTAGGTACAAGCGTAGCTCGTAGCCAGAGCAGACACAAGAGAAATGTTTCCAAACAGCATCACATTCATTCATACAAGTGAGTATTCAGAGAGCTGCTTCCACTTGCACTGTTTTGCTGACATTAAATGCATATTTTCAGTGATGGAAGAAGTACTCATATTCTCTACTTACGTAACAATAGCAATACCACGATGCACAAATGCATTATATTCAACGTTCTGCATTCCAAAGTGTTACTTAAGCAAATTGGTTGTCAGCAAGTTGTGCAGAATTGCTCCCTTCAGACCCGTGGTTCAACCTTTTTAATACTCAACTCTATCAGATGAGCTGGAGTACCCCATTGTTGACACTGCATTCAACTGACAGGTCATCCAAATTAAACAAAGACATTGATTTGTCATTGCCAACAACACGTAGCAGCCTGCTCTCACTCTCCGGGCGTCTAAACCTGGAGTCTTGATTCTGAAGCACAAGGCACCCTTTAGCGTGTGTATGAGACACAGCTTGCTTTCAGCTAACGCCAACGTAAACCCATCCGTGTCATTATTCGTCGTTCAAAGCAACGGTCGTTGTATAAAGAACGAGAAAGTCCACTAAGGCCAGAAGGGAGTAGTGGACGGGACAAATGGGACTTTCACTCAGCATTTGACTGACACCATTAAGTAATGTGACGCTTGTTCACCGACAAGCATACTTATTTTAACCCAAACCATTATATTTTCCTGACCCTAACCATGAGGTTTTGTTGCCTAAACATAACCTGAATGTCTACTAGGTTTTACAACGTTGACCAAGCGCAGAACTTCAGCGTCAAGATACTACACGAAAGGCTGAGACAGGATATGATGAGTAGGGATGAGATGGCTTTGCACATGAAACGATTCAGTAGGAAGACATCCTGTTACAAATCACTGTTGAAAAAGCAATGCAACAGTTTTATGATGTGACAACTTTGTGGTTAGGTTCAGGCACAACTATTACATTGGGTGTAGGGAAATGGGTAAAAAAAACACACGGCCCAGTGAGCAGGAGAAATCAGCTTCCTCTGTGAATAAAGCACGCACTAAGGAAGTTATTACTTCAACTGATTACATACCAACAACACTGATTGGAAATCCACATAAAAGGTGCCAAATTTTCCCTTTATCTTTACGGGACCTTTGCCACCTCATGGTTGCAGTAAGGTGGTTGAGTCCCGGAAATGAGCGTGGTCATACTTAAAGAAAAATGTTGCTGTGAAAAGGGAAACGATCATCAGTCTCCTGTGTTAAAGTCCGATGTTTTAGTGGCCCATCTGCCCACCCGGACCTGCTCTCTATGTGGAGTGTGTTGCTCTTTAACAACGTCACAGGCACTAGAGGGTTTTGCCTCTTGAATGTAAACATGACATTTATGGGCACTTGCTGAAATGACTGATGGTTTCATCTTTTCCTTTCAGTGGGGGTTTGTTGTTGTGCTTATATAGGCTGTTAGTTACCTGCTGACGTATCTCTCTGGTTAGTCGGATAACTGTTTTGTAATGAGCTGTCGTATGTGACACCCATGACATATTATTGTATGTATATGTCTGCAAATATATGGTGCATTTAAATTCCCCTGAAACATAGAGTCTGCATGTCAATATTATCATGAAAGCTAAGAGATTATTTAGAAGACACACCCAGGGGAAGCCATTGACGCATCCAGATAATACACAGAAATGTAGCTGCACTGTGTTATCAGGGCCTGAGGCGCCTTATTATCTCTCACTGACACAGCATCCCCCAGTGGTCAAAGCCAGCACTGCAGACCCCCCTCCTGGTGAGAGATGTCTTTATTTACTCTGCTTGTGAAATCATTTAGATAGAGCTGAGATGGGCAGCTGATAATCAGGACAGGCTGCAGGGCAGGACGAGGCTGTAATTGACTGGGGCAATCTCTCTGCATCTCTCTTTTATACTCTCTCTATCTCACTCTCTTACTCCTTTCTGTCTGCTCATTGAGAGGAGAAAAGTTTTTCACTTATTTTTAGTCAAACAAAGGCCATTAACTAATCCAAAAAGATGCCTTGTGAATCATTTTTACAACCTCTAGAGATGCTGCAATGCTGCATACATTCTGATATACTCAATCTGCCTGTAACACAACTCATATCTCGTCAGACATGTTGGCACTACTGCCGCTCGTTGGACTCCTAAAGACACTTTTATAGTTTGTAAGCAGTTGTGGTGACGTACAGAAGTGTGCGCATGCAGTTTGGCAACAGAAGTACGGCAAAATCAATAGCTTGTGAAGCAATGCAAGGGCAATTAACCACCAAGTATCGTAAATGCAACCTAAACAAACTTACAATGCTTACAACTACCTTATGGTCATGTACAATATTTCAAGTTATCTCCTGACATATGTCTCTGTGTCAAAGGAGAAATCCCACGCTGAAGGATTTGGACAAGAGACACAAAGCCTCTGCAAACTAAACTAAAATTCAAAGTTCACTCTTTTTCAACCCAACATCAGGACCTCATTCTGCTTCACCTACAGAATGTCACCGAAGGATACGAAAAACTAATGAGGGACACATATCGACAAAACATAAATTTGGTAAAACGTGAAGCGGTGGTGGGGGGGGGGGGGGGGCCTTTGGCATAGCTGTGCTCAGGGGCCCGTTGTCTCAATATGTCTGAGTGTGTGACCCATATGGAATCTGATGACATTATTCCCCTCAGAGCACAAAGATCTAGCCAATGGATGAAGATGATCCTCACTGTGCGACAGTTTCCAGGGAGCTCATTCCAGACCTGTGTTAGTGTGAAGTGTCAGTGTGTATCTGTTGTTAACATAGTGCCATGTGGCTACAGCCAGAGCTACGATGAGTGGTGAAGTACCAGTAATTGGTTCCATTTATCCTTTTCAGACTTCCGGGCATCCACACAAAAGAAGGTGTTATCGTAGAGGTTCCTGTGCATGAACACAACACAGACGCACACAAGCTTCTTGCCTGGCCTACTAGTGTGAGCCAAGGGAGCCTCTTCTGGGTTTTACAGTGTTTATGGGATTTCAGGTTGGGCAGATGAGTGCGGCTGAGAGCTCCCAGACAGAGATTCAAGCGTTTTTGCCAAGAGCACATTTCTGTCCGACTACTCGTCTTGCTCACTACAGTCAGAAACAATTATTGAATCGATGTTTGATGGTCGATTGCCCCGGCGTGATTTACTTTACTGCTCCGAGAGAGGTGAGAGTCGTTGTCATTTAGAGGAACAATAAACTTGTTTTTGTTCTCTTATTTAAAGCGGTTTAATGACATTAACCTAACGCTATCTGGCACATCCTATTAACCAGAGTGAATCACAGCACAAAGGAAGCCATAGATTTGGAGTTGGCCCAGTGGAAATGGAATTGAGTAGTGTGGCAGCTGAAGGTGTTAGCGTTATGCTACACCCAATGAGCTGAACGGCTGATAATGAGATGTCAGCGGTGACGATAATGGATTATATTCTTGCTTTTCCGAGTGCTCAATGCTGCTGTTATACATCACTTTGGCATGAAGTTGCCGTGGAGGCTAATCTAGGAGGAAAAAAGCCTTTAGTTCTTAGACTCTTCCTCCTCTAATATACCTAACTGAGATGAACGTATGCATCCATCACCTGGGAAAGCTTTGTGTTTTCATTTTCATTACAAATGCAGTCAGAAGGAACCATACCAATGATTTTGAATTCAAATGTTTACGCCATTTACTACACATCACATATTTTACATCATAGCTAACCATGCTGCAAGCCATGTGGTTGAAACTTGCATGATTTGTTTAATCCATCATGGTGTATTTTTTTTTAGTTCTGTCTTTGCATCTTGGAAGGGTAGGATTTTAAAGTATTTTTCAAATATTTTTTTATTTTGATATTTTTGAATCCTCAGTGATACATTCAGCAGTCGAATGTGATGAGGCTGTTCCGATAATACGCACATTGCATGTAGGTGTAAAGAGCATCGATGAAAAGAGTAATGTCAAAACACAACTTTGTTTTATTTGAACAGACAGATTCTCGAACCCGGTTGGATCTTTGTCAGTCAAATGAGTATGATGACCACTTTTGTGTTTCTGCTTTGCCTGGCCTGCTTGTGTTTCCTTCCCTCTTTGCAGGAAGTGGGCTGGCAGAGCCAATATAAAGTGAGTTTTTCGAGACATTTGAGACATTGACTTTTTAAAAAAACCTGCAGTGAAGCCACTGCAGCAGAAACAAAAAGGTTCAACATTAAGAGACGATATGCGTATATTTACGCAAGAGGCACTGCAGCGAAACTCAAAATGACATGTAGAAGGTCTTTATTAATGTATTTTTCATGGCACAACTGTCATTGCCTCCTGTCACTGCATCCCAAAATAAATGGGTTTGAACGGACACCAATTATGAATGTGCCTCAGTAACTGCCAACCGAAAGCTGATCATCTACCTGTTACTGCATGTGGCTATTAGCGCCCATCTTTGTAAATTGGACTGTTTTTGCAATTAGGCTCAATTGCATATAGAGGGGATGATTTTATGCCAAATGTTTGCATTTTACCCAACTATGTTATTCATAGATATGTGCAAATAGCACAATATAATCAAGACATTATATTTGCAAGGGAGTTGTACTTCACCCTTTGCGGGTGATTTGAGATTGTCACGTTTTTTTTTTGTTCTTGTTGGCACAGGTTTAGCAGCAAAAAAGCCATGAAAGCAATTTGTGAAACTGTCCCTGAGTGTTTGATATGTGCATAGTAGACAAATTAACCTTTTACTCAAACATCCACCCGTGTCCACCCTGACTCACAGACTTTGCAGTCCATTTCCAATAAGTCTGAAATTAGGGCCATACCCCTGTCGCTCTGCTACAGTTTGAGGACCTTCATAACATTTTACAATCTTGCATTTAAATGAGGCCCATGACTGCACTCGGTTAATATGTTGAAATATAACGATGACACAGGAAGTTTGCAAGTACAGGTTTACATGTACAAGGCTCATTAAGCAGTAGTGTGTTTTTGTATCTGTGTATCCACAAATGTTTTTATCTGACCAAGCAAAATCACTACTCTCACCCCATAAAGTTGGAGTGAATAACAAACACTCTAATTACTTATAAAATCCAAGCTCCATTACCTTATTGGCTAAAGAAATGCCTCTGCGCCAACATCTGATGTGATGTGACCTGCTGTCCCATTCCACTTGCAGCATTTTGATCCATTTTACCCTAATGAACTCCCTCATGCATTCACATTAAGCTTGCAGGTGTTGTCAATGAATATATGTGAGGGTTCAGTGCCTAGGACAAAGGGTGGACACTGTGATTGAGCCAGGGTCACTGGACTGAACCGGAGCTGGAGCCTGTCCCAGAATACTTTAGGCACAAGGCAGATAAGCACTGCATATCTAATTTTAGAAGGATAATCTCGTATATCTCTTTTATTTTTAGTTGAGTATAAAGCTTTTTTCTCGTGATGATTCTTCAAGGCCTATCTGTTTTTAGTTTGGTATCTTGTCATCTTTTCCACAGCTCTAGAGATGGCAGGTAGTAATAACTCAACAACACTTAAAAACACAAACTCCGGTCTCAGACGGAAACTGATGGCCCTTAGTTTGATTGTATAGAAGTCTACAAGAAAATGACTCTACTTCTCACTTGATTTATTACCTCAGTAAACATTGTTAACATGATTTATGGTCTCAATCACTAGTTTCAAGTCTTCTTCAAACAGCATGATGTCCATTTTATAAATTATGGTCCCATTTAGAGAAAAATAGCCCACAAAGCAGGGTATCGCAGTCCAAATATGATCAGTACCTTGTTGCAAAACAACAAAATGGCGACGACCAAAACCCAAGATGGCGATGGCCAAAACGCCGAACTCAAGGCTTCAAAACGGCAGTCCACAAACCAATGTGTGACGTCACAACGACTACGTCCACTTCTTATTAGTACTCTATGCTTTTGTGACATACACCATTTGGCAACCAAGGCGCTCTGTAATTTAATTCTAAGTAATTCGTTAATGCTTCTCTGCAAAGGGAGTTGACATGAAAGTTCAACCAAGGGTGACTCAGGCAGTGGTGGCAAATCACTGTGTGACGAGTGGCATCCATTTTGTCATATTTCTGGTGATGACTACTGCAGTGGAAAGGCTGCCATTCTGTTTAAAATTGGTCACGATGAGCTACCAACTACCCTGTCTATGAACTCTTGTGCAATTGCTTACAACGAGGGCGTAAACGGATTTCTTTGGCAGATATTTCACTCAAAAACAAGAATGTTTTGGCTCATTCTGTCTGCTCACTCCACCATTTCCAGAAGCAACAGGACTTTGTGAGTCACAGACAGCACACTGGGTGGTGCTTGTACGTATGAGCTCCCGTCTAGGTTAATCATTATCATTCCATGGTTATTCAGGAAGATTTGTTCAAAACAGACAAATCATTAGCAGGCTTGTAGTCGGTTTGGGATGTTGAGAGGCTAAAAATACACACAGCATAAGTCACACATTTGTTTTTTTTTCCGAATGCATGTTCCTGTGTAATCCTATCTATCTGTTTCCTTCCACACGTATTCGCACACTGCTGTTTTAATGCGAATGCTCGAACAAATAAATACTAAAACATGTGCATTCTTTATTTTTGTCTTACACCTCCCTCCTGCCACACGCACACGCACACACAGACAATATACTCCCATAATGCAGTGTGAGCGGGTCTCGGCTCTCTTTGTTTGGCTCCCTGTTCACCTCAGTGTTCCTCCTCCGTTTGTAATGATCATTAAGCAGCTCCCCACACACCGCGCAGGCAGCAGCTAACAAGGGAAGCATGTCCATGTTGGCTATTAGAGGCAATTAAAACCGTGTCTTATTGTGTGTTGTTCTGCACGAGTGTGTGTGTGTGTGTTGGAGCTTGTGTGTGTGAGTGGGAGAGAGAGACAACCTCATGCAAGCACGATCTGCGCAAGGACACAAATGTGTGTGCGTTGTTAAAGTAATGGTGTGTATATTAGTTCTCTCCTTCTATCTCTTTCAGACACACAGAAAGACAGAGAGCATGTTGTTAGGCTCATTGTCGCTTTGGGAATAAAGATGCGCTAGTCCCGCTGGTGGGGAACGTGTCAAGCAGCTGACAGAGAGAGGACTTGCCTCTGAGTGCGTTTGTGTGCGACCTCGTGACAAACATGGATAATGAGCTGAAGCAGTTGGAGATGTGGGTATTTTGACTGCTTGATTTCTGCTGTTGCACGATCCATCATGAGGATCATTAATGTATTTTACAAAACGTCTCAAGTGACCGAACAGCAGCAACTCAAACATCAAAGAAAGTTATGTCGGATCTACAAGAAGACTCAAAAGAAAAGTGCTTTTTTTTTTTTTTTTTTTTTTTATTTTAAATGAAAAGTTATTGAACAACGATGTGACCCATGTCACAAGTATTTACATCATTGGTTTCAGCCAAATTTGATTATGCAGCTAGTTGAACTCACAAGTTCGCTAGCTCTGCTGGATTTAATTTCACTTAATGAATGAGTGACCACTATTATTACATGATCTAAGAAAATAAAATGTATTTTGTTTGTTTTCCTGCAATATCTGTTCTTGCAGTACAATATCCACTAGTGACAACAAAAGCAGGATTAACATTTTTATGTCTCGGCACTCTCGCCACTCTGTTACGGTCCGTTAAAGATCGTGGTCTTAGTTGAATATTGGAAAAAGTCAACAGAGCCCTGTGCTTTGTTCATGCATCGCCAACCACAACCTGCATACTAATTGCATGTTAGTATCCAGTACATTTCCTTCTTTTACCTATTTGGCAAAACAAGTTAGTCGTATTTCAGATGTATCTTCTTGGAGACAGGATTGGACCTGTAGAGCTGCTGTGGCAGGAACTGAAACTGGCTGAAATTTATCCACAGTGGATGCAAACATGAATGACATTATGGTCCTCAAACGAGAAGTGCAGGTGTGTATGACACTCACAAAGCCTCAGAGTCATATTGTAAACAAACACCATCACACCAACCTGACTTGGCTCCCTAGGAATCCACCCAAGATCTTAAGATGTCACCTCGGCCAC
Source organism: Anarhichas minor (assembly GCF_050575085.1). NCBI lineage: Eukaryota > Metazoa > Chordata > Actinopteri > Perciformes > Anarhichadidae > Anarhichas > Anarhichas minor. The sequence goes on along the minus strand of NW_027466475.1, from coordinate 419,535 downwards.
GTCAGGGAAGTGTGTGTGTGTGTTTGTTTGTGTGTGTGTGCCTTCTCCCTGAGCCTACAGAGACTGTTGTTGACTCTTCCACAGAAAACACAGCAGCTATAAGGTCTTGTTTTCTGTATAAGCAGTGTTGGGATAAGGTGAATCCTGATGACATAAGAGTTTTTAATAAGCACAAGTTGAAATGGCAGGTGGCTTAAGAGAGGTTGTTAAATATTTTCTCTCTGAGACCCTCGTCGAGTAAATTTATTCTCACCTTGGGCTTGTTAACACACATTGGTATTTTTTAGTAAATTGGGGAGCAATATCTCCCTTTAGGGTCTAAAGTCATAAAGGTTCACAGCTTGCAGCAGATGTGCTGTATAATAATGAATCACTCATTTACACCTGGTTTGAACTACCATTTAATCCAATGCAAAATGTGTGCATGTGACAGAGACTACGTGTTACTATACGCTCGGTACATGCAAAACATCTTTTCAAAATAAACGTCCGTCTTCACAGGAAGTAAGGTTAAGGCAAAACCACTTAGGTTTAGGAAAAGGGCATGGTTGACGTCACCTTATTAACTAAAGAGTGACATGACTAGCGACTCGGGTGAGTCACATGACTACCACCACTGAGACTGACGTTACAAAAAGTTGAACTTACTTTTCGTTTCGCGCTGGACACCATCAGCCGTGTCCCAAACAAACAAGTCCTGGGTTTTATTGACCCGTCCACAACCCATCCCGCCCGCCCTGTGTGTACAATCTCACACTTTTAAATACGTCTTTCTGATGACGGCTTCTCAGATGGCTCCGTTTAAACAAACCATCTGGCTCGGCAGGTTCGATTTTAGGGGTCAGTGGAGAAAAATTCACGAACTAATTTTGGTCCTTGAGACAGCAGGAAACAGTTCATCAGAGGATTTAAGATGTCTCCTGGTGATCTCACCGTGTAATAAGCTAAGCATGCAGAACCTTACGAGTGAAAAGAGGAATCTTAAAATGCATCTGTGTTGAATAGGCTGCTGATGCTTCTAACAGGAGATGTATGAGAACAACGTGCTGTTTTAGTGGATACTATCGCAGGTGCAATTTTCAGCTCATGTGATTCGTAAATACAGCAGTGGTAGTTAAAGTGAGTGATGGTAAACAAGAATAAGTGTTTCCATGTCAAAAAGCAGTTACATTTTCTACTGATACTGAGTTGTATTGAGCATGTACAAGCCACTGATTTGAGAGCTACCGCTGAAGAATCGAAGTGTTGACTGAGCAAGACACTGTATATGTCAAGGTCTGCAGCCATACCTCTCTTTTGTATTTTTCAGTTCAGCAGGAGAAACTTGAGTGTCCAGTTAGTTACGGAAGCCATAAGAAGATGTAAGCAGGGGAGTAAAGCACTGGAATATTGACTCTAATGGTATTAGTGAGAATCATGTTTTTCAAATGAGAGAACGCAGAAACAGTAAGGTATGCAGCAACACAGTTATTAATAGAACCGTAAAGAAAACATGGGTTCACCATAATAATTCTTGAATCCAGAATTATTAGAGGACGAAGGTTATTTTTTTGTTGTTCATTTTTGTTTTTCCAGAAGTGTTTTCAAGACAGAAAACTGTAAAAAGAGATCATCCGCAACACAGTGGACCATCGTAGACCAACCAAGGCCCAAGTCAATCAAATGATTAAAAAACATCCACGCTATTTGACAAAGTAGATCAGCAACATAAATGTTAAAATCACCAACAATGATAACTCTTAAAGAGTCCTTCCTGCCTCGTCATGGAAACTACTATCATTATTATTACAGTAATGTGAACGTTTGATGATACAACAATGAAACTGACTGATCAGCATTTCTCATTAATGATTGTTCTCTTTTCCGACCATGATCCATTAACTGGAAAAAAAATGTTCTTTGTAAATCGAGAACCTGTTCATGCACACTCACATTGAGAACGTTTTTTAATTCATGACAGGTGTGGAATTTACATCAGACAAAGTTAATTTTATGAATAATGCATGACAGAAAAAAAATCCTATGATCATGAAATCCAAAGAGGATTGGCCAAGTACCAATATGCGTGACTCTTTAGTGGGTAATGAATGTGCTGGTGGATTATGGCGGGCTGACGTAATGACACTCCATATTTAGGGGTTCCTCTAGTCTAATTTGTCTTCTTTATCATCATTTTTTTTGTGTTGAGAAACATTTCTCCCCAGTTTGTTTTGGACATTTACTGTAATATGTTTTTGTTAATTGAAAGCTTGCGTGTTTCTCATTAGGCTACATCTTTTTCCTTATTATATTTGTTGCATTGGTGCTTTGCAGTGATTGTTGGTTATTGCTCGTTTTTGTTCAGCAAAAATGAAAAAAAAAAAACTAGGAGTAATTACTTGGCAAGAAAGAAGCATCAGCTACAGCCTCTCAAAAGGACACCCTGGAACTAATAACTTTGTAATAATTGTCTTGAAAAATATTTAATACCCATTTACTGCAAGAACGCACACTTCCTGCACGCCATTAACAAATGAATCAATGCATGTATGGAATGTACATCTTTAAAAATGTATATTTTCTGGTTACAACTATAAAACGCCAAAAGTAAAACATAAAGTACAACTTTAGACCAAGTAGTGATTGTGAAATGGAACTGGGCTGTAAAATAAAGCTCTATTTGAGGATGTTTCATGGAAACATGTTCGCCACTGACACCACCAATTTTAAATGTTATTCTGGGTTATTACAACTTTGTCTTCTTTATATAGTTCATTGAATTATTATAACATTGCACTCAAACAATTGGTTGCAAAGGACCCCCTTTTACAGTCTCGTATCCAGATTGTATCTAGGTATGATTTGACCTCATCACATCTACACCTGGTATTAGGATGTGCTCCAGTGGCCACATTGAGATGCGCTCACTGTCTGTGGAGAGGTGGGGCTCAACGGGCAGAGACCTTGGTGTTAAAACGCTGACGTTCACTGGGAGAAGGCCCACGACTGTTACTTCTACGTCCACACTCGCACACACAGAGGGAAGCGAACAAGAGATGCTGAGTGAAAACACTGCAGTGGGTGGTGATCTCTCTGGTCAAGCTAATGGTTGAGCCCTGCATTTACACCTGTAGGCTACTTTCATGTGGTGAAGCACAATCCAACTGCAATCTGATCCCCCAAAATGCAGTTAATACAACACAGTCTCGAGGAGTCAGGCAATCAGACATGTTGTAAGAAAACCCAACGTCGGTTTTTGGCTTGTGACCACTGAAAGTGAAGGAATGGCTAACTTGTGTTCTCTCTGTACCAGATCCATGTGTCTCACAGCTGTATTTGCTGCATGGGTGTGTATAATAGGCAGGTAGCTTGAGATTAAAAAAGGCGACATGTGGGTGTGATGTGGTACACTGCACAGTGACACAAACCTGGATGACTCAATGTTATTTTCATAAACTTGTGCTATTTATAGTTTATTTTTCTGTTTTGAAAACCAGAGAGAATTGTGTTTTCCAAATGTATCCAGTCAGTAATCACGTGGACGGAAATTCTTTTTAAATAAAATGTTACCAAATTCTTTGTTTGGCGTAATGAGAGAAGGGAACTGTCTTGATATTGATATCAGAAATGCCCACGTTCTTGGCCTCGTATACCTTCTCAACGTCAGCTGCAGCCCCTCTTACTCAGAGCACCTTGACAAAGAACTCCCACCGTTGGGTGCTAAGATTAACTCTGACAGCCACACTGCAGGCGTTTCTCTCTATGAGATTTTGCTGACACCAGGCTTCGTTGGTGGCTTTTGCAGATTGAATGCTTCAGGAAAAAAAGTATATATATATATATATATTTAGCAACTGTCAACACGTTTCACCAGCGCTATGCTTTATCTGGTATTCTACACTGTGTATCGTGACGCTTGGCATGTTAAAGCCACAACCGGCGGATTTTCCTCAAAAACAATGTATATTTAGAAAAGTTCCCTTCTGACCCATTACAAGTGAGGCGGTCTTTGCCAAAACCATGACACTTAATCTTGTATGCATGAAACACCCATTCTTAACGGCACAATGCATTTATAAAAACGGGATGCGACTGGAACGCTTGAAACTAGTCACAACTTGACAGGAAAGATAACTTTTTCTTGGCCAATGTTGGTTTTTAATGAAGGATTTACATAACATCCTCAATAGCAACAACAAAATGCTTTTCATTGTCCGTGACTGCTTACTGCATCTGCTGTGCTTCTGTTGGCTTTGCTTTCCAATCTCTGTGTGAGATTGTTCTGTGCGCAAGAGAGATGCTCATCTGTGCTGTTCTTTTCTCCCATTTCTCACCCTCACTAAATGAATAAACAATTTGTTTTAAGATGCACTGATAATCATTCCCTGCAGTTTTTAAACACCTCCACCAAGTATAATGTCTGATTGAGCACATTATGAACCGACTTGGCGAGGCAGTCGACTGACACCAAAGAGAAAACTTCCTCTTTCAAACCCCACTCCTCCGTTCCTTTGTTCTGCCTCTTTTCTTGCTTGGCTCAACAGTAAATACAGACAAACAAATATTGATATTTGTATATTTTACGCCATGTGCCCTTGTGGATTTCTAACTAAACTGTATTACTGAACACAGTAGCTTGGATCTTGTCACAAAAACACACAAACCAACCCCCAAAGGGACGTATTCACAGCTGGTTAATTTGTTTGTCTGAACCTGGGGCATATTGTCCCCCTCATTCTGTTCATTCTTTAAAGTTATTCAAATGTGTTTGGATGTTCAGGTACCAGTAACAGTTGTAGCAGTAAGGTCTACTCTGCTATATTGTGTCTACCTGTCTTCATGGGTCAGTTCACCACAATTCTGAGAAAGTATTAAAGCTATATATTTCTTCATTTGCCCACTGCGAATAATGCTTAAATTACAACATTCACATGTAATGAACTTGTTATGGCAAATGGAGAAGATATGCCAAACCAGTAACATTAGCTTTCATTTGTAGTTGTTTGTGTTGTGGTTTAACAAATATGATTGAAAATACATTTTCACCATTCATTTATTTGTTTTTCAATATTTACAGAAAATAAAAGTAATACTACCGCCTCATACCAGTGGATGAATATCCCACCCCTCGCCACCAACGGAAAACAAAAATTGTCCAATTTATAAATATGAATCCCATTTACTAGTATTGATGATGACCGTAATATTGCATATGTATATAATGTTTTTCACTATTCATTCGTTATGTTGTTCTTTTTGTAAGCTTTTGTTCAGTTATGGTTACAGACTCTCTCTCTCCACCGCCTCACTCTGATTTGACTTTAGAGGACAAAAGAGACAAAGGGCACAATAAATAATGATGATTTTTCTTAATTTTCTATAGATATTGGAGTAATATCGACTCGTGAATTCATTTGGCCACAATAATTGTGTAGTGAAAATCTGATATGGCGACAATCGTTATATATATTATTTTTGTCCCCCAACCTGCATGTCTTTGTATTCGATTGAGACCAGAGTACTTACTCTGTGTAAACACACAGACACGTGGGGAGCAGGTTATGTCGGACAAAAACCCAGAACCCTCCAGCTGCGAGGGGTCAGTGCTGCTAACCGCTGAGCCTCTTTGCGCCTTCAGATGGTATCAGCCTTCTTCTTCTTCCCTTTCTGTTCTATATATTTACCCTCCCTCCCTTTCCTCCTCTATGTCCTTGCCTCTGTTTCTTCCCTTCTCTACACAGTATTTGGAGAGTACGAATCTCGTGGTGTCAATCAGGAAAAAAACACGGTCTACCTCTCGCTATAATTGTTCTTTCTTTTCAGTAACAATTCATTAAACTTGCATGAAGATTTCATAATGCGTCCTTGAGGAACCCTGGGACGGTTTACGCTCCAAAAGTTGCTGTTGTGTGCCTGATGTAACTTGAGTGAAGTCTTACAAGATGGAGGTGATGCAGCGCTGATTTTGTGACAGGTGAAACTTTCTATAAATATGCGCAGACATCAGAGGTGGGGAAAAAAAATAGCTGAAAATTGCAAGTAGTTCAGTGACAGAATGAGAGAAGTGATTACACAGAGGGCAGGTGACAGTGTGCTGATTTAAGAATGAAACGTGATATCCTATAGAAAAAAATTGATTAAAAGAGGAACTACAGACTAAATTAGTTTTCACTGTTCACATAATCACAGATTCTTGTTGATCTGATGTTAATACAGGTGATTTTCAGGTGAGTCTTCTCTGTGTCCCTTTGTAGCCAAGAGGCAACGCTACTGCAGTCGCTGCTAATGCACTTCTCTCTGTAACTTTTCTTTTAAATAATGTGTTGAGGTGGGAGTGTTCCAGCTGAATTGGAGGATTAATCTGGGACATACGTTCATCCGAACCACCAAAATGAGCCGTCAGAGGCGTTCACTAAGCTCCCAAAAGCGTCCACAGACTAAGCACCAATTATCGCAGCCCAGAGTGGAGTCGCCATGTGGTTTACACTACTCCACTGGGTAATCTACACATTCAACTTGGGTCCTTAATGGAAACGGAGACTTCTCAACATTTCAGACATGCATGCTAGTTTTCTCAACTGGCAGGTGAAATGTCGTTACAATCAGTTACAGTTATGCAGGAGATGAAATCAATTGTTGTGACCTGGTTATACTCGTACACATGCAGCGAGCAAGTAACTAATCACATTTCTGCCTTACATCCCACCAGATTTTGGAAGCATTGCTTATTCGGATTCTGGTAGTGATGTTTAGCGGAGGAAACCTCATTAAAGACGGTCAAACTGGAACTAATATTATTGTATTGTAGATATTGTATGAAAATATATCGTGAATACGAGGACGCATATCATGAGTGTTTTCGCAGCGATACCGTCCCTGCCTGGAGTCTCGTCTTGTACATGTTCACAACCAAAAAAACAAAAAGAAGCTGGTTATTCATCCATTCATCTGTGACCGCTTATCCTATTCAGGATAATATATATATTGTTAATATTTGTAACATTATTGATTTGTGTGGAAGCATTACTAGTTTGAGGGCCACACAGAGCAGCATAAAAATAAAATAAAATAACTGGTTTCACCCGGGACATGCAGAGCAGTCTCCTGGGTGAAAGTCTGTGTTCATCAACCCCCCCCCCCCCCCCCCCCCGACCTCCTTCCTAAGCAGCAGACGTTCTCATTTCTTTATACTGCGTCAGTTGGTCTGGCCGTCTAATACTGATCGTGATGGCTTAATAAAGGAGTTAGTTGAAAACCTAGTGCGTCTATCAGACGCTGAAGGCCACTGACCAAGGGTTTGTGTTTGACGAGTTGGAAGTGAAAAAATGAAGTTCTCTAAATAACTCCTTGGCTCCACCTCCCACCAACCAATTAATGAGCCTTGAGATCTGCCAGGCAACACGATGGCACCCACTTGTCTAAAGATAACAGACATAGTTTAGTAGTTGTCAGAATGAGAGTATCAGGGACTGTGGAAGTATAATTATTCATTTTAAACCTCTGGAGTAGTGGTGGGTTTAATTTCCAGGCCAGTGACAGTTCAAAGCCCGAAGTTCCCCAGAGTTTCAGAGAACATTTGAAAATCCTAATACAGTATATTACAAAGTGAGTATATCATCTAGTAAAGTAGATGGAACACAGGAGGCTGTTGAGTTGCTGGTATGACAGAACAAATCATTTAAAATGACTCCCCTGATGTGCAGATTTGTGAGGAATCAATGAGGGGTGATGAGCTGAAATGTTTCAAATCTCCTTTACGGGGTCCATTTATTTTGTACCCTTGTATTTGGTGCTTGAACAGAATGAAGCCTTTGCATGAGAAGGCAAATTCCATCACCATCCTCCTTCAGTGAGTCTTCTATGGGATTTTTTTTTCTCTTTTCAATAAACACTAAGCCCCTGACATCTCCGTCTGAATGATATGGAGCAGTGAGAGGATGTTAGATAAGAGGTGTTTCTGTCTAGTCAAAAGTATGGAATAGAAAATGGACTATGACACCCATTTATCAACCCTGAAATTCCTACATTGTCTCATTGAATAGTGAGAACAGAAATGCACAAACAGCACACACACATACACACCCACACCCAGAGCATATGAGGATGCAGGCCCCAAGAGATCATTCAAGTGTTAAGACTTGGATTCAACCCTTTTACTTACAGTCGCCATGACAGGGACATTTTAAAACCCTGTAGGCGTGGTGGTAACCTTGATTGACTTGACACTAAAACGTTGGCCAGACAATCCGGGAGGGGAAGCACCTATGCTTGACTTGGTGCGTAAGTGACCTTCGACTTCAGCATAGCATACATGCTTAGCTGTGAAGTAAAAAGATCTTTGCTGTGCCTCGATGTATGAAGGCTTACTTCATGTACTCTATGCAGGCAATTTTCAAAGTTTCCGGGAGAGAAAAAAGCAGCTTTATTTCTTGGGCGAGAAACAGCAGATTGGCTTTGCAGGCGGCGGTTTTAGCAGCTTTGAGGAGAGGGCAAGTGAGCAAGGTCATTATCCAGACATTTTCCCGCACTGTAGGTAGCCACGGGGTTGTTCAGTCGGCGCACAGTGGCTGAGACGGGCGTGAAGGTGTCGAGTATGAACAGGCCCGGCCCAAAGAAGAATAGGGGCGGCCAAAGTCAAAGATTGAATTGAGAATCAGTATAGAGAGATGTGTGAACGAGGTGCAAACAGGTACAGTGTGAGGAAGGAAGGATGGGTTGACATTGAAAGCAAAAGAAAAACACACTGGCTACCTTCTCCCATTTCTTTTTTTAATCATTTTTGAGATAAAAAAGGGGATTTTTTTTATTTTTTTACCTTTTCAGTGCGCATAGAGTAATTGTCACTCAGCACCTGCAACATATTTATTGGTGTGTGGTAATAAGGTTTTCAAAGAATGAAACTGTGAGGAGAGATTAAATTGTAGTGACGTGCAGAGAAACAGGGGAAGAGAGACGGTAATGAGGAACGAGAGCGTACTGTTGCAGGAATTGAGGTTTCCGTGGAGGACAATGGCTGTTTGATCACAGCAGCATCAAATTGTTTCAAGGACAATAAAACAGCACTTAGACCACTACTGTGGTAAGTGTATCCAAAATGTGTTTTAAGTAATGAGAGGCATATATGATTGGTTCAGGCTGTTCTCATACAGCGTTTATAACAAAACCTATGGAAATGACGCTGTAATTCGTAGATGTAAACACATATGTAATATAATATGTATGTAATCACAAACCAGGAAGAACCTCACTAAGTATTTCACGCTCTTTTCCTTACCAAGTAGTTTTTTTCCTGTGAAGAAATTTCATTTGAAAGACTTTAAGCAAGTAAACAGCAAACCTTCCACGTGTGGCTGGACTTTTCCATATATACATGAATGTAGTTCTTTTTGTGTTATCCAGTACTGATATTACATAGATGTTATTAAAAAAAAAGACTATGATGCATTTACTGGTGTCTGAGAAGCTTTTGTTAAAATCCAGCTGCACAGAGAGCAGTGAGTTTAACATTCAAAATGGCAGCCTGGTGGTTTGGTAGGATACAGTTGAAGAGCGTCTTCACCAGTGTTTGTATGCAAAGAGATCTCTGGGATCACCACAGCTGCAACAGCTTTTTAAAGAAACATGTACTTGACGAACAAAAAGGCAGATACACCTTGGAGATTATTAAAAGATGAACCCATATGGGGTCTGGTTTCAGAAAGACAGACGTTGACGATGGCTTACATCTAACAAATCGTCACATTTTGGAAGTTAGACACTGAAAATCTTTAACTGCAAAATCAAATCTCTTTTCAAACTGAAATAATCTTTTACATAATGTGTAAAAGCACAGGTGTGACTAATCACATTAATGATGAACAAACCACAAGACTGGTATTCAAGACCGAAGTTCCCGTCCTACGGTGTTGTTGAGTTATGTAGTTGTTTACTTGGTTTAAGTACTGACTTCGGCGTTTTTGTTTGAATTCACAACGTTAACCACGCATTTACTGCGACCATAATGGACTGTCATAGTTTGATGCGCTGGGCTACCCAGTGCATCAGAAAGTGACGACGAGGAGTCTGGCCAAGTGTCAGTATGTGACGAGATGGAATGAGAACGAGTTGTGCACACATGCAAATACAATTACACAATATGTCATGTCAAAATGTCTTCCACGAAAAAGGCCAATAACTCTCGTTGACTGCTGCTCATGTCTTTTTGCTCTCGCAGAAAAGGTCCAGTCTTTGATTCTACTGTTCTACTGATGAGATTCAGTCATGGGTGAATCTGCAGCAGGGGAGAAGAAATGTAAAAAACATTGTAAAGGTTTCTTTGGTCTCCAAAAAGTCTACCTTCTTATTTCTTACACTGCACCAGTGCTAACAAACTGCAAATACACATTATTCCCAGTTCTGACTCGTCTTTTTTTTTTTTTTTTTACCATCTAATTATTATAACCCTAAAAAGTAGCTTTTAATATTCTTATACCTTATTGTGCACTAGAATAAAGCAAAAATAGCTTTTATGCTTCTCCAAGTGTGGACTTCTGTTTATCTTTTTTATGGAATAGAAATTGTACTTTTAGGGTTTCTTTCTCATTCATATTGCTGCAAATGTGCTCTTAAATTGTTAAAAGAAATTCCAAGAGGGGACTAGCATCCTTGAGTGATGTTTACCTATCAAAGAGGGGACTTGTATATACTGCAGTGGAACTCTCTGTACCCATTTCTTCTCTTAATGTGAGTGTTAACCACAAAGACTCACGGACACAGACACACACACCACTATCTGACATCCACATAAACACACAAGTATCATTTAAGTTGCATACATTTGCTACAGTTATCCATAATACAGCAGCAATGTCCCTAATGGTAACCAGGGAAATAGAATATATTTTCCCCACAGGGCAAACATAAGAAAATAGCTCAATTTGATGTAAAATAGTAAAAACTAACATTTTGCCAGGGCTCTAGATTGAAAGCCTGCTATAAGAGAATGCTTTGCTGTAATGGCAGTGGGATCAATGTTTGGTTTCAGTGGGGACATTTCTGTCCTTCCGAGTGTCTTTATTTTGGCTACACTGTCTATCAGAGACTTATTATAGCCTTTGAGGTGAAATTTCCAAAACTCAAGAGAAAAGTTTGCATTTTGTCAAGTCAATGTGTTTACATTGAAGTTAGTTGAATGCACGGAGCCTTTGGTATCAGATGCCGATTGAACAACGAGACTGTCGGTCTGTCATGGTTTACCAGCAGCCCTGTTCCAATATACAAACCATGAACATTTAACAAAAACAAAAGTTAATTCAAAAAGGTACAGAACAAAAGAAGAAATGATCCAAACCTTCTTTTTCTCTCAGTCACTCACCCACTAGCTCACTCTCTCTTTTTTGCCCTCCAGAAAGCAATAACACTATTGTGTGCTGTATGTGTGAAACATGCATGTCTGTGTGTGTGTGTGTGTGTGTGTGTGTGTGTGTTCCTCCCTTCCAAGTGTCCCTCCTTACTTGTCAAAATAGTGAGTGGGGGTGGGCGATGACAAGTTTTAGGTTTTAACAGCGTGAAGCCAGTGTGATGTTCTCTCAGGTGCAGCAGAAGGATGTGATTGTGTCACGTTTGGGGGCACATGAGAACACATTACTCACTCTATGTGTCTTTACTTTTTTTTTGTAGAGCCTCACACAACAATAATGATGTGAGAAGAAAACTTCCAAAGTAAGGCTGGTTTGATGGTCCTTACTGGATCGACCGTTCTTTGAGTTTGGGTTTTGGTTTATCTCTACAGTAAAACTTCAGGGGTAGGGTCAAGTCTATTATTAGTGTTACAGTAAGTATTTGAGGGGGGGGGGGGGGGGACACCAGGTATAGGGTAAAATATGTGACTTCCCCCAGCTGATCACTTACATGAAGACAATTGTGTTTAGGTTTCTGATAACGTATGTTTAAATATGCAAATGAGGCATTCTCTTATCAAATATCTGTAATTTATCACTCGATAAATCAGAAAATACTGTAAACAGCTATTACGAAATCAATGTTTACCGTGTTTTTAAGATTAAACAGTTTTATAAATCAGGCTGTGGATGATATATGAAAAAATATTTACGGGATATCTACAGATCAAGAAGTAAAATAAACACATAAATGTGAATTTTGGCTCTTTCATTTCCTCTAGTCTGAAAGAAGGCACGTTAAGGAACGAAAATAGACCAAAAATCTCAAAATTGACCAGGGCATGAAAACCATGTTTTTGCCTGAGGCGTCTCCCCTTGAATAAAGCAAACACTCTCTGGTCTCTGTTGACTTAAATGGATGTATTTTACCACAGAACTGGTACCAGGAAGCTGACTCCACACACATGAAGAAGATTATCGTGTCCAGTGTTTCTATTGTTTCTTATTCTGTTGCTGACTGCTAAGAGATGCAGAATTATTCATATATTGTTTTGCAAATTTGCTCTTCAATGTCCTCAAACAAAAGCTGTCTCAATGAGACAATCTGAGTGGAAACATTGAGGAAGTGGGAGGATAGATAGAAAGAAGAAAGTAGAGGAGAGGAAGGAGTGATAGAAGAGGGGAGAGATGAAGTCGTGTAGAGGATGCACAGAACCAGTTGGTGACACACAGCAGTGACTCTGGCCTTATCTTAATTAAGATCTTTCTCCAGTCACTCTTGCGCTCTTCCTTTCTCTTCTGCTCCCTCTCAGCCGCCGTCGTTGTCTGTTTAGGTATGTCTTTAGGACGTTGAGTTGGTTCTGGGTAGGATGAGATGCAGAGCAGCAGATATCTTCCGACAAACCTACAGAGAAAGCAATGAGACGTGATTACTTGATGCCACAGAATGTATCCACACTCATGTATTTGCACCACTCAATAGGCCTACATTTAAAGCTTAAACGTGGTGCTAAACATCTCTCAATGTTCCCACTAATTACTAATGAGCTCTCTGGACTTTTCTACTCACTTTCTCCATCACAGAGATTTGATCAGGCCCCACAGTTCAACCACAAGACAGTTGGAGACTCATATTGGTCCAGCTGAAGCTATGAGATTTCCAGTAATTTTGAACTGAAATAAAATAGAAATGGAAATATAGTAGCTTCTATTTTGAAACTATAAAGGCATAAGCTATGTCTTAACAGTACCAAATACAGTCAGTTTAATAAACCTTTAAGCTGCTATCTGACACTGACACTGGCAGCGTAAGCAGCCTGCGAGTAAGCAGTTTTTCATGATCATTCCTGAGTGTCGGGTTTGATGAGTTATATCATTTAAATTTCCCCTGAAACATGGAGCCTAATAAATTAATTACAGCATTCAAAAAACACTATAATCATATTCTTCATTATTTAAGAATGACTTCACAATCAGAATTTCAAAACATACAGATGCAAAGAATTCATAAATTTGACAAACGCATTACGCCTGTGGAAATCGGTCCTGCGCTTATAAACAGGGCAGTATAAATACTCAATGCAGTTGAAAGGAAACAGCTCTACTCTGGCAGTGATGAAGTGTCTTTATTAGTAAAAGTACACTGATCATGTGTGCAGACACAAACTCTCTACCTCGGTTAAAACTGATTGACTGCTGATCCGCCGTCATCATCAGAAACAGACTTGGCTTCTGTTAGGGTTAGATGTTTTCAGGGGAGACCCAGACCGCTGGACTTTCCAGTCGCACCAAAAATGAACTGGATCCGGTTAACAATCAAAAAGTATTTAATAAACAAGAGAAGCTAGAACAGTTGCAAACTGAATTACTCTATCGATATCAATATGTCCCCAGGGCAGAGTTCTCACAAGGCCCACTAAATAGCCCAGCCCAGCTGGTAAACTACCCAGAGTGGTAACGGCGCGAACTCTCTCCAAAACCCTCTGGAACTCAGCCTATATTTAAAAGTCTCTGTCCGAAAGTTTAAATGTCCAGTATCAGCCTCTGTGGTTGGCCGAAATTCAATAGCCCCTCCTGGCTTGGGGCAGTTATCATCTCAGTGTTTGGTTGAAGTCGTCCGGACTCCTCCTCAGGTCCTGGTGGTCAGTTGTCCATCCCTCTGTTCTCTGCTGCACCTCTGTAAAGACTCACTCAAAATGATCTCTTTCTGACCCTCAAAACTATTCATACAGTGTTTTAATACCTTTAGTGACTATACTTCTATGGTTTAATACATTCAATGAGTAAAATACTGTAACATAATACCCTCTACAAGTAAGAATATTGTAAACATAATACATTCCATAAGTAAATATTTTGTGACTTTTTAACCTATTTTGACATTATTATTATTGTGACACTTCTACTCACCACTAGGGGTGTTATTTAATCCTACTTATAATATTTCTAATACTGAAATCCTTAACACTTCACTTGACGCTTCAGAGGAAAGGACGTCTCATATAAAACATATTTCCTCGTTTCCTCTCTCCTCGCATGGTTTCCTTGCATCTCTCCATGCATCCCTGGTGGGAGGGACTATGGCGCAAGGAAAGGACGCAAGTGAGGGAAACGGGGGTGCAATTAAGAGACTTGGGAGGTACCCTTGGTTTGTGTGGCTGCTTTCCTCGCATGTACTGGAGGTGGGCGTGGCAGAGGGTCATCAGTAAAATGGCAACACCTGGGCTCTGTGTGCCGGTGCTCTTTTAGAAACCCTCTTTAAGCTCAGTTGCTGGTTCTCCTTGAAATACGCATATGCACTTTTTCTGGGAGACATTAATCTTGCATTCACCTACACTGATGAACTTACTGAGTCCGAATACCATTGTTAGTTTAAAATTAACTGTTTAGCACCGACAGGCTTATGACCAGGATTGCTCCACATTTAGAAAAATGTGAACAAGAAATAGGATCTGAGCAATAAATCCCAATTGAGCACTAATGCTCGCATTATGAACATAGCCAACATTTCTGCTGTGAAAGAGGCCTATCTAGCTGTTGTACTTCTGCGAACACCAAGTGATAAGCTTCTATAAATCACCTGTTGGCACGCCATAAAAATGCACAATACCTCCGTTCTCTCTCTTGCTGGCTGACAGTCGTCCTCTACAAATCTCCCTCTTGTGTCTCTCCAGCATTCTCCTTTTCTGTGATTTGTCTCTGCTGCCTCACCCATTACACACACACAGATCTTACTGTTGGATCATACTCAATTTAAAGCTTTGGGGAATGTTTGATTTTTAATGAAGGTAGTTAACCATCCGTGGTGCATTTGGTCAAACTTTTTGTATGGTCTTAACCCAGGCCATTATACTATTAGCCGACTTTGAGTTGACCAGGATCATGCCCCATTCAACAATGAATTGGTGCACTGTGGGTAGTGAGATGCCGAGGGCTGCAAAGACCACACTGGTAAATTTCAGGCAAAAGAATGCAGCAATTCTGAGATGCATTTGAAATGGGACGAGCCCCATCACCTTGTTATGGTGCACTCAGCCAAGAAATACAGACTTCGGGAGGATCCAGTCCCTGTTGTCCGTGTCATCTGTCCTCCCCATTCTCTATGTCGCCTGTATCTGATTTTCTGATTGATCTCTCAGTTCTTTTATACTTTTTGTTCTTTATTTTTATCTCCTCTGTTTTCCCTCCCCTTTGTCATCCCGCCACCAACATGTCTCCCAAGTGTTCGTATTCTTCGTTCTATCCCAACTCTCCTTTCCCTGTCACTGTACACATACTAGACATTCACACTAACTCTCTTGACTTCTCAGTCCACAGCCTGACAGTAAATAGAAAATGACTCATATGGATATCAATCCTCCTCCTATGAGCACAGAGCCCGAGCTACACAATACTGTCGAAAGCCTTCACGCTGACAAACTGCTTAAGGAGCAAAGAGGAAAAGAAGAAGGAAATCCAATTAAGTGAAATGTGAGGGAGGCAGGAGAAAAGGTGTTGCACAAATTTGTTCCGCAGACAGCATGTGTATGTACTGACGGAGAGTGGTGAACTCTGAAAGCACAGAACAGATCCAGGACAACTGTCAAGGCTAAGAGGCTTCTGGCAGGCTAATATGACTCTTCTATAAATAAAATGCAAGCATAACTGCTTACTGCTATGGCCCTAGCAGTCTATTGATCGTAGGTACACATTACATTGGCTGCTGGTGTCCTACGGCTTAGAGATGGTGGTGTAGATGTCCGTGGTGTGGCTCAACAATACACCCACGACCGCATACTGCTTATTGACATCCAGTCAACTTCAAATTATTATTTTTTCCATCGTTTAAACAGTCCTTGTAAATGTTGTTGATCAAAATAAATCATCAGAACAAAAGCAGCTAGATTAGCATCACATCTCGCTGAACATCATGCAAGCGATGATCTGTTGCGCAGAAGATGTGGTGAAAGTCTGTTAAACAGTGGAAATCTCTCGGAATTTAAAATTGCTCTGCCTATGAATGAATGGGTTTCAAATCAGATACAAAATGATGTTACAATTGTATTACAAATATGCTTTAATTTACTCAAGTGCCACGAATGAGCGTCCGTGTGAACAGTAAAATACGTCTGTTCGGTTTTTTTTCATTCCTGAAAGTGGCAATAAGGTTTCCAATTATTCCGAAACCTCAATAGTTTGAAAAATGTCCATTGGACCAAAAGCCCATTATCTCTAAAATGGGATTTCCAAATAATGGGCCTTCTGCAACTTGAAGAAAAACAGAATCAGAGGCCATGAAGTAGTTTGAATATTCAGAATCTTGATAACGTGCTAAAAACATGTTAGCTGGCAAGCTCACAGGCAAGATGGCGGTTTTGCTACTTTATTGGAGGACTAGACCCATCCCTGATTGTTGTTGTTCTGTCTAGAAGGAGCAAAGATTACATTCTCGACTTGGAGAGATGGATTTCTTTAAAAAAAAACTTTCACAACCATTTCATCCTCGCTCGAACTAAAAGTGATTGGACTCGTTGTGGCCAGTTTTCTTTTATACTCACCGTACGGCTCCCTTAATTTACTGAATCAAGAAGAAACAGAAGATTGTTCAATTCAGTGGCATTTGTTTTAGGGTTTAAATAGAACGTAACAGTGTATGCAGCCACTGAACAGGTGCTGTTGATAAGAAAGACAGCGGGTAACCACAGTTGAGCCCAAAACCTGAACTCTGATTGCAGGCAAGCTAAATGAGCGTGTGGTTCTTCTACCTGGCCGTCTTTTACTTGCCACCACGAGCCTGCTTTCCTTTACGAGACTTAAAGACAACCCACAGCTCCATAATCAGCAGCCTGCAGAAGTAGACCACCAGCAGCGTCACAGTGGGACATCTCCATCTTTCTTTCGCCCCTCTGCCTCAATCTTGTTCTGTCTCTTATTGGCCCAGTTCCAGCGTCCACCCACGAGGTTTTACAGACTTTGGAATGCATTGCCGACATGTCCGCGAGGGCTCTGGGTTGTCCCAGTGTAAAATCTGCACAAGGATAAGCCGACTTTGAGCCCCTCCTGCACACGTCCCATACATCTGTTATGGGAATTACCAAGGGTTTAGTCACTGCATCCTAACGCTGCAACAACTTCAGTAAATTGTAGTCAAGAAAGAAGAAGAAAAAACAGCAGCAATTATCATGTCTGGTCTATCATGTTTTCAGATCCTCAGATTTGGTTGAACAATGTTAAAAAATACGATATAGAAACAAACAAACAGTTGGTATTACCTTATACTAAACTATCCACAACAGGCAGGTAGTGATCACTACCTGCCTGAGCACCTGTCTGTGTATTCATCAGCTCATTGCAGGCTCTCTGTGCTATCACTGACATTCAGTCTGCCCACGGATTTTCTATGGCAAGCTTGCCAAATTCTGTAGCTTTGTGAAACCCTGAAGGGCTTATGACCTGTTTTTTGACCTCACCTGTCCTGCCTGCTAAATTCACTTCCGTCCAGTGAACAACAGCCTGCAGTCTGCATTTGCGCATTGAGGAAGACTCTGCTCATGACTGCAAACTCGCTTGCAATTTGTAAACGCCAACAAGCAGGCTTGTTTTTAACTCAACTTGCATTTTTTGTGTTTTTTGTTTTCATCCACTGGGTTTTGAAAGGCTGTCCAAAGCCTGAGGAGTCACAGAATTTCGAATAAGGCTGTCCTTCAACTGAAGTTACATTACAAAAAAAATAGACAAAACCAAGGGTGACATTTTACAATGCAGTCTGGTGCCCCAAAACAATTTAGCATTGCATGCCAAGGGATTCTTCTGTATTCATGAGGTTTTTAAGGGAAGTTTTCATGCTTTACATTTTAAATTTCTATCTATGAAATGAAACACGCTGATGCCATGCTGCAAACAAATTAAGTAGCTTATATTTGCTAGTGTTGCATATAGTGGGTTGCTTACATGTGCAAAAAACCGTATGTAAGCTAGCGGTTTAAAAGCATCAAATGTCTCGGTGTGTTTCTCTATACCGTTATCGTGCTGCACACCATGGATAGATCCGTGAAAACTAATACACTGACTACAAGACAAGACTTGTCTCAAGACTTCGAGACAAGAATACCGATCTCGATCACTTATCTTCCTGTTTGGAGGTGCTATATACGAGATTGGGAGCATTTATATTGTCTGCTTACGGCTCTCAACATGGCGAAGGCTGAGCTGGCGGCTTGCAGCAAAGGTGCTAACAGCGCTAACAGTGCAATGCGGCAAAAGGGCAAACCTGAGAGAGAGCCGGAGGATGGGTTCCACGCTTCCGCAACGACACCAGTCGGGGAGGCTGGAACCGCCGTATGAGAGCATTGCAGAGTGGGCCACGCTCACGTGCCATGAACATGCACTACTGAGCATGCCCAGCCAGCCTGTCTATGTAAACAAAGCAGAGAGGCTCAGATTACAACAGACACAGAGGGAGAGTGACTTAATTATCTGCTCAGGTAGATATTACTCCATTATATCTTTACATAGCAAATAGTCGTTTGCTGCTATATTAATGCTCTGAATCCTGTATATTGAACCTTTTTTAAGTCTCTTTAGCATGCTACTGTGTTCTTTGACGTTAGAAAAGAGCCACATTTTAAATTGAACAGTGTTACAAAACTCCTGCACTTTCTTCCTTGAAGTGGTGCATATCTGCAGATTGCCAGCGGTGTTGCCAAGTGCTGTTAATCCAACTGCGATTATTCCTAGACGTAAGATAAATGTCCACATAAAATGACTCCGAAAATGGAGTGGTCTGCAGCCTTGACTGAGCTAAAATTAAGATTTCAGGATACACCAGTTTATCCCAAGGTAACGGCTATTGTCATAATCTTCTTGGCAAGAGCAACCTTGAGATGTCTGTTTTTCTATCTATGATGGAGCAAGCAGTAGGCTGATATAAACAATATGTGTTGTCAGGGGCCTTAAATGTCACAGCACACAAACAAATGGTGTTACAGAGACTAACTCAGGCTGAATGGTGGTTCATTTTTTTCCACTAAATCTCAATCCTCCATGCATGTATATGAAGAAGGATATTCTGTGCACGCACAGTATGTTGGTCATCACACCATCCTGACCTAAACACTCCTATCTCTCAAAAAGCACCACAAGTTAATTTCTGAATTAGTTTGCGGTCAGAAGCATAAAGTAGTCTATTAAATACTGAGGAGTAATCTTTTAAGAAGAATCACCTTGTGTGTGAGAGTGACCTCTTGTGAAGCTGAACAGCACTGTGATAAGTGATGCTTGGGGCTACAGCTCAGGTTGAGAGACACACACAGTTGTGTTTTCATGACTTTTGAGGACATTGACTTCCATTAATTTCCTACAAACCAATTTTTACCAAATGTCTTTGTTCTCAGTGCAGCCAGACGGTACCATGGACTGTATAATAAGTGGACCTAGACGTAGGGTCATTTTCTCATAGACTTCTATACAACTGGCCTTCATTTTACAACCAGAGGAGTCGCCCCCCCGATGGCTCTTAGAAAGAATGAAAGTTTATGGCGCTGGGCATTGGGTTCTCTTTTCAGACCGGGGGGGTTGCCACCTGGTCAGTACATGCAGAAGGTTTTCATTAAAGTGATCAGTGCCATTGAGGTGCTGTAAAAGCTAATTCCGGAACTATCAGTGACATCATTTGTAGTTTCAATTTATTTTTGAAGACGGCGGTTCATTGCTGACATTTCTTTAAATTTTGTGGCTGGTAAAAATGGGTTAAGCTGCTCTCTGTGAGCCAGCTGTTTGAGTAGCTGTCGCTGTTTCCATATAAAAGCTTTATATTGGTAAGATTCTGGTTCACTGTGAGGCAGGCTGCTCCACAATTTCAGAGCTCCCTTTTTTGTTGTTGTAGGAGTGGATATCTCTTGCTCTGCAGGCCAAGCTTTTCTCACAGCTTAAAAAGTGCTGGATGCTTTTTGTTTTGCCTTCAACATTAGCGTATTGTGTTGATTTTGAAAATATTCAAGCAAATGTACAAAATGTATTGGAGGTAAAGCTGCTCAAGAACACAAACACCTGCTAACTGTAAACATATAGACTTTCCACACTAAAATGTGTTTTCTCGCTCTCTCTCTCTCTCTCTCTCTCTCATGGACACACACACACAGTCGTCAAATGTCTCCTCTCTTCTGGAGCTGTAGATAAGACAGCGAGGTGTGATCAGTGAATCGCTTGCTGTTGGACACCATTAAGCCAAGGTCTTATCGCACCACCAAAATCCTTGTGGGTGACGTCCCTCTCTCGCTCTGTGACTCTCTTTCGTTCTTTCTACTCGCTCTCTTTTTAGTTGTCATCTCTCCTGCTCTCTTGTGTTGAATGTGGTGTTGTTTTAATGTCCCGGTCATCTCTACAGTGTCACTGATATGGCTGTGGAAAGTTACAGTGACATAAAGATGAACTACGGCAGACAACTGAATTAAAATTGTATATTTATTTTTAATATAACGAGAGGGCTGGACTGCATTGCACAATTTTAACACCAGACGGAAATATGTTCAGTAGCCCAATGTGGTCAAAACACTGGAGCAGTGTGAAGAAAAGTTTTCCTTGATTCCACATAAAAAAAAAATATATATATATAATATAAATGTGTGTCATCACTAAAGCTGTAACAGTTGTAAACGACTCCTTTTAAAAAGTAAACAATGCGCATCAAATCCTATAAAAAAACGCCATAAAATCTATAATGTTTTAGAACCAGCTTAAACCCATTTTATAGAAACCTTATTAAGACCTGATGAGATATGTTGCCCCCATTAGCAGATTGGAAAACATAAACAACATAAATAACTAGAAGTAAGTATAAATGGCAGCTGTGGCGTTTGGCTCTCATGAGCACACCATCTTTGTTTCACTGCCGTGACCACAGCATATTATAATGGCTAGCCGCTAATTAGACACCGTTAATACTCTCATTCATCACTATCAGAGCTGCTGACCATGGCGCCCATTACACTGGGGGCCTGTGTGTGTGTGTGTGTGTGTGTGTGTGTGTTCATATATGTGGGCGAAAAGCGAGACGAGGTTAATGACCCTTGACAGTAAACAGCTCATTTGTATCAGTATGGTTTACGCACCGGACTCCTGACTGTACACACACACACACACACATGTGCACAGACACACAAACTAACATTCCACCAGTTAGACACTATTCTTCAAATGCTGGAGGTTACGAGACTGAATAAAACATGATGCGAGGTAGCTTATGTAATGTCTTTACCTGTGATGCAGCAGACCAAAGTCAGCCCTTGATTACACTTCAAGGTTGTGCTGAAATACGCCCAGTGGGCTGAGTTTGATATGACAATAGAGGAGAGAGCAGCGTGACATATTGATGGGAGAAGAGTTGAGAGAAGCGAGGTGGAAAGCTGTGCACACAAACGGTGAGCATAGATATTGGATGTGACTCAAAAGAGTCGACCGCTGGAGGGAAAGTAGATCGGGGGACTGTGCGTGTCTCTCCTCAAGATTTTTCATCATGATGTCCAATTAGTGTTCCCAGTCTGCTGAAGTCAAGGCAAGGTATATGACTAGGAAAATATTTCACGTCGAAACTGATGTCGTAACCAATTGGCTGAGGGCGGCTTTCATTTTCATTAAAGGGTCCAGTGGTCTCGTAACTAAAAAGGTCACCGCTTGCAATCCTCAGCAAACTCGTGTTGAGAGTGAACGAGTAATGATCTCCTCCCTCTTTAGAGACTATTGCCAGGCTGTGCGGAGAAAAGTGTCAACATTAACTGCTCGGTGCTTATAAGGTACAAGATGTACAGAGCGGCTGCAAGGTGTGAAATCCCATACCTACTGAAAGTACAGACACTGCTGATATAAGATGAATGCCCTTAAAAACATTTGTAAGTGGCAGTCCTCTTCAGATGACTGAAAATGAATGAAAATAAGGATCATTTGGTCGAAAGCTTAAAATCACATTCTCAGAGCGCCTTTCGCACCCGAATGGTCACAGCACATCCGTCCGTATAACCGTAATGTCCCGGGTTTGATTCCGGCCTTGGCACCTTTTTTGTTGCATGTCATGCCCCTCCAAGGAACACTTACCAAGCTGCGTTATTTAACATTATGGGGAGTGAGAATGGGTATTGAAACATTCACTGTTATGATACACAAGAGTTTAATCCTGCAACAAAAAAGTCTTAGGTGCTTGTAGCAAACATTGTATTCAGTTACCGTATCCTGGATATGCCAATTTTGGGCTGTCAAAGTCTTAAAATGACTGACTTTTCTGGTGCTTTCCGTCACTACTGGTTGGGCTTAAATAAAAGGCAAAATAGACGAGCGTGTTTTGATGCTACAAGTATTTTAGTTGGCTAAACTTGACCTTTAACATAGATAAAGCTAAAAATAACACCATGCTTTGTGTAGTGACCATCAAGGTAATCGTGTGTATATATAAAAATATGTTTTATTCTTTTCTTTTTTCTATGCCAACCAATGAGTAGAGATGATGAGAAAGTATAATACCACATGCAATTAATATACATAAAAAACAAAACAATGAAAAACTATAAATAGGAACGACTCGTTACTAGTGATGTGTCTCATTTACAACACTAGTCTTTCAAACTATTGATTAATTAATCCTGTCTGAATGTAGCTCGTCATAAAGAAACTTCACCTTGCTTCCTTGTCACCTGTTTTCAGGAAAGGGAAATTGTTATTTTTGTGCTCAGCACAGTTTTATCACTTTTTTAAGACAGGCAATGTAATCTTTAATGAGTCCTTTGTGGCCATGACGGCACTGTTGTGCAGTGCCACAGATACTGCTGCTGGTGGTTGTTGTCAGGGTTCAGGCCCATTTTACTCTGTAGCATCCTTCTCCCAACACAATGCTTTTTAAAACTGATTAGACAATCAGCTGTTTCAGTTGTTAATATTAATAGATTTTTTCTAATTGCATAGACGCTGTAAATACCGAGACTTACACCAGGGAGTCTCTCTTTTTGTGTTCTTTGCAGGTGGGGAGGATTTGATTATAACTGACTCAGATGCAGCAGAAATGTCTCAACATGTCTTTTTACATACAGAAAAATAAACATTCAACAAGTAATCTTGTGTAATCCCACAGACACACATAGTCACGGACCATTTGAATTCCAAAACACTGAAAAGTTACGACAGAATTTTTGCACAATGATGAAAAATAGATAAAAATCTGCCTAGCCGAGCTTTAAACAATGCTTAACTACACAATGTGAAAAAATAAAGATTGAGCCACTGATGGATCCAGCAGAGTTCAGAGGTTAATGGCCTGCAGTAAAGCGCCAAAGAAAATGGTATAATTGCATGTTAATAACTAGCTTGGGTGGAAGAACATGGAAATTAATAGTTAATGAAAATGCGAAATTGTACTGCCCCCAATTATTGCACAAAAAGAGGCAATTTCATCCTCAAGAAACATTTAGACTTAACACAATACAATGTGAAGATTTTGAGCGGTGGAGCCTGTTGTTAAACTCGCCGTTCAGTACTAGTGCTGAACATTGTGTTCAAAACTAAATAATGAACCAAATGAGGGCTGTTAACCCTTCTGACATCCTTCAACCAACTCAAAGCTGAAGAATGAAGTCATATTCCTCACAAGTCTTCTCACGTGTTCTCACGTTCCTACTCACGTTCATCATACCATTACATCTCCTGTGTGTGTGTGTGTGTGTGTGTATGCTTGCAGGAGAGGGGGAGATGGGGGTAATGGCCCTTGCTAATGAATTACTTGTTTGTAACAGTGTGTGTTATTCACCAGCCCTGCTTGACTGCTGCCACTGCCAGACCAGCAGTGCACGCACAACACAGACACTCCCTCACACGCTAAAATGCTTTTTTTTTGTATTTACACATCGAAATCCCTTTTCACATTCTTTACAACAAGCAAATATGTTTGATGACTCTCCATGCATTCGGGGGCGTATACACGTTCATTTGTCCAAATTACATGTGATTGAAGCCAACAAGAGAGTCACTCCAATCATATAAAAGCTACACTTAACAATCAGCTCGTGGGTTATACTCAAATCCGTTCTCACTCCCAATGTGTCAAATAGCTTGGTCAGTGCTCCTCAGCGCCTGACACGACGCGTTTAGTGTGTGTATGCAACACACACACCTGCGACCTTACAGGCAGAGCAACGGACGTGGTATAGAGTGTGACTGTTAGTCTAACGTGCAAAACTTAAAGTAAAGTTGACATTTTGTCACGTTAGTCGTTAGTGACGTTAGTCAAGTGACTACCGAAGGACTTACGAGTCACTTGTTGCTGGTCAGACAATTAACGTCACACGCGCTCTTTTCCTAAACCTAACTAAGGGGTTTTGTTGCCTATAACTGAACTTCCTGTGAAGACGGTAGTTTATTTTGAAAAGACGCTGTGCATGTAACAAGTGTTTTCGACACTCAAAGTGACACGTGCAAAACTGACACTAAAGGAGTGCGTGACGCTTCATAGTTTCAAGCTTGGTGCATCTGACCAAGCCGCATTAAATGACGCGTTGGTATGAGAATGTCTCGTCATACTAGCTGGCAGAGGTGTGTGTTTGTTATTATTTCGATAGATAACATCACAAAAGAGTATGATTAAGGTCTTGTTTGTTCATTTCTCTTTGCCCTGTGCCTTCTGATCCTACAGCTGAGCTGAGGTGAGGGGATCTGGGTCGAGGCCAGCAGTTGTCTAAAGGTCTGCATTATTGGGATTTTGCAGAGAGTTGTGCACGCTAAGCCATGCCCACCTTTTCTTGTTCGAATCAAAACAATTCATTTCACTTAAATACATCACATTAATCAAAACCAAAGTTGCTTTAACTATCTGCACTGGGATATTGCGTTCAAATACTGCAGCTAAAGCTTGAGAGATAATGATGTGCAGCATGTGGTAATAAACAGTATTTGTTTGCAGCGCACAGGTTACATTTGTTATGTTTCCAGTATACCAGCAGCTAATCCTTGTGAGTTGGTGGGTAAATTTGAATGTAACACAGGCTTTGTTTACCCTTAGCAAATGAGCCACACAAAGAACAGACGGAAAACTCCACAACCATGTGACATGTGGGTTGATATTCATAAGTGTTTGGAAAAGGCTTAAAGTCTCAACAAACCAACTTTCCTTAATCAAATCTTTGACCAAAGTTTGGAGCATGATTTTCAAGTTCCTGCCAACGTCTCTTTTACTGCTGCCAACATCTACATTCACTGAGCAACTCATCACGCTGAGACTAAAAACTTCACAGTGCTGTAGGTTTGAATCTGGCTTCGAACAGGCATGTACCACGATGTAAGCCAAAATTAATCATTTTTGTGGGTGTCAAAGCTGTAGATCTGACTGTAGGTTAACACCTTAGGTACAAATATGTTCACCCTCATTCACCCACAAAAGAGCTCCCGTTGGTTCAGAATGAACAATATTGCAAAATGCGTAAAATTGCAGGCATTTTACACCTCTGCATGTGTGAACTATCAACTTATGTCCTGTCAGCCCGATCTCATCAATTTGTAAGTCATTTTGCGTGCAAAAAGAAACGCTTTTCTTTCTTTTTTCAACTGACATTTATACGCCATTTAGTTTTTTTAATGACTGCTAAGTAAACTCATCCGTGTGAATATGCAACGCTCTGAACAAGGGACGTAGCATGACATGTGAGAGAAACCGCTCATAGTGGGTCGGTAAAAAAACAAACACAGGACTTGCAGCCAGCACACCGGTGTTTGAGACTCGTGTCCAAGAATGTCTTTGTTGTTGGTTTGTTTTTAAGTGGAGTTTGACATGAAGAAAGGTTTGTGACGAGTTTTCCTGTTACAGGATGTTATCAGGATGCTTTTCCTAAACCCACGAAGGACTTTTGTTGCCTACACCTAACTGCAGCCGTCAACTGTATAGTTTTGTTGCCTCAGCAAAACTGAGACCATTTCATCAACATGGTGTTAAATGACACGCGAAAAGTGGCATAAAATGTGGAATTATGTCACACGCAATAATACAGAAATGTCTCGCTATTTATACGCCCATGAGATCCGGTTGGTCCTTCAACAAAGAAGATGGAGCTTCCAGGGTGAACAGGAAGTGACAAGAAATAACTGAAATGAACTGAAGGGACCTTGAACATGTAGCTGTGGGCCGAATGGTGATTTGCGGAGCTTGATTGCCAGCTGACATCTCTCTCCCATATTACTCCAGGTAACATGTGACCTTCCTGTCCTGGCGGCATTTGTTACACTACCCAGACAGAGTCTCTGGGGATGCTGTGGTAATGTGCCGCGCCTTGGGCTTTGTCTGCCAGGTGAAGTCCTTGATGAGAACTGGCCAGATATGATGGTACGAAAACTATCAGGGGACTATTTCATTTCTGTTCTTTTTCGTCATTAGTTATGACATTTTACTGTTGATGTGCTGTAAGCAGGTCTAGAAGTCTGGCTGGCAAATTAAACGGAAGGACTTTACCGTTCAGGTTTGAAGTTTACTGAATCGATGCCCCCGGCTCTCAGACGTTAATGTCACACCAACCCTGCTGTGGTGTTTTGTCAATAACATGTATTTTTTTCAATCAATTTTGTATTATGTTCCACAACCTATTCTTTTACAGTACAGAGGGCTGCTACCGTGAGATTTAGCTTTTTTTTGTGCCATTCTTACAGTGCACAGTAAATTAACCTGCATGGGTACAACTGATGACCCTTAAAATTCCTTACTTACATGCATCACATATTCGTGTTATATAACAAAACATATTTAGTTTTATTTATTTAGTGAACACACTAGTAGCATTTTCATGCTGCAGATGGTTCAGCTGAAGCTTAAAACCAGTTGAATATTTATTATAGAATACTTTTTTTAAATGTTAAAGCTGGTATATACAGCTGTTAAACAAAGTAGAGTAAAAGCTGCAACATTTCCCCCTAAGACCTCGTGGAGTAGAATAATAACCGAGCATAACAATGCCATAGTAATAAAGTATAAGTTAGATGTTTTTACATGACAGACTGCAGGCAATTCACAAACACATTTTGAATTTTCGCATTTAAGTATTCATAGCAGTCCTGCTATGAATGATCCTCCTTTACATACATATATCCTCTACATTTACCCAAAAGAATGCTCAACACTTTAAAATAGGTACCGTCATTTCTCTCCAGGCTAAAACAAAAAGAGTAATATCTTTGCCTTGAACATGTTACTTCACTGAGGAAAGAAATCCTCTGGCTGTTAAAAAAAAGAGTTTGGACCTGCAGTTATTGCCTGAGTTCGCTCCGCCTCCACAGTCATTCTGTCATCCCCTGAAGAGGTTACCATGGAGACAGTGAAGAGCAAAAGGGCTCCTCCTGACTCTTGGTAATTGGCAGATTATCAGAAGACGGAGGTTACAGTAGGCCTACAGAAGATTCACAGCACCGCCATCACGGACGGCACACGCTCATTATATCCACCGCACGCTCCCTCTAGCTGGAGGCAAAAAAACAAAACAAAGGAAGGAACAACTACAATATACAGCGTTAGATACTGTGAGGAGAAAAGAGCTGGTCGTCAGCCTCTTTCTCCTTCTCCCATAATAGCTTAACTGGACGGGGGTTGCAGAGTGCTCGGGGGTACAGATCCCGGCATGCAGCAGGGATCTGTGACACGATGAGGAAGACGGAGCCCTCAGAAAGCTGTGCTCTGACAGACTCGGGAGGCTGGATTGCTTTCCAAAGCTACTCTACAGGAAAGGGATGAGTGTCACTGTAGGTCAGAGATAAAATATAATGCATGTACGCCGATCTGCTGCCTTTTTAGTTGATAACTTGCTCTCTGTGTCTCACTCTCTATAATCCCTGGATTTGTACTGTATTAAACTTAGAGTGCATTGAACAGGTCCTGTTTGACTAATGATATTTTGATAGCTTATTGATCCAAATAGGATCTCCTATGGTGGAGGCCTTACAGTTCAACTCATGATCAGCTACAGAGCAGCACAGCACGAGCAAATAGTGAGTCACTACCCAGCACAAATCCATTTCACCAAGGTGGATTGTAACCAGCACTGAGGCAAGAACCCTCCGGTTTGAAAGCAGCTTTCTAACTCTGGATGTGTCTGCTCTTTAGGGTTTTATCTGGTTAGTAATTCAACAAAAGTTCTCTTTTCAGATTCTAGTGTTCTCAAACTGAATGGAAATATATGGAATTGTTCTACGTCATCGACTTTGAGACACTTCAGAGTGCAGACCCCTTCTTACACTGGCAACAGGTTAGTTATACCAAAACAAACCATTTGGCTGTTCCACCAAGATAATAACAAGTCAAAGAAGCCCCTCGTGACCCCAAACCCACCTGGTCATCCGAATGGTATAAGACAATGGTTGTCAGATGATCAAATCTGAACAGACGGCAAATAAGTACCTGAATTTCCACAACTCCCTCATTCACATTGAGCCAATATTGATGTAATGAAACCAAGCGAGTGCAGTGGAAATATAAACTCCACCTGCTGTTTCCATTCCATGCTTGTAATGGTTAATGAGTTGAGTTCACTGCAGAGGGAGCTGCGAGGTGGGATTCTCACCTTAAATATTCCCATGACCAAACACTGACCAGCGGTTACTGGTTCTCCAATGTCTAACCGTGAATGCCCATCACTCCACTTAGATATTAGATACAACAGTGTTCCTTATTACTTCATTTCATTTCCACACATTAATATGAGAAGTAATCCAGTGATTGTTGTGTTACAATGACTTCATTCTAAATGTGCTTTCTTTTCGTTTTAGCAGCAACCAGCAGCTCTATAGCTCACTCTGTTCTCAGTTAGTCCTCAGAAATATACCCCACCCTTTGGTGGCCACAGTTTTTGCTTTAGGAGGCTGAAAGTTGTCATGGAGGTCAAGTCTGTGGGTGTGAAGGTGTGTTTTTGTGTTCATGCCGGTGGGCATAAGGGGTGTGGCAGTGAGAGTGACCTCTCACAAAAAAAGGCGCATAACTAAACGGATGGACGGACCATGGGCGATCTCATGAACTGTTTGTCTTACACTCTTGTGGGAGGCATCATTGCACTTAGCAGAGTTCTTTCTTAATTTTGCGAATGTACATTGTGTGTGAATGTACGTACGCATGGATGCGTGGGCGTACATGGTTGCTGCTATTGCAAATTTGCACTTCCAAAAAACATTGGAATGAATGAATCATTAATCTCTTGAAATTGGGCAAGTCTTTACCATTGGATGGGTAGAGAGAGACACAGAAAAAGGCTTGTTGTAGTACCGCACTACCTACCAAACCGTGAGTTTGTTGAAAATTTGGCTTTGATGAAACACGTCGTTTGTGAGTTAAAGAGCTTCTCTCTTAAACTCGAGAAGAGGCGCAACTATGCTGGATGCTACTTGCCACATTCGGCAAACAGTGGAGGTGCTGGCAGCCATAAAGACTTCAGCAGAAAAGTAATTTAAAAAGGGTTGTAGAGTGTGTGTCATCCAGGCTGTCTGAAGGAGCACTGCTGTCTGGTGCCAAAAGGAAGATAGACACTGCAAAGTTTTATGAGTCAGCTGTGGCCAACTTCACCAAACACTTGCCCGAGAGTGGTTTAATACAGATGCTAAAACTGCTGGACTAGCGCTTGTGGCCAGGATGCAGGGGGGGCTTGAATCTGTATGAGGAGGAAACCTAGCCAAATCAATAGGTGTGCCCACCAGTCAGGCAGCACAACATTTCAGGGAATGGCAAGGTGCCTCAAAGAGCAAAATGATTGGAAACTATGCATAGCCATGCACTTTTATCTACCAACATCAGCTGGATGTAAATAGGGTTTCTTTATGGCCAATGACACAGCTGCAACAGGTTGCAATGGGACAGTAACATGCTAGAGATACTAGCATGCCACAGGTGCATGACATCATTTAAAATGCGATAGAGAGGCCTGGGTTTGTGGAAAACATCAACTTTTCAAATTTGCGCAATGTATAAGTATAGTCCTTAATTGATCCTGTGGAAAAACACAAATAAACAAATAAAAAAACACCACTGTGCTCGGACTCCACTCACAGAAATGGTCCTCGTCTTTTCTAACTTGTTTTGAAAAGCTTTCAGTAACATGTCTTACTTGTTTTGTTTATGAATAGATATTGTATATTGAAGCTTTATTTGTGTGATGTTTCAGCTACTTGGATGCAGTGGCTGATGTATGCCTATTCTTTTTAACCGCCCACAGCACCAGGACTCCCCAACTGTCAGGGTATTTTGCTCTCGACAGCATATATGGTCCTAAGTCGTGTAAATGTGCAATAAGCCTATAAATAAAGAGTGAAAAACAAGCCTAGAGTTCAAATGGTTAACGTCTACAGTGGGTGTCATTTATAGTTATGATGAATATCTTATGGTGATATGACCATATGTGTTATTGGTGGTTTCAGTGGGTGTCCAAGCCACGCAGTCATTAGGAGTGATGTACCCAGGTACTCATTGAGCTCACAAGCACTGCAGCCAGATCCGCTAACAACTTAACAATAAGTGCTATGTGTGTAATGGCCGGCCTCTCCACCCTGTGATTTTGTTAAATGGACTATGATGCATTTCTCCAAATCTGTGCTCTGCCAAACAAGCTGCTGGTTTTATCTACATGCACTCACTCCGGTACCTCTGCAAACTATTAAGAGCAAGCAGACATGGACACAGGTGTGTGCGTGCGCAGGCACGCGCACACACACACACACACACACACACACACACACACACACAGTATTCAACTTCATAATCACAAGTGTAGACAATCAACATAAAAAAGGAGATTATGTTTAGTGCTGAGAGTGGGTGGGAGTCACACTCATGCAGATGGCATAATTTTCTGTCCATTGCAGCAGTTGCTTTGAAATGGCTGACAGAGGGGGGTTCGGCTGATACACTCCGTGTTCAAAGGGAGCCGTCGTCGGCTGGGGGCCCCCAGGCAGGCTGCACATCTCATGACATGATAATGAGAGTTTAACATCAAGGCTGTTATTAATTTACTGTTAACATCAGAAGTGTGTTGATGTTGTTATCACCATGCAGGGAAGGGGGAGTACTTGTGGGTCTGTGGAGAGCGATGATGGTGTGTGTGGATTTCAAGGTCTTAAGAGGCATTCGATAACACTCAGTTCATCCAAGGGCACGAATGCATGTTTGCACGCATGGATAAAAACAAGGACACACAAATGTGACATTTTTTGTCGCGAACAGAGCACAGTTTGGACTTCCATTTGGTCTCCCTCCCTCTCCAGTGGTTCAGACAGCGCAGCAGAGAGCAGGGGTCAGCTTTTATGGATCTGAGATAATTGAAAACGATAAATATGGCCTTTCAAAGCAAAGAAAATAAACTCAGCCCTTCACTGGATTTGATGTTCAGCCAAGCGGCAACACTGGCACAGAGCCAATGGAAGGGACTGGCAAAACGCACACCTGCGTGCACACTCGCGCACAAATGTACACAAACTCACAGAATGGATAACAGCCCCTCCAAGGGTCATGTCTCTCTTTAGGAAGACATTCACCACATCTTGTTAAACAAGGCAGCTAAAGATTACACAGGACTCCACGCGCTGAAGAAGGGCAAAACAGTCCCACCAACTGTGTGTGAGTGTGTGTATATATATATATATATATATATATATATATATATATATATATATATATATATATATATATATATATATATATATATATATATATATATATATATATATATATATATATATATATATATATATATATATATATATATATATATATATATATATATATATATATATATATATATATATATATATATATATATATATATATATATATATATATATATATATATATTAGTGCTGGGCACTGATTAAAATTTGTCATCTTATGCTTATCCAAATGTACAGAGGCACATAAACGGTTCAAATATAAGATATTTGCCCGCTTTTGTTTGAATTTGGCTGTTATTATGGACTTCTGTTCCCAAAGTTACATCTGTTGTCCCAGTGGCATTAGGACCATAAAATGGTTTATACCAACCCTTTCTCACCCCCAACTCATCAAAACACCGCCGCTTGGTCAGCGCCCTTTGTTGTCTTATTAGACAGTCGGAGCAACTGACGTAGTATGAAGATTGAGGAAGTCAAAGTAGGATGGGAGTGGTGGACTGCCTTCCACCAATTTGACGAGTTGGGAGTAAAAATGTCTCGCTCGTACAAATACAATTTGGAAAACTTGTGATTTCTAATTGTTCATGTTAATTCAAACTGTTGCCTTCCCAAATAAGGTGACAAACTTCCTTCCTATATTCAAGCTGAAATACACTCTGAAGGAATGAACATGGTTTGGGGCTAAATGCAATTATACTGAATGCAATCATGCGATCCATCATAGTTACAGTAACTCATGAAGGAGACACAGGAGGGCTGAAAGCATTTAACCACTTATAGCTTCACATAATGGAATAAACAGTGCCTATTAAAAAGTACAAACACGTTTTTCCACATTACCTTCATGAAGTACCATATTGATGAAGCATACACAATATGCACTCTGTCAATTTATTTTGCTTGTCCAAATAATATGGAGGCATTCACTAAAAACATTGCACAAAGGGGGCACACATGGCGTGAAAATAAATAGGTAAAACAGGATTAAAAGTTGATGATATTTTTGAGAAAAATGTGTGCGTCATCACCATTCACCAGCATCTGTTTCTCTGAATGCTAAATAGTTATACAGTGAATTAGGTACCCAGTGAGGATTCCACCAGGGAGCCTCCCTTTGGGATATCTGTCCTAAATTAATGGGTGATAACCTCAGGTAGACCCAGAAGTCTGGATGAGCTAGAGGGACTACATCTCCCAGCCGGTCTGGGAAGACCTCCCTTGGTCCTGCATCTGGAGGGAGCGGCATGAGAAATAGACATCTGGGATGTTCTGCTCACACAACTGTGACTGCAAAACTTAAACCTGCAAAAAAAAAAGAGAGACAGATGGAGGGATGGGAAGCAAAGAAGGGAAAGCTTGTTTTATGTTTTTCAGAGAAAACCCTTATTGAAAGCTTTTTCTGAAACCTAATTAGCTTAAATTTATTTTGGCTTCTAAAGGCATGCCAATTCCCAGAGGAACCTTAGATTGTAAACAATCCTGTCAGCTTTTGAGTCTTAAAAAGTCTAATGGGACACATGAAACGTCCTCACGCAACAAGGTTTGGTAACAGGGCTATATCGGGGTTCTTGGACTGAGTATTAAGCCTGTCATTAGCTCAAGTTGAGCACAACTTAAATTGAATTCAAAACTTTTTGCAGCTGTTTGTGAAAAGTACAGTATTCCATGTAGAAAACAAAGGCGGGATGATAAATGAGAGACTGTGATGATAGTTCCCATATACTTGAATAAAAGTAGTGCACAAGCAGCCTTTTCCCCTTCATACATACATATCTTTAAAAACCGTTTTCTCAAATTATTTTTGTCTCATACTCTCAGAGATCTCCACTTAATAAGCAACTACATACACCACACTTTCCAATTCTAATCCTATATTCTCAAGGTTTTTCAAAGAGGAGTTTGTTCATAGCCTGATTTATGGAACATTTTATTGCTAAAAAATGAAATTTGGCCATGAAGGCTCCTTGCCACAACGGCCTGCGTTCGAGTCCAACAAAAGGATTCATTTTCTGTGAAAGTATTCGTCAGTGAAGGTGAATGTCAGGCTACCTGTATCTCACTAACACAACCAGCCATTGTGGACAAATCTCAGTTGATTGTGATTTCTATAGACCATCCATAATGTCGTATGAATTCTCTGAACTCTTACTGGATGTTTTTTAATTGGTGAGAGATTGCAAATTCTACATTGATTGCTGTCAGCATGACACATGCACCATTTCCAACTGTTTCCATGAGTCCACAGGCTCCAATAGCATGTGTTTAAGTAGCAGCTGTCTAACGTTCCTCTCAAAGAAGAAGTGGTGTGCAGGGTTTTAATGACAAGACACATTCCACCTGTATACACCTGGAGATCAGAACATGCTGCCTTTTATTCCATTAGCAACAAAATAAATGAATAAAATCTTAACGCCAGTTGCTGTACTTGTGAAAAAGGTTTTCTATATTTAGTTTTAACAGTCTGAGTGATGGAGACTCTGTGTCATGTGTTAGATTAACTCATTGTGAAGGTTTTCTGAAATCTATATGAATGGTTCTGTTTTACAAATGAATTCATGATTAAATGGACTTAAATTTGAATTAAAGACTCCTAATCGTGTTGTAATGAGATACAAAAAATAACTTTGGCTGAAGAAATTAGTAGAAGAATTACAGGAAACATAAGCAATTTGTCATCAATAAGCATCAAACTGTGACGGTAACCTTGACCCTGTCAAACACCTGTGTTGGTGCAAATGCGTCATCTGAACACACGTTTCTCTCTCTTCACCTCCTCGCCTGTCACTTCCCTCGTAGCTGGTGTCAGAACAAAGGTCAACACTCAATTCAGCACTTTGACAGAGCCATGATGCCTGGAGACTCTGCAGGGATATGGAAGCACTGCTCTTTTAGTTCTGTAGACACATTGTGATAAAAGGAGCTGCAATACAGAGTTGCTTGAGTACGTATTCTCCGTTTTAATGCATGATGTCGCTGTTGATTACAAATGATGGATACAATGTACACAAACAAGCACAGGAGTTTCATCCAGGAGGCACCTGTTCGTGTCCTGTGTGAAACCAAAAGTCAAAACTTGCAAAACGTTGTTGGTCACAGATTTACACCCAAAGCTCGGGTGCGAAAAAAGTAGAAGAATTACAGCAGGTTTGCTGTGATGGCGTTAGTAGGGATAACAGCTGCAACGATAGCTTTTCTTTGGCTCTGAGAAAGTTTACTCATAGATTAGGTCATTTTAATGGCAGTAAATTCTTCTGCACCGCTCCCCCTCTCAGTTTCTCTTCCTGCAGCCGGTTGTTAGTGCACCATTCAGCATCCCTCTGCCGCCCCTGTCAGAGCAATTCCCCACGGGAGCACAGGAAAGTCATCTGCACCAGGCCCGCAGGCAAAGGCAGGTTGGCTGCCTCATAAATTTACCACACACACACACACACACACACACACACACACACACTCTCTTTGTAATGCATTGCTGTACCCAAGGGATGAGGACAGTGTATGCTGTATAGTGAGCTGAGCCTGACATCTCCTCACATATGAAGAAAAACTGCTGTTTTATAAAAAAAAAATCTTTGGTCTGAGCAGTATCAAATCCAAGTCTTGTCATGACTATCAGAGCTTTAGATGGGATTATGCTTCTCCAGAGTGCAGCTAGTAGCCTTAGTTTGAATAAAGTAGATGTCAGAACATATTCTTTGCACATTTACCTTTATTCGTCCAGCTTTGTTGCCCTTGTTGCCCTTGTTGCCCTCACTGTTATTTGCATTTATTGTGTAATTGAGAGACGCAAAAGAAATGTATACGATTATAAACTTTGACAACAATTTAAGATGATGACAAAAGTAAATTGTTTTGCATTACACACCTGTGGAAGTAGTCTATGTTGTGAGAAGTTCCTGATTATTCGAAGAATGGTCAATCACTTTTCGGATTTTGAAAGCCCGATTGAATGTGTTCTCATGCACCAACATAATCATAATAATTATAATTTTCTCAGGAAGAGAAATGGTGATTTTCATTTTTCTTACAGAAATTATTCACGTATATTTTAAATTGACATCAAAATGCCTTTCCTTCCACATTGTACACATTGTATAACATGTGCATGTCCGAACCTACACATGTGCACGTAATACAGAACTCCACATTGTTTTTTTCGACATAATATCTTTCTCAACATAGACCAAATAAAACCTGACTCTAGTGCCGCCACAGCATGCAAACAAATGAAAGGAATTTAACTGGCATAGCAAATGCAGCTCCATTTCACTTGCAGGTTCCCTTTGTAGTGAAAATGTTCATGCCTGAAGCCACAGCCGTGTTTGGGAGACATGAGACCAGTTCATCACCTGTGATTGGTGAGACAGTTCACTTGTGTACAGGGAGCGCTTCATCTGATGCTCTGGAAAAGACATGCCAAATGCAAAAATGTCAGTTTCTAACTCGATCAAGCTTAATTTATTCTGAGAGGCAAAACCATAATTGCAATTAACGCAGGATTAATTGTGCAGCAGCGAAACTCCACAGCACTGATTCAGCAAAGGGCAGGTACTGAAGAATCTGTCCTTCAACGGGTAAAGCAGCACGGCCACAGGGGAGATGACAAACTGTTAGATGAGTCTTTACCGTATCAATGATTAGGTATTGTAACCCTACTCGGGATTAATGTGCTTTTCTGCGCTCAGCCAATCACGATGAGCCCCCTCAACCCGGGCAGCAGCCTCATCATTCCTCCACCTTTTGGCAAATCGGCCTTTGCCAGTTCTGAAAGAATTATTAGACATTCACACTAAGTTCATTTCTTAGAGCTGAGCACAAACCTGGGGGATGAAGATTAGTCCAGAACAGACGCCTCCTCTCACTCATCCCACCTGCAAGCCCCACAGTTCCAAATTATTTTCAAAATAAACTTCTGCGTTCGCATTAAACAGTTCAT
Source organism: Anarhichas minor (assembly GCF_050575085.1). Taxonomy (NCBI): domain Eukaryota; kingdom Metazoa; phylum Chordata; class Actinopteri; order Perciformes; family Anarhichadidae; genus Anarhichas; species Anarhichas minor. Next base: position 382,611 of record NW_027466475.1, on the reverse strand, counting down.
GCATGCAGTCTCTTTTCAAAATATACTTCCAACATAGATTTACTTATGCAACAAAATACTTAGGCTTAGAAAAAGAACATGGTTTGTTATGTAAATTACTTAACTTTTGTACGTATGTATTACAGCACACAATGGTCTTATATTATTATATCACTTTGGTGTGTAGCAACTTCAGTTCAGACACCTTCAAAAAGAAAATAGAACATTTTCATCCTGAAGGCCTCTGTTAACAGACCTTGCTACTTTGCTTATATAGAAAAATTGTTTTTGTCAATAAAATCATAAAGAAATGTGTTGATATTGCATGTATCCCTTATCTTAACCAGCAATATCCAACTTTGAGAAAAATAGCTGAATGAACAGGAATAGGAATTAATTGTACATTATTACATCATTTATCTTTTGTCCCATTTGACAGAGATTGGCTCCTCAGTGCTGTGTGCATGAGCGGGGTTTAACAAATACAGTGAAGCTAAACATGCGGCAGACAAAGCCCGGTCAGAAACACATTGGAACATAAGCGCTGAATTTAGTTTACTGCACACAGTCCGCATTTGCCATCTGCTTTCTATCGGCCATCCTCCTCAGCCTCAGGCTAGAGGCCGTGTTGAAGGATGGAGCTCATCAAGATGACTGACAGTGTAATGGGGAGAGAACGCGCACCATTGTGCAGGACAAACAAACAGAATTGCCTCAAAGCAAACCGTTTTCATAATTAAATTGTATTCATCTGTGTGGGGAAAGTCTGTATCTACATGGCTCCTCTTCAGGTAGAAGAGAATGCAAGGTCAGATTCAAAACAGCTAGTCTCGAGCTAGAAATCTGGCCAGTCGATGTAATGTAATCGATTGTGGTGGCCCATTCCAGGCCAAAGTGCCAGGACTGCTTTTTTTTTCGTCGCAATCCAGCCCTGGTTCCAATGCATACAGTAGTGTGCCATTTAGAGGGTTTTAGTTACCTATAATCGAAATCATTAACCAACCCTTACCACATCACCACTATTTACTTAATAGTGTATAGCCAAGATCTTTACCCAACGATAACCATACTGTAGTTGCCTTGCACAACTATTGTAGAAAGTGAAAATTCAAAGACCTCTGGTGATAAAGTTGCTGACAAGGATCTTGACAACATTGCTCCCCCTTCACCTGGGAGAGCGGGTTGACCGCTGATATTGCCTGCCTCACTGTCGGTGTACCAGTTTAAAAAAAATGGTGTTGAGCTTGTGAATGTGTAGGCCAGTCAATTTCACAAGGTCACTTGATTTTGAGACACTGGCATGTTGAAAAAGGTAATTATCCAAAATGTTAGTTGGAGGCACACTATAAAGTTAAGAACTTCCTAAATAAATTGAAACTAAAATCAGCTCCAGGGAAGAGAACCCTTAGTATGCGGACACATATTTTTTGCCAGATAATTAGGACTTGAACCCATATCCTCATGTTGAATGACAGTATTCTACATCACTGCCAAGAGCTACAAACCTAAAAAGCACATTTCATACTATCTGTAACTATACATTAGCAGGGAAATGAGGAGGAGTTTGAAAACACACACGCCTCTGCCTCATGGTGTGCATGATAATATCCTCCCTTCCATCCATCAACCTTGATCACAGAGCTGCTGGTAATATTGGTTCATTTTTCAACAAATCCCAAAGGTAGGGAAGAATGGGAAAAGAAAAGTGAAGTAAAATGGATGAAGAAAAAAAAAAATCGAATCTGCTGCTAAATGAATGTGACTGTATTGTATTTCTAAAGGTGCATTGTAATAACTCAAACACTGAATAATTAGATTGAGGTAATAGTTTGATTAAAATATTCGGCGGTAGTTCAACTTCCCCTATAACAAACAAACAATAAATGAGAAAGACTAAAAGTTCTAAACCAAATTGCATTTAGTCTTCTCTACAATGACAGGAAGAAATAGATCTGTGTGATATAAAGCATCCATAGAAGGTTGTGCATTGCGGCTCCCTGCGGAGTCGCAGCTCCAGGAGAGCACACATCAGCTAAACACTCCTCTTGGCAGTGTCCGGATCACCACCCGCCTGGTTAAGAACCTGCAGCTGTGGGTCTCACCGGAATGATCAATGAGCGCTTTGAGTCGAGGAAGATGCCAGCCTGCTGCACTGAAAACCAATATACTCTTTGTCAAATATATGAATTAAAGGATAATACACGGTTTGACCTGCAAGCTGTGGCCGTCAAAAAGCTTGTAGCTCGTCACTTTGAATCTAAACATTCTTTATTTGTTTTCTTTTGTAGACATTAAAGGTTTCTGCCTGACTTGACACAAAAGTGTCTAAAATGTATGTCTACAAATTTAATTTAGGAGAGTTTTAACCGCCCAAGCGGTACTGCTCAAATTTGTCAAATACTTTGGGAAATCGCTAAATACTTGCAAATCATTCTCAACAGACTCGGCGATACTTTTCGGGCCAAGCTAACTTATAATACATGTTGGCTACATGCTAAACTTGGATCTTATTAAAGTCATTGTGAGCGTGTTAGCATACTAACATTAGCATGCAGCTAAAGGCCTCGCTGTGCCAAAGTACAGCCTCATAGAGCCAGTACAGCCCATAAACGCTCAGCCTTCTTAAGGAAAAATCCATGCAACAAAAACAGCTGTTTTGCTGTCCGGTGGTGTTTTTTTTTATATCCCTGCAAATAACTCCCAAATGGCGAAGGCACTGTTTTCAGTCTCAATAAAAAAGTAGTTATGACTGCATAAACAGTATCAGCATTTAGGAACACTGTTTTTAACAATGGTCCATAAAACAGCTATTGTATTCTGGGCTTTTATCATGAAAGGAAACTGAACACAAGGCAGGTTTGAGAAAAATTGAAAGACCAAAAAGGAAACTACATTAGATCACAAAATAATAGCTGGCATTAACTGAAGGATAACGCCTGAGGCTGTTTCATTCTTTGATTGTAGGGTTTTCTACTATAATGTCGATAAGGTTCCTGACATTGGGAAGGGATTCTTTATGCTGAAAGGGAAACTGCACAGATCTTTCATATCATAGTGACTTTACAGATCTTTGGGAGTACTTCTGTACATAAAAAAGTTGTACAAAGCCTTTTGTGGCTCCATAGGGAGCTGTGACAAGTCAGATAAATTGCCTGGCTTATGTACAGTAGGCACATTTTGACAAAGAAGAAGAATGCGTGGAATAACTAGACTCGGTGTAAACCTATGGCTGGATTGTGTATGGTCAGTGTGCTTAATTGTGGGCAAATTGTTAGTCAGGGCTAGTCAGCGGTGGTGTCTGTAATATGATATTAAATGTTCATCTGCAATAGTCTTAGCAATATTGGTTTGTTGTGTACTGAGGAAGCATATCATACAACAGGGTTAAGCTATGTTTGAGTCAAATAATTGACTGTTTAATTCAATTGACTCAACAATATTATCATGCTATATAAAAAAAGAAATTTCTGGATCACTCATCCAAATTGATTCTGTGTAATTAATGTTAATGCTTTGTTGTACATACCTCGGGTCGAGCCCATTGAAAGATATGAGCGTGCCCGGATCCTCAATCGTTGGTATAGAGGAGCTGTAGCATCTATTCATGGACTACGTTATACATTTACTACCACCTGACAACTGTTCTGTTCATTTCTTCTCTGCTTCAATCGCCTCCACCTGTCTGCACTGATCCACCGTCGCGTCTTTTTCATTTTGAAAGAACAACTCTCTATGGGGAAGCTCCAACTCCACCGACCAATGGTGTGACTTCATCACCCACTCACTCAGTGACTCAGTGACAGACTTTCACATTTAGAGGGCTGGCATCAGCTTTGCTGGCAAAAAAAGACGGTATCTCTAGTTCCTCCCTGCAGAATCAGTGGAGTTGTGTTATTGAAGAAAAACCTGTTATTTTGTAAATCCACATCAGTAATGTTGATTTTTGTCAGCAGTAACTTAACAAGACTCAGACAGCCAGCTCCAGTTTTCCTCCTCTCTTCCCTTTACTTTCTCTCGGGAAGATGATGGAGACCTATGTTTGATAAATGGTCCGGATTGTGTCAACATGCGATCCGAGAGACCTGAACTCAATGCGAGCTGGGCCACCTTGCCATTTGGTTTGGCTGATTGAATCCAAATGCGAGCAAGATCCGATCTTGGAGCTTACAGACTTGACCGTTAACGCGTCGTGATATGTCAGATGACAGAGTTGAGTTGAGGACACATGTAACCACAGCCGATTTTATTAATTAAGTGCAATGCTTCATTAGTGGAGCACATCTTTAATTGACCCGAAACTCTTTGATATTTGTGTACTTACAGCTGATTAGCCCTTTGGATATTACGTTGATGATCATCCACAAGACATAGACCAACATTATCATTCATTTGGAATCATGTTTGTGTCCACTTGGTGGAAGTAAGACCAATTTTCAATCTCCTTTTTGTTGTTGTGTGAACACCACTAACTCTTTCGCTGGATGTTTAATTTTCTTCACCAACTAGTAGCTACCTTTGCCTGTCTGTCATTTGATCTTGGTAGGTTACAGGTAACATACAGTGAGTTTACTAGAGCTGAAAACAGCAGCCTGCTGCTTGAAACAAGGTTGATGAGTGTGCTTAGACTGAACCATCCAGTAAATGTGCCTTAAAACCAAAACACTGCAATAAAACGGGCCTCAAAAGTTGTTCAGAGCAGCAGAGTTTGCTGATAATTCTTTGTCACACATCACATTGTGTCAATTGTACTTGTTAAGAAATTCTGGGGAAATGCTGTTGCCTACAGCAACAAATGCTGAAATGGACCTGGAGATAAATCTGTACCAAAAGTCAACATGAAGGTCTTTGCTCAGGTTGGGTTTACTGCCTGCCTATTGCAACGGATTGTATTTTATTTTACAAGTGCTCATGTTGTTGTATCCGCAGCTTTTTGTGTCGGGTAATGCAACAAAAAGCCCAAACTATTTCTGCTTTCTGTTTATTTGTCACGGTTATTCCCTTTGAAAAATTCCCACTTTTATGAAAAGGCTATATATATATATATATATATATTTTTTTTTTCTGGCTCAGGCCCTGGAGTGCTACATAAAAGCTTGGTTTAGAGAACATCGTCCTGCCTGCCAGGTGACACAGTAGTGCTGCCCACCGCCCCGGGCCTGAAAGCGAGACGGAAAACTGCAAAGAAATGGGGTTGAACTAGTCCCGACTGGGCAGGATGACAGTTGCAGGGGTATCTTTTGCCAACACCCACAGCTTGAGTTCATAACTTTTGGTTTAAATATGTGTATTTTAGTGGGTTTTTTTGTGCATGTGTCCGTCAAAATCCCGATGATGGCTAGAGCATGAGGAAGCTCTCACAGGCCGACACAATAGGAAGGAATATTAATCACCATGCATTTCAGAGAAACAGTTGACTTTATCTGCTGACAGCCTCACTGTTTTTCACTGCGTTAATTTAATGTAAATAAAATTCCATCTGCGATATTCATTCAAAATCTCCTTAGAGGAAACCCTGAACTGTGCAATATCAAGGCTGGTTTATCGGAGAACAGACTCGGCATGACAGGAAATCAGAATCCTGGCTCGACGGCACCCCCGGTAGGCATCTTCTCATTGATGTTTGCACAGCATGAAATGGTTAATGACCCACGGCTCTGGCACTAATCATCACCCCAATGGTCAACTCGCTGCTGATTGAAATGCCAGTGATGTCTGAATGTTTTATCTTCGTTGGAGACACAAGCATTGGCAAACACTTTAATGTCAGAATGAAGGCATCTCAATTATGAGCCTGTCCACCACAATAACATGACAAATAAAACCCAGCCTCCTTGGTCCTTTCCACAATCCACTAGAAGAGGAAACAAAACGAAGTGAATCAAAGCGATTGGAATGTGTCTTTGACATGGATACCATACACTGAAACAACACAGTATAGATAAATACATGTTGCATTACAATATCAATAAGGTTTAGCTGTGCAAATGCATGCAAGTGTTTCCCTTCTTGTTTATAACACTAATGGCAGTCGGATATTATACTTCTGTAAGATTGTTATCAGCGACCTAACATGAGGGGGTTGGAATGATTTATACGGCCTTGATATCACGGTCCATCCTTGTGTCGTGAAATAGTCACAAAATACAATCTATTGGTTTTGGATAAATGGACACGAGTAGTCTGTTGTCTTGTCGCTCAGAACGAAAACAATGGAAAGTAAATTAAGATCCTTTTCGGTGGTGGACACACAAATTAAATGCATCCATGTGACTATGCAACGCTCAGAGCTGGGACATTGGATTAAATATTGACAAATACCACCTGTGATGGGTGTGAAGAGAAGTGGATGGGTCCACCAACACAGGACCGGTGTTCAACACCGCATGTCCAAAGAGTCGTTGTGGTTTTGTTGCCCAAACCTAACGTTTGTGACAGTTTTATTATTGATGATTATTTCTCCTCTCCTCGACATGTCAGATCTATAACATCAACAATCTGTGTGTGTGTGTGTGCGCTTTTTTCTTCTTCTCTTCATTAGATTAACATTAAATATTTACCAAGGGGAGAATCATCATAAACACCACCACCATCTCCCAAGCTGTGATTCAAAACTACAGTTCAGGAAGGAAGTGTGTGTGAACATGCATGTGTGTACATACGTGTGTGTGTGTCAGTGGACCTGTGTAAATGCTCTGTGCCATATGTGCTAAAGGTGACATTGATGGAATGCTCACATGGCATTGATATTGATCCCTTAAGCTCTGTAACCCGCTTATGATGAATGAGTCAGTGGCTGCTGGATGGCCTATCTTTGTACTGTCTGCCACGGAAAGACCGATCTGCATGCAATTGGCATGTTGATGGCATCGCAGCGCACTTGCTGCCGCGCGTGCACCGTCGTAACGCCAGAGTGAAGGAGAAAGAGCAGACTTGCCTCTGCATTATTTAACAGGATGAGCTTGGATGCTGGCAGGGGAGCCGCTGTTAGCCCGGCACTGTCTGGCTGACGGGATGCTGCAGCAGCGCTCGACACATCATCGCATCCCCAGTGTGCCAGAGGAATAAGCATGTAGAAGTAAGTGAAGCAGCACCCACACCTTTGCGCGGTTCTCGAAGCAATGTTCAGGAGGCAATCTCCCTTTATGCATTTACATGAGATAACATCTGTCAACCTGATGCATTGCTGTAGGCCCTGCTGATAACATGGATAATGGGAATATAAGTAAGCAAGCGTCATTCAGGTGGTTGACTGCTCTTAAAACTGGCAGCTGAGACTGATTTACAATGAGTACTCTGAGGCAAACCAAACCACTCAAGGAATTTAGCTCCAATAAACAGCATGTACATCATATGAACACAGAGTCAGATGATGTCGTGGGCCAGGTCGCCCACAGTTCTGATTCGTTTCACCCACTCCTTGTGGTATCTAGTTGTGCAAATCATTTTGTTTTCATGTGCTCAGGTTTTGAGGAAATCATTTCTTCCGCCACTCAAATATTGGTGGTGAATTGGATTTTGTTTGTTGCGCTCAAAGCTTTGTAAAAATGCATTTCCTCGCAACTCAAAAACTGCTGGAAGGTATAATTTTGGTACGGACATTCATGCCCCCTTGAGGATGAATTGTAATCATGTTGGCGATCCCTTTCCATCTAGTGTCACTGTGTTGTGTAGCCCTAGTGTACAAAATCAGTGCCAGCATTTGTAGCTTGAGAGCATGCAAATGTTAGTTCAAAGCATCACTGGAATGATTAAATAATGACTGGTAACCTATTGATCATTATTCAAGCATTACTACCAGACAGTCACATAAACAAGATGTCTTTTATAATGTAATGACTATTTCAAAATCATGACCCATCTCTACAAAATACTCCCTCACAAAGCTGCTATGGCTATATTATTAAAATTGTTTTAATGCTCTATGGTGGTGACAAATATCTAAATACATTAAATGCATGGCCCCCATCCCACTGAGACAACACGTAGATGCCTCTTGCTCACTTGTTTGTTCTGTATGTTTGAGTCCAAACAGAGAGCCGAAGTGAGCACTGGAGCACTGAAGTCTTAATGGCATGTTTCCTAGTAACCTAGTGCTTGAGATATAGATCAAAATCCCACACACCAAATCAAAAGAACGTTTTTTTACTCGGTGATAATCGTGAAACTCATCTAAAAAATATTGGATAAAATATTTGATAGACTTGCAAAAATAAAGTGCAAAGTAGCTGGACTACACGTAGCTGGACAAATGCGTTCCCTTAAGTGTGTCTGTCAGGAGGTCCTCACGGGTCACATAAACCTTTTGAATTATTCATCATAGACTTTGAAACAAACAGTATATGATGCATCACTTCACTTAGCAGTTGGCAACAGAGAGAGAGAGAGAGAGAGAGAGAGAGAGGGGGAAAGAGAAAATAGAAATCTAAGAGAGCACCAAAGAGTGCAGAGTCACGGCTCTTATTGAATTTGATTGTCTCCCAGTCGGGGACGGCTTTAGAGATGCATTGTCACTGAGTTCCCATCGAACATCGCAACTGATACACAGAGAGCAGGGAGGAAGGTTGGAGAAAGTGTGTGTCGGTGAGCTGTGGAGCCGATGTCGAGTAGATGAAGAAGAGGTTTCTCAATGGGAAACCTCCTCCTCATTATTTTCTTTCCATTTTTCTCCGTGCCTGGACAAGCATCAATATAACGGTGAATCAAGACTTTCTCCACGCAGCGTCTTTAATCAAAGGGGAAGAAAAGAGGGGCCGTTTCACTCCATGACTGTAATCAATGGATGCACGGCCCATAATGAGCTGCAGGCAGACAGAGGCACTTGGACTCAGAAGTGCCAATACACACACTGAGTTTCACCAAAACACACACACGCACGCCGTTTGGGGCCTCATTTGCATGCAAATCAGAGCTTTTCGGAGCCGAGATGAGACGCGGCACCGAAATAAGCTCCTCTGTCGTACAATCACCTCTGTCTGAATGGTCACACACATACTTATTTACCTGTTTCATAGATTACAAAATGTATGTCAAACTGGAGACAGAGGAAACACCGTGCAATTACATGCGACAGCCTCAGTGTGTCTGATCCCACATGCTCTGTTGCTCACAGCTCCGCTGCAGCAGTGGCCAAGCTCACATTTTGTGAACATTGTTGGAAACATAGCGAGATGAAAAGGGGACAAATGATGTTGGCATTTACAAATTCATGCATATTAGCAGCATTATGATCAAATCATGGGTTATGTAAAAGCCCTGTGTATCGTGGCACCCCAACTTGAAATACTATCCAAATCCCAGCTTTGCATTTCATTCAGTTCATTTCAAAGGACTTATTACATACTCTGAAATTTGTTCACTGAGCCTTTTGTGTCTGCATTGAAAGGGACAAACGAATGGCAGGACTAAAATATCATCAAAGACAAGACTGCAGGAATGCAGAAGCCAAATGTTTGTCTCAGTTCACAGCGTAATGCAGACTCTGCTTAATAACACCCCCAAACCACTGTGAAAACAATCAGGAGTTTGTGTTGAACATCCTTTGGCACCACACTCTCTCTGTATCTACTTATAATAGAAACAGCAAAAGAAAGATGCTGTTTGCACAGTGCTTGAGGTTCGACATTAAGTTTCTTCACTTGTGTATTTGTTTTCCTACTTTTCAGAGGGATCTGTTGTATGTTTAACTCCATCATATTTTTCACAGCTTTGACTACTTATTATTGTAATGGTGAGTAGCGTTTAGTGTCAAAATCAATGGGGCTAGGTTTTGGGAAAGATTGTGGTTTGGTTTAAAATACGTATCTTGTTCAGATACATTAACTCTGTCCTGTACTGACTGAACCCTGTTAGTTCTCTGCTAACGAGCCAGTATTTTCCGGGATTTTCCAAGGCTCATCGACAACAAGTCTAATGATTCATTCAACTGAAATCACACATGTGGATAAGGGAGGTAGCACTGCTGTTAAACAATGTTGTGTTTAACGTCGTCTCTTCTCTCTACATACTGAGGGACTTTATGAGATTAACTACAATGTTACTGACACATTCAAATCAAGGCATAGTTCCAAATTACTCTTTATTCCTAAATACCTTGATTCCGTTTGCGCGGACGAGAGAGCGGGACAGGCTCATGTTGCAGGTGTCAGTAGCGGGATAAGACTAATGCTTCTCTTCTCTTTGTTGAACCGTCGCACTGACAGCTTACCAACTAATCACGCCAGAGGGAAATCTAGCTGTTGCAATATGCAAATAGTCTCAATGTGACACATGAAAACTCAGCTCAGCGTAGCAAATACACTGATCTTCTGTTGATGGCTTTCCAGCTCCAAGAGGTTTTATGAACACACAAACAAACAAAAATAATAATTATATGAACCCAAACAATTAAGTTCTTGTGGCAGACAATCATTTTCAATTTCTACCACAATGTAGTGAGTGAAATAAATGAAACCTGTTTTAATAATACAGCCCTTTTTCAAAACCTGGGTCACAGAGAAGAAAGTAACATAGAGGAGAGTATATAGAGGAACAGGAAAAGAGAGGAACCTTGAATGAATAAATGACATAAACGTAAGCAAGAGCATTCATATAATCCCAAAGGAGAAATCAAGACCTCATACCATTTGTGCAAATGTAGCAATACAAAAACAAAACGTATTTCAACAGAACCCAAAGATGTCTGAGAAAGAGAGGCATCAATACTGATGAAGCACAGTGTGTTTGACTGCAGCCTTGAACGCATGAAAAGCGATGAAAGAACCATTTGGGAAAGTTTTCTGTGTGACACCTCCAACAGGATGTCATAGATGAAAGTGTGGAGGTGGCTGAAACGCTAATCAATAACATTCTTAAAAACACGCTGCTCTGCATATTTTTTTGCTTAGTCTGTGCATAATCAAATGAACATAATCAGAGTATGCCTCGCACGCATCACGTTATTATTGAATTTTTGGTGAGCAAACATAAATGTAGCCATGTATCAAACGCTAATAAAATGCCCAGCTACAACGGAAGAACTCGATATTCCTGAAACAATGGTGTCTGCAGGAAAGCCTTCTAAGCAAAAGGCAGAGGACAGGACGGATAAGGGAGTATTTTAAAGTCAACCTCTTTTATGCGCAGTGAGCCCTAAAAGCTAACGGATGGATGGAAAGTGTAGAGAATGGGTGAGAAATAGAGTTTGGCCCGCCGCCTGATCGCCTGAGGGTCGGCAGGCAACGAGAGAGCTATGGAGGGATCAAAAGAAGAGCGCGAAGGATCAAGCGTGGAATAGATTGTCAGGAAAACCCCCTTATTTACACAGATAGCCTTGAGAGCCTATCTTGTGAAGCATTGTACCAGACTGCAGGTATCAATCCTTGGCTAAATGTGTCTGGGTTCAAGATTGTACAGCAACACGGATGTTTCTGACAGGCGTTACATGTCTTCTGAGGATTACAAGACAAGTGCTGCAGTAAACAGAGCTCACCATTGCTAATGTTCAAACACAAAGACATGAAAGGCCCGGGACAGACGGGTTAAGAAATACTGAGTATCAAAAGCTCATCCCCTCTTGGCCTGACAGTTGGCTCTGAAAAGTTTGCGGCTTTCTCCTTCGTGGAGGACAGCAGCTGGTCAACTTGGGTTTACAGCAGCATTCCATCGCTGTGAAAGGAAGGTATCAACATACATGGAAACTTCTCAAAGTACGACTAGAACGGAATCCACTAATGTTGATCAGCATGCTCAGTATTCCCCAAAATACCAGAACTTTGCTAACAAATGGCTAGCCTTGTTTTGGACTGCCTCATTAACTGTATTCCCAAGTGATAGGGATATAAATGAACCGTAATATGAATTAGTGACGTCATGGCCTCCTAACAGCTTGTAGGGTTTACTAGAAGTAGAATTTTTAGAGATTTATTAGCCTCGATTTGGGACTGGCTGATCCTAGTGGTGGGAGACGGTCCCAGGTGCTGCTGTTTACTGCAGTTGGGAAAGTTTACTTGATGTTGCCTTAGCCTTTGGTCCTCATGTTTGAAGCCTTTTCCTCCCAAGGTGACTGACATCATCATCCTCGTGGAGGCAATACTGAAGTGCAATTAGCTAAGAGTATTTAGCTATGATTTAGCTAACACAACATATGTCAGTGAACCTATGGATCAACAGCAACAGATGAATACTTGTTGACTGCCTTTAGAGGATCAGTTTATTGCACTCAAAAGATTTTGGGTGAACTATTCCTTTAAAGCAGAGCGTGATGCTCCCGTGTACTGGAAAGTTAAGATAAGCAATGGACATTCAGTAGGAAACCAAAGGAATTAGCAGGAGAAAAGGGCAATTATTTCTGCTGTCTTGTTAAATGTCTAAATGAATTAACCAACGGCTCGTCGTGAAGCCGGTTCATATTTGCATGTCCCTCCATCAGTCAACATTGAGTCTGCTATTTAATAGAACATAACGCGTTACTGGACTTGTTTGCCATTTATTCTACATTTAAAAGCCCTTCAACCAATTTCCTCACACAGATGGCACAGCAAATGTGATCAGGGATAGCTGCACAATTGTCTCTTTCACTCTGCAGCCATTTATAACCCATATCAGCAATTTTCTTGGCAAACAGAAAACACTCCAACCAAAGCAGGGGCTTATTGCATCCTCTCAGAAATCCAGTAGCTGCTATGAAATTGAATATTCTTAGGAGTCAGATGAACACTTCAGAGCTGACGAGCACATTCACTCGCCTTTGTGTTTGGTGACTTGAATTATCACTTGTGGAGTAAGAAAATCTATCATTAGTGCATTAGTGCCAGTGGAAATCAAATATTTATGTCACTTACAAAGGGCTGTGTAGGTGAATGCCGCGCACATTCGGATTACAGCAATTAAAAGTGAAGGGGTAATTATTCATCTCATATCTTTTGTTTTCTGCCACCTGCATGCTCTTGCAGCTATTGTCAGCCAGACGCCTGGAAACACTTCCCCACGGCTTTGACATTGCTTATTGCCCAATAACCATGGATCAGGCCGTTCAGTTGAATATGAATGAAGTCTCGTACAATGAGTGGCACGCCTTTACACACGAGTCAACAACACCTTGAAATGTGGGTGCTGAAGATGTGAGTGTGCTGTATTGAAAGATTTAGAATTGCTTTAGAGACATTGTGGACATAAACATACAGATAAGCCCGGCAGTCCAGAAAAAAAACTTACATTTTTCCGCTTTCCTCTCACGTCTGCTTTCCATTTCACTAATCTCTTCTGCCTCTCCTCCTTTAATGCCACACTTCTTTACAACAAAATAAATGGGCAGCGGTGGTTTTCTGATTTTCAGTACAAGTCACAAGATTATTGGCTGAGGGCAAAGAATAAAAGCACTGAAGTATTTGTCAAACAACCCAATGCCTTGAATGTTTACAGGCTTGGTTAGGTTCTATTATGTGATGCCACAAAAGAGATCTAGAGCAATGCTGATTGCAAGTTTTTCAAATTTGAGCATTAGAATGACGAATGCAAACATTTGCGATGCTGATGTTCTGATGTTCTGATGATCTCTTAGTGCTCTTACTGATAGCTATTTTCATTACTGATCCTTTTTTTTTGACAAATCAGTCGTTCGGTACATGTTTGTAGAAAATAGGCATTGCATTTCCAAAGAGCCCAATAAGGTGACGTCTCCAAATCAGCCATCAACAAACAAAACAAAAAATGCTTTTACATTTTAGAAGCTGACACAAGCAAATGTTTTGCAAATTTCAAGTACAATCAATCAATCATTATACTTTTTGTCCTTTTAAGTTAGTTTTTTGGAAGAAATGTCCAACTTTTCATTCATTCATAAATGTCCATCATTTTGAACGTCCAAACCACCTGACTTGCACGTCTTTGAACTGTGGGAGAGAAGCTGTGCTGTGTGATCTCGCTGCTGTGCGATGATGAGAGTGAGTCATTGCACGAGATTCAATAACAAACCAAAAGACAAAATGATAAACACTTACATCCAGCAAGCATTTGAACAGAAAATATGTCGCCTCATTAGAACGACTGTGACAGCGGACGAACAAAACTGACTCTGAAAAGAAGTCTCTCTCTCTCTCTCTCTCTCTCTCTCTCTCTCTCTCTCTCTCTCTCTCTCTCTCTCTCTCTCTCTCTCTCTCTCTCTCTCTCTCTCTCTCTCTCTCTCTCTCTCTCTCTCTCTCTCTCTCTCTCTCTCTCTCTCTCTCTCTCTCTCTCTCTCTCTCTCTCTCTCAGCATGGGGCTTTTAATCAAAGTTAACATGGACGGTCTAGTGTGATAGATTTCTGTCTCCATGATTGTTGGAACATCGCCACAGTTCCCTAAAATGCTTCATTTATTTTTCTGAGAGACTCACACCAGCTCAATCTTTGCAATTAATAAAAGATAACTTTTGGTGAGATCAACTTTTAAACTAAAGCTTTCGTGCATAATCTAAACTATACACGTTCAAAGTTTCTTCGGCCCATTGTAGCATCAGCAAAGTTTCATCGAACTTGCTTTTCAGACAGTGAACAAAACAGAAGATGAGTTTAGCTATTCTCTATAATAGATCACTGTCTCCGTGTGAAATTGCCTTAAATATTAGGAGGCATTTCTTTGTGAGGAAATGTCATGTTGAATTTGTTCTCTGTTGCTGAAAATCTTCTTGTAACTGCATTTCAGCAGCTGAAAGAAACACATTTGCAAAATGTCTGGTTTGAGGCTTTTTTTTTGACCGAAGTTGACTTTGTGAGGTTTCCTCATAAGATCCGACATTCTTGTCAGATGATGTAGATAAGAAGGGACAAAGATCAGCACAAATATATTTCTGCTGCAAAGGTTTCTGTGCAGCAACAACTGGTGGAGCGATTTCCTCTGCTGCTTCTTTACCTCACCCTGTCTCTCTCTCTCTTGATCTACAAGAAACATATTCAGAATGTCTGTCCGTACTTATAACTACGAAAATGATGAGCAATAAGGCGTAGGGAGGAGGTCACGGATAGGTCAAATTGGACTTTCACCGAGGAGACCATTGTTTGTGTCCTGTGTGAAAACAGAAGTCAAAGCTGACTTATTTGTCACGTAACTTTTGTACACAAGTAAGGCCACTTCGGCAGTTATTTTAACCCAAACCATGACATTTATTCCTCAACCTAACGCTGGGGCTTGCACAGGCGCACTGATCACTCCAGTTGTTGAACATTCGGAGGAAAATGCATGAAAAATATCCAAATAAATAAGACATCATATGAACCGTTGTGTGAGGATACATTGTACCTGTACACAAACTCATGATAACGGCGGGCTCATGGCTGCACAAGTATGAAGTCATCTTAGATAACAGCCCAAAAGCTGTTATTTCTCTTCCTCCTCTGTACCGTCTTCCTCTGTGAAATGTAATTCCGTGAAAGAGCAGTGGTTCATGTCCACCACCTGATGATATTAGCTTGTCTGTATGATGATATTAGCTTGTCTGTATGATGATATTAGCTTTCCCCCCCCCAGGACAGGGCCAGTAAGTGATAGTGGACTGTTTCACTGACCGAGCCTCACAGACTTACACATTGTAGAAGTCTCCTTAGTCCATATTGACTTTGTATTTACAGCTGTCATGAACTAATTTCATGCATCGCGTGGCTCTTTTTCTCAAGCTGGCTCCTGCTTGTGGGCACAATGCTGAAGAAATGCAACACAAACACTGTAGAAATGTTACAGCCTCTTCTAAAAAGTCTGTCTGGAAAAAGATTAATTGAAGTACGTACGTAAATAATGATTTCATTGCAAAAACAAATGCGAGAAAAGGCCTCAATTAAGAAGAATTAATCACACAACATGACACAGGCAGGATAGTAACAAGAACATAATACTTAATCAGTGATTCTTTTTTTTACTGCAAATTAGTCTTTAGTTCTATAAAAACTCCAATTGGATGATCAAATAGTAAGTAAACAGACACTGAAGCCACTCCTCTTTGTCCAGTAGAATGAGAATTAAAAATGGGGGTAGTCTGGGGAACTCCACCTGACTGCTAATATTAGTTCGTAGTTAATTGACATTACAGTCTCACAGCAAAGCCATCTGTTTTTCTCACACATCAGTCCATGGTAGTATGGACTATGGACGTTTTGGAACATCCCTGCCATTCATCCGCTGGATGAATGGCAGGGATGTTGAATTGGGAGACGTCAACACAAGTAATCAGTAACTAATGTACAGTCCAGATATTAAGAATAAGGGTGGGAAATATGAATATAATGTTCCATCATGGTTTACTCAACCCAAAGACCAGACAAATCAGACTTTTCAACAACACAGATGCAGAAATCTTATAAATCTAAAATGGTCCTGCTCATTGATTTGGAAAGCTGCGCTGTCAGAAACGGTAAAGCAACATTTAAATCACTGTAAGAAATATAACAAATCACTCTATTCTCACTCAAGTGCAACCTCTTTTTACTATATAATAAACTTGTTACAAATGAATTTTAGAGCAAAGAGGACATCTCTTCAAACTTTAAGGGTAAAAATGTTGTGGTTACAAATATCAGCCTAGTCGGCAGGAAAAGATGTTGCCATTGTCTGCAAACAGTGTTTAATGTCGTCTCGTAAAAGGACTCTTCTTGTGAAAGTTCCTACGATGATGAAATAAAAGTGGACAGAATAATGAAAGCCCTTCTAATGTAATAACTAATGATTCATATGACATTGATCAAAGGGACTAAGTTACTGAAAGGAAATGAGAGTGTTATAATTTAGACATTTTGACCCAATGTCTAGTTTTTCTTCTGTTCCTCTACTTCCATAAGCCTCTGTGGTAACGTCTCCTTTCACTTGCTAGCTTCCAGCTCCTCACTTTGTGGAAAATGCAGCTAAATGAAGTGTTTTGAATTAGCCCACACCATACTGAAAGACATTCAACACATACGTTCAAAAGATGCATCAGTTCATTTACTACACAGCGACTAAGCGCAGCGTGAGTGATGCTGGGATATCAGCTGTGGCGCCGGACCAAAAGCTGGAGGAGCAAAGCCACGAGCTGCATTTAAAGGGAGGAGCTGAACTGAAATTGACTGTGAAGCTGGTTTGGACCCATTAAGAGCAGCTTTGTTTTCAAAGGCATGTCCAAGTTAGTGAGGCGCTTACTAGCTTAATGTCACGTTTGATTCTAAATGGGTTGATTAAGAAGGAAATCTTCAGCTGATCCAGTTTCCATCCTTGTTGGTTTTGACGTCTTCTTTTAGGTGTTAGACGTGTGTTTGCCTTATGTTGACCCAATTAATTATAGTTAATAACTAAGTAATGGACTGAAGTCCTGTGGTGTAAAGATCCAAATTAAATGTATTTTAGGTCATGCTACTTTACTTGAAACTGCACATAAAAAAAAAACGATTGCACTTTTTACCCTTTTTTACTGTATTTATTATATGGTTGTAATTAGTACTTTTATTGTGGATGAAACATGATCAATTCTCATAGTTTAACAACATATAAAGTAGTAAGACGTACAGTAGAACAGCATGTATCCGGTAATATGGAAGTTTTTATTGGACTTTTATGGTTGTAACCCATAGAAAGCAATTAAAACATGTGTACCATGATCTACCACCAAACATGGAATCTATCATTCGTTTTGTGTGAAGTCATACCCACATTTTAATTTAACATAAAAATGATATAGATATTTAAAAATATTTATAGTTTAACCATAAAAAAATACATGAAAATTCATGTTCATGCAATAGAGAATCAGTTCCTTTTGGTTTGTGGGCAATGTGGCAAATGTAGAATTCCGTATTAATGTAATATTTAAAAACGGCCTTAATAAAAACACAAAAACAAACACTGAGGTTTAATGAAAGGCTCCCAGAGCTGAGAGTAGAGTCCTTCGACACATATATCTTCTCTTTGGCTCCAGCCTCTTCTCTAAAGCTGCTGCTCTGTCAAAGGTACCGCAGTCCGTTTAGCCCCGTCTGCTAACTCCCTTCCGGCAAATTTGCTGCCATGGCCAACTATTAGCGGTAACTCCTGTCTGCTGTGACTGTGGTGGTGGTGTGGATTGACCGCTGCAGGGCTGAGAGGTCGGGGGTCAAGGCTGGAGCAGTGCAGCGTAGGGACTCCGGGTAAGGGAGATGTGTAGCCTCGCGGACACACGCTACATGAAATGTTTATACCTCTGGCAGTCTGGAGTGATGGATAGAAAGAGAGATGTGGTGTTAGGAGGCAGCTTGGGGATTGGAACGGGTGGAGGGAAGTAGGAGGGGGGTAGATGGACAGAGATGGAGAGAGAGAGGCCGGGGTCAACAGCCTTCAAGGCAACAGATAGAAGCAGTTTCTTCAGCATCACATGTGTAAACAGCATGAAGCCAGCCTCCAAATTGTATAAAAAACAAGATAAATAGGAGAAGAAGTCTGCACCTGAGCCATTCGAGCTGTCAAAAAAAAAAAGACGAGAGCCTAAAATGTTTTGGTCCAATGGGCTTAAAGGACCAGTGGTTTTGAATGCTTTAACCCACTAACTGTATTGTATACTTTATGCATCGCAACCACACTGCATACAAAATATGGTTATACACGGACATCCATTATGCTGTTTATTTCTGTGCAATAGCTTAGTGCAAACGCATTTTGAGATCATCCAACTGCTTCTTTAAATATTGTATTTCATATTTAACTTGTGTCCCTCCCTCCAGCCAGATTCCCATTTCTCCAAACCTGCTCAAGGCAATTTACGACCCGTCCACCAAACGCCCCCTGAGTTTTCCGCCTGGCCTTGCAGCAATATCACCGACTCTGATTCCAGCCGACCCCTCCTGCCCTGCAATAAACCCTTTTCCCTCCAGTCGCAGTCACCTGACCTTCCCCGCTCACCCCCTCACCTGGTCTCACTTTCCCTCATCACCTGCTTCCCATTTCCCATAATCAGCCCCAGATGTATATTCCTGTTCATTTCCACTTCGTCAACGTTGCTATGCTACATATTGTCATGCCTCTCTCTGCACTGGGGTCCTTCCCTTGTTGCCTCACACACACACACTAACTCTGACAATGATTTGTAGTTTATGAGAATGAGTAGAAGCAACAATGCAAACGCAGCAATCCCCACATGTGGAGATATATGGGTTCCACCAGAGATATTGCAAGATATTCAAAATGCAGGCGAAGATAATGAAACGTGTTCACTGTGATGGAACATGAGAAAGGTTGTGCGTTGGCTATAATATCAGATGGTAATCGATGGTTGTAACAGTCGACATAAAACTAAAATAGTTTCATCTGCATATAAAAATAGTAAAAAAAAACATGTTAAGCATAGATGACTTGTAATTGAGAAGATACTTGAAAACACACTGGTGTGATCCTTTAACTTTCTTTGCAATCAACGTTAATTCAACTAAAACATTAATGAGGACTTACTTTGCTTCTTCAAGTCGTCCTTGTGATATTATGCCCTAACATGCAGATCTGTCTTTGAGCCAACGCACCCAATAACACACGAATGCTTTCGTCAACGCAGACGCAGTATCAAACCTGTTAATTCACACTTTCTTAGCAGTTCATGTACCGAGGGATACAGCGAGTAGGCAGTGGTATTGACACTCCTACAGAAAAACGCTCACAGACAAAAACGTTCAGCACATTTTATATTCGTAGCCGAGCAGAGCTGCGAAGAATACTGAAATATTTAAATCAAAGAGAGGTAAAGTTACTTTTGTCAGCAGCATGCTTTGTACTGCCAACATCAAACTTTTATCTTTCATAGCCGGAGGGCGGACTTAGAAAACAATATTGAGCTCCGAGGGCCGTTCAGATGTTTCCCATAGGTTCTGGTGTGTTTAGATATTCAGCCCGTCTGGTTGAGACGTTTGCAGACAAGTCTGAAGATCCAAAAGGTTAAACCCAAAAGATAAAGTGTGTGCATAGCAATTAACCCACAGAAATATTGGTGGCAACCCTAAGCGTCCCTTCAGCACGATACCAAATAACAGCTTGAGTTTTTGTCCAGATACCTGTCTTGAATATGAACACATTCTCATGTCTTTTCATAAGAAAAATGGCAGAACCATGTATACCAACATGTATGGAGTCATTTGTATATTTATAAACTTATTCTGCATTGCAGCAAACTGGATTGTCTACTTACATACACAGTGTGAATGGTGAGTAGTATCTAAAAGAAAAGAGTGGCTATGGGTGAGATATGTGATCAATTATCTATAATGGATGTCCAAAAGATGGTTTTTGTAAGCCTTGGACATTAGAAAAGTAAATACATAATGGATTCAGTGACTAACATCAAACCTGGTTTGCCTCTCAGCAGATAAGGCAACACACCATTATTGCTCTAATTAAATAACACAGCGCACTGCAGAGCTTATTGTGACATAACCTCCATTTATTATTTTAGACTGCATCATGTTTTATTAAAAGTGCTTCCATTCTAAATTGCTGTATTAGTGGTGTACAAATGTTCGCACTGTATGAAGGTAGACATTTTTTTTTTGTAAGTGTTTGTTGTGGAATGGCCTTTTGGGACCTTCCATTAGACTTCTATTTTGGAACGTACTCTCTCAGCGTTCCCTCCACCTGCACCACTAAACCCAACAAAGCTCAGGAAGAGACGCATTAACGCTGACCTGCTCACCCTTCAATCTCAACTTCATTCATGGTGAATTTGATTTTCCTTTTCACTTACTTTAAAAAAGGATGAAAATAGAGAGTAAATAGAAATTTGCCATCTGTCTTGTGGAGGAAAGCAAGAAGACGACACCACTCTAAAAGCTCTTTTCTTTCAGGTGGAACTCAAGAGTTGAGAAAAGTCAAAGCTGTGATTGAAGTCAAGGAAAAAGCATTATAGCATGTCATCCTGAGCTCACTCAGAGCTGCAAATAAAAAAATGCTTGGGCAGAGGACCACGTCTCTATACCGTTACCCAACGCACAATTGTGCGTCTGTATGAGATGCAACAGGCTTTCAACTAAACCCAAAGTAAACCCATTTGTGTCATTTTAAGACACTCGTAGCGCTGGACGTAGTATTAAGAGTCCCTTCAGGGCGGGAGGGATGGTGGTGGATGGGTCACACAAACACAGGACTTTTACTTGTGTGAAGAGAGTGTTGTGAGACGTACACTGGATGTAAGAAGTGGACGTAGTCACCGTGACGTCACCTGGTGAATAAGTCATTTTTAGGTGACCTAAATGTTAATTAACTTTCAGAAGTGAAAACACACTGTGAAAGGGTTACATTTTCAAGACGAAAGCACCTTGGTCGCAACCTGTCAATCACAAGGTAGGACGTACAACAGAGTGCATGACATAACACACATGTGGCCACCAGCCAGTGAGTCTGTAAGCTCACACTTCAAGCACTGACTGCAAGTTAGTTCACAAAACTGAGTCCTCCATGTCCAAAAACTTAAAACTGTCCTATTAATGAGACATTAACTTTGTGTGTTCTAAGATCACTGCCTCTGAAATTCACCTGTTTATGTGTTAAGCCTATTGGGACCAAGCTATATAGGGCCTTGCACTTCAAAAGGTCCTAAACAGCATGAAATTAAATAATTTCAACAACACAATTGTGTTTATACAGACGTCAGAACAAAGACCTCTTAAAGAGAATGTCGCCAAGTGTGTGTACATTTTGCTGGTAAGTGTAACATTAATTACGCCTGATCAAAGTATATCCAGCGGGGGAACGAGTGGGTGGAGAGACGAGAGGATGATGCAAGTGCTGCCTTTCATTTGCTTAAGGGACAACTGCAAAGAAAGACGCACCCTGCAGCCCCAATGCCCTGTCCTAATGTCATCATCATCACGGTGTGAGCAGACAGAAGAGAAAACAGAGGGAAAGAGACTCTACCGCAGGAAAAGTTTGCCGTCTTCACAGATTCTTTGGTGTAAACTTTAATGCAAAGTCAGGTACAACAAAAACACAAGTTTGAGTGCTACTTTGAGATAAATCCAACTGCCTGTAGCATCATTTGCATTATAGTCATGTTTGGTCTCTGAAGTTTTAAAGTTCTTTTTGAAACTGGCAGAAATTGGTTATTCTGGTTCTTAGTGTATATATACATTTTTTTTAGCAAATTATGATAACAATGTTACTGACACCTTATTATGAAAACCCAACCATATTTGTTATTTGTATCACATTCCTTGCACAGCATTGCACTGGAACAACAATGTTTATCAAGCTGCATGCAGCTTCGTTCACGATATTAATGCATTCTCATCCCAGCTGCTCGACGGAGTCATGGTATAAATTCAAAGTGTTCTCTCTGCAGTTCAGTTTATTTACGCGGCCTGAAATCCTGTTTATAAATGGACTTAACCGGTGCACAGTGTCAACTGTTTCTAAAGCACAATATACAGTACATGTATTTTGAGATGGTCACTGTTTCAGAGTCGTCGATCATAAAGTCAATCATTCCACATGACATGGCTGAACAACATAGGTTATAGCTGATTGGGAATGAGGTGCCAGGAATAATGCCTCTGTTCAGCCCCCACAGCAAACGTTTACGAGTGTAAACATAGTTCAATGAATGAAAATGAACCTGAAACCATTCTGTCACTTGAAAGTGAAGGTGTTGGAAGAAAGGGACCTCACTCCCACAGGTGTGATTCATTGTCTATAGTGCTCCAGACCCCAGGGTGTAAATGCTGACATGCACAGTTTTTGTTGGCACATCGTGTGTTTGGATGTTATATCAGGCCCTGAAGGAGTCTGACTACAGTTTAATAAGACACAGGATCATGTTTTGCTGTTCTTCAATGTCAGCGTGTGTGCTTGTTACACACTATACTACACCCTTTTTGTCATAATACATTCCATAACCCTTAACCTAACCCATGACAACATGCCAAGCCTAACTTAAAGTTAACCAAATTCTAAGCATAGCCCGAAAACATTAAGTCTTAAGCCTCAAACTGCCCTCAAAGAGGCGAGTACCAGAAAAAAATGCCCTCGCTCTCAACGGAACGAAACCTCTAATTCATGGCTGTTCAAACTACAGCAAGCAGGCCAAGCAGTTCAGTAGGTAAACATGGCAGAACCGAAAAGCTGGTAGATAGCGAGTGAGTGCTGAAATGAACGTTGGGAAAATTAGTTATTTTTCACAGTGGAAGTGTGTTTTCAAGGAATCCATTGAGGTGATAAAAGAGTATAATTTTAGAAGACACTAAACAGCAGTACTTTGTACACTGTCACGTGGGGTTTTCTGGTGTAGAAACACTGCAGTGTAAGAGGTTAAAAACTATGCATTTACTGTTCTTTGCCCAGTGTCTTCTTATATGTTTCATAATCATAACATTTTTGCCACCCCAGCTCTAATTCATCCTCACAAAGATAGAAATACAAGAGTAACCGTGTGTGTATACGTGCGAGTGAGACTCTCACTGGAGGACATGTAACAGCTCCCTCCAGTCACCCTTCCACATGTACCGATGACAGAAGAACGGACACACACACACTCTGACAGTGTCAGCAGGGTTTCTGCTGTTTCACACCGCTGCTGAAAGGTCTGATGAAACACTGAGGAAACTTAAGATGGATGACATGAGCCTGTAAACGTAGGGGTCTCATTGTATACTCCACTTTCTGTACTAAGCAACTAGCAGGAGAGGTGATAGCCTATTTTATTAAAGCTGAAAATGCAGCAAAAGTGAAGGAGCATTTTGAGATTGTATTGTTGTTTATTTGGGTTGAAAATATAATTGACAGACCAGGTAACATATAATATGAATATAAGTTTGGATGGCGACGAGACTGTCAACTGTAGAGGTGCGCCGAGATACAAACAAGACATTCTCACTCCAACTCGTCACATATGACGACTTAGCCGGTGGCCTTAAGCTTCAAACTGCGATGCACTAGGTACCCCTCCAGAGTGAGTTTTGGTGTTGTCAGGTGTGTTTCTCCTTGTTTCACGCATGGTGGCTTTTCAAAAGAGCCTTTTCGTCTCAAGAGACGAAATGTTAAAGTTTACTTTCAGTTTTGCACAGGACGGTGTTCTCTGCAGCACAGCCGTCTCTGCAGACTATCACGCTTTTCATATTGCGTCAGTTGATCTGAGCGTCTAATAATGCCGTGGGTGGGTTTACATTGGAGTTAATTGAAAACTGAGTCCGTATCAGACGCTGTTGGGCCCTGATTAAGCGTCGGTATTTGACAATTTGGGGAGTGAGACTGGGTTACGTTAGTATGCCATTTTTTAGCCATTGTTAAAGTGGTGCAGAGCGAATCCTGGTTGGTTCGGTGGTGCAGTCAGACCAGCTTTCACTTCCCATTCATTTCTTTAAGTAAATTGGGCGAGGCACCTTCACTGCACAATTTTGAGGCTCTCCAATGTCCAGCCAGTTTAAGAAAAAAGTGCGAGAAGAAGGGATGCTGCGTGGCAGAGGTTAATGACAATGACATGTTTGATAAAATGCTGTATTATTCCTGACTTTGAGGACTGCTGTTTTAGTACATGAACGCATTACATTGTACAGAGGTTTCTGTCTCTCTGGTCTTTCCATGTCATGATGAACATGTACATGGTTGCATAGAGACCGTAGGCCTTGACTCCAAGTGTGTGTGAGTGTGTGTGTGTGTGTCTCGTCACACCTGTGCTTAAAATAAACCAGGTGCAATAAGTGTGTTCAGAGAGCCTGTTGAATGCATAATAGCGGGTTGTGTGTGTGTGTGTGTGTGCAGAGTTTTTTGTGTAGTTTATTAACAGCAGTGGAGCTCTTCAGTCACCGCTGAAAGGCTGCTGCCTGTCTCATTAGAGCAGCACACAGTGCGAGTGTTGTGAGTGTGTGCATGTTGGCAATGCCACGATGTGTGTGTGCTCTCTTGCATCTTCATTGGGGTTGAAAAACGCTCCAAATGCAAATCTGCGCGGAAACGACGCCAATCGTAATAAAAACGCCAACATTTTCAACCGCCATTATTCATCTCCTCTTTATTTCCCTCTTCCATCGATGAATGACTGCAACCCGACTCATCTGTTCTGTTTGGAGTCCTGGCAGGAGGGAGCGATGGAAAAAGACAGAAAAGCGTGAAAAGGGCACGCAGTGAGCCGACGACAGCCAGTAAAAGAGGGATGCTGGAGATGTTCAATTAAGCTTTCCCTTTTGTCCGGGCACCCGGTGGTTCGTTAATCTAGAGGAGATAAATATTATACAGCATTGGCTCCATTCATCCTGCAAAATCAATTCTCTCTTCCCCCTACTTTATCCCCTCCTTCTCTCACTTCTCATTCACTTATTCAACAGAAGAAAAAAAAGTGCCAGAGAAAATGAATTGCTGCCTTTATAATAAGTGGTCCTAATGCAGATGAATGGTGCTCGATCTCAGAGCAGTGAAGCCTCTCACCCGTCTGCCACCTAGTTTCATTTAGCCCAATAATAAACAGCAAGCGCGACTGAAAGCAATCTCCCAGTGCTTCGGTCCTTATATATATATATATGTCATACTGTTGCCTGGAGCCTAGTCCAGGCCTCACTGTAGCATGGGAAAAAATGTATCAGCTTGTGGTAAATATTAGTTTAATACTATAAAATAATTAAATGAATGCTGAGAATAAAACGAATTGACTCACGTCTGTGGCTCTGGAGAAGCTTTGTGAAATCTGAAAAATGACTCAAGGGGCATCACTTGACTAATCAGAGGTAAAGGTTGTAAGACGACATTAGAAAGCTTGTATTGGTGGTCGGTGGTTCCATCCCCGGCCCCTGCAAACATGGCAAAGTGTGTGAATTTTCATCGCTCCTGATGAGCAGGTGGCACCTTGTAAGGCAGCCTCTGACACCAGAGTGTGTGAATGCTGGTGCCGTAAAGCGCTTTGAGTGCTCGCTACGACTAGACAAGTGTTATAGGCAGTCCATTTACCATTACAAACTGGAGGCTTGGAGTTTGAGAGGTTTAGGCATTTACCAGAAGTTGTTGTATTCTTTAATTATCCGAGTTAATCCAGTAACATGTTGAGAACCATTTACAATATATTTGACTGTATGTAAGACACATTAACTTGGTTTGCTTTTAATCTGTCATATAACAATTCCAACAGAACACGCATTGCAAAATGTAAACAATACCAAAAAGATGACAGCTATCATAAAGCGTGGGATGTGGACACACAGACAAAAAAAAAAATTTAAAAATGAAATCGTTTTGAACAAAATTCAAACAAGCAACAAGTAAAAGCAGCAGTGAGGTCAATAATTATTTAAAGCTACTACGAGGAAGTGTTTCCCAGTGTACTGCAGCCGGGTCAATCAGTACGCCAGCAGTCCTGGGTCATGGTTCTCCTGTGCCTCCCTTCCCTCCAGCGGGACCAACAATATGGCCCAGGTCTCCAGCAGGACCGGCGAGGTTAAGCTCTGCTCCTGGCGCTGCTGCCGAGCTCGAAGCTCTCCATCTCCCGCCGGAGCTCCGACTGCAGGTCAAAGACGGCAGCAAAGCTGGAGCCGGGTCCGTCCGCGGCAGGCTCGTTGCTGCCGGAGGCTCCGCTGGAGTCTGACCTGAAGGAGTTGCTGGTGAACCTTCGTGCCGTAAATTGTTTCATCTGATTTCTTTAGGGATCGGACCCGAGGACAAGCATTTTGAATTTCCATATAGAAATAACCAATCTCAGGATGAATCCAGTCATTTATATTTTCAGCAAAAGTCAAATATTTGTTTCCTCTGAAGAATCCCAATATTTTTTTTTCTGTTATGTGTGTTGATGAATTGTATCATGTATGGGTTGCTTAAAAGTTTAAACAACGATTTAGATGGATTCAATTTGAGATGTATCTCTAGGATCTCACCAGTACAATGGAGGTGAATGGAATTGAATTTGTGGTGCAAAGAAAGAAATTACATTTACAGAATGTAACAGAAGTAACTTTCCCGTGACAATGCCATTGTTACTCTGGACAATCCACATCCTTAGAACAAACTGTCCATAGCTTTCGTTTTATTAGCTACTTTCTTCTGAAGAAATGAAAACTGTCGACAGTGTAATCTGTACAAACCGGCCCGGTCTACCCAACCTCCATTAGACAAGGGCTCCCCCGTCCTTACAAATCACAGTTTAACCCCTGGTTTCAGCTACACTTTCAGGTCATTGTTTTGGTTTTCTGGCCCATTACTTTACATTACTGTATCCGTTCACTGTCAGTCCTCTTATCAGTGTTTCCAGCAGCAGCAGGCAGCTTGTTTCAGCGAAAAAGCTCAGAAAATCCAATACGCCACCTGTCCAGCATCAAACCGCAGACCGACGCACTAAGCGACTAGCTGGTGAAGAAATTGGAGCATTAAGCAACTAATGAGCAAGATATTTTCCCTCAGGACTTAGTAAGAGGCCAAACATGGAGCTAAAAGGAGAGTGAACATTGGACTGATTACGTTTGCCAGTTCACCAGAAATGTGTCTCCGAATGAAAACTAATGTTGTGCTGGATGTGAGTGTGTGTGTTTGTCCCATATGCAAACCTGGTCAACATGTTAGCACCTCTACCACCTACCCACAGTGGATCCACGCTCCTTCACAAAGGCACACGTGTGCCGTTATACAATCAAGAGTGTTTACACAGATACAGAACACCCACGACAGCCGGTTCAATATCCATTGAGTGAATGTGAGGTGAGGCCAAGGTGAGAGGAAGACGAGTTCACAGAGACAAACATACAAGCGCACAGGTACGCTCCTGAAACACATCCATGACTACTGACTTAGAAAACAAAACAGACTCATGCTTGGTTTGTAAGTCAAGTAATAACCTTTTAGCACAAAAACCTGGGATACATTAGGAAACCTTTCATTGCCGCTTATGAATTCCTGGAAGCTTTTTGGACGAGCTGTACTTCAACACATGACAAGTTACATACACATGCATCGATGCACATGTGATGCTGACATATGGATCTTACATTTTTATCACACAAGCCCATGAACAGACGCACCATAGTTGATAAGATGCAATGGGTGTTTATGATAGGCCCACAAACACATGGACACATGTATGAACCAGATACACACCGACACAAACAGACCTATGCATGTATGTAACAGATACACACCCACACAAACATATGGACACATGTATGTAACAAACACTCAGTGAGTAGACGTCATGCAGATACACAGATTCACGCATCTTACAGACTAACACGCCTCACAAAGGACAGCTGTTCTGCAACTTCCTGTCCATCACAATAAAAGCTAATGTGGGACTGCCATGTGCTTAGAAAGACAATTCGCAAAACAATGTTTGGTTTCACACAAATTACAGAAATAGGCAAACTTAAAATGCACAATGCATCAAAGCCAATCAAATCACGAATCAATTTAAATTTGTATGCAATCGACCCATCGCTTGTATACATTTCCGTTGTGGCTTGGCAACCCTGTCTACTGCAGAATTGCGTTCTCATACAACTTATTAGCTTTCTCAATTATGTTTCAAGGGAAAGAAAAGCTCTCCCAGATGATGGTCGCGGTTTTAAACACACGTGGTGAACATTGTAAATTGTAATAAAACAAAAACGCAGCAAAATGAGTTGGTTACGTTTTGTACAGAGACATCATTGGCTTAAAAATAATCATGTTGCTTAAGTAACACGAACAGCGGTCTCCTGTGTTCCTTTGACCCTCCCCCGCCCCGCGATCATTTTGTGTGAATTATTAGTATAGTCTTTATTTAAAGCGCACAACGCATTGAAATGAAGAGGATTACAATATTTGCATTTGGTCATTTTCAAGAATAGACTGTATCCAGCATGATGTAAGTTGTGCATCATTGCACACGTGCATGCTTGAACACGCAGGACATTTTTTTCACAGTGCACAAAAACTTGAAGTTTATTTCAAGGCTGAGTGCAGGTGAAAAGAAAGACAAGGGCATACAGATATGGAGCATGTTCTATAGCCCTCAATGACTCACCTCACCTCTGAACTTTTGCCTCTTTTTCTACTTCTCTCTCAGTCCTTTGCTCCTCTTCAGACACTTTTTCACCTCATTTCCATTCATCTTCTCTCCTTCTTTGTCTTTTCCATTATGCACTTCCACTCTCTAATCTACCTTCTAAACCACTTCTTAGTCTTACTTTTCACCTTTTTCACCCTTTTCTCATTATCTCCTCCCGTCTTACCTCCCCGCTTCATTCCTTTCCCTCCTCTTTCCCTCTCTCCTCACGGCCTCTGGTGTTTGCTCTCCTATTATCTTCCTTCATTTGACCTTTTTTCGCTCAGCGGAGGCTGCGCGGTGACTAATTACCCGTGTCAACACAACTTTACATTATTGACACACTAGCATACAGTGCCTCTGGCTACTATTCTCGCCTCCATTTGCTGGGAAGGGTCAGCGAGGTTTTGGGGTCATTTTGCATCTTTGTTGGAGGTAAAGGACGAAGAGAAAGAGGTGAATAAGTCCATAATGGATACCATGCATTAAATATAATGATTTGTTGTTAACATTGTATGACTATAGCCTTTGCCTCAGCAACTGTTTGTCATTGAATACACTTGTTTGCTACAGGTTTTGTTGCATCAGTATTACTGTATAGCCGCACTGTGTGTCTATCGAACATTATCCTTACATTTGTGTCACAGCACCTGATTTTCTGAAGATATATTGTTCAAGAACCAGAAGGTCATTTAACCACTGTCATTATATAATTCATATCCCAAGTTATCACTCTGTTTCTGTATCTTTTTTTTAACATTACAATAAGAGCAAGCAGATATGCATTTCTTTTTGTGTGGATGAGTAATAAGAGTCACAATTTTAACAGATTTAAATCTTGACTTTTTCTTTCTATCAGAAATATTTTAGATCCAGATGGACTGAAGCGTCAGGGATGCTCAAATCCCCTTCGAACCATTTGGGTGCTAAAGTCCTGCATTTTAGAGGTTGCCTATCCTTCAGAGGAACAGATGCTGAGCTGTGTGACTTGAATGTAATGATAATACATGAGCGGTGCGAGTGTGGGGCACTTTGTTCATTCAAACTGTGGAACTTCTTATTCCGGTGATTTTAATGAACCACAGAATCATTCATTGGATGGCGAGTTTGTGGCTATATATACCAGATTACTGTTTGGCATCTGATGACTGCAACCAGCCGCGTCCTGACCGACTGTTTAATACAGAACAGATGTTTATTCCCAGAATATATTTCAGTTAATGGTCGACGGAATGTATCACGTTATCTTATGTTCATTCTCCACATATAGAACATTTGCCCAGTGAAATAAAACGTTAATATATGTCTCTACAAAAAGCAAAGAAGAAAAAGAGGGCTAACAATAAAGAGAATGGAAGAACAGAGGAGCCGTTTCACATTTGGAGAGGTGTAAATGATGTTGAGAGGAGTGCTGGCTTTGATGTCTGTGAACCGGTGGAGACATCCACAAGAGGCATTTATAATGTTCTGTATTTTTAGCTCTGCTTTAAAATGAGCTAAGCTCAAGCTTTCCTTTCAACATTTGAGGGGACACATAATAAGCGGGGGTCTGGAGGTTTACCCCCAGGATATTTTGAGTGTCAAACACTTCCTTTCCTGCATTCCCGTGAATTTGTATGCATCAATTTAAGATGGATATGTCTATATTTATTTAAAGGAAAACACAAAATTCAAAAAGGAATTGAATACACTAGGGCTCTCAGGCATTCTGTTTTCCTTTCAAATATGTATTCTCCTGGCGATCAAGTTCCCTCAAGTAATGTTATCTCTGCTGAGTCAACACACACAGGCTACCTACAGGTCGGCCTAGTGCTGCCAGCTGTGTCGCGTTGCGTATCGGATCCATCTCTACTGTAAGCAGGGGGTGGGAGCGGAGAGGGAACCGGCAGACCCTGAATCTGCACTCTCCATTAACATAGTCAGCAGCTGTGAAAGGGCAGCGCGCGGGCCGCCTGGAGATTTATCAGAATGTCACCGTACGCCACATTAGCCCCTCACACCACACGCACTTCTGCAGCCACGACACTGGCTACGCTGGTGAATCCAGGGTGGAAGTGATCTGTCAGACTCACTCCAACAAGTCACACAGGTCTCGCAAGAGGGTGTGTGTGTGTGTGTGCAGGATGTGTGATACGTACATTTTTCAAGAGCCTAAATTTCCATGTGCATGTACTCAGCTGCACAACTGTAGGCTTTGTTTTTCTGCCCCGAGTTGCTTGACTAAAAGACAAATAAAGGTCCACCAACACCTGCGTTTCCACCCTGAAAGCAGCCTTCAGCACATCAAAGACGTCTGGCTTGTGCTCTGCAGCCTTCTTAAATGATTAACCACTCTCTTTAATCTCTCTCTCACACACACACATACACACACACACACACACACACACACACACGCGTACAAACCTTTCGGCGGCATCAGTGATTTCAACTGTATCAGTGCCACGATCAAAAATGAATGCGTGTCAGAGGGATGCTGCAACGTCTTCTTAAGATGCTTTAATTCCAACTTCATGTTCGAAGATCACAACCTTTAAATGTTTTACATTAACTTGATGAGGGATGCAGCGTTTTGCTTTTAAGGAAAACAAACACCAAAAGGATTACGCAGTTTTGGTTTTATTTAATGCCTTGCGCATTGTTTCACTTTGACGTGTTAAACCTCACGTGTCGGAGCGTGTCACGTGTTAACTGCCCTTCAAAAAGGCTTCGTTTTACATTTTTTACTTTGCTGCAGCTGTACAGATGCACTCTGGACTGTGAGACTCACACATCTAGATCTTGACTCTACCTCTTAAATACACTGAGTTAATGTGCCTTAACCAGCCGCTCCATCGAGCAAAGCCCCTCTGGTTACAGTGACTAACAACATTTTAAATGTGCAGTACTCCTGGGTCATTAAGTCTGAGGACCTACATTTGAGCATATGTTTAAGAAAGTATGGTGCAAAGTGAGCTTGACTAAGACAATACAGCCCCAGAGACAGCAAAGTAGTGTGCTGTGTAAGTGCCGGCCACTGACGCATGCTGACCAGTACAATGTGCAAAAAACAGATGTATACACTATGTTTCATCATATATGAGGCTTAGAAATAATCAAATTATAATAATGTATTTGTCAAGATAAGCTTTTCCTCTACTTCTGCTTTCCGTTTATTCAGAAATGTGTAACATCCTCTCTGGCATATCATTATTTTCTCCAATTGGTTGATGCTGCAATTATTTTCAAATACCTTTTTTAATTATTTTTATACTGGAACAGTCCGGTCTTCTGTTTAGGGAGAGATTTAACAGAGTGGCTTCATCTTTCACCCGCTGGTTGTATAAGGCTCACTTTTAATTGGCTTCATTGATTGTATTTGTGTGGATTTTATTTCCATGGTGGACACTTCAGTAAGTGGGAGATATCGTAGCTGTCAGAAATTGCTGATATGATTTCAATATGGAAGTTGATGTGACCGTTCTTTCCCCCACTCCACATCATCAGGGACTCCAGAGGATCAGATCTTTATTGGCCAACAACAGCAGTACCAAAGAGTGTCAGTCAGTATTGGTCAGAATAAGCAGCTGGTAACACAGACACCATTGATAACGAAAACAGAATCACAGCCAACCGTTTGGATTGTATGGCACTGTTTAAAATGCAAATCTGGTGCTCCTCACAGCGAGGGGTCAACGTCATTCAATAATGTATTCAGTCTCAAATAATATGGTAATCAAGTTGTATAGAGAGTACAGGTCTTCCACTGAGTGCAACAAGCTGGAAGTGGATATGTCGCTTACAATTGAAACCCTGATTGTTATAATGGCATCAAAATGACTGCAATTTATTAAAAAAATGAAGGAACAAAAGCAGAAAGGATTACATCATATCAATGATTGCAAGAGTTTCCAATCAAATCAACCACAATGAAACATTTAGCTCGTACTCAAATGGAAATGCTGTGCTGGCTTACACCAATTTGAAGAGGATTTTTATGAGGATAATAATACCTTTATGTTTCATTCTTTTACGGCTGTGTAAAGCACAGCTTTTCTTTGCAAAATTATGATTGTTTTATAGAAATATCAGACTTAAAAGGTAAAATATGCAACAATTTCCTAAAAAAAACAATACAAACCTGACTTTTGACCCCACTGAGTGTGTGGCGGTGTCTGTAAGAGTCCCTGCCCTCTGTCTGTATTTTCTCTTTCTCATTACTTTGCTCTGTTCGGGACTCTTCTGGGCCTCAGTAAACGGCATTTGGAGCCTAACGTGGAGCAAACAGCAACCGACAATGTGACTGTATTATACCTTTTAACACATTTGTGAAATTGTAATATGTAACAGTTAAATGTGATTTGTTTGTTGATAGCAGAAATAATTGTTGACATGAGGGAGGCACTAATTGCTGTCAGAGAAATGTCATGCTTATTATCTACTGAGCTGGTATCTGTCGAGAAAAGAGTTTCTCAACGTGATTTGTCCCGGTACAGATCGGACAGCACGCTGCTATTTCACACCAAGTGAGCTGGATGGTGTGAAACAACCCTCTGCTTTATGTCAGTGTGCATTAAGTCAGTTATATAGACCAGTTGAGCTTAAACTCGTCAATTTGAGAACGTACACGCTGCCAACGCTGTCAATACTGCAACAACAGCGTGGGTTGGTGGTAAATTTGTCATCGCATGATCCATAGATATCCGAGCTGTTCTCGCCTACGCAGTCATGTGGGAGGAACAGGGCAGTTATGAATGACACCTTTAGGCTCCGTTATTTTTCTCTCTCTCGGAACAACTGTGTCCATCACTTCTCTCTCAGTTCTTCTCAGCTTTAAAGAGGGGTCTGTGCACAGAATCACCATCCAGAGGATGCTTTTAGTCAGAGTACTCCGAGTGGATAAGTGCAGTTGTCTTAAGTAGATCTGTCTCCACTAAAGTTGTTTAGACTTCATTTCTCAGCCTTAAACTAAGCCTCACCCAGAGAGTCCATATTTATTTTAACATCTTAAATTTGCATTTATTAACCAAACAGAAACTATGGAGTAGATAAGCAGCCAAGCTATGGGTTAACGTCTTCCATATGATTGGAGGAAGCAACTTGTTAACATTTGTTGATATGACTCGCTATTTTGTTCATGTGATGAAGCTCCAGCATCTCAAAATGTAGATGTAGGCTTCAAGACCAACACTTTCTCACTACCAACTCATCAAATACTGAGGCTAGGTCAGTGGCCCTATACGCTGCAATTATGCTCGTTTTATGCAGAGTGTATTTTCAAAATAAACTTCTGTGTTCACAGGAAGTTGATCAGTGGCCCTAATCTTCAAACTATGACACTCTATGTACCCCTCTAGTGTCAATTTTGGACAAGACAGAGACGGCGTGTCTATACACTTCTTTTTTTTTTCTTTACAGGAAGTACTTTATACTATGTCTAAGAATACGTCTAATAATGGTGCGAGTGGGTTAATGTTAATGACTTAGTTGAAAGCCTGGTGCGATGCATACAGATGCTAAAGGGGGCCTCCGTCGATATCAGGCACCGAGGGCCTCCGACTAAGTTGAAGTATTTGACGAGTTGGGAGTGATAACAGGTTGGTCAAACAGCTTTGCTTTAAAAAAGAAGCTTTACCAAATGTAACATCCCAAAACACGAATAATAAGGAAACGTGGATGTTTGGTGGCTTTTGAATCCTGTGCTTCAGCACTGATTTCCCGGGCAGTTAATTTATTTAAAATAAAATAAAGATCATGTGCTCTGGTAGACCGATCTTGTGTCAAAATCTAGTTTTGAGCTTTTATTATTTTAGTCGTACAATTGTGTTTAACTGACATGCCAAAACAAATAAGCTGCCAGGTGTAGTCTGCTCTGGGCTGTGCTTGTTAGGACCCCATTGCTGTGCTGATCCTGCCGTGTAGTGATTCGAAGGACTGAAAGGTAGGCCATTTCACTTCAAAGGGTTCTTTCTGTACAGCAGAGAGTTTATTAAGGTGGGATTCTGCTAGCTGGTTCTAAAGGGAAGAACAAAGGCGGGAGAGACCTGGGAAATGTATATTTCAACAGGTTATGAACTTGTGATCGTACTACCTGATAGAGAGCAATTTAAGCATCGGCACCTACTGTGAATAAGGAGAATATCTCTGCGGTTCTGTAGGTTCTTGCTGCTGGGCGTCATTCAAATGGTGTTGCTCATACCTCTGCAAAGGTTCGCGATCCAAGCACTTTGAAATGCGTTGAATGGCCCCAGGCTACTGGACATCGGGAGGCGTTTGACTTGTCTCGGTCGGGATATCGACCATCGGGTTGGGTCAACTCAGCAACACTGTGCTGCCTTTCATCCATCTTCCAACCTTCCTCTGGTCCCCTCCTCTGCTGCAGAAATGTAAAGAGAATGAAAAACGATTAAACTGTAGGCCTTTTCTTAACTGCTGTGAAAAACTGGATGTTACGTATTTTTCTGCTCCTCAGACAAACCAGTTTGATCAAGTGACAGTAACTCGAACCAAGTGATTTCTCAAAGTTTGACAGCCAGGACTCTCATACCCTCTCTTTTGATCAGCAAAGTTTAATTTGATCTTTTCAGAGCTTTCAAGTGTTGGCAGAGACAGTATAGCACCTACTCCCATTTGATTCCACCAAAAAAAAACATGTGAAATAGGTGTTTAAAAGTCAATATTGTTCACAATACTGTTGGTACAAGTGGTATTTTGTCAACTTGCCACACAAGCCGTCAAGTTGGCATTAGCTGCCTTTGCCAACATGTGTGCCAAGCTGAGATGAAGTGCAAACCATGCACACCATCCTCAAACTAGCACTGCTCCTGTCATATTTTTTTAGCACAAATTGTATGTTTATACTGTACAACTTGTATGGAATTTGGGTACAGTCCTATATGTAATCCTGCCAAACTCCTCTCTCCACTGTAGCAAGACAGGGAATCTTTGCAAAGTGTTGAAAAACGCCACAGCCAGAGTCAGATATAACTGACTCACCAAGTCACTCTTGACTTTTTTGCAATGAAAGTTGTTCATGAACTTTTCCCTTTTTAAATACCTCAGTGTTTACGGTTTCATTTCCCCCAATACCTGTGGCAATGGAGGTAAAACCTGCACCAAAGAAGGAAAGGATAACAGATGATGGAATGTATGGATGGAGAAATGGGGGACAGGGTAATCCTGTTAGCCAGCTAATCGTCGTGGACACAAGGTCTGGGGACGCAGAATGTTAGACACATGAATCTGCACCCTCAGCATCACCGCTGAGTGTGTGTGTGTGTGTGTGTTTCTGGAAGGGAGGGGTCTGGATATCCATTACCCATTATCATCCGGGGCTCTTGGGGATTACTGTGAATAAAGAAGGAGAGAGAGGGAGAGAGAGGGAGAGAGAAAAGGAGAGAATGGGGACTTAGCCTTATATCCTGCAGCTTTTTGCTCTGCTGTCCAGCTCACCACACAATCATTTGGCTGACGGCGAGGCTTAGAAGGAAGGAATGCTGTAGGGCGTGTTGTACGGTTGAAACGGTAATTGAAAACTTGATTAAAATGTTTAATACATTTGCAGTATGCTTGCAGTCAGAAAAGCCATCTCAATGTTCTCCATCTAATCCAATCTGTCAAATTGTATAGGCCAACTGCAACAAGTTCCACCAACAATGACATTCGTCAGCAGTAGTGGAAATGCTGTATCATAAGTTTCTATATTTGTCATGAAGCATAGAAATAATTGGCAGCAGATGGTAGTAGTCTTCAACTGGAGGAGTCATCAACATAAAACAAGTCCTCATACTGTTAGTGTCAGTCAGGGCCTTTTTGCTGATCTGTTGCTGCTGATTAGTCAGACAAACACACACCAGCATAAGTGTTATTCAAGTTCAAAGGTGCTGCAAACACAATTTGCCATGTAAAGATATAGTGGATTAATGTCCACCTGAGCAGAGAACGAAGTCGCTCTCCATCTGTGTGTGTGTTGATATAGCCGGGCCAGTTGCTGGTGATTTTAGTGCATGTATGTGCATGTGAGGGTGCCCCCTCTCTGTAGCTCACAGCCGCTGCTCTGCAATGCTTTCATACGAGGTTTAAAGCATATAACGTCGTAACCGTATGCTATGAGCTGAAAGGCTCGCTGTCGCCATGTTGAGAGGCAATCAAAATGCTCCCAACCCTGTATCGTGCACGTTTAAATGTAAAGAGGAAGAGGAAGATTTTTCTTAAGGGAGCAGATGTTGAGAGTCCCTTAAAAAATAAAAACTTTGTCAACTGAGCAAACGGACAATATGTGTGTGTGTGTGTGTGTGTGTGTGTGTGTGTGTGTGTGTGTGTGTGTGTGTGTGTGTGTGTGTGTGTGTGTGTGTGTGTGTGTGTGTGTGTGTGTGTGTGTGTGTGTGCGTGTGTGTGTGCGTGTGTGTGTGTGTGTGTGCAAGGTAGAAAAAAGAAGTTAGAAAAAGTTCAAAAAGAAAATATTCTTTGTTGTGAGCATCATTTGGGATATATCGTCATCTCAATTAAAAGAGAGAGAACCACGTGTTTTTGCAAACATAAATAATGACTGCTCTCGCTCAGTTGCAAAGGCCATAGTAATTTAAAATTGTTACAGTAGCCTATATGTCAAAAATGAATACAGTTCGCCTCTGTAGACTCAAGGTGACAACACGTCCCCCACCAACATATGTTTTTTCTTTTAAACCTGAAAACCATCTTTGTCCCACTCTTGTCCTTGTCTTTATAAACGTAACCACACATTAACATTCATATTAGTCACTTTTGGTGCAGTTCTGTCACTCATTTTGAAATACATCATTTAGAGGACCTAAAACCAACATTGATTGTTTGTTGTAAACGGTTACACCAGTGAACCCTGGTGTGAAAGACCCGACCATCCATCCTGTCCTTCCACAAGAGAGTTTTTACACTGGTGACAAAACATCATGCCATTTCCTCTTTTTAGCCACGCTGTTGCTGTAGGGATGGCAATGCCGGCCTGTCAACCACTTCGGTCCAGACTGAATTATCTTGACACTAATAGCCATGCAATTTGGTCCAGATATTGATGTCTCCCTCAGGATGAATTGTAATCACTTTGGTGATCTCCTTACTCTGATCTAGCATCATCATCAGATCAAAATTTCAATTTGTGCAATACTTAGGTTTATGACTAAATACCTGCAAAACTAATGACATTCCCATCAGCCTGAGCTGTGCCTCGTCTTTAGGGGACTAATTAGCAAATGTTAGCATGCTAACAAACTAAACTGAGATAGCATGTTAGCATGCTGACATTAGCATTTAGCTCATAGCACCACTTAGCCTTAGTACAGTCTTACAGAGCTGCTAGCGTGGCTGTAGACTTTTGGTTTTCTTTAAACTACTGCTTTCTTTTTTCTGGACCCAACAATCACCATTTCCATAACTGCATCAAGTTACAATTGTCAGGAAAAATTGTCTCCTAAACAGGATGAGAACAGCTGAACAGGCTTGTTTTTTTATACATTATGTAATTAAGGATTTATGCTTTTGCTTATCCCTCCGAGACATACATGAGGTCAGAGTGCAGTCAGGCAAGAACATTAGAGTTCAGCACTGCACTCAAGGACACGCTAACACAAATTAATACCTTTAGTGACCTGACAGTTCACATTATCAGTCTAATTCTGCCAGTGCAGTATGTTTCCTCTTAAATAACACTATCTGTTCTGTCGTAAATCATGTCCACATCGCCATTCCGTAGGCATAACCCTCAGTGAGTGACGTCCTGCATCTGTTCCAGCTGGTAACATCAAGGACACACACACACACCTACACACACCCACACACACACACAGAGACCGGACAAAGACTTTTAAACAGTGTTTGTATCAAACCTCAAGTTATTCCAAAAGCGGGAATATCATTTGAATAAATGAATAGTTACTCACTGCTGTTCAGCATAGCAGTTCATGCACATAAACAAAATTACATTCATATTTCATGTGTTTGAGGTACCATGTGCTTAACGTACCATATTGCAGATTTCAATCAGTCTGCAGGTTATGCAGCACAATAGTTAGAACAGTAGACACCGAAATAGTGTGTTTACAGCATGTGTGTAAATGTGGACGCAGGCCAGATGTTTCC
Source organism: Anarhichas minor (assembly GCF_050575085.1). Lineage (NCBI taxonomy): Eukaryota > Metazoa > Chordata > Actinopteri > Perciformes > Anarhichadidae > Anarhichas > Anarhichas minor. The sequence goes on along the minus strand of NW_027466475.1, from coordinate 343,631 downwards.
TTGTTCATTTATTTTACACAAAATTGTGAGTGAAAGAGTGTCATGGGTCATTTGAGATCCCAGTATCGGGCCTGAAGCGTTTTAGCCTTGAGCTATCATTTGGTTTTCCTTGTGATGTAGCTTTGAATCAAGGCAGCAAAGGGACCCATCTGTTGTGCATCTGTGATTGCTTATAATTATGCATTATGAAGTAAATTAATACTGCATATAAAGTTCCACAAGTCTTGTGTGTGTGTGTGTGTGTGTGTGTGTGTGTGTGTCAATAAGCCCACAGTTCATTGCCAACTAAAAAAATAGCTTGTAGCGCTACATTTGAATTGAAAGTGTTCTAGATATTGCTTTAAGGTCCAGTGTGCAGGATTTATTAGAGGAAATGGAATACGATATTAATAAGTATGTTTTCATAAGTGTATATTCATCCCAAAACTATGAATCATTGTTTTTTCGTTAGCTTAGAATGAGCCCTTAATATCTACACAGCCATGTTTCTACAGTAGGCCAGAAGGGTCAAACCAGGTACCGACTCAACAGAGAGCCTTTTTTACGTGACCTGAAGGCCACTGTATGGGCCTATGTCAAGTAGAAATTACAAAATGTAACTTAAAAAAAAGGAAGTTTAATCATTCTGGGAGGTCATAACTTAATCTCCAATGTTTAATTAATAGATCACAGTTGCTACCAATGTCCCACTTGTAAAACTCATTGTTTCCCAACCCTGTCTTTAAACCAAACCTCAAGTTTTTTAAATGCCTGAATTTATAACCCCCTTTTACTGAGACTACAGCCATGCTGGCTCTGTGAGGCTGACTTAGGTGTATACTTAGGCACAGCAGTGCATTGAGCACATGCTGATGTCAAGCAGTTACAGTATAATGTTCACTGTCTTAGTTTAGCGGGTTAGAATGCTTGCATTCCCTTATTAGCACAACACATAAAGTCCAACTGAAGCTGACAGGAATGTCATAAACCAAAGTATAGAACAATTGTTTGACCGGATGAAAATGTCTGGGGATCCCCAAATGTATTACAATTCATCTTAAGGGGGACTCTAATGTGTGCACTAAAGTTCACGGCAATCCATCCAATAGTTTTTCAGACATTCACACAAAACCCAAATGTCAACCTCATGTTTGTTCTAGAAGATTCATTGTCTAGGTATCAGGCATCTATATACAAAATCCCAAGGCAATCCATGAAGTAGTTGTCAAGATCTCATTCTGGAACAAAGTGGTGCCATTACAACACATTACCCTCACTCACACCAACTTAGATTTAGATAACCCTCATAATGCCTACAGATATGGCCGTAAGTGGGAAAATAACAGCATTGGATTCTTCCAAAACTAACATGGGTTTTGATTGGCCTGTTGCTGTGAATGTTAGAGGAGAGAAATACATCTGTAAGTGCAGGTAGGATGGAAAGCTGGACTATAAAAATAGTCTTTAAGCACCTTTAATTTACAGATACTGTCTTTCAGCTCATCTCACCTCCCTATTCCATGTGTCCTTGTATCTTTCAGCAGAAATTATTCATCCAAATCAGCTACCTACATTCAGAAAGAGGTGAGTTATGAAATTATTGTCCTCCTTTGATAGCACCATTCATCCAGAGCTTCTCTTTACAATATCGAGTCCCTTGCATTGATTGAGCCAAGTTCAGGTAGTTCATCTGACAGACATTTTAATTGCCCTTTTCCTCGTTCAAACTATTGCCAATTTTCCATTAATTATGACATACTAACTGTTAACTTTGACTGCCCTGAGAGGAGAGAGAGGTGTAAAAATTACACAAGATTGCTGCAGAAAATAGAACTGACTCACTTCCCTGTCTTGTGTAAGATGGATCCATCAATAAAATTAGCTGTGAGACAGGCGAGGGACAGCTAAGCCAATTGGTGGGAAGATGTGATGAGCTGAAGTTACTGGTAGACTGCCAATCAGTGGGGAACTGGGTCGTCCTCTCCATTACAGACACTTGAGTTATGTTTAACATTATGATTTAGAAGCTCAAATAAAGATAAATGGTTGGTACCATACTGAGGAGAGAAAAAAAAGGAAAGGAAGAAGAAGAAAGACAGAGAAATAAAGTCATGCTGTATACCCTTCAGAAAACGTGAGGACAAAGCAGACTTTGTTTGAGTTTAAATTTTAAAAAACTCTGCTCATCTGCGTCATCATGGCTGTGTGGGTTTACTTTGATCACATTTAATTGATTTTGTCCTGGCAAAGTCTAGGAGAAATTTGACAAACTTATTGTGAGGATGGTGACAGAAGAGCGGTGTGTCTCAGACCTGGGGGATGTTTCAGCGACAACTAGTACATCAGTTAAGTACTAGTTCACCATTGAGACCTAATCTCAGAGGAGACGCTGGGATATTGCACAGGATATCATCCAACACCTCGAATGCTCCTTCAAATTGGCTCATTTGCAGTATTTTGTTTCTAAAGTGGCTTATTCATCGAATTAAATTTCATCCTGCGCGAGCAATAATTAAGTGTGAAATTTTAAACGATATCTCTGTGTTAGGAGGACAGAAGATATTCATTCTTAATTCAACGGGACCAAATTCTGAATTAACTTCCACTCACTACTTGTACTATGAACATTTACCTACGGTGCCTTTGAAGGTAGAACATATAAATGCACAAGAGATTGTCTTTGATAGTGAAGTTGAACCAAGATAGGTGGAGCGTTGATGATGCATCATCAAATCTAAGCAGCATGTTTACAACAGCAGTATTAATAATTGATTTGTGTGTTGAACTTTTGAAAAGCCCTGCCATGAACTTTGGATAATGAATAAAAGTCCTCTTCTTTATTTGTTTTGCACCACAAATGGCAAGGCCAAACCATAGACTGCATATAAGAAGTGGACATAGTCCCCATGATGTCACTCATCGGTTTGTGGAGCAGATTTCATGTAACCACTAGTGGAAAAAGGGGTAGGAGTCATTTCAGAAGCTAATTGCTCTTTCAGTGATGCAAAGCAGGTCAAGCACACCTGCAGAGTCACAATAAACCCTCAATGGATCATCCCATGGTATGCATCTCATCTAGAGTGCATGCACATAAATGTACTGTACCATTTATCCACCTCTCAAAATATGACACAGCCTTTACACAGATTCACTGGGGCATTTGGGTTGGTTGTGAATGTCTTCCAAACTAGACCGTGATCATTTGTAAACCTTTCTGACCTACCGCCTCTAAGGATGTGGATTGAAGCTGAAGGTTTGAAGGCAATGCTTTTGGTTGTGGTTGTAAGAAGCCAATATTAACTGTCGTTAGGAGGTGAGATGTTACCAGCAGTCTCTAGTCAGAGAGATAGATTGTATACTGAGCCCTTCATTCTGAGATTCAGCCGAACTACAAAAGGTATGTGAGGACTGCCTTGCATCATGGTGCCTTCACATAAACACAAAGCAGTCATTAACACATTCATGAGTGGCAGAGGAGGAAGGAGAAGAGGGGGAGTGAGGGGCACTGTGTTGTAACATACATGTGTGCTGTACCTGCCTCAAGCAGGAGACTGGACAGCGATGACCAACACTTTTGGCTCAAACCGGCTATCCCACACTGCCATCTGTGGGTCAGTGTGTGAACACCAGCCTAAAATAACTTGAGACTACCCTTACATAAGTGATCTATAAACCTGCAGTGTGACTGGCTGCCTTATAATACGCAAGCTGAGATGATGCTCAGCTGTGGGATCCCACCGGGGAGGCATTGCGAGCTCGACCCGCTGCGCTGATTTACATGTGACCCACATCCCTGCATCAGTTCTGTGCCTCCAAAAGATCGAGAGGGAGTGAAAGGGATTGAAAAAAACACAGACGGAGAGGCTGCACACACGCATACAGTAATTCTGCCTGTCTCTGATGCAGTGAACCCAATCCCATCTGTTCAAGGAGGATAAATTCTGGCAGAGGGAATTTATCTGCAGCCAAGATTTATTTACTGGAAACAACTTTGGGTTTTCTTCTTCTAGCAGTCTGTCTCTTTCTTCTCCTTTTCACTCCTCCCTCCTGCTGTTCCTGCCTCCTGCTGTGTGTGTTGTCCTGCGGGTTCTGTGGTAGCTCGGCCAGGTCGATAGCCGCTAATGAAAGGCGCCTTTATGAAGGTGTCAGCTGCTTTCCCTCACCGGAGCAAGCAGCTCTAATTTGAAGTAATGGTTATTGGCTGGGCCATTGATTTATTGAGCTGGTGATTAGTGCACTGTATCAGCACCCACGGAGGAGGGGAGGGACGGAGGAGGGAGGCACAGAGGGTGGGAGGGAGAGAGAGTGCAAAAGATGGAAGGCAGGAGTGGAGGAGGACGTGGTGTTTGATGTGGATGGGTGGTAAGGTGGGAGATGGAGGGAAGATGGGAAGGTATATGCAGTTGTGTTGCTATGAGACAAAAAAAGACAACGACCACAAGCTTGTCAGCCTTCATCATTACTGTCCTATCTCTTGTCTTGTGATCCAGCTTTTGTGCTTGAATAAAATAAAGCACGACGTGTCACGGGGCATGATGAGGACTCAGACGCAGACAGTCAGGTGTAGTGCAAAAAAGGTTTTTAATGAACCAAAAACAGGGAATCCAGGGACAAGACAAAAGAAGAGGGGGGAAATCCGGCAGGAAAAGGCAGAACAGGCAGACTGGAAAACCGGGAACAGGACGAGCAAAATGGGCGGGTTGGACGGGAAACAAACACAATGATCTGGCAGTGAGTGAGTGAAAGACAGGGGTTTAAATAGTGACTAGGCAGAGTGAACAGGTGAGACTAATGAGCTGATGAGGTGAGTGTGACTGGCAGGTGCACTGAATGAACTGATTAGGTGAGTGAGGAGCTACAGAAAGAAACAAAGACACAGAACACACAGGGCAAAGCCTGATCGTGACACGACGAGGTGAAGAATTTATAAAAATATATAAATCGTGCCCCGACGTGTAAACTGGTTTATTCAGCCTTCGCTAAGCCCCAGTCCCCACTGCAACTCCATCAAGCTGTCGGAGCCACTGTGGAGCCCACACTGTCACTAACTGCAGTGCCGGAATAAATATTATCACATTTTTGACTAAACGAAAAAGCGATTGCAGAGAGAAACAGACCGAACATATCGGGGTGTCAAACTGATTCGGCAGTGAAAACAAGTTGAAAAGATAAAGCTACAGATCACAGTGTAAAAGTGAACCACCACATCACCTGGAGATTGAAACAGAAGACAATGAAATTAACACTGTTCCTGTAATGCCGGGTAGGTCTTTTTTCATTGTTACAATCATGCAGCATGTGTATACATTCAGTATACCTTCAGTAGCTAGCGAGAGCATAGTAATGATATGCTAATGTACCTTGCTAATGTAAGCTCCACCAACACATTCTAACTCCCAACTGGTTAAATACAAAAGCTTCAAACTGTGATGATCTGGTACTCTTCAGTTTTGAACGTGTCAGGGTTCTGTCAGATGCATCGTGTCTTTTCAAAATAAACTTCTTCACAGGAAGTTAGGTTTAGGCAAAACAAGGAATTGGTCAGGGTTAGGAAAAGCTTCTGATTAATATTAACTTCACTTAGTGGCAACACATGTGACTAACGACACTATCGAGTCATGTATCGAGTATCAGCAACTGACTTGACATAAGTCTTCATTGAATTTTTGTTTCACACAAGACATCAGCAGCAGTCTCCTGGGTGAAAGTCCTGTGTTTGTTTGACCCATCCAGCACCTGCCCTATGTGTTCTTTCATACTAATTCAGTTGCTCTGACTGTCTACAGTCAGAGCTACGTGGATAGGTTTGCTTTGCAGTCAGTTGAAAGCCCAGTATGTCTCATAGAGACGCTAAAGGGAGCCTGGTCAAACACTGGTCAAAGAAGCACCTGGATCAGAAACCAACAGGAGACAAAAGTTTAGAGGCCCCCAGGACAGCCGATGGTCCAACACAGAGGAGCCCCAGTACTGAAAAAGAAATGAATTGACCTTGCTGCTCTAGTGTTTTCTCCAGTCTGTGACACACCCTACATAGGCTCTTTACCCACTCCACAGTTGTGTTCACATTTTCTGCAGGTGCGTCTAAAAAATTGTATTTTCATTTTTATCTCAGTCTTCTCCTTCAGTCCACATTATGTTGCCACTTTCCAACCTCACAAAATATGCTTTTGGTACTGCTCTCCACAGTGGATCCAATGGAACATGGCAATCTCATGTAGCATGAGTGGAGGGGAAAAAAATTCATGAATGGATTACCAAATGTCTCGTCTTGTGTCAGGGGGGCCTCTGAGTCAGAGCCTTTGTGCAAAGTGTCTGTTTTTGTGGCTGCAGAGTAATGGCTCCAAATCCCCTCTGAAAAACTGAAGGATTAGCCTAAACTTCAGGAGATAACCACTTTCCCACAAGCAATTCCCAAAAGGGCTTTTGACTAAAATCGTAACATTTGTTAAAATAACCACTGCTCCTTTCAATGGTGGTTAGGACACGTTTGTAATAAAGTCGTGTGGTTGGCACCGCAGCTCCACAACAGCACTTAGAAGAATAGTTTGTCATCAATTATTTAAGTCCCTGCGATTATAGCTCCAACGGTACAAGGAAGTAATGATACAGCTGGGAGGACAGGTTTCAAGCAGATAAATGCTTTTACAGACTTCCTAGGACGAGAGCCTACACTGAATATAAATGTATTAAATTCAGTTTTAACAACCGAAACTGCATGTTTGATACATTTCTAATAATCATCAAGTATGTTTACACTAGAATTCCTGTAATTCCTCTATGATGATACCTTTATCTAGATGTTTGGTTTATTGTCTACCGTCTGAACAGGCTTGTCTTTCCCTCCTCAGCATCGTCTCTGTTTGGCACAGATTACTTTATCTCAATAATTAAGGAAGACCCCTGTGTGTCTGACTGACACTCTTTGACACTGCTGTGTTGTTACACTGTCATCTGACTTCTAAATTCCATCACTAGTAATGAAACAAGTGACATATCGTCCACTTCAAACGGGCTTCAGGCTATCCCTGAAGCCAATATGATATGACCATAGTGTTTGTTTTTCTGATGAATTATTGAACTGACTCAAAGACACACCTGTGCAGATGGAAGGCTGTGATCAGAAACCTAAATTGTTGAATTGTTTGTACAGACTTTGACTTTGATTACCATTAACTGATCTGCAGAAGTGAGCGTTTTTGACACTGGCAGTAATTGCAAAATGGGCTTAAGTGCAAACTAGATTAGTACTGGCGGGTTGCAGCTGTGAATTGACAGTTAGAAATAACAGTTTTAAAGCATGTGGGTTTTGGAAATGGATGTTTCTTCACAAAAGACATTTACAAAGAACCTAGATAATAGTCTTTCTAAGCTATAATCTAGTTTAACATTGGTACAATTACATCCACATCAGAGAAGTGAAAAACTCACCTGTACTTCTTCAGATTTAAACTCTGATGATCGAACAAATCTTTTCTACTAATACTTTTTGAGATCGGTATGAACTGCTTCCAGTGAGTGATCACAGCCTCACGCTCTTGAATCCTAACAAAAGGTCTCACCTTGTCCTGCCTACACGACCAAACAAGCTACAAGTCATCAAAAGAATGCAAGACAACCTCCAACGATATTACAAACTCAGTCGGTACCGTCCACACTTGGTGTAAACTGGAGCTATATTACACTAAAAACTCCCAAGCATTATCACACACCGATCAGACCCTTTTAAAAAAACTTGTCTTCTTTACAGATCGCCAACTTTCTTAAAAAAGTAAGAAGGGTCTTGGTTACTATTGTCTTTTTCAAAGCAACTTTTGTCATTCGATCATAGGACGCTTTATTAAATGTCAAGTCCATACGCTCAGAGATCGGATCTTTCTCGCGTTTGAAACCGCTCAGCCAGACCACTTGGTCAGGTGATCTGGCTTACATTGAGTTTGGACCTCAGTGAGCTGTGGACTACATGTGGACAATTTATCAAACATAGGTCTCCATCATCTTCCCCCCCACACGGGAGTTCCTCTTCCAGGGAGAGCAAAGTGAAGACAGGAGGTAAACTAGCGATGGAGCACAGTTGAGAACCGTGAAGACAAGATAACTAGGGACTTTTATTGTGAAGAATTTACAGGAAAATGTGTTTTTCACTAAATTAGCAGAACTTTGTTCGCGGCTATTGTCTCTAATAAAAAAAGCCGATACACCGGTACTACAATACTAATTCAGGGAGGAAGAATAAGCTGCAAAAATAACAGGGGAAATGAAATATATTTATCCACAATTTTACAACGGCTCCTTTCACCATGAAATATATCTGATAACTATCCGATCAGGCAGGTCTCACTGAAGTGTAACTGCAGATACTGCTCATTATAGAAAAGACAATGGCCAGGGCCAAAGGCGGTTGCTTTTCCAATTCAGATTTCCTTATCGTCCATCTCGTCATACAGCCATGTCAACAGTGGAGCAACAGCTGTAAAGATCAAAATCTGCAGTCCTCTGCATGTTGTGTTGAGCTGGTACTATGATCATACAGTGTGGAAAAAAAACTTCAAGAAAATATCACAAACACCAAGCAGCGAAACAGCCTTTCAGCATTCAGCTCTGCATGAGTGTCCGAGGAGCCATAACAGCTAATATCAAATTGAATAAGGACGAGAAGTGACATTTTCCATCACCTTGCCGTTGTGATGTCTAGAGCTTTGGAAGAGCCGAGAGGGAAACCGGGCCGCAGATGGGGGTCACGTTTTCATTAAAAAGGCTAATGGTGTACAGAGACAAGGAGCTGATATTAGCCACAGGGAAACCTATTAAGAGCGGGCTGGAGACAGTCGAGATGAGAAGCTGATTACAAAATCACTGAAAGGAAAATGACCTGGCACATAAGTAGAACTTATTAGCTCAGAAGCTGCAAAAGACACTGAAGCAGACTGAGCAAAGGCCAGACAACTGAGAGTAGGCCAGTTTCAGCAGGGGGGTAGGGAGGCTTAACATCAAAACAAAAATGAACCAATATGGCAAATGAAATTGTTCTTTTTGTTGTTGCTGTTCTGATTGCTGAAATGTATTTTACATCACCTAATTTTCCAAACCATATCAGGGTTGCTCTACCCCTCTGGGATGTTACTGTTCAAGTGTTGGATGATATTCTAACTCAATTTAAAGTTAGTGCAGACTTGTCTTTTAGTCCAGTGCTGTTGTCATGTTAATGTGGCATTGCACAAACTACACAACTGTCAGGAAGTTTATTGATTTCAAAATGATTCCAGTTGAAGAGATCTTGGTGTGGAAGTCACAGATGTTAGTATAACCCGTATTAGGAAACAGTTCCAGCTGTGGTTTTTGTAAGACTCTCCCTGCTCCTGTCTCATCTCCTTCAGATGATATTAATGTCTGTGTGGTCAGAAATATCACATTCCATTCTGTGCATGTTGTTTTGTGTGCACATCTGTGACAGAGAGAGTCTGTTTGTGTGTTGGTGTTTGTTTTGCAGGAGGCTGATGTGGAAAGCCTCCAGTCTTCCTCTCGGCCTGTCTGTCTGTGGGGCTCCGGGGCCAGTGAATATGTTTGGCCATCTGGCCATCCGCCTGTCTGTCTGGACAGATGGTCCACCTGTGGGCCAATCGGAGACTAGCCCCTGGATCTGCAGCATGATTCAATGACGGGACTCCATGCTATTTATTTCCAGTTAAATAAAAATTCCTCCATTCTGTTCACAGCTAAAAATCTAAGCAAGAGATTAAAACTGTCATGAATACACTGAATTCAAAGTATTTCAAAACAGAAACAAACACTTATATTTAATGGCGGTGTAAAGTACTTTGATGATGAAAGAAAGTAAAACTTTATTTGCGCCGTCTAGTGTCAACGGACAAATATAAATTACTTTGAGATTTTTGCTGATTGTGCTGCCTTTGCTCAGGACATTTTGCACTAACCCAAACTTTTTAACATATTACATATTTCTACCTTTGTTGCTTTTTGTTTGTAAATTGGTGGACGGGTCAAACGAACAACAACATTTTCAGCTAGTAGACCTCAGTTCATTCCCCGTGTGAAACGACAAGTCAACGTTGATGTTTTTGTCACGCACCTTGCGTACTTCAGTGACGGCACATTCGTGGTTATTTCAACCCAAACAATGAACTGAGTTTCCTGTGAAGATGGAAGTTTATTTTGAAAAGACCGTATGCATATAATGAGCGGGAATAGACACGTGTTCCAGGCTTTCGCATGAAAAAAGAGGGGGAACTTTCCGTAGGATATCATACGAACCGTTGTATGAGGATACATTGTAATATTAGATATCCAAACATGTAGTGAAGGCCTGAACCTGCCAGAGTCATGAAGTTCTGCTGCCACACGGTCAGTGAGTATCAGGACTACATCGTGCATAGAACAAGCAGCTCTGAAGTGAAACACACCTTTAAAAAAATATATATTTTGTCATTTTTTGGAATAAAACTTAATTCAAAACACTTCCCAAATGCTTTAATCCAAATTCCTTCAGTCTCTGCACTTCAGCAAGCAAAAAAATTATTATTTAAAATTATTGTTAACATTCAGTTTCATGCTAAATAAGTCTCCTTGACTAACTGAATGAAACTGAATGTTAAAAATAATTTTTCACCTCGTGGGACAAGAGGTATTAAAACTGTCCCACATGGCATACCAGCCTAAGAAGCATCTCGTGCCATAAAGTGGTAAAGGACTGTGACACCAGCTCGTGATTTATGCTTCATGTCATCAAGCCTCTCAAGATCATCTTAACGTTTCCCTATAAAGTCCAATAAAGCAGTGAAGCCATAAAAATAATCCTCAAACTGTCCCGGCAACCTCTGTTTTCCTGAACCATTTTACTTTTCCTTTCCAGTCTCTCTTTTCTCAACAGAAGCATATAACATAGTAACAACATCGTACAAAAACATTAACAGTAGGGCCATGGTTATAATATCAACAATGGACCATTAATTAAATGTGAAAAGGGGAGCACTCAAAGCAAAGTTTAGGCTTTAATCTCTATGGCTATCATCACTTTTACTCAGTTTGTGATACTTTTCAGGATATTAACCTCAAGTTTTGTTCGGATACACTTGCTACACCAAAGCATAACCTGTGCTTCTTGGTATTCTTAAACCAGCCAGTTTCTAACCAGAGTGAAGGTCACATTCCTCCATGGCAGGATTTGTGTGAGTGTGTGTGTGTGTGTGTGTGTGTGCACCTTGAACTCGATACCAGCTGCTGTTGCTTGCAGACAAATAATCAGTCAATTACTCACACAGCTTCAGGTGGTGCAATCATCTGCGCTCTGCTGCTCATTTGACACATTTACCCTGCAGAGGTTATAATAACTGCGACGCAACACGCTCATTAGCATACAAACAGATCGCTGCACATGGTACACGCACACTCCAGTGATTGGCAGGAGAATCGTGAAAACACACAAAGGGCTAGAGTCTGTCCAAATAAATCTGGTGTATGGAAAAAAAAGATCATTTTTCTTTGGTTATAACCGTTACTTATAACTGTTTCTGTGAGGATGAATGCTTGTTTTAGCAACATCTAACTCACATGGTTAAACCGCTGTGAACTGTTCGGTTCATTCGCAGTTTTCTGTCGGCTTAGTGGAAAAATTAGTGCTTGGGTTTCACAGCTAGAGGCCCCTCTATAGTACCTGCTCAGGGACAGAGGCTCTTATTTACTTTCCCTGTCTGGATTTTAGAAGTATTGATCTGTGCAAGGAATAACAAAGAGAAAAACAGACACTGACTGAGACTGTGGCATTTGCAGGCTTACGGAGAAAAACAGCGACAACAGTGACATTTATGAATAATAAAGGAAGGAGCACCTTTCTCTGGTGCGTTTAGTGAAGCATCTGCTTAGGTCCTGTGGTGTTAAACACACGTGCTTCACCCGACACCCACACATCCACCTGCACTCTCACACAGATCAGGTTTTGAGGCAAACGACAGCTGACGTGCAAGTCGGCCGTCTTTTTCGCGGTTCTGCACATTTAACATTGAGCCTAAACGTCTGTGTGTGTGTGTGTCGCCCTTCTGGTGCTCTGACTCATATGCTAATGCTGCTGCGCTCCGCTATGGTAGAGGCAAGTTAGAGGGCAGGAGAGTAAAAATAGCTGATGACCTAAGAGACATTTCATGAAATGTATTCATGAAGTTATTCTGTAAAGGTTCTCCGTATGACATCCGTGTTATTCTTGCTAACGTTTTAGCTAATTATAGTTCCAGCAGACATGGCGCAACATTAGCTTTTATTTGGAATCTTGTGTACTACCTGTAAACAATTCTCACTCTCAGCTACTCAAACTATGACGCTCTACGTGCCCCTCTAGAGTCAGTTTGGGACGTGTCAGGGACGGCGTGTCATCCCTTTACATTCATACCTTTTCAAATTGAACCTCCGTCTTCACAGGAAGTAAGGTTTAGGCAGCAAAACCACTTTGTTAGGTTTAGGAAAAGAGCGAGGTTTACTCTAACTTGACTCATGTGACTAGCGGGTGACAAACAAGTCACATGACTAGCGACTGATGTGACAAAATGTCAATATTTACTTTTAGTTTCGCACAGGACATGAACAGCGGTCTCCTGGACAAAAGTCCTGTGTTTGTTGGACCCGTCCACCCTGTGTGGACTATCTTGCTTCAGTTGCTATGACAGTCTAATAATGAGAAGGGTGGTTTTACATTGGCGTTAGTTGAAAGTGCGCTGCAGCGAGACACTGACCAGACGTCAGTATAGTGGGAGTGCTGGGTTGGAAGAATGTGAGCCTATTAACCTTCCCTTTTTTTCTGGTTTTATACTCTGCCAGAGGAGGTTAATTAAAAGTGGAGGGTGACACTAGTACGTTACGATAGCTTCCTCCATTTGTGTTGAAGGCACAAATTTGTTTGTCAAAGTTTACCAAAGTTTAAACTGAAGATTTGAGTGGATTTAACATAGGGAGCAAATCCACTGATTGTGACGAAAACATTTGACATTTGAAACGCTCATGTGACTGAGCCTTGAGAGACAGCTTAGGGATTTCAGGGGAAATTGTTCATCTCTTTCTTTGCACGTTTACTCTGCATAAACCAACCCCCGACCCATAATTCTGATATTTGTGGAGGCACTGAAGAAGTTACTCATACCTCATTTTAAATTATTCCAACCAACCCCAGCGTTGTCCCTCCCCTCATTCTCACAGCTGCTGTATGTCTGGAGATAATCCCACCACACTGGTTTCATAACCACAAATCACAGCTTATAGCTGTGTTTAGGATATTAGTATTTTCTTGAAATGTAACAGTATTATGTGGGGAAAAAAGTATCTGTAGCTTGAAAAGATATAAATACGAAAATACATTATGCTGATTTTGCAGTAAACATTTTGCGGAAAAAAACGATGGGAATCATGTGAATCGGTGCACAAGAAACAACCTCGTTATTTATTCACGATCTATGCAGAAATATCCGCATCTAATGTTAACACTGGTCTTAATGTAAACGCTGGTGTCCTCGTTTTCATTCGGGAAGTCTCCAGGCCGTATAACAATTTCTCTCATGGTATTAAATAGCTATATGATTGTTCAGGGCATGCATGTTGCTGCAGACTGCAGTCATATGGGAAGGACTCATTTGCTCCAGCCATTACAAGAGACCGCAACAACAACAACACAACGTGGGTTTGTATTTGCAGTACACCTTTCTTTTGTGGTCTTGCTTGAAAATGAGAACATTTACAATCCGAAATGAGGTTTTATGAATAAATGATGAACACTCAGGAGACTTACTGTTCAGACATTTCCTTGGTTCAATGTCTGGTTTTATATTCACCTGTGTTTGTGAATGTCAGGCAGCAAAGTCTTTCCTAAACTGCCATAACACAATTGATATATGGTCTTGAAATAAATCCTTTTTTTATCTTGTGTTGCAGGACTGCAGCAGTGGAAATGTGGATGAGTGTGGTTGACTGTGTCCATCCACTTACTTTATGCTTTGACATAGTGTTCCTGCTTCTGATCTCTCAGGTCAGATTTAAGTGTGATGTCACAAAAAAAAAGCCTAGAAAGATAATGGACGGTGTGAATCAGACTTTAAAGATATCACAACTGATGGCGAGGAGTGGGAGCATTTTCTTTTCAGCTCCCGTCTCTGTCGCTGCCCATCAGCTCGCTCCACTTCGAATGTGAGAAGGAACCTAACTAGCGCCACTATCTCAACGCCAGCACATTTATGAGCCTCGGTAGCTTTATTCAAATAGCATTCATTTACAGTCACATAAAGCGGAGAATTAAACCAATAACTCACACACGGACAGACATGCACACTGTCTCATACGGAAACCAACACACACACACACACACACACACAAATGCATACATCACAACACACTTTACAGCAAACACATCACATGGCAAACATAACGATACAATTTCACTTTTAAAGTTGTCTTCTTACAAACTTGAGTTTTCTTCCTGGAATGACATGATGTTCTGAAGAGCCAAAATCACCAACAAGGGAGGGTTCCAAAGCTGGGACCAGGAAGAATCCTAAAGCTGCTTTCGGAGCACTAATCTGAAAAGCCTTTTATCGTCCTAGGGCCCATTAGCAGCATCAGTGTCTCTTAGAACCCGCGAATGACTGAGCGAGAGAGCAAAAAACGCAGCTAAAGCAAAGGGTCTGTTTTTTTGCTTCTTTTTACACATTACAGACCTTCACTGTATACAATGTGGCGTGTATTGCTCGAAAAATGCTCTGCATTATCAAGCGTACAGTATGTTTTCACATGTCAGTCAGTACAAACTACACGGCCTAAAATGAAACACAAAAAGCAAGAATGGCGTTGTTATTAATTTGCTGGGACTGGACTAGAAAGAAAACTGTGTTTCCAACAATGAATTTTTTTGTGATGTGAAATAGGGAGTCCCTCAGGGCTTCGTTCTCGGCCCTCTACTTTTCTCTATTCATATGTCACCTCTTGGCCAAGTTATACACAGTCATGGGATTAATTTCCACTGCTATGCTGACGATACACGGTAGTATGCGCTTGCAAAGGCCTATGATCAGTCCAAAAGTATTCAATTAGAGGCATGCCTGTCTGAAATACTGATCATTGTACCTCCTCCACATGGACACCAGTTTGAAGTGTCAGTATCTCACGACAACTGTGTGATTCCTCAAAGTTTGACAGCCAAAAACCGTTGTTACATTAATCCTAACCTTTCTTTTGAGCAGCACATTAAATAATTCACCACAACTAAAACTAGAAGATTGGACCATATTACACCAGCTTTAGCTTAACTTCATTCTCCCGATCCATGCCAGATCAGAATTCAAGGCGCTTCTGATCATTTAGATAAATTGTAAATGGGCATGCCTCTTCATACCTGTCTGATCTCCTTAAACCTTATATCCCATTGTACGCTCTCAGCTCTCAGAATAAAGGGCTCCTGTCTGTCACCAAAGTAAAAAATAAAAATCTGCTGGTCTATCTCAATGAATCTATTAAGCCTCATACTATAGTCCATGTTTGTCCTGAAAGGGAGAATTCTGTAAACTTTAAATAAACCACTGCATCTCTCTACCCCTCTGTTTATTTGTGTCCCACAAGCACTTGAGTGTCCAAGCTGTTTTCCTCTGCCTCTCTCTAAATGTTTCATTCTCTCTTTTCACTCAGACTTCTCTGTGGTGGACCATCGGCCGTCCTGGGACCTCTTTTTTTACCCTTGCTGTTGGTGCCTCATTCCAGATGTTTGGATCAGCATCTACAGCGTCTCCTCTTGTGTCTCTCTGTCTCCGTCTCCGAGTCTTTGTTTACTTTCTCATATCTGTGTGAAGTGCGTGCTTTAGCTGTGCCTCTTGAGTCTGTGCCGTCTGTCCTCTTTCCAGGTCTCCATGGTGGAGAGGAAGGCATGTGGCTCAAGCCCAATCTGTTTGGCGACACCTGAAGTTGCTCGGGTCATCTCCCTGTTGCTTGATGTGGGAGACAGGCTTCCAGTTTAGATCCTGCAGACCACACTCCAGGAAACACTCCAGCAGGCACTGCCAAACATCCCCAGCAGGAGACACCTTCCTCTACATTTGTCAACAACTTCTGCAAGAACTCATGGGAAATTCAGCCAACAAAAAACAAAAGAAAAAAAGTTTTTCCAAGGATGTGAAAACCCAGAAGTCCTCTTTGTTAGCCAGTTTAAAAAGGAACCGAGCTTTTTCATGGAACATTAGTATTTTAGCTTTAGATTGTTAAATATCAAATTGTAATGTAGACTCTTTCTCTGTGCTTTTGCTGTGTTTTTACAACTTATTTCATTTGTATGTATGCATTGTCTTGGATTCATATATATAAATATATAAAAACATTATTTGTAATGAATTGTTTGCAACCCGCACTGCAAAAAAATCATCATACAATGATGTACATCCCTTGTTGTTTATAATCGGCTACATATGATTGATTCTTTATAATTGAACGATGACACGCTGTGGTTTTATGTTGTTTTATTATTATTATATTATTGCTGTGGATCCTCCTGTGAGTCTCAGATAAATATTGAGTTCAGTTGATATAAGAATATGAATGTGTCAAGGCACTCACTCCATCCGAGATCCTTAATCTTTCAAATTGAGTCTGTGCATCCAACAAAGAAAATCACCACCATGCACGAGTATAAGTCGAGAACATTTTGATGTTGATTCTTCCTTTGAAAGCAAACTAGTCAAAAAAGTTCTGCGATCTTAAGAAATCACCGTATCGATCTCTGACAAAGCCTCGTCTCTCACCATTTAAAAAGCTTTCAAGCTGCTGTTTTGTTCTTGAAAGAAAGAGAGAGAAGAATCTGGCACCAGGTTATTGGCCTCCTGTCAGCTTCTGGCATCAACAATGAACTTTTGCTCTTTCCGAGTGTCCTTTCTGTCATGAAGCTACAGACAATACAATACAGCACAATCATGACATCACTTCCTGCATTGACCTAGAAAGTTGCCATAATGATCACTGATGCAGAATGTTGCGTATAGAGATAACTAGTAGAAAACTGGACTGGAATAGAAGGAAGATCAGGCGACAGCCAAATAAGCACGCAATAAACAGGAAGGTAAGCAAAGACACATGGAAGCACGGTGCAGGGAGGTAAATACAGCAAGTAGCTGGCAAAAAGCAATACAGAGGGAAAGGCAAACAAGTTTACTGGAGAAAAAAAAAGTATGTAGCGTGCAAAAACAGCGAGCCAACAAGCTGTAGAAGCAGTGAGCAGTAAGACACGAGGTAAACTCACAGGACTGCTGGTGTCCAGGAAGAGAGTGTGTAATGGGACAGGTGGTAAACAAGAGCTCGGTACGCCGGCAGGGGAAACAGGTGTTCAGGGACGGCGCCATCATTTTTTTTTACTCACATTTGCATCTTATAAATATTTGATAAATTAATAGTTTCTCCATCTGGTGCGTGTCCCGGGGCTGCCGCTTCGCTATGTGGATGTTCTCTTCATTCCTGTAGGTGTTGAGCAATCTGCATGTTGGTTGGACTGACTGGCAGATACTGGCTGACTAAGTGGCAGCGTGAACTCGTCACAGGAAGCAGAGAGAGTGAAGATGCTCACTTTAGCGTTCAAAAAAAACCCAAACCTTTTTGGCTGTACAGTAAGTGGCGTCTCTCTGACATTCCACAAATTTGTCAACACTAAACAATAGAGACAGAATAAAATGAAAGGATGAGTGGAGCTGTCGGTCACACTTCATTAAAGGTTCTCATCCCACCAGCAGACATTTCTGCCGCTATGATAGTTTGTAAATTAGTGTACAAGGGGAGGCGAGACAAAGAGAAGAAAGCCTCCTCGGAGCCTCCCTGCTGTGCATTCAATGTTTGATACGACACAGCTGGAGTTAATCGGGCCCACGTGCAACTGTCCCGTTGCCTGCTTGTCTCTTCCTTCTCCTCACTTTGATTTCTGTTTGGACAGAAAAGCCCGGCAACATCACTTCTGGTTGTATCTTTACAAGCTCAGAGTTGGATATCCGTGTTAAACCCCGATATGCTTCCGAAGGCATTTGCATCTTGAAAATCAATCTCACCAAATCTCTCACAGGGCTGCACGTGCTGCACCTTTCAAAAGGATCCGCAAGTGCTGCTGTTAAGAAAATAAATCAGCCTCGTGATGAAAGCAAAGGGGGAATTAAAATGAGCTAATAGACATTATTAGCCATTCATCAGCTGCGATTGTGTTCAAACTTTCCCCTGGAGGCGCAGTGATCCTTCCAAACAGGAAAAGTCTTTGAAACAGGTAGCGCGGCGTCTTCCTGAATACCAATTAGCTCAGGGCTCGGCTTTCTGAGGCTCATCCATGTGAATCATTTGACAACAGAGTCGCAGTTTTCCACGCCTGGCTAATTCTGCACAATGCTTCTAAGGGAGGTAGACAAAGAACACC
This sequence comes from Anarhichas minor, assembly GCF_050575085.1. Taxonomy (NCBI): domain Eukaryota; kingdom Metazoa; phylum Chordata; class Actinopteri; order Perciformes; family Anarhichadidae; genus Anarhichas; species Anarhichas minor. Next base: position 325,237 of record NW_027466475.1, on the reverse strand, counting down.
GTGGGGGGAGAATGTCACGAGTATTTGACAAAGGTTACACAGAGAGGAGAGCGTGTCGCTATCATACACGCCATTCATCATCATTTTTATGCCACGCGGTCACAAAAGAGGCTTCTGTGGGTGCGTGTCTGGCTCGGCGCTGATGTGTGTAAAGCAAATGCATTCATGTTGGACTTGTGAGTGTGTGCCTTTGTACATAGAGACTGTCCTCTCCAGAGAACCAGAGCAGTGGTCATGCAATTTTAATGACGAGACTCTCGGAGTTAAAAAAAAAACATTTTATGGAAATGTAAAGAGGATGTACTTTGTATTTTAGTGAAAGTACTATTTGTATAATGAGATACAGTAGTAGAATCACAGCTTTTTGTATTTAAATCTGCAACGTAGCACAGGATCAGCAGCGTTGGTGCCATTCCTTTGTATATATTTTGAAGTGTGTAATGTGGACGAATTATTTTATCTCAATAAACAAACAATGAATCGAAGCCCTCCTGCTGTGACCTTGTCCTACTTATGGAAGTGCCAAATCAACTAAACACTGATGGGAATGTAGCGTCTATCTACGTGCGTGGACTTGTGTACATAAAACATGTTGCTGGCTTAATATGTGCTCCCGAATAACAAAATAGCGCTGCTACCAACAGATAAGGTCGGTTAATATTCCATTCCAGTGGCCAGTAGCTGTTGTGTGCACTGGGATGCAGTTTGGAGCAAGATGGAGACCACCTGTAAGATTGGGACCAATCTTACAGTGGTAGCAGGAGCTAAGACTCGTCGAGTAGAGGAGGAAGTATTGACTTTGTTGTAGGGCCACAGAGTCAGCGGAGGGCGGTCAGGATGTTCCAATTGGTCAACAAAACGTGAGCTAGCTCGCCTGATCTCCTGCAGCAGGTCCTTCTAGAGCCGCGGGGCCCTGAAGCCAAAGGTTAGAGGGATAATTGCAAACAGCTTGAGCCTTATTAGAGAACTTGACATTTATCAACTGAACGCTCAATAAAACGTGGGGGAGTGTTTGTGGTGTGGCTGATAATATCAAGGAGGCATCTGTCATGTTTATGTTAAGCTATAAGATCCAATAAAGAATTAGTATGTGCAATGTTAACTTCCAAGTTACATTTTTTTCAGACAGCCTTCAGCCTTTCAAGAAGAATGTACAGTTTTGCAGCCTTCCATATTTGCGCTCTGCTTTACAGGAACTTCTCTTGATTAAACAGATTTCATCGTTAAGCCAGGGCAGAGTTGGCATTGTAGGTTTTTTAAGCCTAACAGGAGCAATGTCTAAATATTTTAGACAGTGTTCTCAGTCAGACAGACATGTAGTGGAAGTGAAATCATTTCAAATAGCCGACGTGGTCAAATAGCCGGAGGTCAGGAGAGGTCAGGGCTTGGCAAGATTTACCTGCTGAGCATGAATTGAAAAAATAAGAGCAAAGTGACTTGTGCATCACAGCTCCTGGTATTGAAAAAAATGAGGTATTAAAATAAATAAGTTGCTGCTGAAACCCCAGTTTCTCTGCATAGCACGGTATTTAGTAAACAACCAGGAGATAAAAACAGGAAGCGGTCCTCGCTGTGCGTAGCTTCAGTCGGAGCCCGAACATGATTAAAAGAATATATCATCCGCAAAAACTCTGAAGCCAGGGGATTCTCAGGGCATTCACTTTAATCGCTTTGAATCAGAATATTATCATATTCAGGCATAACAACAGAACGTTTAGTCAATTCTTCTAGAACATCTGCAGTGGATGGCCAATATTAAAATACAAGGCACTTTTGCTGACCTTTTGGAAACAAAAGGCAACATTTTAAAAGAATAGAACAAACCAAGTCTATTTATATAATTACTAAACCACCACTGAATGTCCTGTTATTCTGGGTTCATTTAGAAAAGCGCAACCTGGCGTGGAGCATTCAACAACAGGAACATTGTCACCATCAGACAGACAGGTTTCTGTTAGCAGCAAACAAAAGTCAATATCGTAAGAAGCAATGACATCATTGAGAAGGTTTGTTAGCTGGTGACCTGACATTAAGCGAAGCCGAGCTAACGTGCTCTAATTGCTTATTAGCCGTGTTGCAGTGTGGCTGCAGTGAACAAGGGGGAGGTGACCTCTGTTAACAGTGAGGTAGGTGAGTGTGTGGCCAGCTATTGAGAATCACAACGTTGTAAGTGTACAATGACAGCGCGGGCAGTGTGCTGACGGTCAGTAGGAATGTTTTCAACAATATCCAAAGTTAGGCGACCAGGAGAACAGAAGATAATTCCCCCTCTGTAATTCCATATACTGAATCCCCAATTAGGAGGAACTCGGTGTCTCTGCAGTCGCTGCTGAACACGGCAGGATTAGAGGGTGCACCGCCGGCGAGGACTCACAGTCCCGCTATCAAATCCTCGAGTGTTTGAAGGCTCTCACGCAGACATTTGAAGCCATTTATGAACACTTTCGATAAATCCGCATTTCTGCAGACTTTGCCTGAGGGAATTACCCACAATTCATAGCGTTCTGACGTTAAAGATGGGGTTATCCGGGGGGGAAGCCCAGAGGCGTTAAAAAAATAAAGAAAAGGTAAACAAAGAAGACGGCACACGAGCGTTCAGCCCGGCATAATAAACTCACTATGAAGCATTAAGGATTTAAGATGGTACATAAACACAATAAATCACAGCGATGCGAGCAGCGATTTTATTCCACACCTGCTTTATTTATCAACCGTTTCTTTTTATTTGGTTATTGAAGCTGTTTTGACAAAAAATAATTTAAATAGATTATTTTAATTACCTGTCATCTCGTAAAGCGTGAGCCGGGAATATGTTCAAATCACTTCAAGACCTTTCGGCCTCTCGCACTCCCCGAGTCCTCCCGAGTCCTCCCGAGTCCCTGAGGGTTCAGGGTTTCAGGCTTTAAGGGGGACATTGGGATTGGGCCTACGGCTCCGCCTTGACAACAGTATCCCCAGGAGGACTCACTCCAGCCAGGTGATGATGAAAGGAGGGAAAGTCCGAGGGTAATCTGGTGGACGGGTGGGAAAAAGGCAACGGTTTGATTTTGGGAACTACAGTGGAAACAGAAAGACAAACAAAGTGACACCAGCTGGAGACCGTTTACCCACTTTGCTACATCTGAGAATCTTGTACGTTTTCACATCGTGACTTTATGCATGAAAATAATTGTGTGCATAGGTAGTTTCACACTGCAATAGCATTTCAAAGGCTGACACAGATAATTAGCAGGCCTCAACAACAACTCTGCCATCTACTCCTCTCAACCAATGCAACATTTATAATTGTTTGGTTCTTCTTTTAACTCATTTAATCTATGCTGTGTGTATTTGTGGATAATATATCATTATGATAATTCTACCTTCTCTTATTTCTTTGATCACAAGAGAATAATTCCAGAGAAAGAAGGCAGAGACGTTGAGCATGTGAGAGGACATGCTGGTAGGATAATGACGGCTTTCGAGGTCCATTTGGAGCACCAATCTTTGTTCCTCATATCAAATATAAAAAGGCAATTCTCCGCGTTAACAAGCTCAAACACTCTTCCTAAGAGTTTCAATGATTAATTTGCTGCCAGATCGTCAGACATCCATAATGAATGCCATCCGCAGTGAATTATTTACACAGTCGTCCTTCGTGGCATAACTTACAGACTGACACTGAGCCACTCGGTGTGTCTGAACGGCTTTTTGTATTTGCGGGTGTAGATTTCATACTGACATTTGTCTCCATAATAAGCTGACAACTCAGACGTAGTAGTGGCATCCTGTCTGAAGACCCACAGTTACTTCAGTCAGTTAGCATGCACTACCAGCTCCCCCATCAGCACGACGCAGGGACATACACGGTGGTTATTATCAGAAGAAATAAGAACAACGACTTGTAATTTATATGTCAGTTGTGAAATAGTACACAAAACCACCTCTGCACATCCAAAGTTCATGTTGCATCATAGGTTAGAAATGTCTCTTTGTGAAATGCTGGCAGTCCGATGGAAGATCACAATGTTGGCCAACTCTGTAAACTTTGCACCAACACACTGAGTCGTGTGTTCCAGCTTCCTGCCTTCAGTTCTGGGTCAGAAGTATTGGAACTGATGAAGAACACACATTGGGGCCAGACTTCCTGACCAAATGACGCCGAGGTGCTACTTCAGGCTGCTGCTGTGTCGACCCCTTGATTGACCAAATGCCAACTGTGTGTGTCCTTCCTGCAGGTCTGACTGTGAATGCCCCCCCCCCCCCCCCCCTTCTTGCCCTTTGTGCATCTCCTCTTACCTCTGTTTATACAGTCCAACCACTGCTCTGGCTCCCTGTATAAAATGCTTCTTTGTTCGGGGTCAACTCACCGGCTCACATCTGCTCTGTGTCTGTGAGGTCACCAGTATACCGGTAGGCTTCATTAAACTCACAACACCGCAGCAACTTCTGAACTGGACTTGAATCATTTCTTCAGCAGAACGCAGTGGCCATGGCACCACGGGGAACATTTACTTTGCTTTGCTCACTAGCAGGTAATCCCACGGTTTCATGTGTTCGTCTGAAATGTGTTGATCGCAGAGTACATCTAGACTGAATTTACAATGTGTGTGTGTAACTGTGTGTGTGTGTGTTTGCAGTCTTGTCCTCCGTTGGAGCTCAAAATGAAACTTCACTTCAGAATTGCACCTCGCAAACGCAGCTCTTGAAGCGACTATCAGCAGATCTCAAGGTAAACTATTACCGCACATACATGCACATAAAAGTGGGTCACACTGTGTGGATATTTCTTATTTGCTAATTGCTTTCCACATCATACCACATTGTCGGAGGCGTTTCTGTCTGATTTTAACCAACAGGGGGCGGTAGAGTGTGGTGAAAAGCTGCCGTCTGCATGGAGTCCACAGGAGACGGCTGCTCTGCTGCAGTCCATGAGGAATATGACCGACACGCTGCACAGACACCAGCTGCAAGGTAGGAGGACGAGCCCGAGACACGTGCGTCCGTGTTGTTTTTCTCTGGGTGACCAGTTTAAAAAGATTAGTCTAATGTGAGAATTCATTTAAGATTGAGGACAGGGTTGTGGAAATGCTACACTTTATCCTAACTTATATGTTCTTACTTTTGTATTCTGTCTTGTGTTATATGATCTGTTAATATCCGCCTACTTCTGATGGGTGTGTTGGGCCATACCACAAGCTATTTCACCCCTCGGTCACAATAACGTGTTGAGCAAGAAGTACTAAAGAAGGCAGATCGCTGGTGGAGATTCATCGGCTTTACTACGTTTATCACATTTGTAAAGGCACTTGAAGTCTAACACTGAATTAGGTGAACTTTGCCTGGAAAATAGAAGGATTACCATCTCCTCAGGATGCTCTCGTCACCGATTAATTAAATGTCGAGGTGTAAACTCCGCAGATGGATAATAATTGATGTGGAGTTTCACGTAAGCCTTAAAATTGACTTAATAACAAACCCGCTCCATGTGCAGTCAGCTTCCACCAGAGGGTCAGTGCAGTGTGTAGGGTTTAGGCCTCAAGGAGGAATTTAAAAAAGGCTTCAGATGACAATAGAAACACCATATAAGCTCATAATGGACATGTAACACGTTCAATGTTTTAAATGTCTCATTCATTAAAAAATCATTGACTTCTAGAATGCCAAGGTGCTGAGCCAATGAAGTGCCCTGAAGCCGAAGTTCCCCACGGTGGAGGGTTGGCGTGTGTCACAATAGCCAACAAGCGATACTGCAAACCTATGTGCAGCCATGTAAGTGCTACATGCTGTTTTATATATTAATAGAAACATGTGGGAACAAGTGCCAGCACTATTTTCTGGATAGATCTGCCCGAAAAAATGGATAATATAATTTGAGTCTTCTTTTACAGGGTTATGATTTTGCTTTTATCAGGAGGAGTCGTTTGTACGATGAATGCAGTGAGCAGACCGGCTATAAATGGCAGACCCAGTACGTAGGAGGAAACAAGCTGGCTGTGTGCAGCGGTAAGGCTGTGTGTTATTCAGGCTCCAACCAACTGAGTTGTTTCCTGTGAAGACGGAAGTTTATTTTGGAAAGACTGCATGCATGTAACGAGCAGAAATTGACACGTGGTGCTGGCTTCCGTAAAAAAAAAAACGAGGATTAACTTTTCGTTTGTTATCATACAAACCATATATGGATGGAACCATTGAGGATTTATTAAAGGGACAGTATGCAGGCTTTGGCATCTAGTGGTGTGGTTGCACCGTTTCACAAGTATGCAAGAACTACGGTAGCCTTCAGGTGACGTAAAAAGGCCCTCACTAGAGCCAGTGCTTGTTTGTCCTTTCTGGGCTACCGTAGAAACATGGCAGACTCCGTGAAGAGGACCCGCTGTCTATATGAAGGGCTCATTCTAAGCAAAGGAAAACACACAACGACTCTTAGTTTCAAAGGATTATACACAAATGAAAACGTAGTTATGAATGTCATATTCCATTTCTGCCAATAAGTACCCCAACATGCAGCACACAGGCATTTAATAACATTTTGCTGACTGGTGAGTTCAAAGCAGGAACAAAGTTACAGAGATCCAGCCCTCCCTAAATGTACTTTTGATTCTGTGAGTGCGGTTATGTTTTATTACTTTTTCATGTCTTAAACTGTCCGTACAAGGAAACTCGCATTATGCATTCATACGCATGGGCACTGAAGTTGACCTTAACTTGCTTTCTTCTCTATTTCTAGAAGCACCAATTCAAATTTCTGGAGCAAAGACAGCATATTTCCCGAAAAATCAGGACTGCCTCACAACAAAGAGCAGCAGCCAACTGCAGAGCGGCATCATAGACGAGTTCACCACTGAGCTGAAGGCTGGAGGCGTACAGGGAGAGCCACAGTCTGCCTGTCTTGTGTGTGGATGACCACCTGAGGTGGAGAGATGCATTTACAAAGTCACGAATGTTGTGCGGAAGTCCCTCTGAGTTGCACTGAGGAAAAAAAAAAGCTTTGCAAGTAGTTAAAAACTGTATGAAAGACTTAAGTTTGAAGAATAAAAGTGTTGCTGATCCTGGATGATTCTCTGACTGCTGATACAGACACTGTGGTTTCAGGTCTGTGAGGTCCTCACACAGCAGAACACTAGACTGCTGTCTGTTATTCCTGGGTGTTTACTAAAGTATATGGTATATGTGAGCTTCCACGCTCTCCCTCCTAACTGTGCCTTAACGTCAATCCTCGTCACTTTTTTTTTTTTTATCAGCCGCAATGCATTTTGGGGCGTTTTTAGTCCAGTAAGCTCACGTCTCATACGAAGACATTTTTGCTCTTCTATTATACTTCCGGGCATTTCTCGCCTCCACAAAATCCCCACTTTGCAGTCGGAACGCACTGCATGTTCCATTCCCCGTCATACTGAGCATGAACAGTCTTTTACTATGCCTCTGTCCCTTCTGTCCATTTGTAGGACGTCGAACGAAGGAAGTGTGTAATTTAGAAAACAAGACCCACGCTTTTGATCTCTCCTGTAATGACCGACTTCAACTGGAAACTACTTTGTAAAGTTAAAGGAACACAAATCTTAAGTTTCATGAATACACTTCAGCTGACAGTAAGTAAGTTAGGTATGGATTTTTGACGGGGAATTAGGAGAATCCACTTTATCACTTGAGCAGCCAGTCGACTACAAAGAGGCCGCGGCGTTATTCAAGCAGGAACACTTTGGATTAAAGGTGACGTCTGTCTGCAGATAAACGGCTGCATCGCAGCGTTCGCAGTAACAAACGGATGGACACGCCTGCGAGTGTCTGATTACCCCTCCTCCCCCCGTTTTCCGTCCGACTTCATTTAAATAATAATAGTAGCTCGTTATTTATGTGCTGAGCAGCAGTTAGAATGAGGTTAACCACTCCGCCAAATGGAGTGCTTTGTCTGCTGTTGTGTACGTCTGCACCTCCGTCCAGACGCAGCTCACCGAGGTCACGGGTAAAAAGTCAAAACGAGATTGCAGGATCTCATTAGGTGGCCATTGACATTCCACATCATTCTATTAGGACTCATCAGGGAGAAAATGACCCACAAAATGACCCTCTGGTGCAGGCCGACAGACCGTGTAATCATCAATTACTGAAATAACTGTCTGCGGATTGAGGGATGAACAGTGGTAAACTGTAATGTCACACACCTCCCATTAAGTGGCAAACAGACAAAAACACAATTTATTTTCCTCTAATGTAACTGACTCACATTTCAGCAGAACAAGCGGCTTATGGTTATGACTGTATGCGCTGGAACCTTCACATCAGTCATTCCCAGAGACTGGGTCGCAGCCCTCAGGGGCTTTTATTAGCAAATATATGAACATGTATAACTGCAGTACACCTCTGGGCCACATGGGGGAGCCAGAAGGTTGTGTTCTGAATATTTCAGCTTTCTTATGAGGTATCTAATATGAAAGGCTTGTGTACATTCTATTTGTTTTACTGACAAGAGACGAAAAAATGAATGAGAAGGCCACTTAAATGCATTTATTTGGCCTCATTTATAAAGTATTTTACATGTAAATGTGTTTTCAACAGCATGTGCATTCAAAACTTTGACAAACGTATATCTCTTTGAAATGGCTGGTTTACAGAAACGGCAGAAATTGTTGAAGGAATCTCCAGAAAGAACATTTGTGAAAGACTGCTCTACATCTTCACAGCGTCTGAATCACAACAACAACAGCTGTTTGCTTTGCTTTGGAGCAATGAAGGAACATTTTAAGTTCCAACAAGTTTGTAGCAAAAGTTTGGGGAAGACCCCCTCCTGTTTAAACATGACTATAACTGTAACATGAAGAAACACAGGCCAGTGAACACATCCAGCAGACCTGATCACCAGACACCAGTGCTGGACCTCAGTACAGCTCTCATGGCTCAATGAGAGCAAAGAACTGCAGCCAGGTCCCAACGTCTGGAGCAGAGCTTTAACGGATCGGCTTGTACAGAATATTAACAGCCATGTTTGAACATATGGGTGTCGACTTTTGGCCATCTTCATTTTATTTCCTCCAGCAGGACGATTGGTCACTGCAACAGTGGAGAAATAGTGTTGGCTTTTATTTCATTGCATTTTTCTTTGAATTAAAAGTTCAATGTCAACGATTGAATTCAAATGAACCAGAAATAAATGATGTTTTGCATTCAGCTACCATATTGAAACAAATTCATTTTACATCTCTGTTTAAATTCAGCATGTAAGATTCTGTCGATGTGACTCTTTGTACACTAGAGGGCGGTATACAATCACGTTCTGAAAGCCTCGCGTATTAGCCGGCAATGAAACACTGATTGTGTCCACAGTGCAGCTGCACGTTGTTAGTCTCGTGCACATAAATCAAATGCGACAAGCAACATTTCTCACTAAAACAAACTAGTCGAAACAGACCTGCACATCCTATTTTGGGCTTGAGAATGAAAGAAACCAAAGAGTTTCATTTGTAATAATAATAATTAATATTGTATCTTTTGTTCTGGCTCTTCCACCGGCTACATTACATACCTGTCAGTGTCAACAGCAGCATTTACAAAGACAGCTTTTGGTCTGGCTGAATGGAATTTGCTGTTTTCATGTAACTTTTAAAGTAAATATTAAATAGCACACGGTTGAATTATCTGGCTCTGTTTGTTCCTTCCCGTCTCCTCGTATTCATGTTGGTTTTGTAAGAGAAGAGACAATCAGTGAACCACTACGACCTGTATTCCCGTGTCATCGTCGAGCCAAACCTAATGCTGCTCACTTCCCTGGCTGCTGTCCAGCTTCTGCTGAGAGAACGAATAAGAAGCAGAAGTGAATGAAAGCCTACAAAGAACGAGGATGAACATGAATGGTAACATTGTGACAATGAATAACGATGTGTCACACCACAGGATGTTTGTGAAATGTTTTGATAATAATCCCATCTGATTGATTCTGGTGGGACATGAACAACATGTGTCCTGCTTTCAACTGGTTTCATTCGCTGAATAGAAGCCTCGTCCACCACACAACAACTCACCGACTTCAGGAAGTGTATCTCTGAGCTGAGCGCCTCTCGCAGGAGCTCAAGCTCTCCTTCGTTATGCGTCTCCAGCTCCGCCCTCAGCCTGGTAAACAAAAAAAGGATCTGAATATCAAGTTTTAACACATTCTTTGTCTTTGTATCGCTCTACTTTACCGAGGTGTTACCTCACTATTGGCTTTAATCACTCAGAAAAAAATAACAGAACTACATGAACTACATGAAACTGAAACCGATTTTTCCACATCAGTATCTTAGAAATAACCAGCTCAAGATAAAAGGTTTGTTCTAAACAGCTCTCTCCAAAGGTTTCGATGCATTCAGATGTACAGTACGCAACAGAAAATCACGAGTTCCAGTATGTTTACAAGCACGAAAACAACTTCAGTACCGGAAATGCTCTCGCAGGCAAAATGTACAAGTTGAGTGAATAGTCTCCTGGACTGTGGACGGACCTTCCTGAGGAGATCAGGGCTGCAAACTCTGTCTCATCGTTCAAATCAGAGTTAAAAACAAACTCTTTGCAGTCGCTTTTCTCTCACTATATTTGTGTTTTAGGACATTTTGTTAGTTTTCTCTTGGCTTTCAGTTTATTTCATTCTTTGTGTTTTAAATGTGTTTTTATTATAAAGCGCTTTGTAACAGTGTTTTAAAAGGTGCTATATAAATTAGCCTTATTATTATTATTCAGAATGATTTGTCGTTAGCTAACAGGAAGTAGGGACACTTGAACATGTTGCTGAGTAAGAAGTAAGCAGAAATACAAACTTCACGGCAACACCACAGAAGACAATGCTGTCCCTTAGTCACAGACTAAAACAACCCATCTGTCCTCAAAGTCAATATTTCACTCTATAGTTTCATGAACATGAGTGATATTGTATCACTCGGTTCAGTCTGCTTGTGGAAAAAGCCCTTCTTGGGTCCGTGGTACCTGCTGCAGGCAGGTGTTGGGAGGATCTATACTGAGCCACACATGAGCCTGAGACACGCTGCCTCCATCTTTCTTTTATTGGAAGTTAATGAAAGAATAAAACAGCTGAGCTGAAATTGCCCTCCCACAGTGTGAGAACAGCAGTGTTTTAAACTGTACTCTTCTCTGTGGAACTTACAAATCGGATCTTTAAGGCGAGCACACTTTTCAGACGCTATGATGATGTTTACAACAGCGAGACACTTTCTTTTTGGGATATCGGGGGTTTAATATCAGATTTCTGCAGTGCAGTGTGTAATATAGCAGTAATATATCGCATCAAAAAATACATACAACTCCTGAATCATAACTCCCGAGCACATTGAGTGAATATCTCAGGTATTATAGTTTCCATTCTATTACGTGACAGTGAACAACGGACACCGGCAGCCGCCCTGTTTTGCACACTGAACACTTTTTAAATGACTGTAGCACTCATTCAAATTGACATGCATTCAATTTCCAACAATCAATAAGCACGAGAGTTAAATATGGGTTTTAAAGAGACGATGCTGCGGTGGCTGAAGACAGGATTGATGGCTTCAGTTCAGAATGGATGATCATAGGAATGAGTGAGAGGAGGCTTCTCTCCTCCAAAGCCACATCCTCAGCACTTCCATGAGGCTAATAAGCCCGGGGGGTAATGAAGGCCCGAGTATCTTTAATGAGGCTGATGGATGAACAGGACATGCTACCCACATGCATGATTTAAGGCAGTGCTGGGAGAAGGAGGGGCTCAGAGAAGGACAGAGAACAATAAATGACATTTTGTGCAACATTTTGTGCCTCGTCAGGGTGTCTCTAATTAAATACTGGGAGACAAATGTGTTACAATAACTGAATACATATTCAAATTTTAAAAAACCAAAAGTGTAAACCTCATCATCTCGATAGGTTTGGGGATTTGTTAATCACTTCACATCCATAGTATCGTGGAGGAGACATTATCCAAAGTAGTGGCATCAGCAATAACGATGGCCCTTCCTTCCTGGAACTCTATTGATCTCCGCTCTTTAATTAAATGAAGGAAGTCTCTTTGTGGAGAAACACGGTGGGCGGCGCTCACCTACCGGTCCTGTTTCAGTGCAGCAGGTCCTCCGTTCATTTCCTACAACTAGTTCATCTTCCACTGTGATGAGCAGACACACACGGGGCTCGCTGCTGTTGCCCGTTTGTTTCCATTCTTGTATATTTGGACGCCTCATTGTGAGGAGATGAGGGTTGTTTGGATCTCCGCCCATACAGGTCTTCGTGGTTTGTAATGTTACCGAGCTTCACTTCATGCTTTTCTTATAAAATCTGCGTTTTGTTCTTATTCTCCCACTCACTGTCAAAAGGTACAACTTCAAAATATGTAGATGTACTGCTGTATAATGAACTAGTCTGATGATACCGTGTGTAGCTTCCATATAGTCCAGTCCATATAGAGTACGAGGGGTCAGAGAAGGGTTGGGTGAGGATGAAATCTCAACCCAATTAAACACCTCTTGGAGATTTTGGACTTTCCACCACCGTGGATAAAACACCAGAAGAGGGCATATCTCTATCCGTCTATATGTCAAGACAGTTGATTTGGAAACTGGCGTTGAAGCAACATCTTACGAACACTCGACCTCAAAGGACTTTACAAAAATCTGCTTTCCAACACATCTTAATAATCGGACGGCAGTCATTTACTTAGTTCTTATTGTTTTATTCATCTTCAGACACACACAGAGCTTCCTCTTACCAGTCCATACATATGCAGTACTACTGTACTGTGTGTGTGTGTGTACTCTATTACATATAGTACATCTCTCAGCTCAGTTCAAAGTAGGGATGCTTCCTTCACATAGAAAAGTTTGTTTGGTGAAATCAAACATCACATTTTAACTAAATAAAATCAAACTGCATTTCTTTGTTGTTTATTCGCTGGATAAGCATTCAGTGTAAATACTTAACTCTCCGCCCCGCATTCATTCTGCCTTGCAGACCTCCCTGGATCAATCACATTAGCCTCAGTTTCCTGTTTTTTTCTTCCCTTTCCACTTGTTGACTGAATGAAATACACTTCGTATCAAAGGCTTAATTAAGCCAACCGGTCCTAATGCTCTGTTATTTACACTTCTAGATGTGGACTCCAGCCAGCCGGATACAGAGAGAGAAACACAGACGCGTGGGCTCGCTGGTCTACTCAGCACTTCTCACAGTATGATTCACTTCTGCTCTCAGTAAATAACACCTTCTGTCTAATGAGCCCGCCAAACGCTGCGCCGCTTCCTGTTGTTAACACCGGGACCCCCCTCTCCTCGTTCTCTGAGTGCGTTTAGCATCACGAGAGGAACGGAGGCCACCGGTGCTGCTACGGAGATGAATCGTCATCAGTTATATTGAGGAAACAACGGAGCCCTGGCGAGGAGAGGACAGCCGTTGCAGTGTTTGTCCACCAAGCCTACTGACGGGCCTGCAAAGACGGAGAACACTCAACTAATTAAACATCACAGCTGCTCAGCCGGCAATATTTTAAATAGCAGGAAGGTCTAAGGAAGCGTCTGTGAACTAACGTTTTCTCTTTTATGAGCCGCTAAATAGCTTACTGCTGCGTTTCCATTTAGTTGTGTTCTTTTTGGCCCCTCTGTGTTTGTGTTCGCTCCTTATTTCCCTGCAGCGTTCACTGTTTACTCTTTTGTGTCTCAATAGGATTCTTTTCTGCGACATACAGTAATTGCAAATCAGAGGCTGCGTGCTGTGTCTGTGTGTCAACATATAAAAAGCCCTCCCAGCGCCCGGACAGCTGATAACACTCACCTCAGACAGGTGCCGTCAGTGAGAGGCTTCCGACTGACAGACAGGCTCTCCGCTCGCAGAGATTCCGTCTTTGCTTTGGCTTCAATCGTCTGCCGATCCAGGTCTGCAGTCAGGAATAATAAACCACACACAACATGACTTTCCTTCAAAAAGACAGACATAGGGGCATTGTTAAGACGTTTGCTGAAGGGGCAATGGGGACCAAGTTTGGATCACACAGTACCACCACCACCACCACCACGTCCCACAACTGTGAGGCACTCCACCTCTCCCACTCCAAAGGAGTTGCTCTCATGGATCAATCACTTCAAACTTGACTTCCTGGGAAGCATTGTATCTTCAAACCTGTAGCAACACATCCACAGCAACGCAGCTTTGATTTTGTTTTATTGCCGTGCTATCTTCATTCCAAACATGCTTAAACCTGTATTTGTACTGGATAGCTTCCAGCTGAGAATGCATCGTGTGGGTGTGTGAGCACAACCCCTTCAACACAGATAAAAAAAGGAAAATAAAATCCACAAAATCAGTGACCTGGTTATGAAACCAGAAACATACTTTATGTTCAACATCTGGGCTCAAGATACTGTACAGCTGACTCAGCAGCATGGGTGGATTTTCAAGTTGTACATTCTAGAGAACTCCTTTTCTCTACATTTGAAACACGGAGGGTTTAAAAGGTGCTCCCTCTGAGCCACATTATCCACATTAGAATGAACGTCTGGTGCGTTCACCTTTGTGGGTGTGATCCAGGCCCTGCAGCTTGAGCGTGAGCGCTCTCTTCTCCTCCTGCATGGCGCTCACGTGATTGTTCCTGCGGCTCATCAGCTCCATCTCTGATTGTAGAGGGAGACAAGACGAGTCCTATTGCTGATGATTGAGTAAAGATCACCAGGAGGGCTGAAGTTCAGAACCACTTCATACCGCTCAGTGGGAGAAAACTTCTGGCTTCCCAAGGAATGCAATGTGGGCATTTCTTTAAACTCACTTTAACTCTACAAACAATAAGAAAATGCTGCTCCCTTGAGCCCAGATTAAACACATATTATGACGACACTGGTCCTCACCCTCAATCCTGTAGAACTAATGAAAACACTTCAAACCATATCAAAGTATAATTTGTCATTAAAAGTTGCTGGGCTTTGAGAAATATGATACATTGAATAAACCATTGGGACTGCAACTTCTGTACAAACAATTACCACACGCTATTTGTTGGTTAAATTTAGTGATTCAATTAAATACACACACACACACCCACACACACACACACACTAAGCATAGCTTTCCTATCCTTATCTAATAATAAGTAGTATATTATATATATATATTTCCAGTCGTCCCAGTAATGATTCTAATTACTGATTTGTTTCTCCGACCTCCATCTTAACATTTTAACCACATTCTTCCTGAAATCAAACTGACTGCTGTCAGCATGCCATCATCAGCATGTCATCATTCTAATTACAGTATAAAGCATCCGTCTACTGTGACAACAGTACAGCTGACAGTGTCGTAGGACCTTTGTGTAATGATTCCACCTCCCGCTCCAGGTCCAGGCTCTCGGTGTGCGTTTGGCTCTCGAACACTACGTCTCTGTTCCCACAAAGACTGAAGTCACCGTTGAACCTTGAGATCTCTTGAAGGAAGTTTTCCTCTTCTTCTTCAGACTGACGCTTTATCTTGACCTGGTGTGGAAAGACAGATCACGGGAAACGCTTCCAACAATAATAAGAAAGCAGCTGCTAGAATAAATGATGAATTGATTATTCAAAAACTTAAAAAAGACATCATTTTGTTATCAAAATATGTGTATTCATACTACACATGACATGCTGTAAGATGTAAATATCGATTCAGGCTTCACCAGATGTTCCCTTCGTTGGCTTCTCTGGCAGAGCAGCTCCCCAATTTGCTTCAACATCTGGTCTTCACATTTCTTCATCAGGCCATGCTGCAGCCTCATCGTAGACAACTGCTGAGCCTGGAGCACAAGGAGATGAGTGGGCAGGTAAGAAACACAACCCGACAGACAGACGTACTGAGAGGGACAAGCATGTCCGTGATCCCACAGAAGGAGAAATTAGATGAAATGAATTATGGACAGCTGGTAAAATCATGTAAAAAGTGACATGTTGGTGAGCCTTCCTGGGTAAATAAAAAATGTCTTTGACTACTTTTAACCTATGTCTCAAGATGTCTCTTCGTCTGAAACATCTCTCTCTTTCTATATGTGTATATATCTCAATACACTTTCAAACTTTTATTGTTTACTTCCCTTTGTTTTCATCCTCCTGTGATTATATGGTATAGCCCAAAGGATAGAAGATTGCCAAATTACGTAGGGGGGCGCCTTTTAAAGATGCCTCAGTCATTACTTTCCGTACAGTTTTCCATCTGTTACTCGAGTTGTCAAGGAGGTGAGTTTATTGTTTCCTATGTGGTGGTGTACGTTTTTCAGCGAGCACAATCAGCTTCCAAGTTTTCTCAACAGTGTAATTATCTTAAGACAGCTCTCATAAACTGGGAGATGTTACGTCATGAGAGCTGTAAACACACTGTGCTGTAAACACTCCCTGCATATCTGATGTAAACAGCTCCAATATTCCACCCTGAAGGGGGTCGGAAAAAGGTATCACAGTCCTGCGTCCTCAGGCAGATAATACTCAGACAGACATGGCCTTGTATTCAGCAACCTTTACTAATAAGAGCGTAATCTGCTCTTTTGAGCGGATGTCCACTTATACGAGCGCAGGAAGAAGTGAGCAATATTTCTGAGGGGTCAACGGGCCTGCCTTTGACATCATATCTCACACATGCTGACAGGTTTCACTAATGTTATCCGGTGGAAATTAGCCATTGATCTGCAGTGGCACTTGCAGTTTGCACTGTTGATGAAAACGAATGGGAGAGATTAAGTGTTTTAAATCATAAAGCAGATCAGCTCATCAATATGCCGATATGCACTTCTTTACCTCATATGTCAACGCCACTAATAGTGTATGCAGCCCCAAGGTACAGCAGTTATTGCTGATTGTATTTGTTTATCTTTGCATTTACTTTTTATCACAAGAAAAACTTGATACATTTAAAGCAACAACAAACAATCCCCGTTTTATAAATGCATCCCGGTTGAGCAGTAAAAGTATATCTTTTCCTCCCGACACAATGGACAAAATAGTCAAATATTAACCAATACTTCATGATGTGACTGCTGCTTACGCAAGAAGCCCAGATGAACATTTACTGCGTCTAGAGGCACAGTTCATGGTCAGAATAAATGATATGCCACCGTGCAAATGAGGATAAGGCTGTGCAAATATCAGGCTTTTTCACCAGCAAGCTGCCATGAAACAGGCAATAGTCACATTCATCTCTTTAAAATTATTATCAAAATAATAATTGGTAAAACATGTTAAAGCCATCACAATTATAAACCCATTAAAATGTTAAAATCCACTAAAGTTTACTATAGGGCACCATTTTGTCAGACAACTTTGGTAATATGTTCAAACTCAGCCTGCCAAAATCATTAATATACCAAAAGACAAGACAGATATTGAACACTGCGTCATGACTGCTCCTCCAGTCACAAAAAAATATTCATAATTCACACATTAGCAACAAGTACAGGAGAAAAAGCTAATTGTGTCACGGTGTCACCTTTTTATCGAGTTCCTCACTGGTCTTTTCATTCTTCTCAGTGGTGCTCTTGATCTTCTCATTACATCTGATGATGGCTACTTTGACTGAAATAAAAGAAAAGGAATAAGCCAATGAGAGAAACGCACCTTAGATAGTGTAAATGTGGGTTGATAAAGAGGGAGGTTGGGCTAAATATTCATATTGCTAACCCGGCTAGGTAGCATTCTAGCTAGTCTGCCAATGTTAGGTAAGTTAACGCTATAGCTTGTTTTGCTAGCTGAAATGTATATTCATACCTTCTTTGATTTTTTGTGTCTGTTCAGTTAACTGTTGTTCAGTTTGAAGGATTTGTTGGAACAGTGTGTCTAAACTCATTTTTAGTCAATAAGTGGCATAATAAAGTCACCTAGAATCAATAGAGGAAGATATCCCACTGTATAGTGTTGACTAGCTAACACCTAACGTTAGTTAGTCTCCTGTGACTAGCTAGCTAGTTACGCTAACGTAACGTAAACTACGCCTATGACGCAGCTTCGAGGAAACAACCGCCAAAGCTGCGTCAAATGCGTAGTTTACGTCTACTTAGTTACGTTATGATTTACGTCTACTTAGTTGCGCTAACGTAACTAAGTGGACGTGAACTACGCCTATGACGCGGCTTTCAGGAAACGGCTGACACTGACCGGTTGGTTTGATCTTTGCACTCATTGCTAATATGACAAACATTGCTCATAAACAATGAGTCATAGTCATTTATTTTGTCAAGTGACTGCTTTGAGAGTCACTAACGTTACCGCCCTTTTAATATATATAACGTTATATATATATATATTTTTTTTTTTAAGTTACACTGTCATTGATCAGTCCAGTACCCACTTAATTGTGGGACTGTTGAACGTAATGGAGTGCTGTTTAGGCACAGTCAGCTTTCTCAACACTAATCCATTGAGGCTCGCTGCTCACATTTGTCACAAAAAAATATCCTGACTTTGACCAATTTTCTCGTTTCACCACTTGCACAGAAAAAAAAAGAGCTTCTGATCCGGTGCCATGAGCCACATTACCGTGTGAAACGTTAAATGACCCGAAGGACTACATCACTGTGACACGCATTTGCAAAATGAATATCACGTATTGATTGAGGCTTTTCATAAATCACCAGACTGACTGGCAAGGCTCCCGTTGGAGACTTAAGAACAGCAAAGTCATCAAATTGTACGCAGACAATTATCCCAGATAGCCTCAGCCTGTCGTTCATTTGTGCCCATTTTCTGTCTCTCCGCCTGTCATGTTCCCTGCAAAAAAAAATGAGCTGCGGACATTGGCCTGTGGCGTATCTATTTAACAAAATTGAAAGCCATTTTGAAAAGTGCCTGTACCTTGCAGGATTGATTCATCGCACCTACCTAATCACAGCTTCCTTTTCAATAAGGGAGTATTCACTGGCGTTTAAATAAGCTATTTCATCCCATCTCTGAATGAAGCTGCCCTCTCCCTCTCTCATGTATGTGTGTGTGTAAGGGTTGATTTACTGTGGCAGACGCCAGCATATCCTTGATTGATTCAGCCCAGTCTTTAATGCAGAGAGGGGCTCATTGACATAGTCTGGTCATTTAGCCAAGTGGATCAGCCTCTGAATACACCATATAGGCAATCAATGAGCTGTAGGAAGAGGCATGGCGCATCATCCCTGTTATTATAATCATGCTCTGTTGCTCTGTTAAAAAATGCCCGAGCCATTTGACAAGACATTGATGAAACAAGAGGTATTTGAAATGAGATGCTCATTATTTACTAACATGAGATATCGAGTGTGAAGCGTGGTGTTGTTTGAAAGAATAACAATCTTTGCTTTTTTTGAATAGTGACCTTTACTTTGAAACCACCAACAGATGGCGACAGCCACACGGTGTCCACTCTGCTCTGTGTGGACAGACAGCGCTGCTGCAGCGGTGCTGCAGCTGACAAGTATAGGCCCGTGTTTTGTAGAGGCTAAAGGTTTTATTTAAAGTGTTTCATCATAAAATACCTATCCGCCTAGTCTCGTCACAGGTGGCGGATAATGTTGCATAAGAATGTTTGTCATTTTGCAAATGGGATTAACGTTACAGCTAACTGGGAGGAGCCACGCGCATCAATTGGCATGTCATGAATCAGGCAACTTGCAGGTGAAATATGTCTATTTATTTTTAAATTTTTAAATTGCCATGAGCTACTTCACGTGCTGCTACAGTCTACTAATCACGTCATGAAATGAGTCATGCTCTTCCACAGTTATATACTGAGAAAAAAACACATGGTTTAATTTCATCAACCACGTGCCCTCTGTGGTTACATGTGGCCCGTTTATGTTTTAATGGACTGGAAAAGTGATTACTATTTATCCTTTTTTAATTTCTTTACTCTGAGTAGGAAATGTTTTATTAAAAGTAAACATCATTAACACACTATAATAACCCCAAAGAGAGTTGGAGTGAGCGTGCAACTCAGCAGTGACGGTACCATCACTGTGCTGCATGCACCCATTGGGACCTAGATTTTCCCGGTGCTCATTAGTGAGTTAAGTGAGCTTAAAGCTAATTATTTATTTTCTGTGCTGCCGTTGTAATATTACCGTAATGATGGTTTGAGTTCGCTGATAGGAAGGTCTATCTTTTTACGTTTATTATAAGATAACTGTACTTTAGCGGCGAGTGTGTGTGTGTGTGTGTGTGTGGGGGGGGGGGGGGGGGGGGGCTCTCTCCTCGTGCTGAATGCGCTGCAGACAGCCAACACGTTGGGATCCAGTTGGCTGTGCGCGCTCAGACGCACAGACGCAAGCATCCCGCTGGCTGGAGTTGGAGGACACTCGCCCGTTTCGCCTCCACCGCAGCTCTGATCCCTTTGTCTCCCGGCGGTGAGAAGACCACCCGCACGGGAGGAAAAGAACGAAGAAGAAGAAGAAGAAAGAACAAATGAAACACTTCTTTTGACTGAGAGTCCAATAAACTGTGCAGAATCGGGACTGGACACTTTTTTTTTTTTTTTTGGAGGTGGTGGGGGGGAGGAATTATTTCTCACATGAGGCGAGCCGGATCCGTTTTGTACAGCGGAGCGCGCACTGCTGCGTCTTTCCAATGGATTTCAGTTCAGTGGAAGTACCCTGGGAATCAAACTACTGTTAAGTCGCTTTTAGCTCGCGAGTTTCGTTCCAACAAGGGTTTATGTTTCACAAGAAGAGAAGGACGATGATCCTCCAAGTGCTGTACGTCCTTCTGCCTCTTTTTGGTAAGTTTCACGAGATGTATTACCACCAACAGCTGTCCGTTTGATACCAATACATCCCGTAGGCGCGTGCGGTATTTAGTGGCTAAATTGCGAAATGAGGGGGGGGGGGGGGGTGCAGTCCGGCAGAGACAGTGGCTGCTCGCTGAGAGTCATAAGGTGTGGAGGCTACCGTGGTCCAAAGTGCTCTAAATAACAAAGTCAAGCTGGAGCTGCCTCATCAAACAATAGTGAAGGTGACAGCAAATCTTCACTCTTATCAATCTAAAACTCTGCAAACTAGCTGCGTCACGAAGTTATGAAGTAGTACCAACTGCTTTCAGTCAGTTGTTACTCGCGATGCAGCCTATACATTCTCCACGGAGTGTTGATAGTCTATAAAAAACTCTGCAAGCCGAGGTATTATTATGCTTCACTTTTATTATTATTATTGTTATTATTATGATTATTATTAGAAGTGTCACTTCTGTTTCCAGATGTGTTGTCGCACGCGGAGGAGAACGTGCGTGCCGCGGCCACCCGGCTGGACTGCGTGCGGGCCAGCGAGCAGTGCCTGAAGGAGCAGGCGTGCAGCACCAAGTACCGCACGATGAGGCAGTGCGTGGCCGGCGGCAAGGAGAGCAATTTCAGCATGGTGTCCGGCCTGGAGGCCAAGGACGAGTGCCGGAGCGCCATGGACGCAATCAAACAGAGTTCCCTGTACAGCTGCCGGTGTAAAAGGGGCATGAAGAAAGAGAAGAACTGCCTGCGCATTTACTGGGGGATCTATCAGACGTTACAAGGTCGGTTTGGTGCTTTCTGTTGTCAAAAAAAAAAAAATACACACTTACTCCTTTAGCAGATTTTGATTAAGAATGGTGTGATATCATTAATCAGAGTGAGGTATTTGTGTAAAGGTATATTAAAGAATAAACAATAGCACAATATTTGTCCTTTTTGCTAGGGGGGTGTGCTATAAAACATCTGCTTAAGTCCCTCAGGGGTCTTTGTTTGGGTGGACTGCTACATTTACAGTATGCCCTGCAGCTATTAATGTGAAATGGGCATTCTCCATAGGTTGTCTAATCTGCTCAGTAGAGGGGTGAGGGGGATTAGTTGGCCCCGGCTCCTCCCACCATTGTATGGAGTGGGCACCGGCAGTCCTCCCCCTCCCTCCCTCCCTCCCCCCCTCCCCTTCCAGCTCTATGACCCTCCCCATCCCTGCTACACCACAAACACAGAAACTCCAAAAAGTAGCACACAGCTTTTTATCTATTAGCAGTCCAATGCGTTCACGGATGATCACTCAGCTTTTACTCAAATTCGTCCCCCGACTCGGTTCACCGCCATGAGATACTGTTTGACCTGCCAAATCACTTTCCTTGAAGGTTATGGAGCGTGAAGCCCCTCAGCGCTGGCACTGCCATCTTTAAGTGTTGATCATAGCAGGGGGGGGCTTTTAGTCCCTAAACTGCATCCAGCCCGTTGCCAGTGGGTCGGCTTCCAGTTGCGCAACACAGCTGACCAACCTGCCTAATCAAGCGTGGGGCTGTGTGCTAGCGTGGATATCGACTGACCCAAATAACCCGTGTCACTTGCAGGCTAATGTGAGGGGTGAAAGATGAAAAACACAACAGGAGGGTGTTCAAAACAGATCTATCTATCTATCAATATATCTTTATATCTATCTATCTATCTATCTATCTAACATCTGCTTGTCTTCATCACAGGTAATGACTTCTTGGAGGATTCTCCGTACGAACCCATGAACAGCCGTCTATCTGACATTTTCCGCCTGGCTCCCATCATAGGTAAGAATTAAAGAAATCTGTTCCTGTGGAGGCTTTTCACTCCGTCCCTTCGGATTTATTTTTGTTATTTTTAGTTTTCCATTGGTCACCCATCTCAGTTGAGATAGGATTAAGCTCCAAGCTGTGCATGCTCTCACCGAAGGTTATCTGTGTGTCTAGTGTGTATCCTCCCTCATCCTCTCCGCTATCTGTCTTTCTTTCTCTCCGCTTGTTCTCGCCCCAGCAACACTGCATGCTGGCTGGAAGTGACCTTGCATGGGGAGCTATAGTTCTGAGTCCCATCAAGCGGGGGGAGAAATGCTGCAGATGTAGAGGGAAAGGCTCTGTTGTCGGGTGTGTTTCGCTGCGGTCGTGGCGAGCTTCCTCTCGTGGCTGTTTGAATCCACTTGTTGAAAAGGACTCGCTCTGTGAGTAAACGCGGGAGAGCGTGATGAGCATTTTTCTGTTCTCCTCCGTGTGTGTGGGAGCGACGCCGACGAGAGCCTCTAGATGGCGATGTTATTCCCTGCTTCACAGCCACTCTGTGGACCCACGGTTGAGGCTGTTGTGGGTATTTGAGAGCCTGATCTATGAATGTGGCACAATCATGGAGCTGCTCACATTTTCATTATCACACCGCAGGTGATGAGTGGTGTGTCAAATCAAACAGACGCGCTCTGCCTCCACATCCTCGCAGAACAAGGCTGGTATTTTGACCCCTTTTGATACGGAGGAGCCTTTTCTCTCTGTATCCTCAGTCAATTTTATCTCACAATGGGCCGATGTGCCCTAAACCAATGTTTCTCTTATAGCAGGGTGAGATCATGAAGTGGGTGGCGAGATAGAGATGAACAAAATCTTGGCCCGGGTACCGACTTCATGACCAATTTGCTGTTTCTAAAGAGACGCCGGCTGAGAAAATACAAGCTTGTGTTAAGAATATTCTCTCCTCTCGCAACTCTCTACAGAAAAAGAGGACTTTCACAGGAGACACCCCAGCACGCCACACTTTATATATGTCTCTGACCCCTAATGCGCCAGCGAGTCCCGGAAAGGACCAGACACCCCCACAGGCCATTGGTGCGGAAGCGTGCGCGGCACAGAATCATAGTTCACATCTCAGGCAGCTGACATCTATCGCCGGTCTGAGCCGTGGGTTCCAGAAGCGGGAATAGACAGATTTATGGTGTCATTCTCATCATGAAGGCAGGCACTCCTTATTTAATGTCCGAATACCACTTGATGTTGATCGATGGCTTTGCATATACTGTATATCTCTCTCTGTAAGTGGCAGAGATCAGACATCATATCAGTGTGAGAGAGTCATCGAAGGACATTTATGGAGAGCAGGGTTGCCGCCAATGATTATTTTCATTAATGATTAAGCCTTTGGTGCCCTCAAATTGCTTGTATACCCAAAGGTATTCAATTTACAATGATATAAACAGGAAGTCCTCACATTTGACAAGTTGGGAAACATTTGGCATTTTCTTCCTTTCTAAATGACACATTTGTGTTTCATTTTCTATCAACTTCAGTGCTTCACGCCCTTCAGTTTCCGACCTTTTTGACACGTTCTTAGAATAAAGAATTGGCTACATGCGACCCCTCGTCACAAGTTTTGATATGAGTGATTTTTGATTCATGAGTTGTGTTTTAAGGGTTTTTATAAGTGGAAGATTTAGCAAGAGAAAAATCAAACATTTGAGAAAAGTCAGAAAAAAATCTACTTTATATTGTGTAACAACAAATTCTTGAACCGCTGCACCAATCAACATAGTTTTCCAGTGCTAGTTCAAACACCTGTTCATGGTGATTGACACCTTTGCATATATCTCTCTTTTGACGTAACATTAGATCCGCCCTGGGTCTGTCATTAAAGTGCAGTTATGGAGAGCGTGACTTTTTCTATAGTATAACTACAGGCGGATGAGACGTTGGTGAACTAGGCCAGCGGAATGGTGATAAGCATATAAGACAAAGCAGAGAGGGATAAAGCTAGACTGAGAATAGCATCTGATCATTAGAGGAGAATTGTCAGGCAGGAGCCGGGGATGGAGGGGTGAGAGGAGGAGGCTGCAGGGGTGAGGGTTAATTAGCGAATAGCAGGGTAAGGCTAAGAGGACGCGGAGCACAGGCTCCTCTGCTCTTTCTGTGGAAATTAAAGGGCAAGGTGACAGGAGAAGGATCCAGGCAGAAATGATTCGAGCTTAGAGCGCGTTTCTGATCACTCAGACAACCTCGTTACGTGTCCGCCGAATTGAGCAGAGAACTCGAAAATGTACACGCAAAAAAGCCACAAAAAACATACATAGTTTGAAAGGGGAACCAATATGCAAAGTGCACTCTGGGGATTCTCATTTTCATATTATGCAAATGTTTAGATATCACCTCTGTGCCTATTTAATTTCCCTAATGACTCCAACATTACATGCACAATTGTAAGAACAATGCACAACAAGTCTTGAATGCACAAGTGAAATGTGTGTGAAATATAACTGCACAGTAAAAAAAGATACTGGGGGAATTGTTTCTCACATAACTTTATGTTGGAGGTAGGAGTGATGTTAGAGTACAATAGCCAATGTGATTGCTTTTTTCACTGTACTTCTATGGGAGGTCTCTGTACATTTTCTTAGGTGCCCTAAATCACCTGCACATCTCATCTGTCTTTTACATACCTTCAATTTCATGATGAAAGATTAGATATCAATGATCATTTTTTTCCTACTTAATATTGAAACTATTTTATCTATGCAGAATGCTCTCAGGTCCTCAGATTTAGGATCCGAGTCAGTAATCTGTGCCCCCCCCCCCCTCCCCCTATTTCAGGAGGCTCTCTGAACGAGTCTCATGTCTGTCTCAGTAAGGCAGTAGGACTCAGTGATCCGGGGCTATAGGAACAATAGGCAGCCACGATGATCCTATAATTCCATAATCGGCCCCATTTCTCCCGACTGAAGTGACTTAATCTCCAGTGACACCCATACATACAGTGCACAGACACACAGACACTCAAACACACACTGTTGAGCCCTGAACACCTGTTCCCAATGAAATGCCCATAGGCGTCAGTCCGATTTCATTAGAGAGACACGAGTATACTGTGTGTGTGCAACTGAAGTGAATACATGTGTTGTGTTTGCTGATTTACACAAATCATACGCATACTCAAAAACGTAAGATTTGAACAGAGCGCCATTTTCATTAAGGTAAACGAGGTTCTCGGAGTTCATGTGTGGAATAGAAAACACGTCATCGAGAATAATCCAGAAGGTTCTAGCACGTCTTGCGCATGGTCCTTTTCATCACCACACCGTTGCTCTTTTGTGTTTATGTTTCTGTCTTAATCACGAATCATTAGTCACAGTAAATATTCGAAAGTGGCTTTAAACATGTTTACTATTGTGAACTGAAGTTTGATAAATTATATATACTGGATACGAGATGTTTAAAACCCTGACATTGTAGAAATCTTAAATGATCAACTGTAACTGAAATTTGATTGAAACATTCAAGCTAATATATATGCACACACACACACACACACACACACACACACACACACACACACACACACACAGGCAACACACAGCAGTTCCACTGGGTTGATTTAGCTATTCATTTTCAGATCTTTACTGGGGACAGAGTGCCTTTACCTCTGGGGTTGAGTCCAGTGAGTCACAGTCGAGTGTGGGCAACTCATTTTTCCCTGCACCAAAAAATGAGCAGCGACTGTTGCAGTCGTCTACGGTGGTTCATTTCTCAGTAGTGCTTTCAGAAAGGCCTCGGTAAAATGTGGAAAATACTTAGGCTAAATGGCCAGATATACTGCAACAAGAAAGCCAGCAAGCTGACGGTGTTATTGTGATTATCACACACGTTGTGTCTGTGTTTTCATCTTGGAACTTAAACTTCTGTTTTCAGTCCATGAAAGTTATTTGTACCACTTTGGTCACCTAAAAATGTCTTATTCAGGGTTCCGTTGTACTTAGCCCCACCCTCTATTGTCACTTCTGGTTGCAAAAAAAACCAAGATGGCGATGACCAAAATGCCAAACTCAAGGCTTCTAAACTGTAGTCCACAAACCAATGGGTGATGTCCTGGTGACTACGTCCACTTCTTGGATACAGTCCATGTTTTTTCATGCTTTCCATTACAGTTTTAATTCAGTCTCCTTGGCCAACAAAATATCTCTGTTCAGTCCTTTCGTCTTTCTCTCTCTGTCTCTCTTCAGCAGCTCTTCCTGTTGTGATGTTTCAATTTGAGTGTGTTGGTTTCACTCTACATTGAGCATGCATGGCATACATAAACATGCCTGTGTAAAACATGAAAAGCTAGATCTGAGTGGATGCTTCTCATTGAATGTGTTGCATTTTCATTATTCCTTGTCCTTGAACTTAGCGAGATGCTCGCCTTGGAAGATGCCAGCTTTTTTTTATAAATCGGTAAACAAAAAGGTAGACGTCACGCTGAGCAGAAAAACAATCATTTTCTCTCCCACCGCATGACTTCATATAAGCTGAGAGAGGAAGGAGAGAGCAGAGTTTAGATGAAATGGCTGCCTTGCTCTTTGCCAGTTGCCCATGTTTATGAGTCACTGATCCATGCAGGAGGGAGAAACACAGAAACAGAGAGCATTATTCTGAGATTCAAGTGGACTTTGAATTACTGCCACACCGTTTGGCCCAGGCTACTAGAAAATCAAAGTGTTGTAGAAAATGGATGAAAAAACATAGCCTGGGTAGTTTCGTATTACTGTATTCATGAACACTGTCTGTTCCAGGTGCTGTGAGTCAGACTAGACTGAGAGATGTTATGTGACTGACATACAGAAAAAGAAAAAGAAACTCTTCTCATGATGCTGTTTTAATGACATTTTCTTCAGGGATTTGAGTCATCTATCTTCACCTGTGTTTTCTTAAATATCAGCTCTTTCTTTTCTGACAGTAAAACATCCTTATTGTTTGTGATGGACCGTCAGCTGTGCAGGGTGTCTCTGGAGGTTTTAACAATCCGAAAGTCTTGTAGGGCTGCTCTCGTGATCCGTTTAATAAGGGTCAGGAGCCAATCACAATTCAGTCCATCCCATTGGTGCATCACAAGGTTAAAGGCTGGGAAAAGAAGTGGGTGAACGCCCACTCCTTCCAAAACTTCTATAAAGTAAAACACTAAATCTGCTTGGTGGCAAACCATGTAGTTTATATCCAGAGCAACTCCCAGCTATATAAATGCATTTGACTGAATAAGCGTGAAGCGGGGAATGGCACAAAAAAAGTGTGCTCAGTCGACCAACTCTGGATAAATAAAGGCAGAAAAATAAAGTTAAGAGAACAGGCAGGATACTCTCTCCCTCTCTCTCTCTCTCTCTCTCTCTCTCTCTCTCTCTCTCTCTCTCTCTCTCTCTCCGAAAGATACAGCACAATAAATTATGTTTCTCCCTCTGCGACTCCTCTGCATTCCCTCCCTGACTCTATCTCGACCCTCGCAAAAACACACACACACACACACACACACTATGCAGGCACACACAAAGCAGGGAAAGAGATAGCGGAAGTCACTCTTATCTCTAAACATTGGCAGCTCATAATGAGAGTAACTTCCTCTGCAGCCAGTGGTTGAGTGGTGCTGACAGCCTCTCAGCCCTGCATGTCGGCACAGGGGGATTTGAAGTGCCACCTCGGCTTGACAGCCGGGCCACGCACTTACAGATGTTTTCGCACTCGCAACACCCGCACACATGTGTGCGCACACAGCGCCGCAACCGCGCGTCAAGGTTGGCTTCGGTTGTAGGAGGGAGGAGGATGCGTTTGAAGTCTTGACACGTGGAAAGGACACAATATTGAGCTTTGGTGTATTGGGGCTTATGAGTGGTGAGTGGGTGATGCGCAGAGTGTCGCTGTGCCAGCCAACTGGGAGGAGGACAGAGCTTAAGGAGAGATTTTAAGTCAAACAGACATCAGCACACACCGACGGTGGGGGGGGAGTCTTCATAAGCCAGAGAACACAGTTTCTGATTACTGCATAGCCGCCGGTAGAACACAAGTTGGAGATAAATGGCTCCAACGTTCAAAATCTGTCCAGATTTAGTTGCATCTAAGTGAGACAACCCTTGACATGTAAGGACAAGGAAAAGACACGGAGGAGAAAGGGACAAGTTTACAGCATCGCGCTGCCGTGTTTACAGGAGAGTTTTGAAGTACAAACGGAGGTTTAAGTGGCAGATAAGTGCTGCCAACCCGAATGCTATATTATCACTTCAAAACTGCCAAACAGGTGTAAAAGGTCAGTCCGCAGGCCACAGTGAGTCTGATAGTTGTATCGACTCATCTTTATTCACAGGATGCACCTCCTGGAATCTGTTCGGTTCTCACTGCCACCCCGTTATTTAGCCACAGCTGCTGTATTTACCTTTAGTCACTTTTGGTCAGTGTCACTTTTTGCCCCGTGTTACATTTCTCTCACCCTTCATCGCACTTGTGCTAAATGACTATTGGCTCACCAAATAAAACAGTCTTTTATCTGCAAACAGTTCAATCATGTCTAATAAACTAGTTCGAATCACCTATTTCACAGATGTAGAAATGTTTTTTGTTTGTTTAGTGAGGCATACCTCAGTTGGCTCTAAAAATGAGAACTCCTGAAAATGGGGATTTTTTAGGTATTCAATGTTTTGAAAAACAAGCCGATGCAGAAGGACAAGAAGTAGTAGATCAAGAGACGGAATGTTTGAAAGGGACACGAAAGGTAACTTTACCTTACATTGCTTTTATTTTCCAGCTTTTGAGCTGGTGGACGCCGCATCCGTTTCGGCTGCTTCTCTTCTATAAATTTGAGTTCTCGCCTATTTCTTTCTACGTGTAGTTCACAGCAAAAATAGACAGTCAAAACTGTCCTTTGACAGTATATCGACATCATAGCAACAACATTACTAAAGTTTCGATGTCTATATCTGTAGAACATGTCACAGGCATGAAAAATGTTCATATTTTTGTGAACTCAACTTGTTTCCGTTTCAAAAGCCCTCTAGTTGCTCTCTGTGGAAAAAAATGTAAACACACACCTGCATATGTAAACACAATGCTTTTATTCTGAAATATTTGTACAGTGTTGCGGAAAATGCACTTGCTCGGAGTACCAGATTTTAATCGTGAACTATTATAAATATTGACAAATGAACAGACATCTCTTAACCTTTTTCTGTCTGAAATAGATATGGATGACATTCATAATGATATGAAATGAAACATTCTGGCCATTATGAAAGGCAAACTTTATGTAGAAAGAAGGACTGTTTTACTCTTTAAGTGTTCTGTAGTACACTGACAGGACGTGTTTCTGGTGTGCATCCCTTCACTGTGTCCATCCATCATGCCGGCCCTCGTCTCCAGGATGTCGTCTGTTTGCGACGCATTAGATCAAATCTGTCCCACTAGATCTCGTTGCCCCGTCCCCTGCACCGGAGTTTGTTTTGTTAAAGACTCCCCAAATCCACTGCCGACATTACTGTCCCTGCGCCTTGTCTCACATGAAGCCTAATCAATACGGCGCCGTGTTAGATTGGAAACTCGAGGCTGTGTCTACAAGAATCCATCGATTTATCTCTCTCTCCCCCCGTTCCCCTCCTTCTTTTCCGCCCCAAATTCTTCCGCTCAGGTCGGGATCAAAGGCTTTATCCTTCAGCGAGGTTCGAGGTGTACAGTTCCAGACTGAGCTTTGTTTTTGTGCTCTGAGAGACAAACGTGGCCTGTTGGGGATTTGTGTTTTCGCTGACCTTGTCTCATCCATGTACAGTGGATTTTTTAGCACAACGTGTGCAGCAATGTTGGCTACTCAGAGATTCCAAGACATGTACGAGTGTATTTTAGTTAAATATGAATAGATTGAAGTTGTTGGTGGTTTTGGAGGAAAGGCAAGGCTTCAGGAAAATCTCTCTACGCTGTGGAAGAACGCTTATTCAGATTCAGTGGTAGCTGTCAGCTTGCATTGTAACCGTACTGTATTATGCAGCCAGGACTAAAACCTGCTACAGATTTAATCCAAACACTTAAGGCAAGGTCAAGAGAACACCTTTACGTTCCGTCCCCTCATTCCCACCATGCCTTTTGATCGCCTCCTTATCCATACAGCTACTCGTCAGCTGGCCACTTAATTCACCACACTGTTTCAAAAGTGACTGATCCAGCTGTGGGCCTTTGGCAGAATAATTCCAACAGCAGCCATATCATCAGGTTGCCAGTCCAATCACTGGCTGGCGCACCATGGGCCAAGAAAATCATTTAGTTAAAGGTGACCACATATGAGTCCCTCTGAGAGGCCTTTGATTGGATGTGAAGTGGAGGGGTGATTCATCACACTTAATAAATGCGGTTGACAGCTCAAATCAGCGGGGGGGGGGAGCGTGTGCCAGGTCTGCATGAAAAAATGGACGATTAACTTTTCACATACACAGTTGCAGACACCTACGCAGACAGAGTCATACACAGATAGGTGCGCACATGCAGTCAGGCGAGGCTCGCAGGAAACGGAGGATTTAGATGTCCTGACACCTTTGCATGGTGTGGTGGAACCATGTATTTTATGCGGTGTGATATGCAGATATTAGATATTCACAAAGTAAACCTGGGCAGATGGTGCATGATGGAAGTGGAGTGTTCAATTACCTGTTTGATCAGTGAAACTGAGGTTATTTCTAATCTAGACATCGAAAACACCTCTTGACTTTTCAACCAAATTTAGCTCAGTTTTAAGTTGTGAAGTTAAAACTGGGACATTTTCATCGTCGCCTTGGTTAAGTCTTTTCCCACCTTTTAAATATCCTTTAAACACTGTCGAGAACTTTTACTTTTGACCACATTTTGCCCAGTTTTAACCTGTCTGGAGCTGAAAATCACCGAACCAATGCTGACACATGCCTGCCTGTTTGCACATTGACATAGTTAACTCTTTCCATTGCGTTTAAATGTGGCAAATAACTCCGTTTGAGTCAACAATGAAGAGGACATTGTTTCAGCGCAGTTAATCACGACGTGTTATAATCACGTCAGGCTTTTCTCGGCCGGCCGCTGGCGGGTCATGACCGACCACCGGCAGGTGCGCCAAAGCCGCGGCCTTGTGTTAAGCCCTCAGCTGCACCCAGTCAACTCGCCGGATTAAGTCGCCTCGGCTCGGGCCGTTGGGGGCTTTCACTTGTGCCATCGTGTCTTAATAGAATTTCATACTCTACCAAAGTAAACCGGGCTGGACTGAGCTATACTGTTTCATTCTCTCGTCGAAGTGGATTTGGAACGTTGCGCTTCTTCCGCTGCTTGAAATCGTTGAGATGTCTCATTCTCACTGGTTGACCTTTTTTTGCCCAAGTCTTGTTGAAGCACAGAGAGACAGATTTCACCGTCGGACGTTATCAATAACATCTCTCGGTTCTTCTTTGCTTATCTTTATGAAAGGAGTGTAATGACACACTCCACTGTACAAGCCAGGGCTGTTAATTAAACGAGCACATGTGGTGAATTTATGCATTTGGTAAAAAAATAAAACTGTCCAACAATGCAATGCAATAGTGTACTGTTGTGTATTGTTTTTGTTATCCCATCTGGTTGTTTCTGTCGTACTGCAAAACACTTCATTTGCAGAGTCATAAAAGTTAAGGCCTTGTTTTTATGACCAGGCGAAATAAATAAATATAAATAAATGTGTTGTGGTGTTATTTTATATACTTGCTCCAGCGGGTTTCAGTTTAATCTTTTTGCGGGTGCAACTATCCTCCAACCACGTCTGGGTTGTGTAGTGATGTGGTAGTTAACTGTGTCATTAATACGTTTTATCTGTCATGGTAGACGGGTCTCGATGCACGAAAAGTTGACTTGGGTAAGCTTGTTTCCGTCATGCACAGCTGTTCCGTGGTCTGGCTAGAATCCTTCTTCATATGCTTTTGGGAACCAAGCACCTTTTTCAAAGTCCCTGTTGTAATTTCTGCAGAACTTTCTTGCTTCCTTGGAGCATGGCAGTTTACATTTTCTTTTTAGCACACTTTGAAGGTCCCTACTGGTCGATTGGATTCTACGCCGTGTCCCCTGTGTTCATGTTTGTCAACAGTCACAGTGCATCTGATTAAAGCCGTCTCTCTAACTAGCAAACGCTCTCTCTGTGGAGAATAATGGCTTCACCCTTCTTTCTCTCCCCCTCCTCCCTTCGTGCCTCCTCTTTTGATCACGGAACAGCAGCATCCCTGAAAAGCCAACGCGGCCTTAAACAGACCAAGAGCCAAGAGTGTACATCACGCTCACGCACATGTACGAGAATGCACGCACCCGCGGTCACACCAACAACACACACACACACAAACAAACAGCATCCCGCTGAGCTCTTGTTCTGTGCCAGTCTCTGCTCGCAGAGATGTTAAATGAGGGCATTGATACATAAATTTGCATTTGTTTCATCCACAACTGTCCTCCTAACTAAAAATCTATAACTGCATGCCCCCAATTTGCCAGCCAGCTTCAGATGCCTCTATTCTGGGCTTGTTTTTCGTGTGAGTCTAGCGTGACCGTTTAATCGATTTGGTTGTGTGCGCACTCTCTTCATACGTAAGTGGGCTAAACAGCGGCCTTTCACCACTCCGACTGTCAACGTGTAATCTCGGTAAACGCCACCCAAATTGTTCTCTGGTTGCGGACGGGCTCTTTATTTGTACTTGCAGCACATGCAGCTTTGATTTGAGGGTTGCAGAATTCACTGGTGTGAAAAGCTGTCAGTTGTGGAGCTCGATACGGAGCGTGATCTCGACCAGCTGTGATTGACACTGACAATGCATTAAATATCTCAGAGCTTCTTCTTACTATGTCTGCTGCAGATAAGAACTATACTCCCTCAGCGATGTTACAGGCAAAAGCAAATCCTCTTTCCTCCTTCTCTTCCTTAGCACGCCGAACTGGTCTTACAATTCTTCCTTTCATGAAACTCAGGACTCCTTTCAAACCTTGCTCCCGTGTGCCCCCTTGTGCTTTCACCTTTGCCTACCTGGAAATCACCCAGAATGCGACTTCTGCCCGTCAGCTGAATGATCTGAATGCTCTCTTTCCGGTTCCTGTTTGACCTTTTCTCCCTTTTGGACCTGCGACTATCCCCTTTTATCATTTGGAGTCTTCACCTCCCTGTGACCTTTGTGAACCCTGCTGACTCCCCCCCCTCCCCCCCCGATGGCTGTTGGTTGGTGGTCCTGAATGAAGCGCATCTCTTACAGAGGGTGGGGAACCTTGGAGCGTCTCGGACACTTCGGCTCCAGGCAGGGGGGGCGCCCAGGGCAGGCAGCCCGCTCTGGGCCGAGGGAGCCCCTCCTCCACAGAACTTCAGGACCCAAGTAGAAACAGGAGAGCTCATCCCAATTGGGCCATACTGGGTAACGAAATAGAGCTGTGTTTGTGTGTGTGTGTGTGTGTGTGTGTGTGTGTGTGTGTGTGTGTGTGTGTTTGATCGTGCATGATCGTTTTCTTGACATAAAGTCGGACACAGAATACAGATTCCATGTCAGATTGTATTTGCAGCTGATTTTGATCTCTGCCAGTCACCTGCAGTTTGGTTTTCTCTGGTATGAACACGGGTAGAGGAGAAGAAAATAATTGTACAGTTGGTCACATTGTACAATCACTGTACAAATAGCCGATTGGCGGTTTATTTGCCATCTCACGAGGTTGCACATTTTCAAAACAAAACATTAATTATAGTCCGAGTTGCTTCAGAGAGGCACCGCAATAGTAATAATAAACATAATGCATGTTTTTGGCCTTCTGACTAAGTTTACAACACGTGTAGAAACAGCTGAAACAGAGCAGGAGTGCACACTGCAGTTTGCTCGTGGCTCATTTTGTTTATGCAGGACTTTCCAAGGTTCGGTTATCAAATATCATATGCCTGTTTATACCCAGAAAACCTCCTTTTTGGGTCCTGTAGTTAGTTTCGATGAAGCAGACCACATCTGAACCAGACCAACACCAAAGTCTTCAGGTGGTCTTGTAGTAAAAAGCCACATTTGAAATAAAGGTGCGATTTCTCGAGTTTAACCCATCTGCTCCATATGAGACGCGTACTGCCAGCTTTCCTTTGATCTGTTAAACTGTCCACGCAGGTTTTAGCCTCCTTGGTATCGGATTTAGCCAGTTATAGATTTGGGTTCCCTTCGGACCACCAGAGAGGGGTGTCAGACCGCTGGCCAGGCCGTCCGTCTGTCTGCCTATACTCAGCTGTGTCAGGGAGGGTTGACATGTCCTTCAGAAGAGTTTCTACAGCAGATGTGCTTTCTGTTGAAAAACCCTGGTGAAGAGCGGGGGGGATGGAATGGGGAGGCGGCAAGAGGCAGCGAGCGGTTGGAGGGGTAGAAAAAGCAGAGGATGTGTCATATTTTGATATTCCCACTGTGCCATTTTGGCTTATGAATTTCCATTTTAGAGGGCAGTCAGTGTCTGTGACTGCTACATTAGTTTTATGGCCAAAAACAGCTTATTGCAGGCAGTGATGGTGCAGGGGAAATATTTCACTGTGCATCACGGCCTGCTCAAAAGTTTGCTTTGTGAATGAATTCGGTCATTACTTTGCAGTCCACTGCATTCTTTCAATTCTCGGTGTGCATATGGGTCTAGAGTGTGTGTGTGTGTGTGTGTGTGTGTGTGTGTGTGTGCGCACACGGACACAGGGATGTGGCACGGTAATAGATTATTTTGCGGGACCACAAAGACATGAGCATTTTTCACTGTCAAATTCATGTATATACACACACACACACACACACACACACGGACATACACCATCTATTTGCATGCACAACAGACCGAAGGGGCAAACGCAGAAATGCACATTCACTGGGTACCACACACATTTTCTGCTGGGAGTCTTGCTGAAGGGGGGATTACATCAATAGGGCTGTGAGGTTGAGTCATGCTGATTTGTGTGTTCTGACTAAAAGCTAAAGGGGCAACGCACACTGTCTCCCTTTTCTCTCTCCGTTTCACCGGGGGCATTTCCATCCGCCCTATATGATGCCGGTTTTTGATTCGTGCATAAAACACTTGAGTGGAAATATGGAAGAGAGTGAAAAGTACAGATGTACAGACATAGTGATGAGGGGGATGTATGATAATGACTAGTGCATTATTTAAATAAGTAAGTATGATTTAGTTATAAAGCGCTTTTTACAGACATATGTCACAAAGTGCTTAATTACAAACATAAAAAACACAATGTGACCATATAAGGGCCAATAATTTACATACACAGAAAGTACAAGTACACTGATATGGTACTTGATTCTGCTTCACCTACTGACGGCAAAACGCCCCATGACTAGCTGGGATTTACTGTAACATGCTCCCACTGTGCAGGAAGACCAAAGTAAATACAGCATAT
This sequence comes from Anarhichas minor, assembly GCF_050575085.1. NCBI lineage: Eukaryota > Metazoa > Chordata > Actinopteri > Perciformes > Anarhichadidae > Anarhichas > Anarhichas minor. Next base: position 289,399 of record NW_027466475.1, on the reverse strand, counting down.
AAAGAGCAGCAGCATCAGGAGCCTGGTGACACTTGTTACATTAAAAAAAGGTAAATGAAATACCATGATGGACCAGAGTGTAATGATAAGAAATGTAGAGTATATTCACATTGATGGAAGCACACACTGATTCACATTTAGACATTTATTTCATATTAGCAAAAACGTTTTGTCCCTTTCTCACCTTTGCAACCTTCAAAAAAAAAAAAAAAAACGAATAAAAATCAACTTTATTGACCGAGTATGCCGACACATGGTTTTTATCAAGTCGCCGGCGCCTGAGAAGGGCTGCTGGCGTTTATGATAATGTCAATGTATGGTCCTCCACTGTGCAGTAGTGCTTTGTGATGGGCGAGGAAGCTCCATCCTCCTCTTCAGACACTTTTAGTTTGACAGAGTGGCACTCTCCGCCTGTCTCGCCTAAATGTTCCTGCTACAGTCTGCATTGTGTGGGCTTGTGCCTGGGTGGGCGGGTCTGCCTCTCTGTGTGTGTGTGTGTGTCCTCGGGGATGCTGGCGTTCCGATTAATTAAAAACTTCAATCCCTCTGTTCTCAGGCAGGAATATGGATGCCACCGAGGGCTTAACTGTAAATACTGTTTCTCCAAAATTGTCGTTTAATAAGATTCATCGTCCCAGGTAATAATTGTTTTATGCGGCGTCCCACTGAGGATTCTAAGAAGAATAACTGCATGAACTTCACGCATTGCATTTTAAAGACTTTTACGAGTATCGCTTGTTTCAAGTTGACAGTGAAGCCGAAACTGAATGGGAATCTGTCTCAGATCAGATTTCACTTCATTCTTTTTTATTGTAGTTTTTTTTCTAACCTTCTCCATTTACCTGAAGGAAGAAAACAAAACCTGCTTCGGCCGGCCTGCCAAACTATAAACTCATCTCCCATAAACCAATGGCCCATTATCAAAGTCTTAACTTTTAGGTGGAGGCCTGATGGGTAAAAAGCATCTCCAAAAAGACAAATGAAGCATCTGAGGAGCTCATTGTGCAATAAGAAAACCAGCTGCGTATGTTACACAACATGAGACCAACATCTCTTCCATAAAACAACAGATTCCGATAGAAGAGGGAGTCGGACTGTCTTTAATATCACAATGAAACCTGTGTCATTGGATTGGATCAAAGTGTCATCTCGGTGAAGATCCTCTGACAAACAATCCAGATGGCCTTTTTTAACCGTAGCAGAGAAGATGGTGAAGCGGTGAAACCCTTAGAATGAATATTAACAGTGTTGTACTGTATGAGGAAATCCTTTTCTTTCCCTTTTAAACCCTTTGCATTCCCAGAGTCTGTCGTGTGGCGAGCAGCTCCGTGTCAGATTAAAAACAGGCCTATAGGAGAACATCGTCACCCTGGGCTTTTTTTTCAGGCAAGTCGAAACGCTTCCTTAAGCCTTAAGTTCAACTCCTCAGTGAAAGGATGTGAAATGGATTCTTTTGTGAGAAAACACATCACAGGAAGAGGCTGGGTTTTGCCCTTCCGAGAAAACAGCCGGAATGAAAGTGAAAAAGGTAGAAACGTATTTTAACAGCAGTCACAAAGAATTAGTGTAGATTTAGTGATTCTGATTTGTGAATATTATTTTTGTTATTACTGTTATTTTTAGAAACTGGTACTTAAATTGAGTATAATATGTCCAGTGTTGGAGACATCTTCTACATTTCAGAGATAAATGTTTAACTTTTTCCTTGTCGACATTCATCTGACAGCTCGTTAAGTTTTTATTTGACAGATAATTCAAATCTACACAATTCAAACGTTTACTCGTCACAGATTAAGATTCGTAAAATAAGAACGAGCATTATTAACTCAAAGTAGAGTTGAGACTGTGATTGCCGTGTTATTCCCCGTGATTCTCTCTGCCACCGGAACACGCTGTCATCACCCGGTAGCCTCGGCAGCTCAGGAGATCTGGCCACCGGCCCGCTGTCTTTTTTGGACCAAGCGTTATTAAATCAGGACTAAAATCTCCTCCCGAACCGTATGAGTTATGACTGTCTGAAAGAGAGAGCTTATTTTAAATCGGCATTCTTAGTCAGAGGAGCTTACGCGGGGCCACGCCCCGAGCGTTTATCCTCTCATTCCGTCCTTTGCACAATTCTCACGGCCTTAATACAAAATACCGATGATTAATTAGGAACGGGGCCTTGAGGTAAATATATTATTTAGCTCCGTAACAGTGTGAAATTTGCATTTTTAGAAGAAACCTATTGCACCTCGTTGGGCAAATATAGAAATAAGCAGAAAATACACGGAGGGGACTGATGGCAGAGATGTGGTGATATAAAAAATATATAACACAATCGTGCATACGTGGAGATATACATGAAACATCTCGGTTTGCTGCCGCAACGTAAAGGTCGCTGAGCATCATTCAAACGGTGACAGTCGCACTGAGATATTCCATCTTCCTGGTGTGAAGCATCATGCACCGGTCGCCAGTCACGGGTCATAAAGCACAAAAACCATTTGGCTGTATTGAAATGGTTAGTGCATAATTCATGAGACCGAGATATGTTTCCACTGAGGAGGTATACTGCAAGTGCACACCAAGCTGTCTGACGGCCTGTTGAAATCCATATAATGACATGTATTTTTCTGTCATGTAATGGTGCTAACTATCACCGTTGCATGCCATTTCTTTGTCAGAGGGTCTTCACTGCTTTACATCTATCTTCTATCTGTGACACGCCATCATGTGCAATACTGAAACATTTTTACTATAACACATAATGACCATGAAATCTCAGTATGATTCCACCGAAAGTCAGTAAAAAATAATTGGAATTGGAAGAATGTATATTTAAAGAGGTTAAGAAAACCAACAAACACACAAATTCACGAGACGGGGCAGGACCAGTAACATGACATTATAATGTGTATTTACTCAGGACACTTCCCGCTCCTGCCGCTGAGCGGGTGGTCGACTAACCAGGCGGGAAGCGAGATACCCGTATACTACCCCCGCGGGTTACTGGCAGCGGGCCACAAACACCTCGCGAAATATCACACAGGCTGTTCGCCCGTTTGCATCCGCACTCAGATTTCCGCTGACGCACACGCGTGGCTTATCCACACGCGTGCTGAAAGAAAGGATAATGACAGAGGGAGCGTTTCAGGAGAGCTCGAAATAACACACGGAAAAGAGTATTATGATGATTGGAGCTGGCATGACGATGCCACCTGAAGGGGATGGAGAGCGATGAGTGTGTGTGTGTGTGTGTGTGTGTGTGTGTGTGTGTTGGTGCTGCTATGATTCATAGATTGAGAGGGACATGGTGTGAGTGGTTTTAAGGTCAAAGACGGTAAACAGTGAAGCTGGCTGACCCGGGGTCAACTCACTCGAAGGCTGTGGGATGGGACAACTCGCGGAGCGAAAATGGTTTTTCAGAAGTCCAAATCGTGTTATTTGTGAAATAAAAGAAGACGAGCATCATCCTGCTGATTTGTTGTGATAGAGTCGGCGATATGGAAAGAGCTAAACAGAGACGGAGATGGGGGAGAAAAGAGGCAGAGACAGATGCCTGCTGTCCCTGCCATGTCTCTCTTTGTGTCTGTCCATCATGTGGGCGCCCTGCTGAGGTCCTTCATCCATTATTCACAGCTTCACATTGACTGAGAGCGGGGGACTTACCACCATCCAGCCAGAGGGAGGGAGAGGTGAAAGGGACGTAATGTACGATTGGACTGGCGAGAGGGCTGCATGGCATCACGGGCTTGTGTTTGTGTGTGTGTGTGTGTGTGTGTGTGTGTGTGTGTGTGCAGGTGTTTACGTGCGTGAACGTGAAGTCGGCCGTGTGGCGCGTGCTGCAGAGGGCCATGCGTCCTGGTGTGTGATTCACAATACTGCTCTGCCGTGCCAGTGGAGCATATCCGTTTATATCACCGATGTTGGCTCGCACTCCCACCGAAGTGCTGCCTCTGCTTCATTCTGTGGCCTGAAAAATGAGCAGGGGCGCTCCCTTCCCACTGCTCCCAGTATGCAGCGATGGTGGAAAGCTCCGCGGTAGCTCAGACCCCGGCGGGCAGTTTGACGCGGAGCCGCAGAGCAGTTTGGACTCGGTGCATTACACTCCTGAGGACAAGCTGGAGGACTTGGCAAAGAAGTGGGAACTTTTTTTGGCTGGAAGCGACGACATTTTTGCCATATTGGAGCAGTTTTGAAGTGTTTGAGACGTGGAATATACAGAGGTGGAACAATAGAGAACAGGACTTATTACCTTTCAACATTACTTTCATTGAAACATCAGCAGAGATGAAAATCATTTCACTTGCATGCGTAGCCCTTAAATGATCATATAGTGAGCAATAAACTAGACGTTGTCTTCAGTATCACCTAAATCACATTACAAAAAAAATCCTTTGCTCTTCAGGGAGAGCATTAAATCAACCCGTCCCTAATGGAAGTGTCCCCTCACATAGCTGTGCACATAATAGGTCTGTGACATTTTGTGGAATTCGGCTTCACAGAAGGTTCTCCTCTCTAATTGGTTTAAATGGGACAATGTGTTCCTAATTCAGACCTGGACCATACATCAAGAGACATTCTTTCTTTGCATGTGAGTGTTATTAATATTACACCGTAGCCCGTTTTGAAAAGTAAATCGATCATGCAAAACAAATATTTCATAGATGTCCCATTTAAAGACCACAGTATGAATATTATATGCTAATTGTAACAGTACACCGTCTCGCCATACTCCACAATTTGTTGCAGCTATTGAATATACTTAATGTCCTTGAGGGCAGGTCTAAGTAGCTTCATAGGGAAAATAAACGACATCATTCAAGCGCTGACCATTGAAATGACAGCATTTAAAATCCTTCCTTTCCAAGCTTTGTTGAGGATGTTTCTTTTACAAAGCTCAGAGCAAATGATGTCACAGGCCTAATAATACAACGTACCCTCATACAATGGTTCCTATGGAACCTTTCGATCGGTTTCCTGCGAAAGCCGGCAACACGTGTCAATTTACGCTCGTTAGATGCGTACGGGCTTTTCAAAATAAACTTCCGTCTTCACAGGAAACAACTCGGTTAGGTTTAGGAAAAGATTGTTGTTTGGGTTAAAATGGACACTGTCTTTCCAGTTTCCAAATCTAAATTAGTTAAGATTTCTCAACTCCCTGCTTTATGTTTTTGTCTCAAACTCTGCTACTGCCTTTGGAAAAGGATTGGTAAGTAGGTTTGATGTTTTCTAGAGCAGTATCAGCAGTTGAATGCACATTGCATCACTAACCATGTCAGTGGAAACACCAGTGAAGTTTGCATACCAACAACAAACACAGCGAGTTTTTGGGTGAAACTTTGCGTCAGCAGTTCTGAAAAACGACAGAAGGTTCAGGGACTTAAAAGCTGTTACGAGTTTCAAAAGCAGCAAAGTTATGACCATGAAATCACTAATCAAGTGTTTTTGCTCATCGAGGAACACACGACGGCACCAGGACTCTTGTGCCAGATCGCTGGAGGGCAGATTGAGCTCGGTGAGCGGGGAAACCGGGAGGAGATGATGATGTCCTCAGACATTTAGTTCCGCAGTGTGGTCGTTCAGCTGCAGGACACTTGAAATGATCCTGCATATGGTGTTGAGAGTAACGTTCTGGTTTGGTTTGGAAATCAAGACCCGGCTGAATATTGACACGTGAATGTCCTAACATATGTTTCATTTGGCTGCATGTAGTCTGTGTGGTCCTGTAACGCTAATCAAGTCCAGGTTTTCATGGTTTCAGACCCGAGCCTGTTGAGACTCGGGGCGTTTTTTTAAACCAGCATTGGCCAAAGTCACATGTGACTTCAACAGAACCACATCACATCAACAAGCGCCACATTGGAGCAGACATTTCCTTTATTGGTGTGGGAAAGAACTTGGTTCTCATTTAACATTATTTCCCCCATTTTCTTAATGAGGTTTTGAGTGAAATATTACATTTTCCTTTAAATGTATCACTTTTAGAGTTAATGTTTTAGAACTCTGCTGACACTCAGCAAGCCAAACAACATTTTTGTGTTTTCGTCTTTTTTTACGCCCAATGTGTGTGTAGTTTGAATCATTACTTTAAATATATATTAATAACTGCAATATACTACCTAGAACAGTCATTTATCACTCCTCTGTTTCTACCTGGTTTTGCATGACAGTTTAGTCAGATTAGACATAAAAAAGATATTGGCACGCTTACTTATTCAGATGACGGGAGAATACTGATTTGAATGTGTGTGTGTGTGTGTGTGTGTGTGTGCGTGTGCGCACTTGACTTTATGTCTCTGCCAGTGACTCGTCTTGGAATTGCCCTGCAGTATATTGCACGTGAAATACAAGTTATGGGGTTTTACAAGTTAGAGAGTTAAAGTCAGAGTTGGATTTGTGCAGCTTTGTGTGTGGAGAGAGAGAGAAAGAGAGAGAGAGAGAGAGTGCATGTGCGTTACAGCAAGAAAGAGACAGACAGACAGACAGACAGAGCGAGCCAGCGAGCGTAGGCTGTGTGCTTAAACTTGGGAGATTTACATGCAAAGCGCTGGTGCTCCTGCATCTTAACTTGGGGAAGTGAAGGTTGAAATGTACTCAGTGCAAATGCGCTTACGACTGGCGAGGAAACCAATTTCGTTTACAAGTGGGAACTCAAAGTAATATATTCCTACACTCAACCACACTCCATCTTAAGATGTTTGATTTGTTTTCCTGACTAGAGATTTTCACCCCGGAATAACCAGGCCACGATATGATAAGTTAATTCATCCACAGCTGTGCACTTTCAGACAGAATTAGCTGCCTGTGTGTGCACACTTACCAATGGATTTAACATTGAAGTTAGACAGTGATGGCTCTGCTGATTTTCCAAAAACTGTCCATTGAGTTAAACCCCTTTAGTTTGAAATGTACCAGTGTTCTTCAGCATGTGAAGCGCACTTGTCCTCAGGGTTGTTGTGCAGTTCTGGAGATAAGAGGAGTGGGACGTGCTCCCGCAGTGAATTAATGCGGACCTATATATTAGCGCACCAGTTAATTTGTTGCGCAAGTGCAGATCTGATCCCAATGGAGTCTGAGGTCGCTTTTGCAATTTGGCTTCACTTTCACAAGGGAGCAGAACTCTTCAATATTGTAATTTTCTATCTTTCAGATTAAGGTGAAATGTGCGTGGAAGCAGCAGCTTTAAGGGGTAGAACAAGTGGATCTGAAAGTTAAAAGAGCGAAGTGAGGTATATATATGTTGCCTGTGCTTCTCTGCCAGCTCTGACATGAATGTATTAAGTAGTTTAATAACTACATTTTAGACCAATTGAAGTGGCTGCTGCCTAATGTTGCAAACTATGAGGAGAAGAGGCTTTAAATTCACATATTTTAGGGAGTCTGACTTGATATTTAAGAGTATGTGTGTATAGATTATGTACGGTAAAGAGATCTTTAAATGCATTTTTTACTTCAAGCATCTTTTTTTCCATCAAAGTCATTTCTATTTCTATTCATTTTCCCCGAAGGTCTGCTAACTGTAAATATATTGAGAATTTGCCTTCTGCCCCTTTTGGAAGTTGTGTAGAATCTGCACATGAAGGGCCCAAGCTGTGTTTGTAAAAATCAATTTGAAGTGGATGCAAAGGTCAAACATGCAAATGAGCAGCAGACAATTTACGTCTCCATCTAGTTTAACAACGCGCTAATGTGCCTGTTTATCGATGGCTTTGTTAATTAAACACCCTAAAACTTGTTTCCCATTTTGTCTTTTGCTCCCCGTCCCCTCTTAATCATCTGCCCTCCCCCGCGTTCGCTCCAGCCTTCTTTTCTCCCCTCACCTCTGCTGTCTCTGCCTGCTTTATTTCATCCCCTTTTCACTGTTTCTTCCTCTCTCCCCCCCCCCCCGGCCTCCCCCTCTCCTCCTCCTCCTCCTCTGTGCTCCGTGCCGTGTTGTAGTTGGGATTATGTGCTCAGGCTGCCAGTTATGCTAGGCTTGCTCGCGCCGTGCTCCCTGGCCTACGGTGTATTTACACGAAGAATTGAATAAGTTGGAGGCAGGTCTGAAACTATTTCTCATTACCATTAGGCTCCGGGAGGGTAATGAATATGGGGATTGGGTTGTCAAATAGGTGTTAGCAGGGCCTATGTTGATTCATGGTGTGCAAAGGAAATGCATGTTCTTATGAATCACTTATCTGAAACACCGTGCCATGAATGTTGAAATTCCAGCCTATATATATATATAGTATATACTGTATGTATTTAATATTTGATTTTATTTGACTTTGCAGGGAACTAAATGTTATATTTTATGCAATTTTTTACTCAAAGCTTGAGTCAACTGTAATAAGAAACCAGTTGATGAAGCTGAATCCAGGCGTGACTTTATTCTACTGAGGGAAATAGACCCTGAAACTCTCCCCAGTGTGTCTTTAAGGCCTAACTATGGAGAAGCTGCAGTTTCTAAGCCATACATCTGGACGTGGAGCGAGCAGATGTGACTCGGCCTGGCCCGGCTGTGACTGCAGCTAATCTTATTGTCTACACAGCAGATCATGTAGCAGCTCAAGTAGCGCCCAGACGTAGGTGAAGTTAATTGCAGAAAGCCAGCGTGAAGTCTCACAAGAGCAATTAGTTAGCGTTCCCCCGGCTCCGTCTGAGGCTGAGCATCATGGGACTTGTGCCCTTCTCGTCCTCCCAGTTTGTGAAGGCATGTATTGTCTTCCATCAGCCAGCTGCCGATTTTGACAGTTTTGCTGCCTTTGCTAGTGAGAGATGTTCAACAGCATGCCGTGGTCATAATTTAACTGGTCTCTGAAAAAAAACCTTGTACGTTCACCACAGACGTGTGACACCATTTATGATGGATGAAAGGTGATATCCACAGGAATAAGTAACAGGTGCACGTTATAGGGATGGGATTTTATGTTGCCCAAGGTGTTGAGATGGATCATGGCTGTAAATTTTGTTTCCAAAACAAAAAGTTATTGCACCACTGCATTAGCGCCGCGTGCTCAGACTAACGCCAGCGTCTCTGTGTTTTCATAAGAGCTTTGTTGCTTGAAGACTTGGTAGGTTTCTGTAATCTTTTTTTAAATTTCTTTTCTTTTTTGCTTATTCGTACGAAATATCTTGATGATTTGTTGACGAATATTTTACAAAAGTTGATAATTTTCACCTCTTGGCGATGAGAAAGAAATGATCGAATGTGCTGCGCTCAGCGCTCCGTCACGCTGCTGGCGTCTGGTGTGTCCTGTAGCATAGTGTAAACACACCGCGCTCCCGTTGCAAAAAATGGGAAAAAGACAAAAACGTGAACACAGCAATTGTGGCAGTTACTTCCCATCCGCTGCAGTTGGCTTCTCAATAGCGCGGTATTGCAATTTTATTGCGGTTATTGCGACGGCCATATTTGTCACTGCTTCCTGTTGCCAATCACAAAGTAGCATTATTGGGGGAAAATGATAATAAGCGACTGAGCTTCCATAAGCACATTATTGTAGCTCCAACACAGAGGAGGCAGGTTTGTCGGTAAATAGAGGAGGACTTGGCAGACAACACACAGGGAGAGAGAGAGAGAGAGAGAGAGAGAGAGACAGACAGACAGACAGACAGACAGACAGACAGACAGACAGAGACCACAAGGAGAAAAAAGTGAACTAAAGAACAAAGCGATGTCCGCTGTGACCTCCCCTCTCCACCCCGCTGGTCCAATTATTGACCGTTTTGATTAGTCTTGGAGAGAGGGAAGCCAATTAGAGAGGCTCTCTGCAGGGAGGCTTGGACATCATGAGTGTGTCTTCATGCATCTTTTTTATGCATTTTTCTTTAAAATTACAACAACAAAAAAACCTAAATGGTAAAAACACAAATGTCGACATTTTGCAACAATGTTTTTAATGCAGCAGAGATGCAAAGATGGCATCTTGATGCAGAAAAAAGGCAATAGGGAGTGATGGAAAAGACGTTTTTCCAGTCGATAATGACTTAATGAGAAATTGTCTTGAATTTCAGATTACCTCAAGCCAAGTACACCTTCTTCTTCTTCTTCTTCTTCTTCTTCTTCTTCTTCTTCTTCTTCTTCTTCTTCTTCTTCTTCTTCTCTTTATTCTCCTTCTGTTTCTTTAATGGTGCCTGTTGAAAACGGTGCCATGTGTTCATTTCACGAGAAAAAAAGGTTCGTGGTCACAGTGCACCATATGGCGCTATACATGTGGGCAGGAGGGGAAAGTAATTAATTAATGAAGCTAACTCAAGCACCATGTTGCAAAGGAAGTGGCAACAAAATGATGTGTCAACCTGCATATTGTTTTGAACTCTTCAAAAGATGTTCCTATGGGTGCTGTATGTTGATGGAAACGAGCATTGATTTCTACTTTTATTTTCTCAACTTCTTTAGTGAAGATAATTACTGCAACATTTGGATCGAAGAATGACACGACACCGAAACACATTGGCTCGTTTCTTACTTTACAACAAATATTTATTTTCATTGATAACATAGTGTATATTTTCCCCAGATGTGTAGACTTATTGCTTACTGGAAACTTGATGTTAAAGGCCTTGAATGACCTCTCTATGACACTTTTGTCTTTTAATTACCTTGTGATATTTTCTATTCTCATATGTCAGTCAGATGATGACTGTCTTTCATCCTAAAGAAGATAAGATGTTCCCTCGAAATGAACTTACAAAGATTGAGCCATAGTAATGAGCATATTTATCCTCTTTGTTGTGTAAAGGGAAGATTTCTCCGGCTTTGTCTCTCTGAGAAACAATGAAAGCTCCTGTTGCTTTCCAGCTGAATTGCGATGCGAGCGCAGATATTGAAAGTGAGAGGAGTCTGTCTTCGGAATGAAGTTAAGGGCAGCAGATTGAGACTGGGAGTGCGTTATTGCTTTGTTGCTTGCCTCTCGCCAGAGTAATCAGTTTAGGCGCTGACACCTGATGTAATCAGCCGCCTGATGGATGGACGGAGGCGAGCACATTCACGTCCGCGTTGCGGAAAAGCACCGTGACTCAAGGACATGTGTGCAATCAAAAAAAGGTAGATTCAAACGCATAAAACAAACAAGCGTGGATTTGCGGACACATAAATGTAGCGCACAGACACTCGCCTGCACTCCACCACCACCACCACCACTCACAATGTTCATTTCAGCTGGAATTGCTGTGGATCTCCCCACGGGCACTGTGGCAGGAATCATTTGTGTACATTATATCTGCTGCTCACAGGTAGGGAGACGCTTCTAATGCTGTGTTTGTTCAGCACTATTTGTCCTCTCCTGTCAGGAACACATACTTCACAGCAGTCGTCTCGGTGCCGGTGTCTCTCTCTCTCTCTCTCTCTCTCTCTCTCTCACTCTCTCTCTCTCTCTCTCTCTCTCTCTCTCTCAAGGGAAGCGAAAGAAACACATCTGGGATGTGGTTGCCGTGGTGACACCGCTAAGCTCTAGATTATTATTAGCATAATGCATGTGCGAGGTGGAGCAGAGTGATGTGGCACTCTGAAACAAGTTGAAGCAAAGTGGGGAAGGATTTCACTGGGACGCAGGAAGTTCGCTCACAGACCTGCTGAGCCCTCAGGGGGCCGATTTATAACCGTGGCAGTACAAAGGTGCACCGCTGGAAGTTGCATCATTTCATCTGGTGCAGTTCTTTGTTTGAGTCACTGTGACTGAGAGAGAATTACAGTTTAATGGCTTTTCTACGGTCCCACGATATTTTTTTAGGCTAAGTGAAGATGAGACCTGCGTCATCTGGAGAAATCATGCCGGCTCTCCATTATCATCACTGGTGTAGAGGTAATAGGCCTGCATGGTACGTTGCATATCGGCTAGTTTCAGCAGCTTAGTGATTCCAGGCCCTGTACACAACTCACTCACACTGGTTTCCTTTCACCAGGTTCAGTCTTGATCTAAGAAAAAGCAGTTGACAACTCAAGTTCCACTTATCTGCGTGATCCTGAGCTCTAAAAAGCTTTCACTTTTCCAACAAATATTGCAAAGTTTTCATTTAAAAGCTTGAACATATTTAGATCTGGAAATCCACGTTTTTGCCGTCTAGTATTCTGATTCCTGTTGGGCTTTTGGCTACATTTGCAAACCTGTTGAGATCTCAGTAGGACAACGCGAGTGAACACCTGGTGAGCGGCAACTGCGCTCATGAAGGATTCAGTTTGCCAATACCCTTTGGATTACTGATAGGCCTTGACATTGATTGATCGCAGATCATTACGTTTAGCGAGACAGTTCCTCTGTATGAAAATGCTATTCCTATACTCTCCACCACAGTCATTAATCATTCATTGATAAAGTGGTGAAATCCTGCCAGGATTAGCATTTGCCCTTCTCTCTGTGGAGCAGAGCTTTATCCCTCGTGCAACATCCCGATGACTGATGTCACGGACGTCACCATGTCAGCACTTCTGGTTGTTGCCTTCATGGAAAGAATCAACTGCAGCTTTATACATCTGATATTCTGCCCGCTGCCTTTTGTTTTGTTATTTTCCTCTTCTTCAGGTGGAGATGTTGTCATTGAGTTTTAATGTCGCACAGATTTAGTACAGACATTCTTTAATCGTCATAGATGCTTTTACACACCAGAAGAACAAACGACACAAAAATGCAAAATTCTCACCTCGGCTATTAAAGGTCTTTTATTGTGAAAGGTATAAGAACGGATGGAGTGGATCATGGCCAAGCTGCTTTTGTCAACGTTTAAAGGAGTAATAAAGTTTGCCGTCTTGGTTCGGACTACCGAGCCTCTGTGTTGTTGTTTCAGGAAAACATTTTTGGGCTTTTTTGTATCTAAATATTCAGGTTTTGTGTGAAAGTAGTCAAGACAAAAACAAATTAGCTGCACAAAAAAAAGAGCCCCTGGTGTGTAAAAGCCTTAATAAGTCAATATCTTATCCATTTAGCTGACTCTCATAGCTCACACAAATTATGGTGTCACATGATCTCTGTAAAAATGGAACTGAAATTCATTTCCCCGTTAATTAATCTGTTTAACAGACGGGTTAATTAACCCGTCTGTTAATCAGTCTGTTTATCTGCTGCGGAATTTATTTGTAGGACTTTTTTGTGGTTGGCTTTTGGCAAATATCCCTTGTCCACTTGGGCACACAGATTAGTTGTCCTGGTCTTTTCACTTGGTCGGGACAATCAATGATTTAACCATTTGAATGCTGACCTGTGAAACACGTTGATTGGGTTTCTGCTGCCTGCAGTCATCTATCCTCAGATCTTCTCCAGCGCGACGCCCAAAACGAGGCCGGCTTGGACAGCTGCCTCCTTATCTCCTGCTCTTTTCTCTACTGTCATCTCTTCAAGAAATACTTCTGGCCCTCCGCTCTGAATTTCATTCCCATCTCCCCTATCTGCCCCCCTTCAACTTGCTGCACTTGGCTCTTATCTGTGAGTAGAAATAAATCCTTTCTACCTTTCCCCTCAGCTCATATTTCTTCTCCTGGCTCTTGTCTGTCGTACAAGATCATTCAAGGGTAGGAGCAGCACCTTTGTCACTTATCATGTCAGGGCTCTTTGCCTCTGAGAAGGAGTCCCTCTGTCTCTTGACTCCTTAGTAAACTATTTACATAAGCCCTTCTATTAAAGTGGGAAGTATAGGACCTTCTCAAACTCTGGTTAGAAAAATACTTGATCTGTTGTTGCAGTGACCTGGTGTGTGTGGGATTATTCAATCAAAGGCGCTTTCAGACTAAAGCAGCAATTATTGCTGCCCCGGCACTGCTCTCCATGGATACAGGTCTCGTAATTGCTGTGCACATTAGGGCTGTCAAAATTGGCCAGAAATGTCCCGTCTGATCTGGAGTGCGCGGCTGATCGGTACGTGATTAGTTTATATGACGTAGCGGAAGTTCATATCATGCGCTCGCTTGCTGTGAGGACACGGTGCGTTCTCTGCCATCGCCAAGGTTGTTTTGAATTAATTCCTCGTTCAGCTTTACGAGTTGTTTTCAATCAATGAACTTGACATTGTGTGACTCCCATCATGCATTGCATTCGGTGCAGCGGCCCAGGCCCTCACAGCAATTTGCGAGGCAGACGGGCGAGACTGAATCCACATCCACATTGAGTCACTTACAGGGATGCGTGTTATTCACAGCGACTGGTGCCCTCTACAACGTGATGTACGTTTAGCTGTAGTTTAGCTCTCATACTCATATATTGTATTACACAGCAAGTTGAATAGTACAATACAGTATGTCTTGTATTTCGTCTCCTCTCTTTTCTTCTGTGTTCTCTTCTCTCGCCTCCTCTAACATCTTCATCCATCTCCTCTCCTGTCTGTCTCTCCTCCCCACCTTTTCTCTCAAAACTTCACTTAGCCCTCCCCTCCTCCCTTTTCACCCTCAGGCCCTGATTCAGTCCTATCTGAGCATTGATTTTCCAAAGAGCTATCAAGGTTGCCAAGGCCAGGCAGAAGTGCTCTTGCCAGGTACAAGTTATGAACGTTATTTGCGGAGACGCCTCTGGATTGAGGGCGCCAAGAATAAGACGGATGATGCACCACAAACACCATCCGTATACGCGTTTTTTTGCTTGTATCTCTGACTTGGTATGCAGAATCGGTTTCATAGCTGCAGCTTCGTTGTCATTATCAGTTAATTGTTTATAAAATGTGGAGGGAAAAAAGGTTGTAAAGAGCTCTGTCACAAGTGGCTCATTGATTGACTAATCGTTTCAGGACTAATGTGTGCATTCATGTCACTCTCCCCGTGTAAGGTTGTGGGTGTCTCTCTCAGGAGTGTGTGTGTGTGTGTGTGTGTGTGTGTGTGTGTGAACGTTTTCTTCGTGGATTTAATATCATGGCTGCTAGCGACCAGCTTTGGGCCGCAGCTGACGTCTATATGCATTGCTTTGAGAGCAAGACTGAGCAGAATTGAACTCCGTCTCCCTCAAGATGGAGAGCTTCAGTCACGGGAATGGTGGCAGTTATTTGTGATTTGTGTGACGTGCTATATGTGATGTGATGCGTGCGTGCACGAGTGTGTGTGTGTGTGTGTGTGTGTGTGATGGTTTGCTGATGGAGGCCGTAGCTAAGCTGTGCAGTACTTCATCCTTCCAGCCAGTCTGCCTGCTAAGCCCCCCCGTATTCATCTGAAGCTGTTTACATCCAGCTAGGTCAGGCCTTCGCTGCTCAGCACCACCAGAGACTATCTCCCTCAACAACAGGCCAGATGAACTGCTGATGAGTCCTGAACACACACCCACACACACACACACACACACACACACATACTTACATATGGAGAGCATTGCGCAGAGTCTAAGAGAGAACCTGTATCTACAGCCATTTAAAAAAGATACGGAAACAAAACTGTACTGATTTCAGCTATGCATCTGACTTTTTGCTGGGTTTTCTCTGTAAAGTGAATGTCTACTGGTTTTGGACCGTTGCCATTATTCATTTTAGACTTCATGCTTAATTGATAGTAGCAGGTAGTATGTACTTGGCAGATTAACTGTCAATCGAAATAATTGATCGTTGCAGTCATATGAATGTAGAATCTTCAGGATGAACATACAAACAGATTGCCAACTCATTGGTATTTAATTAGTAAAATATAGAAATAAACAGCTGGAACGAGCAAATGTTTGGCATTTTCCTTTTATAGTGACTTTGATTAATTAATACTCATAGCTCAATTGATTTTCTGGCAATTAAAATATCAACACTAAATTATGTGTCTTACATTTTCTCAAATGGAAGAATAAGTATTCAGAAGTGACAAGAATGGATATCAACGTGACATAGATCTCTTCTCAAAATTCAATGTTTTCAAACTCCTGCTACCAATTGTTCTCACTCAGTTTTGACTCAAACTCAAATAACACATAAGTAGCACTTTGTGGGTAAAATATGGCAAGTTATCTACCCTTACAGTCAAAGGAGAAGAGCTGAAATAATGGATTTAGTTGGTTTAACCGTCAGCAGGCTCTCCCTGTTCCTCACAGGAAACAGACGGTACTTCTTCTTTTTTTAATCGCACCAGTGGGAAATGTACGAGGCGACATTCAAAAGACAAATCTTCATGAAAATTCCGTCAATGTTAACTCTGTTTAAGAGAAGCAGCTGAAGCGAAGGCCGGGGTGAGACATCATAAGCTCCTTTCCTTGCAGAGGTGGCGTCGTTCATTGGTTGTAAGAATCAAAGTCTGAATATAGAAGCTCTTTTGGGAAAATCAAGAGCTCACGATGGTTGAAAGAATTCATCTGAAAGGAACAGAGAGGAGAACAGAGAGCCTTTTAAAGTAGCTGTGTGGTCTTTGTTCTTGCTTGAATGAAGACTACTGGTGTGAAAATGCTAAATAGTGGAGTAGAATAGTTTGTGAAATGCGTTAATATCTGTGTCTCGGGTGTTGGGATTTATTTCAAAGTGGCATTAAGGTTCCAAATTCAAAGAGCAGCACTACTTGAAGCTCAAGTTTACAAAAACACTTTCACACACCTCCAGGAGCTGTTCACCTTCCTTCTCTTCTACTTAGCTTGAGTATTCAGTATCAGCTGCAACTTTAGCCTGTTCCTGTGTTTTCTTCTGAGTGCTAATGCAGCCATATGTATAGCTGGACGTCTAGGGGATGCAGACAAGGCCCCCTGGCAATGGTAAAACAACAAATGCACATTTTCATATTATCGGGCATTGATTTTCCCCCGGATTAAGAGGGCGTCGTAATGCTAAGCAGGACAAATTGGAAATGGTTCCCGACATGCTGTTATCAGTTGGCTGGGGAGACGGTCGGAACATACATAAGGGCACACACACACACACACACACACACACACACACACACAGATCCGCTGTCGAAGTGGCACACATTCCCAGAAACTCAGGAACCGACATGTGTGAAATCAGAAAGGAGACGGAGAGGAAAATATACATCTGGAGATGGAAAGAAAGAGGCGGATGCTTCTTAAAAAAACACACACACATCTAATCAGTGTACGAGCAGCTTCTCCAATTAGCTCTCCTTATTATTCCAATCTGTCAGATGGAAGGGAGCACAGCAGAGAGAAATCAAACATCCCCAGGCCAAGCACATTTAACATATCCTCTCAGGATGGCAGGCAGGCGAGCGGGCGGACTGGGAAATTAAACAGGAAGATTTCCAGAGAGGAACACGCTGGCTGTGTTGTACACCTGCAGCTATCATGCAGCGTGATGGAAATTTGACGGAAACAGTTTGGTGTGTGCTTGTTTTATCTTCCCTCGCTAAATGCCGAAAAATATCCACACGCTGGAAGACGGCCAAGAAAATAATGGAGTCTGAGAGGCTGTGTTTCTTTTTATTTATTTATTTGTACAACAGTCCACTTGGAGTGCACTTGGGTGGGATGACTTGCATTCGTCTGCAGGAAACTATCAAAAATGATAAGGATTGCACTTTACTTATAGCCAGTGCTGAGGTCCACTTTTTACACACAGCTTGGAGTGTTCCTGTACCTCGCAGAAACACTTTGATTTAAGCCCTTTCAGCCATTATGAGGCACAATGAATGTTCTGTCAGCTTCTGCTGTAGCTTGTAGAGATTACCATTTTCTGCTGCAAAATTCAGCTCTCTCAGAAAAAAGAAAAATGGCTCGCAGGGGCGGGTTTCAGCACTAGTGGAGGATAATTGTAGCTTAGATGCAGGATAAGGAATTGTTTCGATGGCTAGCGCTGTAATTATACAGCTCTCGCAAAATCGGAGGATTTTTTTTGTGCTGTTTAAAGCCCTTAAAACATTTTATGTAAATTAAAGGTAATGTTGGGTATGAAAAAAATGATTACAGCCATTTATGACTTTCTGAATATACTAAGTACTGTATCATGTGGGCCAAAAAGTAGGATTCGCAATATTTTGAACTTGTTCATGCAGGAATAATGTATCCCCAGCTATATAGCTATACATTTATATTATATGTATATATATACTACTTATGTTCAGAAGGTCTCTACGAGTGAACAACATATTGAAACTGGATGAAATGACATATTTGCTTATGATGCATAATGTGGTCATGAGCAGAACCAGAAGTTCACATTTGGCTCCGGGGGGTTGGGGGTGGGGGGGGGGATGGGTGTGTTTGTCGGGGGCCTCTACTACTTTGCGTGCGAATGCGGCACGTTTATTAGCATGCGCAGCTGTTTGACCCAGATCTGTGTGTGCATTTCAAGGTCAGCGTCCACCGAAGTAGACGGTCAATAACTGAAAGTAGTCCGTTGTTTTGCCTGGAGGCTGAAAATCACATTATTGTGAAAATGTTTGCTGGAATGCATAACAAAGAAAACGTGTGCCCATTTTGCTGTAAGATACTATAAATCAGTGAATCCAACACTTCTCCCGTTTTAACTTTTTATGATTGCAAAGTCTTCTCTCCCTCTCTGCCGTCTTTTCAACTACAGATTTATTTCACATTTGTCTCGAATAAATATTGTTTCCAAGTGTCGGCGCTGCAATATCAACCTTATTGAATAATAAATTACCCACTCTGTGAAATGCCTTCAGGTTAATACATTCAATGAATAAATAACAGGAAAACTCAACACTGAGTTTTGGAAACAGGATATGCAGCTTTTTAATGATTATTTTAGGCCAAATGAATGAATTCTTTTGTGGGCTCAAATTGCAGTTGAGTGCACTGGTTGATTCCGATTTTAATTAATGCACTAGGGTGCATTAATATGGATGTCTGTTGAGCCATATTGTGCTGGCAGCAGTTAAAAGAGAATTAGTTCTCCGCTCTGACATTGTCTCTTTTAATTGAATAAATAAAGTCGTTTCTCGCTCAAATAGATTTTTATTTTTCCTAAGAGTGTTTATTTAAGCCAAACCTTAATAATTAAAGATAAGTTTGATGGATATGATCGAGCTGTGTCTCCATTAATCACATTTTCTTAGTCACAATTACTCTGCTTCTTCCTTTATTGTCTCAATAAGGAAACTAAACAGATTCTAATTCTTGTACATTTATTTGTCAGTATTTTATGCTTAATGCATTTCTTCTTTTGCCTCACCTTTTCTTTTCTTTTCTTTTCTTCGGGTTCCTGCGTCTCTCACCTGTTCTGTAATCGCCAGCCCAAGTCAGTGTGTGGCTGTTTTCTTTTATTTGGAGTTCAGCGTTTTTGAACATGAACTTGTTTGACGAGCGACCTGTAGATCAGAGACGTTTACCTGCATCTTTGCTGTAGTATATGTCAAGTTCAGGCAACAAAGAGCGCTTGGTTAGAGTTATAGAATGATCGCCTTCATGGTTCTTTCTGTCCACCTCAACTTCTTACCCAAGAACTGTTACTGATACTTTTAGAAGGAAGTCATCACTATACATGACTGCAAAAGACCATTTTCAGGAATGCATTGGCCATGCATAGGTAGTTTTGAGCAAACAACCTCTGCAGTTTTCTCCAGGTGAGGACAGTCTTATGCCCAGATTGTGTCATTTCTGACCTCATTGCACCTTCGTGCTGCCGCATGCTTAGCAGGAATAAAACACTGAGCCAAATCAAGGATTGTTCGGCTCACCCTGTCCTGCTCTAGCAAAGGCCTCGTGTTTGGTAGGATCCTTTCTGAGCCTTCCACTAACGGAAATAAATCCTGCTCCCCCTGAGGAAACAGACGGACAGCCCATTTCCTTTGCCCACAGGTCTGCCAGCCCATAAAGCTCAACGACACGACTTAACAGGATAAAGAAATAGATTGCCCAACAACTAGAACACCTGACGGATGGCCGCTCAAGCAATACAACAGCGGACCCCACTCTCTCCTGCTGGCTCTCTGGTCCTCCCCCCACCCCATGTTGTTTATCTTCTCCATCATCTTTACAACCTGAGAACATCCACACTTTTTCACTGGGGTGGAATCTGATATCTGGACTGTGTCTGGAAGATGGAGGGGACGGGTCTAAACGCCGATAGGGAGAATGGGTTGTCCCACTGATAATTCAGATTACAAGTGAAAGTAAGCATCTAGTGGGGGCAGCAGTATCTCTAGTTGAATCCGACAGTTTAGAAATTGTAGGGTGTTGTTGGAAATTGAGAGCATATTTCCCACTGCTTTGTACTTTGCTCTTTATTCTGCATCAGCTTCCAAGACAATCCCCTTTCTATCGGTCCTTTCTGACTTACCTCTGTCAGTACAAATGGTGATGAGTGTCTCTTTGCTGCTGGCAGACAGATGCATACCACGGGGGCAGTCACTGTTATCATGGAGGTCTTTTTGGGAAGTCAAAAGTCACAGGAGGGTTCACAGTGCGGTCGCTCCTCCATCGTCGCAGATCTGTTCAGACAATGTTATTTAAACACTGTCAGAGGTGAAGCTGTGTTACCGTGGCTGATGGATGAGACAGCAGATTTTACAGGCTAGGCTACAAGTGTGTGTGTGTGTGTGTGTGTGTGTGTGTGTGTGTGTGTGTGTGTGTGTGCGCCAGTGCTCACGCTCCCTCGTTTGTGCGCGTTGCATCGTCTTCCTATAAACAGATAAGGATCTATAGTGTAACAGTGTCCGGGCGTATGTAGACACTTAGATCTGTGGAGCGTCACTTGCTTCTCTATGGCCTCCTACATCATAACAGTAGCCCGCCTAATGGACAGGAGACATTTTTCACTCAGGGACAAGAAACTAATGAGAGGGGGTTGGTAGATAATACAGGTGACTGTGTTTACTTGTTCTACATAAGTAAAGGACCACATTCATGACCCTCATCTCACCCTCATGGCTCATCTTAGAGACTCTTCTTCTACTATGAAACAACCCAGGTGTTATTTCTGCAGTTTAAGACCAACACGTCTATCTTGTCTATTACAAAATTGTATACGGAAAAAGTGATCGAAGGAAGGAAATATTGCCAGAGGTTAAAAATGTTGGAAATAAAGACCACGGTCCACCATCCTAATATAACCTTTGAGATATAATCTTTTGGGGTTTTACTTCAGAATAAAGTGGTTCGGTTAATTTGACTAAACTGTTGTTTTGTTCGTGTGTGTCTAGTCCCCCCTTTGCTCCCGAATCCCAGCAATATCCTTCCTAAGTGCCATCACAATTGGTATAAATAAAGCTAGAGAAATAAGCCCCAAGTTGTAATAAACATGAATTAAGCTTTAATTGAAAAACAAAGACAGGGAAATCAACCAGTCGTGGGTTTTTTCTCTCTTTGTAATTACACATCATAATTGACTGTGAAAGGTGCGTTCTGTGTTCTGTTAGGTCCCCCAGAGAAAGTAACAAACCTGAAATCAGATTGCAGGTGTTCTGTCCATTAAGAGCTCCACTCCCATCACAAGCTCCCAGTCAGACCCACTCATCAAAGCTCCTTCTCTCATCACACTTAATAAACATCGAGTCACACAAAGAGTCGTCTTTACGGCTCTGTCCTGGGACGTACTCTGTGTTTAAGTGGAGTAGAGTGTCAGGAAAAAACATTTGCAGAAACTAAATCAGTGAGGCATTACTTTGTGTTCACGTCATCTTCCTTTTGTTTAAACCCTAAGAATCAACTTTGCACTCACAATTTAAAAAATCGTTTTACACGATACAAATGTGGGTTTTTATGTTTCAGTCTTTTTCTTCCTTTTATATGAAATTGTTATGTGTGCCTTTGTGTAAAATGATAAGATGTGAGTGTAAAGCTAAGCTCTTCATGTAGCCTGAGGGGAGTCGGTAACACCTGTGTCTGGTGGTGTCCTGGGAGAACTGCTGTCAGCGTCAGTCTAATCCTGACAGTGTTTGAGCCTGTTGAGCAACACAAAAAGCATGAAGATTAGAATGTGCTATCTTCCACAGTGTGGATTACCTTTGTTATATATTACATCCAGAAGTAGTTTAAAGTTCTTTACTGGAAAAAATACAAACATAGGAACCATCATTACACTCTTAGACTTTTAACTGCTTGCTTACAGCCCTTAACATTTTATTGGATCCAAGAACTGACAGAGCAGCAAACTTAAAACATTTGGAAAAACATTATGCTTCTGTGGCTGCAGCAGATTCCTTCTTAAGGTCTTAGTTAAAGGTCATGTGGTTGCGCACTCATCTAAACACACATAACACAAACAGACACACACACATACACTCCCAGAGCCGTCATTCTGAAGATGGTTAGCAGGTCATGAGGCTCTTCATCACCTCCACTACCCACTGATGACTTGTGAAGCTCCCAACATCTGGACCGGGATTTTGTAAATGAGCACATCATCCAAAAAATGCAAATAACAAAGCGCCAAAGCCAAGTTGTGCAAGAAGTGTTGGACGAAATATCCATGAAAGGGCTGCAGAACATAGAGCAGGCAGGATGCTTTGTCAGGGAAATAATGCTGTAGAAAGTGAAGGTGTTGTGTCAGGGTGGTGGGCGGGTGTCTACTCTACATCTGTCTTCAGTTCTAAGTCATGCAAAGACATTTTCTACTGTGAGTTACAGGGAATTGTTTCAGGTTTCTCTCATTTAGTTCTTATTTATTCATGGCCAAAAGCAGTATTTAAATAGTTACCTAGCTCCAACCAAAGTTTTTAGTTACGTAAGCCTCAAACTTTATTACCAGCTAGCTTGAAGCTCTTTGTGATGACATTTTATGACCTATAAAAGGCGACCTAGAGTATTACAATCCGATATCACGTTAAGTCAGCCTGCCTTTAAAAACAGTTGTAAAACGTTGTCCTGTGGCTCTGGAGAAGCTCTGTCGAGCCTGAGAAAACAATGGTAATGGCATTGTTGTGATGTCATCAGGGTTATCTCAAAGTGGGCATGGAGACTTCACATATTTTAATGGAAAGTCTAAATTACAATCAATGTCCGGGAATTATTTTGGAACTTGACCCATGGTGACTAAAAGTCAGTTGCCAAACTATTTTATCAAGTTTGTTTTAGAGGGCCAGTGTGTAGCCTTTTGGGGGATCCATTAGCAGAAATGATATATAATATTCATCACTATGTTTTCATTAGTGTATATATTCACCTGAAACTAAGAATCATTGTGTTTTGGGGCCTTCATATCTACACAGGGAGCCGGTCCTCTTTATGGAGTCCACCTTGTGGAGCTCTACACCCGACAGCTCTTTGTTGAAAAGATGACTGAGATTCACCACAGTGCCGACAAAGTTTACGCATTTTATCTTTGGGTTCACGGGCTTGTATCCATGTGTATGTGTGTGTACTTCTGAGTAACTAGATCAATTATTAATTGTTTCAGTAATGGGCCCAGAGCCTCTGGAGTGGCTCCATGTGTCCCTGATTAATACAGCCACAGCACTCGATACAGTTCCTCTCATCAACATGCGGCACAAGAGAGGGACAAGCGGGGAGGAAGTGGAGAGAGTCAGCCTTGCGGGGGGGGGGGGTGTTAGAAGAAGAGACAAGACGACAGAGGGGCTTACGTTGACGAAGGCGTCTCACCGTTCTTGTTTATGTAACCAGAGATGCGCTGGTGTTTTCATGGAGATACCACCCATCGGTCGCTCGGGCCGAAAGAGCTGAGCGAAAGCCTCTGGAGGCTGCATTACGCACAGACTTGCAGACTTGTAATGCGCAGATACATCAGCCTTAAAACGCCCACAAAGGAAAAGAGGAGCCGTCCACACGAGGCCTAACATTTTCAGAGAAAATAAAAGATAATTATTGGTAGATTATCAAGATCAAGAGGTTGGGTCAAGCTTTGTGTTGTATTTCTGTGGAGCCAAACATGGCCGCTGAGCACTTGCCCAGATTGCCGGGTGTGTCAGCGATACCGAGAGCGACGGCGTGAAAAATAGTGAATTAACAACCAGCAGAGGTGATGGCTCCATCGCTGCCTCTTCAGGCGTGCTTTCCGGAAAATGGAGTGGGCTAGACTGTGTTGAGTCCTGCTTAATAGTCTCCGGTGCTGTTGTGAAGGTCCTGATTAGCGCGCACCGCGGAGATTGACTCCGGGTAAAGTGTGCCTTGATGAATACAGATCTCTCGACGTGGCCTTGGCCTCAACGGGATTTGTTGAGTGAGTGATTCTCGCAGGCAGGTAATCAGGCTGGATGCGGGTTTATCAGCGGGCTCTCCACTCACTACGTGATGCATGCGGAGATTGTCAGACATTAGGTTTCTCCCCAGAGGGGAGCATATAGTGAATCAGTGCAGACCATGCTTCTGCAGTGGAAGAAGCTGCCGGTGCAATGTGCACACAGACACACATGACCCAACGAGGCTGGATGGATCCGTTAACCACCACAGACAGAGCTGTTGGAAAGCATACGACTTTAAATACACATCGGTGGCAGCCACTTTGTTCTCCGTACGAATCAAAGATGTCTTTGTCCTGGATGAAAAAACCCGAACGGAGGTGCCTCTCTTGTGCACGCCATTTTCTTTCTTTTTTCCTCTGCTGTTCTCTGTCTGTCACGTCTCACTCTCCCTGTCCTTCTCGATGTCTCTGTCACGCTGTCACTCTCTGTCTGTCTTGTTGTCACTGTCTCCAGTACGAGGCTGAGGCTAAGACCTCCCTCTACTTTAGAACGCTCATATGTATTTGTGCAACCCCCAGGCTGGAAACCACTTGAATATAAGTTTGTATTTGTAAATATCTGAGCAGAGAATAAGTCGATAAGATCTATAACATTGAAACACCAAACTCTGCATTGACAGGTTTCTGTCTTCATTGTTCTTTCAATAACTTGGCGACAGGGTTTTACCTGACAGGAGTTTCATAAGTATTTTATCAGTGTTGTCAAAGAAAATTGCAATACTACTCTGAAAAGTTGTTTTTTTTCCTCAACAGAAAGTAGAATACTCCAACGAATCCTTTGCACTGGTTATGATCCCGTGCCTTTGCTGAGGGCTAACCTTTCAGCCGTTCCGTCTTTCCTTTTTTTCCCCTTTCCTAATCATTTAACTGAAGCTCGGTGTCTTTGCGTAGCTTGAAAAATGATGAAGTCAGCGGCATCGAGCGCTCCAGGTGTAATGAGTGAATGTGTGCTGTCTATTAGAGCAGAGTAGTTCATGTAGCCCCTGAGGCTCATCCAGCCTGCAGCTAATGTCCTGTGTTTATCTCCTGAACAGGACCCGCAGGCACACCGGGAGCACACTTTCTCTATTACATCCTCTGTGTAGTCAAACAACCCTCAGCCTCATTTGTACGTTTCTCCAAACAAGGAGCTAAATACACACACACACACACACACACACACACACACACACACACAAAAAAGAACACTCGGAGCTCAGCAAGAATGTTGAACCTCAAATTATTTTCTATTTGAAGGACCTACTTTTCAAAAAACTGTGTCTCTGTACCCATAATTAATGTGCTCTGCTTGTTTGGGCTTTAACTAACATCCATGTTGTTTTATTTGGTTTGGGTTATTTTATGCCATCTGTGGCAGGGTTTGACACCTAAAGGACTTTTGGAAGAGCATTTAAGACACAGAATTGTACATTATTCAGTTCCTGGCACACTTTCAACTCTGCTTTTAAAGAAACTATGTTAAGACACAGACTGTCTTTGGAAACTGTCTTTGCTCTTCGTGGAACGTCATCTTAAAATAATAATGCCAATCCCCACTTGCATATGTATGCGGCTCCCTAATTCAAGGCGTGATATCTCATCATATTGATATTCCAATAACTGCTGTAACACGCTTCCCAGGTTTCCAATGATCGCCATAAAAGCTGAATGTATGAAGCAGACCTTCATTCCTTCATTCTCCTGTGTTTTAATGGAGTCAGTAGTAAATATAAAACACCCTTAGGCAGGGCATCAGCCAGCAGATGCCGTCACATGATGCAATCAGCTATGCCGATCAATGCTATTGATCGGCCGAGGAATATGGGGATTGATCCGGCGTTGAGGGGAAACCAAGCAAAATGGCTGTTGAATGGAAGTTTGCCTCGCGTAAACTCCGACAGCGACGGCGGTCTATCCGCTGTTGACACACTCCCATTTTAATAAAGCTCAATTACAAGTGAGTCTTCTTTACTAATGGCTTGCCTCTGAGGCTGCGACTTGCTGCACTGACTTCCAGTGATTCGATTGTCTGGGAAGTAGCGGATAGGAATGTGTTTGGGTGATTTCTTTCTCATCATCTCAGTACACAGCGTCGCCGACGCTAGGTTCGATCTGCCACGCAGGATGATAGATGCTTTCATTCCTGAGATGTCAAGAGATATGGACGTGTGTGTGTGTGTGTGCGCGTGTGTGTGAAAATTGTGTTTTATGCATTAGCAGATAAAACATCTCTCCCGTCCTGTGTAACCTCTGCTGTAATAGTTCTGTAATGAATATCTATAAACCACAGGCAGCTGGACAACACACACACACACACACACACAGACACACACACACACACACACACACACACACACATCAGGTACACCTGCACATTTATGTGACTGCACTCGTATACAAGTGGGCAAACATGCGCAGTCATAAACACACACAGGTTGGGATGCAATCACCCAGATGCATTCAGACGAACACATACACAAAACTACACGTGCAAATTTACATTCTACTATAAACACACACACACACACACACTATTTATCCTATTTCAACCCATCCAAAGGCATCACACGATGGTGAAAGAATATGAGAAATAATCACCTTACAGGAAAATATTTAAACAACCAGTCTTACATTCAGGAGGCTAAAAACAAATTTAAAAAAAGTGATTTGCTTCTGTTTTATTTAATGAGCAGTGGCTGATGATAGCTGACTTATGACAGATAATTGAAATTGCTTCATCACAATGGGAAAACAAACAGACACCCCACCCCACCAGAGAACATGTTCGTTCCCTGCTTTCAGTCTTTTGGTGGCTTGAACCACATGTCTATGAGCAAAACCTTGAACCCTAAATTGCACCCAATGGTCAGGCCAGCACCTTGTAGAGGCAAGTTGTAATGCACTTTGCATATACTTGCATATAGTCCATTGAAAAAAAAAAAAAACTGTCCATAAAGTTTACTTTTGGAGGTCAGGGTGGATAAGCAAGAAACTTACACAGTCCTGAGTCAACCAGCTTGGAACTTTAAAATAAAAGATAACAAAGTGGGTTTAATGGCAAGTAAGACAAACATCCAGACGTCTAGACATCCTGCAGTAATTTAGTAAAGGCCAAATAACTGTATCACAGTGGTCCGGGCAAATAGCAATGCACACTCCACGCATCTTTGCAGAGGCTCTCTTCTTCACTGTCTGTCAATTTCACTCTCCCCTCGTTGCGATGGATAGAAAAAGCTTAGGGAGCCTAATTCACTCAGCAGGTTGCCTTATAAAATAACTGGATGCACTGCGTTTCAGCTGCTGCAGTGAGGCCAAATGGACGGCCAAGGCACTGTTTATTTCCTTTGAGTGCTTTCTTGCTGTTATTTTATTGCACGGTACATGACGCAGTTATTGAAACATGGACAGTAAGAGATGTTGGCGAGACTAAAAGTAAAACTTGAAAGGGTTGCAAACAATGAGATGCAGTCTGTCGCGGAGCTCGATATGAGCTCGAAAACGCAAAATCTCGTCCTCACACACAATGAAAACGTAAAAATGGTGGAACAGCTTCGTTCAAACTTGATCATCAAAACGGACAAAAGAAAACGCACTCATGGTAGTTTCTTTCATTTTTTTTTTGGTGACTCTTTTGGGAGACAGCTTCCACAGTCAATGTAATTAGAGTGTGTCTGAGCACACTGACCCGTTGTTCTCATGTTGCCAAATAATGAGCACGAAGGGGAAGTCATTGGTCAGTAAATGAGCCTGGGGTCGCCTGTCAAGTCATTAACTAATCATTAACTAATCTCATTTAATCATGACCTCATCACCCAATTCCACCCCTGCACCCACCAGAACCAGTGTTGTGGAGAAACATTAGGCCTCTGTCGGCTGTTGATGCTATGATTCCTTGATTGAGTTTGACAGTAAAAGTTGTCACCAGGATGACGTGCGGCAGATGATATTATGCGATTCTTATTTTCCTTTGTATGTGGTAGCTAAGCTCTGTTTTGATGGAAGGTGGGTTGCATGAAGAGAAGTAGCTACACGCGCAGAAACAATGCTATCGGTCAGTATCAAATTATCCATTCATTAACTTTTTGATCGAGTAATTAATCAGAAATACGACACAAAAGTATGACATATGTCCGAGCCTAGGGGGATGTCTTCAAATGAGCTGTTTCTGCCTGACCGCCCGTCCAAAACAACCAAAAGGGTATTTAATATGCAATGACATAGAAAAGAAGCAAATTTCTCAATCACTTATCAAAACAGTGATGGATTACTTTTCTGTATACATCAATTAGTTGAGCAATCATTTAAGCTCTAATCTTAATCACAGCAATTTTGCAGGTCCTGTACTTTCAGTAGTTAAAGTATATTTTTGATAGTTAATAGAACCCGATCACCTCCACCACGCCTTGTTTATCATAGACTGAAACACTGTTGTGCGTATCAGTTAGAGATATTCATAAAGCATGCTAATATGTTGTAAACTTGGTGTGTGAAAGTTAGGATGTTGAAATTGTAATATATTACCTGCTCACAATCCCTTTCCCAACAAATAAGATTAAAACTTCTTACACATATTACAACATGTATCTGACAGTAACTTTGCCATCTGTTAGAAAGGCTTCTGTTACAACTCAGATCAACTGGGAGAGAAAGATAGTGGCTCTTCCTCTCTGTCTTTGTTTCCACTTATACAGTCGCATTGTTCTGCCTTCTCCCACATCACTCCCACTTTTCTTCTCGTTTCAGTTCTTCCCCACTCTCCCTCATGCGCTAGGCCTTTCTGTCTCTTCCTTTCTTTGTCCCTCCTTTTTCTCTCATCTCAGCCTTTGTCAGCAGTCTGGACGGTGTCTGCAGCACACACTTCTCTTCCTTCTTCCTTATAAGGCTGCTTTCATACACTCTCTAAATTGCTACCCCCCCCCCCCCCTTTTTCCTTCCACTGACCCCTCCCACCGTGTTTCCCTCCTTCAACCTGTCAGCAGAGGTAGAGAAGTTCTCATCCATCTTCAAGCCAGACTTTGACACGCCTGGATGTTAAATTAAAAACATATAGCCCAAAAGAAGTGGCTCGTATGCAGCTAAAGTGTCCAAGACACAGCTTAGAAAATGAACATCATCCATCAAAAGTTTCCTGCATCTCCGCCAAAGCCTGTAGAGGAGAGAGCGGGGTTTGACATCAGCCATATCCATAGCCAATTATAGGAGATGGGAGCGGGGGGGGGCGAGTTGTTTTCTTCTCAAAACATAAACTTGCAAGAGGACACTAATGCATGGCTACACGAGAAGAGAGACACAAAAAACACTTGGTCAAAGAGACGTATCAGTGTTTGATGTACGCTATTAAGATGGACTAAGTGACGGGGCATGTCTCTGTCTTTCTCCCTAGAGATAAACCATCTAAGAAGTGATGACACTCCCAGACTTGTAGAGCAACACTGGGTTAGTGCGAGACCGCATTTGCATTTTGCCCATTTATTAGTCCATACATCACGACCGATGTGATGGATGCCCTCTGTGTCTGTGTGGACGGTGCATCCAGGGAGCGGTGCTTGTACAAGCGTGTAGCTCAGAGCCACTTCATCGCCAGTTCATTCATCTAATGAGAATGAATCAGGATTTATTTATTTATTTGCTTTTTGGGCTGATTATTGTAGTGCTCAAGACTCTGCAGTGGTTTCCTCGTGCCTAGTCTTGATTTTAAGTAGGAAAGTAGCAGCAATGTTTTCTCCCCTTTCCCATCCCGGTTGATTTCATCCTACAACCCTTTGCAGGGTCCATTGCTGGGCAATGTTCCAAATCAATGAGCCTCACTGTGTTATGGGAGTATTGGATTTTTCCATTTTATTCCTATTTATGTGAGGAAGCACCTTGATTTGTCAGGTATTATAGCCCAGTTATCAAAAAGCAGACATCCCTGGCCTAGCTGATTTATCCATAAACAATTCATCCTTAAAACGGCCTATATTATGATATACTGTGAATGTATATCATGATGTATAATATATGATAGATGATTTATTCTATAATGTGGATCGTTAAGGAAAACTGGATCCAAAGCCAGCGCCATACGTCAGACATTTTTAAGTGTTCTTACACTTCTGTCTAGAAAACGATGATTTTGGTTTGGTTCCATCAGTAGATTGGTAGATGATGAATGAGGGAACATGCTGGTTTCTTTGGCTATGAAGTCCTTGTTATGATGCAGACTGAGAGAAGGTAGGAGATGGTGGGGAGAAGAATTGGTGTTTACACCAGATGAAGGAACTTGCGACGATTCAGAATCTTGTCTGTCATGCCTGCAAGTTCGTTTTTTTGAATGACTTAAAATGATTCACTGGAAATAGAAAGATACACCAGCAATAAGCTCTGACGTACCCTTTGACCCTGCCAGTCACGCTTAAATCCTGTCCGCTTACGGATAGTGACAGAAGCTGGGGGAGATGATTGACAGCTGGCAGGTGAATAAAAAAAACAACGTCCACATGCAACTTGTCAGACTACTCTGGACAACAGATAAGGCTCCTGAGGGCGCCCTCCCTATATTACAAAATCATGTTTATTTTTGTGGTTGTTTCAAGAAAGATCAGCACACTGTTCTGTGCTATATTAAATATAATCTTTGATACTGCATTCATTCATGAGTAATTAGAGCGTGTTACCGTTGTGCCTGTAAAGCTCTTGGGGATTCAGGTGTCTTGATCCAGGGCACTTAAGTGGGCAGAATATTTAAAGAACTAGACCCAAAGTCCTCTGGTCTGCTCTATAATCACTCAGCTGTCCTGTCACTCAAGTAACTTTTATCTTTGAGTGTATCATCCGCGTCAGAGTCAAATATTCGTTTAGATCCTCTGAGACGGATCCATAAATTATTACCTAATTTTCATTCAGATTAAGAAAATTCTGTCAGTCTGGAGGTTTAAAAATAGTCTGCTGTTAGTTGTCAGATCTGACTGCTGGTAATCCTGCTGATCTATTTATTAAGACTCGAGAGTGACAGTCTCTCTCTCTCTCTCTCTCTCTCTCTCTCTCTCTCTCTCTCTCTTTCTCTCTCTCTCTCTCTCTCTCTCTCTCGGCGAGTTCGGCGCTGGCTGACTGCGCTGTCGTCCTTCAGTATCGATCTGAGAGTCCTGGGCTGCCAGATTGCTTTCAGCAGCCATCACCTCCTCCTGTCATAATGGAAAAGCTCCACAGATTTCACTCTGTTTTAGTGGGCAAAAGAGAAGAAAGATGGCTGATGGAAGCAAGGCTGTGGCGCTCTCAAACTGAGATGGCATGATCTGGATTGATGGGGAATGTGCTGATGTTTTTATTGATGAGCTTTTCAGACAGAATGAAAAAGAAATCTTCCTCTCTGTCTCTGTTTTTTCTCTATTGCTGTGGTCAGCTAAAGTGCTGACGGTGTCAACGGTTAACTGCTTATTGGGAACAATGTCCCCATTCTGTCTCTACTATTGGCTGTTTATTGGGAACTATGTCCCCTTTCTGTTTCTCCTATTGGCTGTTTCTTCCTCCAGCTATCTCTTTCTCTACGTCTTTACTCGCTCACACATACACACGTGAAAGGGCACCAGCAGGACTAATTATGGACCAGCAATAAACCCCCCCCCCCAGCTCCACTCTTCTCCCAGCTGCGTAACAAATTCATTGGCACATGGCTGCCACTGTTGTAAATCAATCTGACAGACTCGGAGGTGAGCTGCTGAATACAATTATGCTCCATGTGCTTGTGCCGCAACTTGTACTCACACAGGAGTAAACAGGCCATCCAGTTGTTAGATGTCCACATCCATCTCCACAGTGGACTGTCTGATGTTCAGAGAGGGACCACGGGTGGGGGATGGGAAAGGCAGAAGGGCTGGGAGATATTGGAGGCTTGGGAGCAGGGACAGGCCATTTGAGTTTGGGACCGTTGGGAGATGGGCCATACAGAATGGCTGGATATATTAAACTGAAGGAAATGGGTGCTGAGGGTATTGTCCAGATATGAGGGTGGCAGCCGGGGTGAGCTGGTGAGATGATGCATTGGCTTTGAGGAACTGAGAGCTAGGAGCTACAGAGCCTATCATCAAGACCGTGGTTTGGATCTGGTGTATTGAGAATGAACATTTCAGTCGTAGTGATTGCTGTCAGTGGTGTCTCATTAATAACAGCAACTTCAGTGACGTTCTGTCACACCACTGTCACATGAGGTTACGTAGGTAGCTTAACGCTATGTTACAAGTGTACTTATTTTAATGATAACCCATGATTTTACTAATCTTTACTGAGGGGAGATCTGGTAGTATCAAAAAAGTTCTGGACATCGCAGTTTAAACCATCAAATAATTTGTGTAGGAATTAGCACTATTAGCTATGGGGATAAAATTCAGATAGAGGAGAAATATTCACTACAAATAGAAAGACAACCCAGAGATTAGTTCAGTCGGATGCGTCTCCGCTCTGAGGTACCCTTTGACCCTGCCAGCCATAATCAAATCCTGTCAGCATACGAAGAGTGACACAAGCTTGGCGACATGATTGACAGCTGGCAGGTGAATAAAAAATAAAAAAACACAACAACCACATGCAACTTGTCAAAGTACTCTGGACAACAGATAAGGCTCCTGAGGGCTGCGTGCTTGTATTACAAATTCAGGCATTATTTTGTGGTTTATTCAAGAAGGATCAGACACTGTATTGTGCCATTATATATATAGATATATATATATATATCTATATATATATAACATCATTGATACTGCATTTATTCTTCAGTAATTAGAGCACAGGTTTAACTACAGAGCTCCAGGGCACTCAAGCAGGTCTGGTTGTCTCTATAACCACTCAGCCGATCGGTCATTCAAATATTTATTTATTTTCCTTTGAATTTATCATCCGTTTTGGACTCATGTGTCTGTCTGGATCTTCTGCGATGGATCCATACATTATTACATATTTCTCATTAATATGAGTTAAGAAAGTTCTGTCAGGCCCTAAGATTAAAAAGAGTGTGCTGTTTGTTTGTTTGTCAGATCTGACTGCTGGTAATCTCCCTGATCTATTCATCCAGACACACCAGTAACAGTCTCTTTCTTCTCTCTATCTGCTGCTGAAGTGACACACTCGTCCTTCAGTATCGATCTGAGTTGTATTCATTGTGCTCCTTGTGACTCAACGGGCACTGATGATAGAATATCGGCTAAAGAGCACATGGGATACAATTCAGATATATACAGTAGAGGAGATTGTATGAATAGAGCATAACACAGATAACAGTGGATGGCAGCCATTTGAACCTGGTGATGATCGTACTGCTCGTAGTGTTTAAAACAAATGTTTCTTTTGTGATAACGATGCTTAATATCGGAGGCAGATCTTACAGCATGTCTACAGCTAAAGCTACAGGTCTTGCCTTCTTTTTTCTTTTGCGGTGGTGTTGAGCTTGATGCACCTGCAAGTGAATGTGTTGTTTCAGCCCAGCTCTTTGATCATAAATTTTAACTTCGACTTTCTGGAGATGTATATAAAAATATATACATAACTGTTAA
Source organism: Anarhichas minor (assembly GCF_050575085.1). Taxonomy (NCBI): domain Eukaryota; kingdom Metazoa; phylum Chordata; class Actinopteri; order Perciformes; family Anarhichadidae; genus Anarhichas; species Anarhichas minor. The sequence goes on along the minus strand of NW_027466475.1, from coordinate 255,944 downwards.
TTGAATGGCTTATCTTTTTGTGGTGCATACTATCTGGGATGGCTTTCCCCATTCTGTGTTTAGTCATAGTAGGAGTAGGAGTATAGACATAGTGTGCAGGGAGCAGGCTCCGGACAGCCGGGGAGAGCGTGCTGGCGGTGCACTGTATACTGTACTGGAATGTGTTTGTGGAGATTATTAAAGAGCCATATATTTCTGCTGCAGCCCCACAGGGCCTGCTCTTACCGGCTGATCTCCACACTGGCAGACGGGTAATGAAACAGGCCTCACTGGAGATTCATAACTGTGGAGAGCCAAAGCGATCCCCCCCCCCCCCCCCCTCCCCCTCCCCTTTTTTCAAATGTTTCATTCCTCTCTGTCTTGGCTTTGGTCTGTTGAATGTGCTGCAGCAGGCTACTTCTGTTTCAAGCACAAGTTTACTTTTACTCTTCTATAAGCTCGTTCCAGAGTATATCATAGCCTCCAATATCAAAAACCTCACATGCAATAATGAGTCACATGTGGCAGGTGAAAACAGTCTTGCAATGAGCTGCTGAAAAGTTCTCGCTAATTAGCCTGCTTGCATATTAGGGCACTTGTTTGCAACCAGTTAGCACACTCATTCACATGTTATCCTGCTACTCTGTTATCTTGCTAGCAGGCGAGCTTACTTGCGGTTAGCTTGCTGACGGGAGAGTTCACTCACAGATTGGCTCATTAGCTTGTTTGCTGTAGTGCTTGCTAGGCCTGTAGCTTCTCTCAGTGGGCCCTGCCATGCTTTCTGAATCGTCAAAAAGAAAAAGAATGACACGTTGGTGGAATGAACATTAAGCTGTTTAGTGTTAACTATTTAGCACAGTAGAGGAGTCACAGGAGAGAAATTCAGCTGGGCTTCAGGCCAGCGGGGGTACATGCAGCTCCAGAGGTGTCGAAGGTAACCACTCAGCTATGAGAGGCACACAGCTCATAGCTTGTTGATATTACAAATTCGACCGGGGGGGATCAGAAGGGGAATAAGTTTCGGATGGGGTAGACGGGCAACATAAAGCTGAGAGGAGGGAAACTTTTTGCCAACACACAGGAATTGCCGATGGGTTGTATTCCAACTCCTCCATCAGTTCCAGCGCTCAAAATCACAGGTTTGAGGAAGAGCAATTTGGACCAAAAATGAAATTTCAGGTATGAAATTGGAAGAGCCGACGAGGCACCGAAAGCAAGTGATGTATTCAGGTGAGCTCCTCTGTCGAGGCCTGGCTTGGAATGTTAGTGAAACATTATGGATGGAATGAGGTGCAGGGATTTGTTGGCAGATGAAGAAGTATAAAACTGCTATGGGGTGTGATGTCAAGAGAGTGAAAATTGAAGGCGGCTAATGGGAGACACAGACATAATTGTCTTTGGACTGTGTGCCAATAAAAGTAAACGAATTCAATGGAGGGAAAATGTTGGTAGAGATGGCAAGACGTCGTGGAAGGGGAAGAGATATGGACGAGTGGAAAGGAAAAGAGAAAGAGACTGTTTCACTACAGGGATCAATTACTAGCAACTGTAAGTTATGGTATTTGCTGCACCAAGTGCCATGTGGCTTTATTGCACTGGGACAGTGTTTGGAGGGAAGAGGGAGATTATTAACCACACGGAAAGGCAGAGAAAGTGAGGGAAAGAAAGCCGACAGAGAATCAGAGAAGCGTCGAAAGAAAGAACGAGGTGGAGAGTTTAGAAAGAGTGAGAGGCAAAGAAAGATGAGCAGTCCAAACCTCGAGGCTCTCTCTTCACTTCTCCTCTCGCAGCCCTCCATTCTCTCTGTTTCTGCTTGTCTTGCACTTTCAAGCGTGGAGCCCATTAAAGTGGATGACAGTGTAACTCACCACTGATAATCAACAGAGAGAGCAGATTCACAGAGAACAGACCCCAGGCCTCGTTTGTTATGTTGGATTTTTCCACTGAATCCGACTGCGCTGTAATTTTTCAAAGTGGGAAGGAGGTGCAAGGAAAGTAATTTACACAATGAATAATCAAGATGTGTGTAGACTAGGACAGGACAAATTTAGTTTACAATTTATACAAGTTCTTAATTAAGAGGAATAAAAAGTGAATGCCACATTTTCAAATCAAGAACCACTGTATGACAAATAGGAGCTCTAGACCTGCATGTTCAGTAAATCTTGCTGATACTGAGACAATATTCTTACTTATATTATCTATTTAACACAGATATGAGTAAAGTGAACTAATGGTAAACTCTTTGATTTCCAAATCAAATCAAGTTATACAATGCCAATGTGATATATTGTTATAGTGACAAAAACGGCAGAGTTGATATTTGTAAATTCCAAAATTAGATAATCTCTTTTGAAAAAAAGAAGCATATTGTATACATTCTGCAGCTGTAAGTACTTTTGGGGTTATTAAACATAATGCAATCACATACAAATTGCTTTGTGTTTGGAAACATTTGCGTCGTAAAATAAGCAAACGTTTTCTCAAATACATTTACAATTTCATGGAGGGGAAAGCCATTTTACATCTTTTATTTAATATTCATGTAGGATTTAGCATACGTCAATAACATATACAGCATATCGTCTTTGTACATTTCTGGACGCATTTATTATCGGGCTCCAGCTAGTAAAATGGCCATCTCAAGTTCCCAGAATTCCAGTGGATCTTTTAACAGCCCAAAAAAAAACCAAATATTTAGTTCACAATAATAAGCTGCTAATTCTTAGGTTTGAATCTACATAGTTTGGCTCGATGACATATTTGTATGATTAAATCAGTAAATACAATTGTCAAATCATTTTCTATTGATAGAGATTGATTCACTAATTGTTTTTGCACCACTTGTTGAAGAAAAGCCTCATATAACTTGTTATGCTGAACGCAGCATATTCATAAGAACATCTGTGGGAATGTGGGAAATCAACCGTTCCCAGAGAAGTGATAAAATTGTGCCAGGAAAATTGTGAGCTAAGAACACATTTCCCGTAAGTAAGGAAATAAGAATTGCGTTCAAGAACAAATTGCATTTGACCTGCATCCTGAGGACCAGATGTGCTTTATTTGTGGGTCAATCGACGGGATTTGATTGGTGGAAAGTAGGCTTAGGGAATAAAGGGCATAGTATGGTATTAGGGCACAGCATGCTGCCACTACTGTTTCCACTGCTGCAGAGCTATGAGTAGTGGAAACAAACACACCTGTCAAGTGCTCCCAGTTCCCCCTCACTGACCCTCGATTGGCATGGATGAAGTGCAGTCATGTGCTCTCTTGGACTGGTGTAAAAAAGACAATGACAAACTGCTGGGACAGTGGCATGAAGTATTTAAAATAGCTGTAACAAGGACAGTTGCGTGCTGGAACAATAGCAAGGCTCATGGCAAGCACAATAGGGTCACATCAATGACAAAAACATGGCGACTGTGGAAAATTATACATGTTGACGTTTTGGGATATTCGTGGTTCCCAGATGATGATCCCTGACCTTAACTGTAGTGCATCCATCAGTTCATAACTTTACTTCACCAACTTTGGTGCTCGCCAAAAAGTAATGGTTTGAATTTCCAAACATTGAATCCAGATATTCTTGTTCCCAAATCAGTGAGCTCCCATCACCACCTCAGCCAAATCTGAATAGAAAGTGTTCAGCAGACAAGCTTAAAGAATGAAGAAAAATGATTTTAATTTACATAATTTTGGGAGTAGGACAAATGGGACAAAACAAAAAACTAACTAAAAGCAGATAAACCAAAGCAAAGACACACTTCATATGTTGATATGACACACCTGGGAGTTGATGGGAGTTTTGAACCGGCATCGAAAGGCAGCTGAAGGCCATTAAATGTCTCCACTTTGCTTCAAAGAAAAAGTAAAGGACAGATGGCAGAGGGGAGGAGAGACACTGGAAGAAACATGAGAGATGGGAGTCACAAGAGAGAAGTTTAGAGATGGATAATGATGATGGAGACAGAGGAAGAGCGGTAATGACTAGAAAACACCCAGAACAGCATGGATAAAGACATGAAAGAGGAGCAGAGAGTAAAAAACAGAAAAGGGGGGACCTTGTGAGACGGAGGGAGGGAAGAAAGGATGAGAGAAGACGAGGAGAGGAACTCGAGGAGCGGTGTAGGGGGTTACAGAGGGGGGTGAGGTCAGGATTCGACCCTGTGGCATCCCACAGTAATTGAAATTAGGTGGGGGTGGTCGGGCGGGAGGGGAGCGGGACTGGAGGAAACAGGCGACATGATAATCAATTTGAGGCTGAATCGGAAACATGAGCCACTGGGGGGGCCTCGTTCCCCCTGCCAGGCCTCCAGATGGCCCCGGCCCCAACCCTGTGTGGGCCCTGTCAGAGCACGCAGTGTGTGATTCAATGTACGTCTACGTGTGTGTGTGTGTGTGTGTGTGTGTGTGTGTGTGTGTGTGTGTCTGAGAGACAATACCATCTGCCAGGAGTGCAAGGGGAGTTCAGCAGATGCATTTGCTGACACTAGGGGCGCAGGAGGATACAGACAATACACTGTATGCCGAGTGCTTAATAGCCACCATATACTGTACATGAAGTCCACGAATCCTTAAAGGGACAGTTCACCACAAAGTCAAAAAAACATACACATAAGCGTGCATCTATACTCGATACTGCTAGTTCCCTAGCACCAATGAGCTAGCTACTGTTACAGCTCAGCCAGGGGGGACGCCTTCAATGTTAACATCTTGCGCTGTCACGAGCACGAGCCTCTCGTCTGTGAGTAGATGCACGCTTCCTTCTGAGTGGTGATAAGGTCATCGGCTGTAGTTTGGTGAAAGTCTGGATTATCTCGAGAAACCGGGTCATGATACATAGAAAGAGACACTGCTGTAGAGTTTTTCAAATGTGTATTTTTGGGCTCTTTGAGCACTACAAGCCGAGTGTCGTGTAGTTCCATTATATTTGAGAGAAGGCAGACATCACTATGGCAGTTATTTCCAACACTCTCTCAAAACAGTCTACATTGATCAATAACACAACAGGTAAGAAGAAAAATACATATATTAATTTTCATTTTTGAGTGAACTGTCTCTTTAAGGTGCTTCTGAGGATCAAAAACTGTACTCCGGCAGAGTGAGGATAAGAAGTACATTAAAAGCCTTTTTTAAAGTCACGCATGATGGTTTAAAATGTAGACACGATTACCTCAAAGGTTCTTCGAAACCCTTGATATGTATTAATCCTACAATAAAAGCTCAAGCTGTTGCTCTATGCGTTTTGAGTTTTCCTCTTCTTCCTTGATGGCTCCTTAATGTAGTTGCTCAGTCAGTCATCTTGACAATGAAATGCTCTCAAAGCGACAACAATCTATAACGGTTGAAGGAAAAAGAAGCAATCTGTCTTTTAAAAAACTAATTTGGCAGACGTTTAAAGAATCATGCACAGTAAAAGTAGATAAACTGCGGCCCAGTTTCTGGATCTTTCTGCAGGATAAAAGTTTTATAACCCAAGGGTTCTTAACATGGATGCTCTATTGATCAAGTCCTTTCAAATGAGGTAAATTATACTAAGTCAAAACATAAACACACGAAAACACAAACCTCACTCAGCCGCCCAGGGGACGACTAGGGCTAACGGATGAGAGTCAGTAAGTCGATCTGAGGAAGCTGAAAGCAAAATAAATAAATAAAATGTATGAAGTTCATGTGTCTTATCCCCAAGCACACTGATCCAAAGAGCAGAGACAGGCGGAGAAAAAGAAGGAAGGAGGACATTGAAGGCGGACGTGAGGGCTGGAAAGCGGGAGAGATGCGGCAGGAGTGGAGGTGTTTGAGAGCGGTTTTGAAGTGGAGGAGGAATGAAAACAGTTTTGAAGGGAGGAGTAGTGTGATGCAGAAGGAAACAAAAACACGTCCGGAGCCTCGTCAGCGCTGCCGTGCAACTGTCGTTACTGATATTACAGAACATGGTTATATAAGTGGCTTAGCTTCTGAGCTGCAGCAGTTTCTTCCAAAATAGCAGATTACAGTACTGTTGTGTGACAAATTATATATTTTTTTGTAAATGAAGCGGAGTACAAAATCTGTAAATGAATATGCAGGCTGTTCAACAAGTGGTTTAATTAGACATGCAGGCTTCCATCCCCAAATCACAATGCGGAGCAGCATTCAACAGGTTGTGCAGAACGACTAAACATGGACTCAATTTATAAGAAATCCTGGTTAAAATAAAGTAAAAATTGTAATATCATGAGATTTCTACTTTGATTTAAACTCTATCCATTAAAAATGATGTGACAACAAATAAATATTTTTTTAATTACACAATTAGAATCATATTTTGTTTTAATAATAGCAATCCTCAATTTTAAGCCGGTGCTCTATTAATATATGGAGCTGTGCAATTCACTGCTTTTTTCCACAACATTGTCCCGGAAATATTTCAGAATAAAATCCTTGTGTTAACAGGTGAACAGACTCTGTCCAGGGAAAGATGCTAGTGGGCTTTTAATTTGAAACAGAAACAGGAAAGTTTGAGTTAAAAATAAATATGAACTTGTTTTCATATCTGTGACATCGTGATATAGACATCGGAACTGTAGTAATGTTGCGGTTATAATGTCAATATATACGGTTGAAAAGGTCTATTTTGTTAAAACTAGGCAGTGGCGCAGGCGGTGTGGCTGCTCTAACCTGTTAACATGGGCGCCGACATAAAGAGCAAGAGGTTCCGCTCAGGCAGGCAGTTTGATCCGGGCGATGGACTCAAGAGGTGCCAAATAAACCTGTGAACTGACAAAGGCGGGACAAACAGGGAGGAGAGAGGGGGCACCTAATGGAAAAGGTGGCTAGGTGGTAGGAAAAGGTGAAAGGGGAAACCGAGTGAGGACAACAGAGGAAGTAATGGAATGAGCCAGCGGTGGCTTTCCTCTGAGGCTGCTGCAGGTTTTGCAAAGCAATCATCTTGAGGATCTCCTCTTCTTTAACAAACAGCATCCTCTCCGTTGCCAACTATAATATCAGCGGGTCGGTTCGTTGACTTGCTTATACAGCTCAACCCCCCCGCCCTCCTCCACACACACACATCTCTTCTGTGTGTTTGTCACGCCGGCCTTCCCCTGTTTTAATTGGTGCTCGTTAGAGAGAGAAAAAATGATGTTTTTGCTACATTTTCACCAAAATATGCAGGAGGAGAATCAGGCTATGAACATGTTAATTGATAGTGGATAAAGGAAAACACTGGCAATTAGTGCAGGCTGACAGATGAGCAAGGCACTGCACCGGAGACTATGATGACTACAAGAACTCTACGCACGCACACACACACACACACACATATATATACCTTATGTACACGTTCTTGTTAGCGAGCAGGGCCAGTGTAGACGTGAACCACTGTTTGATTCAAACCAAGCAGGAAGTGAGACTGCAAACGGAGAGTCGTGTTTTTAGTTTCCATCAACGCAAACACACACACGCACACACACACGCACTTGGATGCAGATGCAGAATAGACATAAAAACAAACATTCATATCAGCCGACACACAGATACAGACAGAAAAATGTGTTGCTGAGGTTATCTACTGGTTTGGAGAAAACATCATTATGCTGCTGCATCTCTCTCTCTCTCTTTGTTTCTCGACACTGTTGTGGAAACGCTGCGGCCCAGAGAGTTGAATTGCTTTTGTTTTTGGGTGATCTGATCTGTAGATGTAGTCTACGTGTGCTGTGTAGAACTCCACTGGGTTTTTGAGGCAGTTAAAGACAGATATTTGAGAGTGAATCTGATCTGATGTTGGTATGTATTTCTTTTTTTTTTACATAAACACAAAAGATAAACAAGTATCTTTAGCAGGGGTTGGCCCCGAGGCTGGATTATCAACTAGGCAAAGCAGCCGACTGCCCATATGTTGATGTGTTACTATGCACATCCCTAAATCAACTGACCCAGACCTTAAGGGGCCTCGAAAGCCCCAGGTTCGTTGTTCTCAATTGACTGCAAGTAATTTGACTAATTGCAAATTTGTCAAGCAATTTTGTACCAGTAAAGTATAATATCGACAAAGGCGTGTCCAGTATTAGTGGCTAATCTCGGGCTTCTATAAAAGGGGCATGTGACAAAATGTACTATCTCAACTTTTAGTTTTCAGACATTGTATTCCGAAGGTTTTTTTTCTCTTGACATTCCTCGATGGATGGATTTAGGATTTAGCTCAGAAACTTCTGTTTCCATCGGTTGAAAACGGACCTTCAAGCTCTGAAAGTGTTTAGTTTTCTTTCTGATTTTCATTAACTAATGTTTGTTTTTGAAACACTGAATACATCAGCATCATCATTCTGATGACTCCTGCTCAATTTTCACCATTTGTTCTAATGTTTCTTCTCTTCTTATTGTCTTTCCCTCTCCCTGTGGCTCCTCTCTCCTCCTCCTCCTCCTCCTCCTCGTCGTTAGGTGAGCCTGCAGTGGCCAGAGAGAATAACTGTCTGAATGCTGCCAAGGCCTGCAACCTCAATGACACATGTAAGAAGTACCGCTCAGCCTACATCAGCCCCTGCACCAGCCGCGTCTCCACCGCTGAAGTCTGCAACAAGAGGAAGTGCCAGAAGGCCCTGCGGCAGTTCTTTGACAAGGCAAGGCACCTCTGACACAAGATCATAAAGAAGAAGGAAAGAAACGCATAAAGCACACACACTGGGGGTTTTCCAAACGACTGATATCTGATAAAAGCCGAATGTCTATCACAAAGGACCTGCTTCAAAAGGAAGAATGATTTTGAAGTATATAAGTTAGAAGAGGAGTCAAAAATCACAATAAATAATTATGCGGCCCTTTTTGTGCAGGGTTTGCTTTTCCATCGCCAAGCTTTGACTCTGATTCAGTCATCAAACACAAAAGTTGTTTTTGCTGTCCGTCCCATATTGTAAAGAAAATGATGTGAGACATTGTAATTACAACCCGGCTCCCACAATGTCCCTTTGGAATAACTTAACTGGGATCTCTTCCACTAAGCAACAACATGAATCAAAAGAAAGCTACAAAGAATGCATGACTTTGTTAATCTTGTTGTGATTGTGTTTAATTTTGTTGTCTTTTTTCACAGCAGAGAACTTTGTGTGAACAGCTTCAAGTTTTCTTTGTGTTGGAGATAAAACTAGATGACATTCTTCTATTGAAGCCAGTGTTTTGTTACAAGCCTGCTACCATCTAGAGTGTGTCATTAAACTCTAATATCAGAATGTAATGATGTTGTTATACTACTGAAGCAATGTTAAATATGCATGAGAGACAATTTTGACATTTTGGCATAATAATTGTTTTACGGACAGAAGTTTGAACCTGAAAAATCCTCCAGCACAACATTAAGTGATGAGTTTCCAATTTCCAACAATGTCACAATCAGTTTGTTTGGACAGAGGAAATACTTAGTTAACATTAGTAACAACAGCCACTGTGGGTGGTCAACAAAGAAAAAACATCAACAGAAAATCGAAGGGAAAGAAGTGTTTCTGATTGGCAAAGAAAAATGACCAAAACGAGAATAAAAAGGAGGTCTTGCATTTGGCTGGTACGGTTAACGTTGTGTTGTCTTGTGCCACACAGGTTCCTCCGAAGCACAGCTACGGCATGCTGTACTGCTCGTGCCCGATTAGCGACCAGACAGCATGTTCTGAACGCAGGCGTCAGACCATCGTCCCCGTCTGCTCGTATGAAGAAAAACAGAAACCCAACTGTCTGGAACTGCAGGCCTCTTGCAAGACCAACTACATCTGCAGGTGGGAAATTGTATTTTCTGTATGTTATTTTCGTGTATTCTGAGGGCATTTTTTTCAGCATTTATTAGACAATAAAAAAGATATGATTGGAAATTCTGGAACAGAGAGATGGGGAATGACGCACAGCGAATGTACCCGGCCAGGTGCAAACTGTGGACGCCAGAGTTTATGATTGACAACCTAACCCCCAGATCCATAAGAAACCAGCACTATACTGAAACGTAAAAGGAAACACACTACGAATGAAGCGCATATCGAAACCAAGCGGCAACCTCGGGTTCTGCAAAATGAAGCCAACATAGAAGTGCACTAAACTGCAGTTCCTCAAATGGCCGCTTGAGGCTGGCTCCAAATGTGAGTGAATCCCTGCAGCCCCCCATGGTACAATGTTTACAGCAGGAATAAACATGTTTACAGCCTGGGGCTAAAAAAACGTTTTGGGTCTCTTAAGCTAATATTCCCGATCATGACAATTGCACGGGCGGTGAATTTTTCATATATCTCACCCGTTTAAATTAGGCTGTGTTAACCTTAACCGAGCAGGAACACTAATCTTAACAATAAAGTCTTAACCCCTAAAACTTAATATTTTTACCCAAATGTTCGGCGAGTCCCCATAATGAGACCGTGTCCCCACATTGTACAAGTACACACAGGCACAAATCGTGCCCCTTGGACACCTCCTTACATTGTGTAGTCACTGCAGTGACCATCACCAGCAGAAAGAAATCGCCTCAAGGCTCAGATTCACACGGAAAAGAGCTGTTCAGTGATTGACACCTGACATCACCTTCATTGAAGTGTGTGTGTGTGTGTGTGTGTGTGTGTGTGTGTGTGTGTGTGTGTGTGTGTGTGTGCATGTGTGTGTGTGTGTTCATGCAGTCTCTAGAGCCCACAGTCTTGTGGCTTTCTGGGATTAAATGGAAGCATTAGACATCATAAGTGAGCTCCATTTGGACCATGGCCTCAGGTCTCCCTCCCTCTCTCCTCACGCTGCTGCCTCTGCTTAACAGCAAGCAGCATGACAGCAGTAAATTCAAACTGCAACTTTCTATCCGTCCGTCCATCTCTGTCTTTTTTTTTTCCTTTTCTTTGTTCTTCCCGTTGCGCTGTCTGTCCGTCAGACATACGCTCAGGGCTGAACAACAGGTCTCACTGCAGCACAGCTTCCTCCCAGTCCATTTGTCAGTTAGCACAGATAGATTAAAGCCATGCATTTCCACGAGCTCCCTCACCATATGTCAGGTGTAGTATACTGGCTGCTCTGACAACTCTCACCGCGCGCCGCTCCGCACCGGATTGGTGTGATTAGATAGAGCACACTGTGAGTGCACGTATATGCGAGAGTGTGTGTTTGCTTTAGGACGTGCTTGCGTCCACACATCCTGGTAGCTGGCTGTCACTGTGACATTCAGATGCAACATATCACTTTTCCATAAAGATGTTGCATTTGAAAAGTGACATTCGAAGGCTTTGTTTCGTGTCAAAGTATACACTCAATCTCACCTAAAATGGTGAATTCCTTTGGAAGCCAAACTCCATTTCAATTTCACGTGCCACTGCACCTGTGGCAAAAGTGTAAACAAACATTTGTGAAGGCAGTAAATGAAACAGAACAGACTTGGTGGGGAATTTGCCTTTGGCCTCATTCATTCCAGGATATTAGAGCCGCCGCAGCAGCATACGTAAGAGGGCCATCTTACTCCACTGGAGGCAGACATTAAGAAGGCTAATTGCATCGAGAGAAATTACTTTGAGCCGCCGCGCATTTGGACCCGCCATTTTGCTGCACATTCCAATCACATTGGCCATCTGAATTTCTCATATAAAATCTGTTGGAGCTACAATCATGTCTGGCTCTGAAATAAGTTTGGATCTGTTTGTGTTGCAGGTCACGACTGGCTGACTTCTTTGTCAACTGCCAGCCGGAGCCTCGCTCGCTGTCGGGCTGCCTGAAGGAGAACTACGCAGACTGCCTCCTCTCGTACTCGGGTCTGATTGGTGAGCACGCTTCATTGTTATTGGTCGGCCTAGTCTCAGCATTCCACTCTGTGGATTGTTGTTAATTTTCTTTCATGATGTCTTTAAAGGATTTTATTTCTGACTATTTGGATCCTATTTTTGTTATGTCTTTTTGCTTATGGCAATGTTGCACTAACCAAAGTAAACGCTGAAACCTGGGTACACGCATTTGATAGCCAAAATAAGTTTAAATACATAAAAGGTCCTGATTGAAATGGATTACATTAAGTAAAAACAGAACACCACAGATGATCTCCAAGGAAGTCTTCGTTAAGATGTGTCAGCTTGGAATGAACGAAACTTCTAGAGTGCAGATGAGATCCCACCAAGGTAACGCTAAAGTTGTAGCGAGAAAAAAAACTGCCGTGATTTTGGAAACGCTGCAACATCACTTCCAAGTCTGACAAGACTATAAAATGAGCAGTCAAGTTGTAGACTATTTATTTAACTACTTTATTTGGGGGTACAACTTGAAGTGATTGCTCTTCGAAGTTGTGGTAGTAATCTCTGATGGAACACAAAACCTGTATCTGTATAAGTACAGCAGGTCAAAGGAGAAGCAGGAAGTGGGTCCGTAACGGTGATGATGACTGTTTGCAATGAACATTTTGAGTCACAGTCCTTTGCCTCCATTATAGTTTGTCTAATCTGGAGGTTTGTATACAAACTGTTTGATCATCTGACTGCGCAAGTATCTTAAACTGGCCCGCTTTTGTTTTCAGATCTCAGCAATAAACTTGGTGAAAACAATGTTGTAATCAACGGAAATGATGGACACAACTCCAAATTCATTTAATCTAATCCCAGTCTCAGTCAGTATTTTGACCTTCCGAACCGTCCTCACAACCCATTGCGTCCTGGATCGCGCATACTATCGCACTGTCCACACGGCGGCAATTCATTCTGCGTACTGCAAAACCAAAAAGGCCTTGTTTTGGGAGCGCAGCCAGCACCAGAGAACCATCCATTGGTGGAGTGAGAAATCACTGACTGAAGCTATTTACTCTCCCTCGCATGGAGGAAGCCCATTCCTCATTCCGGCTTCCTGCAGAAACTCCACCACACTGCGTTACTCGTGTTCCCGGGAAGGAGAAATAAATGTAACGAGGAGTTAGCTTTGCTATTATGGCATTCATCTTTTAACACAGAAGGAGGATGATAACTTGAGTCCTAAACGGTTTTAATATCCTTTTTCTTTTCTCGGCAGTCGGCAGCATATTGGGATTCTCGACTATAATTTAGAGAGAATCCTCGTCTAGAGATCAAAGACAGATGAATGAATTGTTCCATCCACCTGCTGCAGGTACCGTGATGACTCCCAACTACCTGCGCTTGCCCAAAATCAGCGTCTCACCCTTCTGCGACTGCAGCAACAGCGGCAACAACAAGGACGAGTGTGACAAGTTCACCGAGTTTTTCACCGAGAACACCTGCCTCCGTAAGTTAACCCTCTGCCCGGCTGCTGTCGGACCAGCTGCTCACTGTTCTATTCTCTTCTACTCTTTTCTATTCTACTTTAGTCTTTTTCTGTTTTCGGTTCACTCTCTGTCTCCATCCATCCACTCGGCTCTGCTCCTCTTTTATCCTCTCTTTTCTTCTCTTGTCTCTCCTTCTCTCGCTCTCTCCTTCTAACCAAATATATCCCTTTGCCGTGCTTGCATTGTTATCCCTCTGCATTATAGAGGAACCAGTCACATTGCACCACGCTGTCGGAATGTGTGTGTTCGTTTGTGTGTGTATGCCCAAAAGCTGTAGCAAGACTCCTGCTCCAGATCTTTGACAGAAAGCGGCTTTTTCATCCAGCCCTCTTACACAACCACTTTAATTAACAACCCACCTCAAACACACACACACACACACACTGTCTTTCTCTATCCCCACACACACATACACATACACATACCCATTACCAGCCAAGATGCATAAGTTGCAGGACATTCTCACTGCGCTCTGGAGATAAGAGCCAGATTTATTGTGTGTTTCTCTGTAATCAGAGCTAATTCTGCACCTTTTGCTCTGGCCGTACACTCGGTTGTCAGTCAGCCAGCTGCTTTCCTCCACAACACAGTTTAAGTGTAATGTGATTCCTCATTGATTACTGTTCGGAGGTCAGAGCACGGGGCCACGGAGAGTGTCTTGCTCGACAACACCCGAGCTGGACGAATGTTTGTAAGCACTTACGCTTGGTTTAAGGATTCCAGGAGACTACTTGATTGGATGACAACAGACTCGGTATGAAATCATTCTCATTGTTACAATGAGGAAAATTAACCCTTTTTAAATGATGAGATCTGTGTTCATTCTAAAGGATTAGCTCAAGAAAACAAAAAGTGATCCTAACATGGATTGTCATATTCATAATAGGGATAGAAAGGGATGAATGAACTGTCAATAAATAGATTATTGGCAATGATTGCAACTAGAATGTCATGTGAAAGTACGCCTATTGTCTACGAAGTGTGGCAGTCAGGGTTGGGTTTAAATGGCCGATGTTGATGAAATAGCTGGATGTGTTCAGCGCTGAGGCCACCAGATCTCGAGTTTTGATCTCTACTTCTTTTTATCAGCCAAAACAACTGCACACAGGTGGAAGACCTTTTGTATTCATCCAATTATGACTTCCTTTAGTCCAAATGGGATTCAGCTGTCTGCTTGCTGTTCTTTCTTTTAGCCGGGTTTCTCTCCTCAACCAAAGATGAAAAAGAAAAGTACCTCTATCAAACTCTGCAGCAGTGAGCAGACTCGACGAAAGCTGAACCCAAAGAGATTCAATAAGGGATTTGAAGGGATTTTGGTTTCATAAAATGATTGAACCCCAGTCCTATGGAAGTATAACAGAACCTTAGATTGGCTGTAGCTGCTTGAATTACATACTAATGGGTTGGGACACAGCTTTTTACACGTCTGTAAATGGAAACCTGAAGGGGAAGCACAATATGTAGAACCACACTAGGTGATGTGTTTTGTTGTTTTGACATCTCATCCAGTTGTAATTGTGTCTTGAGGTGAAAGCCTCATACCATATATGTAAATATGCCGTTCAATTGATGAAGCAATCAGCCGCAAGACACCTGTATCAATCAGTCAATTGGTCGATAGGTTCCTGAGTAGGTGTATTGCTGGAAAATGGCGCGCGTTCAGAATAATGAGTCATAGTCTCAATGAGGTGGTTGAGTTTCTGCTGGTGGTTCAGAATGACAGTTACCAGATAAACTCTTCTCTCTTTCACTCACTCATTTGTCCTCTCCTCCTCTATTATCTGTTTTTTTTTTCCTCCCTCCTCTTGTTTTCTCTGCTCTGTTGTCTTTTTACCAGTCAGGGTTAACGAGGTTGGTCTGCAGCAGATAATAAGGGCTGCTACAGTCAGTGTGTGTGTGTGTGTGTGTGTGTTTCTCAGAAAGTGTATTTGTGAGATGTACATGTCTTTGCTTCTGCATGTTCCGCACAATCATATACGTGTGTGTTCCAGTGTGTCAACGTGAGATTTGCAATATCAGCGTGTGTTAATGTGGGTTAAAACAAGCTCTCTCTATATATCTATTATTTGCTTTTATTCACTGTGGGGAGCCAAGCGAAGGGCAAAGTAGAGGAACAATTCTCTCTCTCTCTCTCTTCCTTTACTGCTTACTCATTTTACCATTACAACCCCTTCCTTCCCCTGTACTTGTTCTCCCGCTCGTGCTTCACGTCGCTTCTTTCGTCTCATCCCGTCTCTCTGTCTCCATGTCCTCCTTTCATACCCTCCTTCTATGCGCTCTAATTAAGCTTGCTCAGCAGTAACTGGAACTGACAACTCTGAAGATCCTGACACACGCCGGTTACAGGGTCATGACTAAAGAGAAGCTACGAGAGGGAACGAGCGAGGAGAGACGGAAAGAGAGAATATGGAAAGACTGAGAGAGAGAGAGGACTTTCTGTGATACTTATACTGCACTTTGGATGCTGTATTGTTCAGAGATGGGAGATGATTGCCTGGGATGAATGCTCTGCTCTTATATGTATACATGTCATACTGTGACAGACACCTATCAGCTCATGTCATATGTCTATTGGCTATGACAAAGTCAAGCAAAATGACCCATTTCCGGGATACGTACTGAATATGCAAAGGTCACACCATCCCGCATGATGGTGATTCTAGTATTACAGCGAACGTCGGACATGTAAAGTGAGATAAAGTGGTGATGTAGACATCTGTGAGGGGCAAACCCATACTTCCCACGCAAATATCTGCTGCAGCGGGAAGATGATATCATATTCGTTGGAATGTGCTGTTTGCTTTTGTGAAGGTGAAATCAATTTGTGTGTGTGTGTGTGTGTGTGTGTGTACTTTTATCTTCCTGAGGACCAGCTTTTAGACCTTGAAAGTGGGAAAGTGGGATATTTTTGTAAAGTAAGGACATTTGTTCTGATCATCACTCCACAAAAGGGCTGTTTGATGGTTGAGACTTTCTTTTTAGGGTTTAGAATAAGGACAATAACGGCAGTTTTTTTACAAGGTGATACTCACCTAATGTGGTTTCAGAGCGTGTGCTGATGTCATCCCTTCCTGGAATCGGTGATTGGCTGTAGAAGCAAGCAGCCTCTCCCAGGAGAGCTTTCACTTAAAATAATGAGACTAAGGGCTTTTCCCATTTCACAGTTTGTGCATGCTCAACTCCTTTCCTCGCCTCCTCTCCTCGTCTTAGTCCCGCCCACAGGAGATACGAGCAGAGGGGGGAGGGTGTGGGAGAAGAGATGAGTCAAGTTGACACGCATTTAACAAAATGAGGCATGCCTCTGAGCCGTCTTTAAGAGCGACGTCAATTATATATGACATATACGGTCATAACAATTTGGAGAGTTTATGAATCCAGAGATGTCAGACAGTGTCTAAGTTTTAATTTAAATTTACAAAAAAAAGATATCAAATAAGCAGACATGTATGTCTGACATCCTGAGACTTAATTTGAGATGCTAACAGTTTTTCACACACAGTCACTGTGATGTGAGTATAATTGAGCCTCAGGTGAGGAGACAGAGGAGCCAGGAAAGAGTCCATCAACACTGACAATATGCTCATCAGCCTTCTGCTGTCTCGGCACAAAGCTACCAGCTACACAATCGCATGCTCACACACATAAGCAAAAATTAAATATGCACACTCATGGGCAAAGCCGCACGTATCAGGGCTGCAGGATATTGACAAAAATGACTTATTTTGTGCTGATTAGTGCATCTCAGATATGAACGGCAGCACATGTCGCCAGCTTTTTACCATTCATTTATTTTACTAGAAAATTAAAGTAGCATTGTTGAGTTTGAAGAAAATTATTTGTTCCAAATGGCAGTTTATTTCAGACGGGCTCGTCCCATTATATGTGCTGCTCTAATCCCTTCCAACAGCACATACATACACAAATGCATTTTGAAACCAAAGTATATGAATTGGACTAATACCCAATAAAATACCAATGCATGATTTTATTATTTCTCTTCAGTCATCACAAATTTATGTTTATTATATTTACTTCTTGGTCAGTGTGTGTGAGAGAGAGAGAGAGAGAGAGAGAGAGAGAGAGAGAGAGAGGGAGAGAGAGAGACTTTCCATCTTTTGGGATGTCTGGTCTCACCAGAGGTAAATCCAGCACAGCAGATGAAGTCAGGGAGTGTCCGGATCTACTTAGTTCAAGATTAATAGTCATGTTTATTAAATGTGCCGAGTGGAACTAACTCAAAGGTTCTTTTGAGGGCAGGGTAAGTTTTAGCGGAAGGGAAGGAACAGAAAGAGAAGGGACCACGCTGCCCACAGTAACTCTGAACAACGCGTGTTTCAGTCAGTCCACTCCAACAAATGTATCAACATGCACGTACACGTTGGGTTGGAATGACCAACAGCGCCACAGCTGTGGAGCACAACAACAGCCACTTTTCAACTCTTTTCTTATTCTTATTATTTACATCATTATCTTAATGTCTTACTCTGCACAACGTACAGCAGTAACTGGTCATCACTATCCATTTTCGGGGCTCCGACACAGTAAAATGCATAAAAAGAGGGCTGTAAGATGCCACAGTGTGGAAGCGTGGACTCACGTGGATTCACACTTGAATGAATGCTTTGAATTCAAAAGCAGGAGTTGTTTAAGGTGTTTGGAGTATTTGTGCAGAGAGAGGAACAGAAAGGAATGAACAATGAAAGCTGCCGTTATTAACCTCTGTATGAGAAGATGTTTTTATTTTGATATGAGATAAAGACAGCTTGTGATGGTACGTTTTTATCTATTGATTGATTGTTAAATTAATTTGCATAGCTTATTTTGAATACATGTGGAATGGCACGACCACATCTCTGAAAGGTTGGTCAGTATTATTTATGTTCATTTGATGATACAACTGTTTGGTCTGTTTTTTTATATATATGTGTGTATATATATATATATATATATATATATATATAGTATATACTGTAAGGAATACACTGAAAAACAATCAGCTTATCCACCATCTAATGTGAATATATGCTTTACATCATGTAGACTTATTTCAGTAGGGTTAAAGAGCCGTTATGCAGATCAGCTCTTCTTTCCTTTACGTCAGTATCAGGGTCATAATTCACTGTTGGAGGGAAGAATATCATTACGTTCAAACAGCAGCTCTGTAAAGCTCAGCTTTCCTCTGATGTGTGTCTTTTACATCAAAGCCATAGAACGCTATTAATAGGGCCACTAATGGACTCTAATGGTAAATAGCCACCTCAGCACTCAGGTTTTTGACTGTGTGGTGAATTTATAATGCGGGGGAAGTGATAACAAAACTTAAGTACCTTCTAACTCGCCTTTAATTGTGGTTTAGGCCGGTGCGATATAAAGCTTTATTCTAACATGGGGACCAACAAGCGCGTGATTCATGATGAGATCCAGCTTTTCACTCACGCATTTAATCCGAGTAAAACATTACGTTAACATCGTAGTCAGGATACACTTGTTGGTTTAAATCACCGCCGGTTGTACGGATAGTTAACCTCCAGAGGTTAATGCAGTTAACCTCAAGCATTAGTTTGTTTGCCTTGATTGTCTACTGACTTGCTTTATGTCCACCCCCTAACCTACACGCTAAAACGTATTTGTTGTTCACAGCTATAAAGTCCGTCCCTCACTTTGCCTGTGCAGGTAATGCCGTCCAGGCCTTCGGGAATGGGACGGATGTGGGAGTGTGGCAGCCGATGTCCCCTGTCCAGACCACCACCTCCACCACCACCCCCTACCAGAGGAACCGTGAACGCAACCCCAACACCATCGACAACAACATCAACACAAACCCTGGCATCTACCACTTCTGTGGCAGCCTACAGGTTAGACACACACACACACACACACACACACACAAGCTGGTTTTGGATTCAGAGGCCGACTGTGTTCGGAGGCTCAAGGTTTCCAGTCAGTCTGGGACAAATCTGATCCCATAACATGAAAACATTTCAAAACATGTTTTATTTCTTTTGTGTGCTAGAATGAAAGATGTTACAGATGGACGAAGGTTCTGAATCCCGTATGCTCTTTGTCTCACCTGCAGATCTATCAGTCTCTCTGTCCATATGTCTCCAGTGTCTGTTCATCTGCTGCTGCTCTCCGTTTCTGTTACTTCACTGCCTCTTCACTCTCTTTTTACTTTCAGACTGGCTCCATTATTGTCATAAATCACCACTGAAATAATAAGGAAAACAACAATTTAACAATTGATAACACCAGCAAGGTGGACACTGTTGTTGTAGCCTTTCCAAAATAGTTTGTTTTTATCATTATAGCTGGTAAAATGGTTCCAAATTGTACTCTGTTTTCCTGCAGGGCCAGCAGTATCTCACTGCAGCAAATCATTTAGCGAAAGTATTGATACATAAAATACTGCGTGTTGTGCTCGTGGTCTCCTTCACCCTCGTCAGTCCGGCTGTTGACACACTCCTGTGTATTGATCCATCTTTATACCTGTTGGTGCCAGCCCCATTGTGCCCGATAAGGCACTGACAGTTGGAGCAGCCACTCCTGCTCTACAGGAACAACAGTTATCCGGCTGATGAAACTGGGGGATCACAAGCAGCAATCCTGAGCAGCGGTGATGGGCTCCCCCTGGGGCGGGGAGGAAGTGGGGATAATACCGTCATTACCAGCAGAGCGATGACAGGGACTGAGAGCTATTTCACATTTAATAATACTGCAACCCGATGAAGCGTCATGAAATCACACAAAGTTATTGTTTACCCGCGGAAACAGAAAATCCTGCAGCAATTTCAAACTGAAATCCACATTAATCATTAACTACAATCTTCTTTAAAAGCACCACTTCATGTTGCTGTTATTGTTCATGATGCTCCACACTGCATAGGAGGGTATTGTTTATGTTGTGGCTTAAAATCACCAGTTTTCCCCCGCAGATGTTTAAACAGCAGCAGTTTGTGTGTTTCTTAACTGAGCATACTCAGAAATAACAAATACCTTTATTCACTTTTCAAAATACAGTTTTTGATTGTTTTGGCACTTTGGGGGGGGGGGCAGTAGAACAAGATGTAAACAATTGCTTATTTACATATCCAGAAGACATAAGCATTCACGACTCTTCATTTAAATACACACTTCTTTTACCTCTGTTTTGGTCTCCACCATCTCCGAAAGGTAACACCTGGCTCTTTAGCACCACTATGTTCACAAGCTAGTTGCTAGCTTTTGTTTGTATGCAGTTTGGTGCTCTGTCTATCAGCTTTTACACTGAAAGCAGCTCCATGATATTGCTGGAAACGGGCTTGATGAGAGCGGTGAGAGTTAACCAAAACAGTTGCCATCCCTAAAATACAGCACACCACTATAATATTGATTGAGAAGCGCATTCGCGAGACCAAGATGACGTGCTAAATAATAAATGTAGCAAAATGCTATTGTAAAAAGCGATTTAATTTTGTTGGCCAAAAGCTAAAAGCTTTATTCTAGACCCGGCCCTACACACATACTGATTTGCAGGCATACTGTCCTGCAGCTTTAGTTCACACAGACAGATATTGCAGACAGATGCAATTACAGACAAACACACACAAATGCCAGTGCGCTGACACGCTTACACAGTCTGCACTGATAATGAGCTTTGCTTGTGTAGTGGTGCGTATGTGCTGTCGGCACTGCTCTGATAGCACGTCAAGTGCAAGTTGATAAGAGTGTTGTGTTAAAGCACTTTTCTAGTGTATTAGTGTACATGTACAGTTCCTCGGTGGAGTGTGTACTGCATGTGTGTAGGATTTTGAGTGTGTATGTTGGCATCAAGGCAGGCTATGCTGTTGTAATGACACACTCGAGGGACAAGACCTGTGAGAAGATGCACTCCGCTCTTCTCATTGATCTCTCTCTCTTTCACACACACGCAGAATAATATCCATCAACCAGTGACTCAGAACCTTGCTGTTCTTTAACATCCAGCCAACGACAGCCCAGCAACACTTACAGTGGTGCGTTTTCCATAGCTTGAAAGAGAAGAATCGAAGATTGGAGAGCGGAAGGTGAAACCAGTTAAAAGCTCCTCAGCTCCGAGTGTTTCTTTTAGGAACGTGAGGAAAAAATACCTTCCGTTGGTCAGTGTTCTCAATTCAAGTTTCACTCATCTGTGACAACGGAAAAAAGAGTGTAGTTCTTAGTGTTTTAAGTCATGTCGGTCTGTCGACTGGTTCAGACTTAAATACCACAGCAAATAATTGATTGTCATGAAATTTAATTTGCGTTTTTGGGCTGAATGTTAGCAGACTAACATGCTAAACTAAGATGATGAACTTGGTAACCCTTAAATCTGCTTATCAACAGCATATTAGAATTGTCATTGTGAGCATGTTGAAGCTAGCATTTAGCTCAAAGCACCGCATCACAGAGCCGTTAGAATGTCTTCTTCTGCTTTTACGTTTCATCACACAACAGTTGGCCCCACAGCAAACCCACCACAGATAAAACGACTTATACACACACACACACACACACACACACACACACACATAGTAGACTGGAGAGACATATACACACACACACACACACACACACACACACACATACACACACATACACAGTTTGCAAGCCCCAGGGCTCCATCAGCCTGTTCTTATGAATACAGTTGACTCCCAAGCAGGCAGGAAGTGCCCTGGACAAATATGGAAATCTACCTCATGCTAATGTGACTTTTCAGAACAGGCAGGTATTAGGCAAATGCAAAACACGTGGACACAAGGCAAGAATATATATTTGAATTTGTTGACGTACAAATATTTGTGAGTGGAAAATAAGCATTGCAGATGTTTAATATTAAAGGATACATACAAAGGTTATATGGTTTTCATATGCTGGCATGATTTACAAATCTTAAGATACTGTATCCATCCAGCTCAGGAATCACAAAGCTGGATGTGTAAAGGGGAAGTTAAACCCAAAGTGTCTGCGTGGCTAGACTGTACTAGAGGTAAGTCAGAAAACATAGTTAAAATGCAGCATTTGTTAGATATGAATCGAGATTGATAAACATTTCACAGCTTTTCTGTTTACTTGTAGATGTGGAAGGTCTGATCTTGAGTTACTTGACCCTTTTGTTTACATTTGGATCACAGATTGTGCCGTTAGTTGTGTCCGTGCGGCAAGACGAGCCTCTAAATTGCTGAAATTGTTAGTTTTGAATCATAGTGGAGACATTACAGCAGTAAAAACATTAGCAGTGGCAGATGGAGCCCTACTTCGGAGTGGAATGGAGTCTACGTTCTAAGATTCACTCGCGTATCATTTAAATTTCCAAATGTGTTGTTGTGAAACTCTCAAAGTGCCCTCGGGATTTCAGACTTTAGCGATGAGCTGTAAAAGTGTAATATCGTTATGATCTCTGTGTTTATATCTGAGTTGTGAAAACTAATACGTCTAAGCCATGACCCCTAACACAGATGGGTACTCATCAGGAAACACAAACTGTTGTGTTTAATCATCGAGTTCCTCACATCGCGTTTCTTTTCTTTTCTTTTTTTGCTACCACACTTTGAATTCCTGGCTTGCTCTTTTGTTGTGATCTTTATACGGAGGACTGCAAATACACCATGATTTATAGGCATCATTCCACCTCAGCTTTTTTCTTTTTCATTTAGTGTTGAAGCAAAGGTGTAATAACAGAATACAGTGACTCGCTTTCTGTATCACATTGTCTGCAACATCCCGTACATCCCTATTTTTGGTCTGAATTCACGATACTGTGAAGCCATTTATTATTCTGTCACACCTTCACACACACACACACATATACACACACATATACACACGCATAAATACCCAGAAGCCATTCATACATTCACTTATAGCATCTGGCCTGCATGCAGAGAAGCAACGGAGAAAATCTTCTCTCAAGACACAAACTGTAAAACTTCTAATCAGACGCTTTATTTACCGAATACAGAAGCAAAGAAAACGAGATGTTCAGATGCTGATTACAAGGCCTCGTCTTTAGCTTGCAATCAACTAAAGTGCTAATCACTTTTACCTTTTACCAAATATACCTGAAGAGTAAAAGAGAATGAGAAATATTAATGTGTGCTGAATACATTTAGTTTGTGCTTTTATTTATTTTTCTGGTTCATGACTTGATTGCACACGTTTTTCCTTATACATTCATTTAAACTGGAGCTATAAGGCCTCAAATACACAATTGTAGTCGGTGCTCTTTAATACGATGCATCCTTATGATATTCTTGATATAATATGTAGCAATGTACTATATATGATTCCATTTAAAGATACAGTAAATACTAAAGTTCCAGTACAGCCTTTGTGGAAATTGCATTCATCTCGGATGATTCTGCAGCATTCACATTGTTTAGTGATGGCCTTTGTAGGCTAGAAGAATGTTTGGAGTTTGGTATGGTGTTACTGTCCCAAGTATTAACCGAGTGTTTTAGTTGCCCAAACGTATGCAGACCTCAACCACTGCCTGCTAAACACTCACTGTTGGTTTCTATGAACCCTGAAAGGTTCTTTTTCCAAATGTTAACCTTAATAAAGTAGTTTTAGATAACGAAACGTAGGTAGACCTTAACCACAGAGCTGGCCAATCCCAAACCAAATCAAAAGAGTGTGTGTGTGTGTGTGTGTGTGTGTGTGTGTGTGTGTGTGAGAGAGAGAGAGAGAATCAAAGACTGTGCGACAGCCATTGAATGATAAATCTGAGATGAAATCAAAGTCTGGGTTTGACTGTCCCTCTGTGCTCAGCCTCACTCATCTTCTCCTCCGACTGAGAATATGAGAGGCTGTAAAGGTTTAACAGGCTCTCAGGGTAAACTAGCCAAGGTTATTGTAGGTTGGGTTTTTTAGCGTCAGTTTCCAATCTGTTGTTGTGATCGGATCAGCGCAGAGCATTCATAAACGTTCAGATTGAATGTGATGCATATTTGAAGTTCAGTCACAGTGTTTGAACACGGGTGTGTGTGTGTGTGTGTGTGTGTGTGTGTGTGTGTGTGATGTTTGTACCTGTTGTGTCAACATATTGACAGAATATGCTCAGTCTGATTAGATCGCAGATTGTTCCATCGATTGTCGATCAAAGCAAATTAATTACTGCAGATCCTCTGTGCGCTCTCAGTTGTCAAAGCGCTTAAATGCTTCTTTGTCCTTATGTAATGTGAAAACTTTAAGACATGGGTTCACCTTGAAACTTTATTAATATGTAATCTGTTTGTCATTCGGATCTTTTATCATCATCGCGGCAAACAAACCGTTTTTTGTGGATGTTTTGTGTCGTAACATGGATTCTGATTCTCTCTATCTTTCTGTTGCAGGCGCAGAAGTTGAAGTCAAACTCAACTGTTGATGGTGTCTTCTGTGTGGTAAGTCTATTATGTAATAAAATTAATTTTATGAATTTAAACTCGAGTCATGAGAAAATGTATCCAATGAATAACAAATGTTATTCTAGTCGAACAAAGAGCTTTCTACTTCCAGCGAAGCAGCTGGTCAGTTTCAGTAAACTACATAACTTTGAGTGGAGCACAATAAAATACCCGAAGATATTCATTTAACTAAAGGTTGGAATAGTTTCAAGGAATGTACCTCATCATCTCACCATCTGGGCAGCCATTGTTGACTGTTAAGCATGTTTCAACTCTTAGCAAGCTGATTATTGCAGTGCATTTGGATATTATGTATTGATGACCTAGGGACACTTTGTCAAAAGTGCTACCAAAGAACCCCCCGGTAAGACTACCATTTGGGAAGAAATATCACAGCCTGTCAAAACCTGGATGTGTTGAGAGATGAACCCTAAAAACGATTCACCTTTACACCAACAAACAATTTCATTAAAGACCACGAGGCAATTGCTCGAGCTATCAAATAATCACAAACTGTAATCCGACCTCGATGTTGGAAGTCTCTGACCTCCCGCTGACTGTGATTGCCGCGGCAATCCTTCCCGCCTCCTTTGTAAACTCCCGGTCTTTGTAGTTCCTTTGAGGCTTAAATGGAATTGTTGCTTATCTGGTGGCTTTTAAAGTTCACTGTAAATGTCATTGTACAATAATAAGGCACTGTTATGCACTGGACTGACATTTAATAGAGGCAGGGACAGGTCTGGAGGAGATGACCCAGCCGTTAGCTTGCAGCTTTATTAGCAAGCAAAAGGCCGGTGGTGAAGCTCTACACACACACAGACTTACGCATGATGGCACACACACACACACACACACACACACACACACACACACACACACACATAGGTCTTTGCTCTCCACTGTGGCATTTTAATTATGAGAACAACCTTTTGATTTTTTTGCTGTGTCATACAAGATGAATACGCTTAAGAGTTTTTATAGGTGATAATATTGAATTAAACTTGAAGTACGCCACGTCTTGCATGCATTAATTAAACTGCAACCTAATGTCCGCTGTATCTCCCGGTGAATATAAGATGCCGGTACCGGTAGAAAGAAAATCCAATGTGTGTGATGCATAAATTTTTTTTATAAATGAAAGACCTAAATACCCAAAACTTGACAACGGCTCTTGATGCTGGAAATGCTTGGCAGCATTTTATACCATTGTAGTTGGTGTTTTGGTGGTCATTTGTCAAGCTGTCTTGAAAAAGATCCCAGAGTCTGCTGTGGATGAGATCCAGAGGCACCTGCCACAGCTGATTCATGGAACTTTCTCATGCCACCATCTGGGCATTCGGACCAGCGACAACTGTGTGGAAACCAGTTGTCTCTGAATAGTCACATCGTCCAAGACTACGTGAGCTTAATCTTACAGAGGAAGAGGGAATTGATATAACCTTTGTATATTATCCAGATTAAGCATATGCTTTAAGGCTCACTGTTTTTCCTCATAAACTACATATATAGGAATATATTTGTGTGTGTGTTTGCACTGCAAAGGGGAGATAACTTCAAACTGATTTTTTGCTAATCCTGCCCTGCTTAGCTACAGTTTAGAATTAAATTGTGGTATATTTGCCCTCCAACGTTTGTCATAATTTTTGGAACAATGGGTTCCTGGTTTCAAAAACGAGTATACAACAGATGGCTCCTCTTTTTAGAAGGCAACAGTTGATTTTGCTGGTTGAAATGACTCTCACTGCTAGCTAGCCACCCAGCGTTGCATTCGTGATTTGGTGAGAACATCTGTCCCCAGCTAACTTTCTAATGTGTCCAGCTGACTCTGTTGTGCATTCAATGGCTAGAAAACTGACAGCATGCTTAACTCTTTGCTGTAATGGTGCAAAAAAAGAAGAAAGGCTGAAGCTCATGTCCCGGGGTGAAAAGTCAGCATCCTCACGTTCATGTAGAAGACGTGAAAATCATTCTTATATTCAATGGAAGAGCCAGTTAGCTTTAGTGCAGTTCAACCCGCGGTGCGGTGCGTTTTGGCAGTTGATAACGCAGTAATCACACTGTGGTGCGGTCCAAAGCAACCGGTTTCCAAGCGACTGGTCGTGCAGTTCCATTGCAGTGAGAACATAATCTCCCCCCCCCACCCCACCCAATAGCAGGAAGTGAACCAAGATGCAGGGTGCCTGCGTGGGCATTTGTTTAGACACAGATAAATGGTCAACATGAGTGAAAGAGGACTGGGTCGAAGAGAACACACAGAATACGCTCAATAAAGTCCCCTCAGCAAATGTATTTTGTTATTCGGTCAGCTATAATTTGTGCTCTGTGATTCCGAACCAACTCTCTGTCTCTCCCCCAGGACCCCCAGACAGACGGTCAGAGTACGTCCAATGCCATCGTGGAGAACTCGGCTGTATCCACACGGACCGCGGGTCTGGCCTCTCTGTTGCCCCCGCTGCTCTGGCTGTGGTACTGCGGCCTGCTGGCGCTTTCCTCACCCGGCTTCTTGTAGCCTCGCCGCTTCACACCAACAAACTACAACGGACTGACAAACACACATTTGTATAAAAGAAAAAGCAAAACAAGAAATTATAATCTTTCTTCTCAGTAATACCTGTTTTACTCTTATTTCCCTCTGGATTCTCGCTCTCTTTTTAATTCCTACTATGTTTTTTTTATGAATTTTGTTGTTTTTTTGCATTGCAGCTGTGTGCTAAAATTGTAGTCTATATGTGTTAACTCAGTTTGGCTGTGTGTTCCCTTTGGGTTAGTTGTTAGTTAAGGGATTTAAGGCTTCCGTGTAATGAGAACATACTCCAGGACTACATTCCAATAAACCACAGTTGGTGGCTCCTGGAAAGGTGAACGCAGTGTAAAATAGCATTGGTTTTTCAGAGTCGTCCCCCACGTCTGTTTGTGTGTTGAGGCTATTGGTGGGATCTTTTGCTCAAAAGTCACAGTCAGTTCAGTAATGGCTACATGTTATCACTTGGGCAGCCTTTTAGGTGTTATTCAGTCTCCTCTGTGCTTTATGTATGTTTTGATAATGACGTGATCTGGTATTTTACATTTTTATGAAAGGTCCACGTGAATATTTACCTGACAAAAAAAATGAAATGAATTTCAGGGTAAATACCAGTAACTAGAAACATCAGAGCAGTTAGAACATCTGCGCCCAAACCGTCTTTACTGAACACACGTCGCCGCTGGCAAAAGCACACAGGCAAAGACCCACAAACACACACCGCACACTTTCACACATTCAGACAAAAACACAGAAACAGAGACACACAACACTCAAGAACCCGCCTGTACAGATTTTTGATGTAGGACTTGTTTTGCAGTAGTTAAGTTAATGATTGCTCTTTTTCTTTTCTATCCCCGCTTTCTACTCCTTTTTTTTTTTTTTTTTGAAACAGCTGGATTGATACTCCGAGATCACAGGAGTGTAGGTCCCACGCTGCTGTGGATGGCTGCATCCACTCCACTCATCAGTGATTGTACATACTTGTAATTGTTCGAAGTCCGAGCCATGTTCAGTGTTTCTCTGTGGAAGGTGCCAGAGAAGCTGCTGCAGCTTTACCTGAATGATTTCTTTCTTCTTTTATTTTTGTGTACTTTGATTCACTGCGTCCACTAAAACGAGCTGTGGATAACATATTGTTGTGGAGTATATATTCAATGGTAACTCACAGCTCCATCGCGCCAAAGCTCAATGCCTCCATTTGTTTCTGTCAGTTCAGTGTTACGACTTTTTGCTTCAATTGTAAAACTGTCAACACGTGTTTGGGGAGGGAGTGATCTCTTGATATTGACCTTTTGCTAAGCCCCACTACTCCTTCTTACTCTCATTGCAACTGTGGATGTTCCAGGCTTGTTCTAACATAACTTGTAACCCCATCAAATCATGTAGTTAGCTGTGATATGCTCAGGCCCTCGGGCAGTTTGGGACGGAAAATCCATTCCAGGCCGAACCGGCCGCTGTTCGTAGCATTTTATTTGTCAGTTTGTGATGTCTGTTACTTTATGGTCCTCATCCGTGGCGTGGGCTAGCCTGGCCCGCCCAGCCGCAGGTGTCAGAAAGACATCTTAAAGTATGTTGTAGGTCTTCAGCTACCGCAAATATTGTGTTTGTGTTGAAATCACTGCCAAAAAACAGCTTTTTCGGCATGACAAGCCTCTGCTTCTCTAAGTCTTGGGCTGAATTTCAGTCCCGGTACGTCCCTGGATATTCTCCTTGGCTGTGGAAGTAACTCTATTCTAATAATATTCAGCCAGGTGTGTTAACATTAGCAGCCAAGAAGTCATACTGTTTAATCTATTCTCATCACTTTTGCTCTTATTTCTGTTATTCTGGAAAGGGGGAAACAATGCTTGTTGGGTCCACACTATGGCTCGTTTTATTTGCCCCATGAAGCAATGTTGGTTGGACTACAAAGCTGCTGTGACTAACAGTTGTTCAATTTCGACTGAGGAACCATCGCTTGGGGGAGGGGTTCAGCAAACAAAAGCGTAGTTTGCAGCAAACGCGCAGCATGTGACGTAAATCGTTCAAGCGTTTTCGTAAATCTGCTCCCGAGAACTGCTGGGATTATTTTTTTTAAAAGCCACAGCATCGTCATCACGTTCATTTCTCAGATGTAGACGCGTACAGCTGCTTTTCAGATGAAGGCCTATGGTTTTAGAATTGTCCTCACAGGAAATACGCTTCCTTACAACACACGATCAAGACGTTTACATACATCACTGTGGCATGTTCAGCAAGTTACTTCAGCCATTTGCACACTGACGGCAGCATTTATGACACGCTGCTTGGGGTCATGTAGCTTCTCAAAAACATGATTAATGTGTAGTAGAACTGAAATGTTATTTACCGAGCATAAACATGGTATATGCACTGTATGTACTTGGCTGAAACTATAAATTGGACAAATAAATGTCTGATGATATTCTACTCCGGAGCATTGTGAGCTATTTTGACATTCAGATACGACATAGAGTACATTGAATAAACCAGAACATTGTTTTTTTTTTTTATGTGTATATTTCTTCCAGTATGTACATGATTATGGAATATTATTGCATCTGAGAAAGAGGATATCAATGTAACTCTCCTACTGTAGTTATATACAACTTTGTTTCCCAAGCATATTGTTTTGTACCATAGCCCCATTTATGATGTTGCTTAAATATAGTATTGAGTTGTTTTTTTTGGCTAAGATTTGAACTTATTTTTCTATCTTTTACTAATTTCTGCTGTTTTGAAGAGTTGAAGTTGACGAGGTGGACCGGGCACAGAGAGCTCATACTTAAACCGTTCAACTTTTGAAGACTTTTCAGTGCCGTTACCGTGATTCATTACGGTGACAATAACTACAGGTTGAGCAAGAAAGAAGACTGTCAATGCATGGTGATTGAGAAGGAAATGAATCAATGTTAAAGACAAATATATTCTATACCGTACCATTGAAGGCTTATTTTTTATGGTGTATTTGACCAGAGGTGGCAAAAGTGGGCAAACATTTCCACGAATTGAATGTGTGAAGTTTGGAAGGAAAGTTGCTTATGAGCGGCTTCACGACAAAAACTGGGACTGGTTACATTTCTCAGAATTGTGTCTTACTTGTTTGTGTCTGTTCATGTTTTGATTTGAATCCCAGTGTCATATCTTCATTGGAACAGGAATACGAGACAAAGTAAGGTTTATAGCGGTGGTTCAGTGCTCCACTGTTGTTTAAAGAGTTCCTCTGAGCACAGAAGGCCTCACGACTTGGGTCAGGTCCTCCTGATGTAAGGGTCCCAAGAAAAAAAAAGAAAAAAAGTTCAAGATGTTGAATATGTTTGCTGTCCATCTCCATCCCATCTGTTGTTACAAAATACCAAAAATGGCTTTTTGGAGATGCAGACTCCCTCAGCCATCCGGCATCATTAACTTCTTAGCTTGTGAAAATGTAAAATCTATTGTACAAAAATGATGATTAAAAACTGTTAAATCACCCAGACTGTCTGTACGTGGTGTTATTTCACAGAACAAAGACAAGAAGAAACCATCAGACAAAACTGGCAGAGGCCTGGGAAACACAGAGAGGTGACGTAATCAATTTGAAAGAAGGTTTGGAGGTGATCCCGAGGAGCCTGATAAAACCTCACCAGTTGATGTCGTTGACCTCAGGGTTACCAAGCTGAAAGGAACCGCGAAGAGCAAAGAGAAGAGACCAGATAAAGAAAGAGTCATTGAAGTTTAGGACAACCTTTTCTTTTTTAACTTTGCCAAAGTGGCAGGTGAGGGAAGGGGTCGCATCGGGCTGGCAGAGCACTCAGCGACACTTTATCCTCCAGTGCTGCTTGACCCGGACCATAATCTCTGAATCCAGGATCACCTGCAAACAACTTGGCTGATGATTCAATTCATGCTCAGTTACTTCATAAAACCCTTTTGAAACTTTTATTGTTCAAAGAACTAAAAAATGACATGTTGAGCTTCTAAACTTTGACATTATTTGAAGGAGTCATTGCAGCTAAAAAGTGACAGTTGTGGGAATGTTGAAATCAATCCTCATTCAACAAACAATGGTCATAAAAATGCTGTCAATTTTACCTACAGCTCCAAAGAATAGACCGACACACAGTAATGCCCATTAGTGACAGGCACAGTAGGTTGGGTATCTAAAGGCTTATTGGAAAGGCATATGCATTGTTGCAAAATGTGCGTTATTATGACTTTTGACATAATCAAGCAGGGGGTTGGGGGCCCCCTCAGGACCATGATGTGGCTCTGTCAGGGCCTGGTGGTGCAGGTTCGCAGGCAGGCCTAGCTGTTGTTGATGTTGATCCACTGTCGGTATTCACGTTTCTTTGAAAGAAGCTGCACAGAACCATGAACTGACAGTGTAGACATGCTTGTATCATACCTGACATTTCCCATGACTGTACAAAAACCACAGTTAACGAATCTTACTAAACCCTAACGCTCCTCTCTACGTATTCGATGCGGCTCCGCTGTAATTCAAACAGGAGACCACGAATAGTCGCAGAGCTACAAAGTTATTCATTAAAACCACTTTTCTTATAATTTCATGGAAAATGAGTTGGATGGAAAAGTGACGGCGTAAAGAGGCTGCTGGGCCCCCGGCTCTCATTTATGGCTCCACGTGTCATATTATGAGATGTTGATAGTCATTGACATAGTGGACATCTACCGACACATTTCTGTTATGGATGAATAAAATATAAATGTAAAACAGAAAAAGGGTGACCGGGAAATGGTCCGACGCCTTCACACCGTCGTCATTAAATGCCAGAAAATGAGTCTGACGTTTGAATGCGATTTCTAGTCGTAATTTTGCATTATCTTCCAACTCAGCCATTAGACTACTAACTCCACGTCCTCGAGCCCTCATACAGTGCACTATAATAACCGTCATCGCAGTAGAACCATATTTACCAAGAATGTATTTAGTTTGGGAAGTGGACATAAATGCCACTTGATCACTTGTTGTAAGAGGCGGCACGAAGCGAGATCTGAGTCACTGCTCATTATAAGTACACACTTTTAAATTCAGAAGATTTACTTGTAATGGAGTCCTTTGTCATCATAGTTCTGTCATTTTAAAGTGAAAGATTTTTTGTTCCTCTGCTTTAACCAGTGTGTAGTCTTATGTTAAGTTTGGGCAAGCGCAACTTTATTTAAATATTCCATCTCATAAACAAAGGGAAACTAAACTCTTTTTTAAAATTTTATATTACATAACAAATGATTGCATGTTACAGCAAAAGCATTTTTTTAACAGGGACCCTATTTTCCCATGTTTCAGTGTTCTGACTGGTGACATGATCATCATTTTTAAAATCGGTCCAGTATTGAGGGAGAACGCTGTGACCTGCCACCGCTGAATTATTAAATTTAATTAATTAATTATGGAAAGGAATACATTGAAAATCTTTCAGTTTTTGACAGTTGATCACACTAAACAAGCAAGTTTAAGGGGTCACCTTAGACTTAAGGAAATTCAGATTCAGGAGAAAGAAAAGGGTTGATTATATATCAGTGGATTGAAGGGAAGTTAAAATTAACATTAATTAATTAACCATCCACCTATACTGTTTTTCAGATAAAATGTCCACAAATGTAAATCTCCCTTTTTTCCTGGTGACTTTCCTGTCACGCAGACTCAAACAGCACATGCTCTGAGGGGCGCTGCCCTCACCCCGCTGTAACATAAAGCACATAGCGTCACACAAATACACCACACAACCCTGGAATTAAACCCCCGTGGCTTCGAAGCAGAACCGTAAAGACAGCTATTAATATTACATTCGGTAAATGTGGGCAATTGGATTTTTGATAGTAGGCGGCATTTCACATGCAGAGATGGAGTTTAGCAGCCATTTAGCCATTTAGGAGCCATTAATGTCATGTTGTCTTACTGTGGAATGGAGTCAGTGGATATAAGCACACAATGTGGGCTGTCACGGAAGCTGTGGAGCTCGGTCAGGTGCAAGAATAATGGAGTGCCTTGAGAAGAAGAAGGAATGGCAGTTGGTCAAACCTCCAAATCACGTCGTTTTTGAAACTGCCATGAATGAGCTGCCTCTCACCATGACTCAAACTAACATCTCCTCCCTCGTTATTTTAGTCAAGGATTGACTTCTCAAAGATTATCTGGACCGCTTTCCTAATCATTGATGTTATTGTTGTTTTATTGTAGTAAAGTCTAGATTTGCTTTATTCATTCTTGCTGCCAGATACAGACAAGGGCATCATTTCCATTCATGATTTTGGAAACTTTAGATATTACGTCTGTTTGTACCCCATTTTTACAACATTCTTGAATCAAGTTGAATTCTATTGGAAGCATATTTACTGGCCTGCTATTCCTTGTTGTAAAAAGGAAGAATGTCTTTAAGTGTCACTTGACATGAGCTGATTTGTGGATAGATAACTTAAGACATGCATGGAGACCATCCCAATGAGAAGAAGATGGGGATGGATAGGACATGTGTTGAGAAAAGATCCTGCTGATATTACAAGAACAGCCTTACATTGGACACCAGAAGGGAAAAGAAAAAGAGGCCGACCAAGAAACACATGGAGAAGAACTGTGGAGAAGGAGGTGCAGAGCCTAAACCACTCATGGGGCACCGTCCAGCGACTCGCCCAGGACAGACAGGAGTGGGAAACCTTTGTTGCTGCCCTACATGCCAAGAGGCATAAAGGGAAATGATGATGATGAACTTAAGACATTTAATGAAGAGGTGGTCGATTCACAGCTGCTGATTTGATGCTCAGCTTTCATTTTCTTTGTGTTTTAAATGATACGGAGGCCACACAGATTGTGCTGATATTGTCCATGTGGCCCTGTTATGAGGATTTGTAGTTGTAATTTAATAAGCACCTCGACTTCAAGGTTCTTCAGGACAGGTGATACATATGAATAATAACCAGAATAAAACTGAACCAAACTCATCATTAGAATTGACTCTCATGCTGCAGTCTCATCTGCTCACGCTCATAACAAGGATATTATATTTGGATACTTTCTTTTATTTTTATTTTTTATAGTTTGTCGATACCAAAGCTCTATTCATTT
Source organism: Anarhichas minor (assembly GCF_050575085.1). Lineage (NCBI taxonomy): Eukaryota > Metazoa > Chordata > Actinopteri > Perciformes > Anarhichadidae > Anarhichas > Anarhichas minor. The sequence continues at coordinate 221,754 of NW_027466475.1, read as the reverse complement.
AACAGACAGTTTATAAGAAGAGATCATAAAACTTCACATAAACACGTTGGGTCTCTTGACACCAGCATGAATTAAAGTATTTTAATGTATCACAGAGTAGATTCATGTCACTATGAGAAATAGTTTATGAATACTAATCAATGTGTTTGTCGTAATCATCTTTGTCAGTCATCGTTTAATTATGCTGGTTGTTTACAACTCTGATGACTGAACTTTTCGTTTCTTTCAGCATTCTGTTGTAACAGACAATGATGGTGTTAGTCATTTGGTCAAGGGATTTAAAAACATTGATATGTTTCCTGAAGACAGATTACATTCTTGTATAAATAGTGGAGTAAAATAAAAAAATAAAGTTTTGACAAACTCCAAACGTCTTTTCTAAAGTGTTTTTCTTTGAGCGATGGCTTCTTTCTGGCCACTCTTCCATTAAGCTCAGCTCTGTGTGTACGGCTGTAAGTGGTCCGACGCCCTAATCTGTGGAGCCTTCCAGTCCTTCAAGGTTATCGTTGGTCTGTTTATGTCGTGAGTTTTGATGCTCTCTTAGTTTGTTGTGGTTCCATATTCTTTCATTTTTGTAATACTGTATTCAACACTGCTCCGTTATATAATGTGAGTGCACACAGGTGGACTTTAAGATATTTATATTTATGTCACTTCTGGAGATAATTGGTAGCACCGGATCTTATTTATGGGTTTCATAGGAAGGTTCTTTTTAAAATGAATTAATTCATTTTGTTAATTATACTTCACCAATTTTGACTATTAAGTATAAGTCCATTACATACAATCTGAATAAATGTCCACTTTGATTCCATGTCGTAATGCAACAAAATAGGAAAAACACCAAGAAAGCTTTTGCAAGGCAAAGATGGTAAAGATGTAAATAAAGGTGCTTTAAAATAAAACAACAAAACACACAACTTTGAATCTAAATATTTCCTCTCAGTGTGAGCTTTAGTGGAAGACTTCAATGTTTGAACAGTGAAGACATTTATCTTTTTTTTTTTCCAGAACTAAATCTAGTCGGTAAATTAACTCTCATATTCTTTTACAAGAAGGCTTTTAAAACCTTCGATCGGTGAGTAACAGAAAATCCACCCGTCACAGAGCTACAGAGAAGTATGAATAGATATAATAGGATGGAACACAGATTACAGTGTGACACAAAATGTTTCCTCATGATTGGAAACATCACTGTGACATGATGCGCGCATGATGCCTCTGCGGTTACTGCTCACATAATCAAGCCGATGCAGCGTGTCAATAAATAGCTTCACTCCTCCTCTTTCATCCTTCACATCTTTGCACTTTGTGCGTTGTGTAAAAAAAAAGGGCCCTCTTTGTTAGGCCAGAAGGCCATTCATGACAGAGCAATGCTGGGATTGAATGGAGGGCGGTGCTGACAGGGGCGACATTCTTCACAGCATCATAGGGCTGGCTGACTGGTTGGTGGTTTGGTTGAATGTGTGAATATGTTTGTGTGTGTGTGTGTGTAAGGAGGTGGAGGACAGCAGTGTGCTTTGTAATCCTGTACCAGCCTCCCGGCTGACTCTGCCGCTCATCCTCAGACGGCGGCCCAAATTACCCGCCGCCATTGGTGCATAATGTCATCAGGATTGAGTCCTGGATGGGGCATCAATCACAAGAATGTGGCTTTGCTGACCATGAGTCTTCCACAAGAGGGGGGTGAGAAAAGAGGGAAGACAAAAGGGGTGAGAGAGCGGGGAATGAATCGGTTAGAGATGGAAAGATACTGTGAGCAGACAGTATGTCGAAAAAAGTCATAAAAAAGTCATAGTTTAGTATGTCGAAAAAAAGTCATACCTCATTGTGCTATAATATAGTCTACTGTAAGATTCTTCTTCTTCAACCCGGTGTCCCAGGTTTGACCCCCGTTACAGCAAGTTGTTTACATGCATTTTTACAAAGATGACAAAGTCAACACGCTGTTATTCTTTGTATTCTTTTGTGTATAGTACGCCGAAAACAGTCATAAAAAGTCATAGTATAGTATGTCATAATAATATCATTATACAGGGATGCGCTGCAGGTCAGAGTTTGACCTGCTAGATGTTTCTAGTGGACAAAAAGAATAGAACATTTTAATATATATTATTTATATGTTTGCAGATTGTTTTTTCTTTGTTCTCGAGTATCTTTTCCTGGATGTTCACATTCTCGGTCTCTCTTCAAACGCTATGAGCTTGACATTATTCCTTGGATAGGAACAGAATCCAGCGATCAGATCGTTACGCGTTATCTTTGCATATCATTCGTTGGAGACGGAGCTCGTGTGTTTTGCACATACAGGAACATGTGGGACCCAAGTCTCCATTTCAACTGGTTACATGACATTCTGCCTCTACTAAGTTGAAGTTACACGGGGATGTTTTGGTGAACCCTTAACATCTGTTTTACTGTCATGAATTTGACAAGGCGCCCTCCTCTTCCTTCCCTCTTTGTGTAATTGCAAGTGTTTTGTGTGTTCAGGTATTGAGCTTCTTATATTGACTTTACTCTAAAAACATAACTGCCCCTTTCATCCGCAGAACTGGTTTAAAACATCTTGGATCAGGATAAAAGGGAAAGTGCACCACTTCCTGCTGCCTCTGATGTGCAGGTATTGAGCTGAGCGGAGATGCCAGCAGCCCACTTAATGCTAAATACTGCAGTCTTTTATCTTGAGAAAAAAATACAGTGAGCTCAGAGTGTAGAAGGGCGCACTTGTCTCCCCCTGGTCACTAATGGTGGTGACTGTAGCAGCATTGGCATCACTTAATGGTCTGAAAGGCCTTTCAAGTTCCAAATTAGACTTCAAAGAAATGAGTGGAAGGCAAAAGTCAGATAAACAGGGTGTGGAAACGGCCTTCAGTGGTATTCACGCCTTTGTTGATACAGATTGTGAAGATTAAAGTTGATTAGGGACATAGTGAATGTCAAACACAACTCAATTAAAGGTAATGGGCTGTATTTTAACACGTTCGGTTTATTTTAAATAATTTCCATACTGAATGAAAAAAAAAAAGAACAAAATCAGCTGAGTGAGCAGTGTGATACTAACCTTGGTTTCAAGAGTATTCTAAAGTAAAATAAGCCATGTGCAAATGATTAGTGACATGGAAGCATTATATCCAGCTGTTATTTACCACGACATCGCCGATTGTGAACGATTTTGAAATGCAGCTCGACAGTAGAGCACGACAGCCACTAGCTCCTCTGCTGCTGTTCCTTGGAAACAATGTATGTCGGTGTTTTCTTTTTGCGATTATTGTCTAATTCTTGGAAGATGTTGAGATCACCTCTGGAATATATCCCCCACCGCTTCATGACTAAGGATACAGCTGCTTTGTGCTTTAAAACGGACCAAAGCTTCTCAGGTAAGCAATACAGACATGCAACGAATGGATTATTCTATATGTATATCTATAAGCTGTGTCCTTATGTGGCAACACAATTTTGACAAACCAGTTTTGCCATTCTTAGGTTCACTAAGACGTTGGCATATGTAAAGGGATGTAATTCTGTACCATACATCAAATGTTGACGGTAACAATTAGTCGTGACAGAACTGTGACCACTGAGATGCTGCGTAATCATGTAAAATGTAAATGAAGTCATTCTGGCTCAGTACTGTTTCATTCTGTTTGCCCATTGACATTGCTGAGCCAGGATCTATGTAACTCCATCAGCAGTGTTGGATGGCAGAGTCTATAGTGTTGGCTGAGCTTGTTATTTGACCCTATTGACATCCCGAGAACACCGATCAATACAACACCAGAGGTAAGAACACACAGAGTATATCGGATCAAATTACCATCCAAAAAGGCATCAAAATGTTTTAATTGTAAATGTACAGGTTTATGCTCATATGGACACAAACGGTGTGGTGAGCTGCCCTTTGTTAATAGAAGTCTCGACAACAAACTGGTGCAAAAAGTACAGGAAAACAAAATGCCTGAATGAACACAATCAGCCTCAATATATAGACAGGACATGTGCGTGAAGACATCCACTACTGTTCAAAAGTTTGGAATCAGCTGTTATATTGAGTTTTCCTTCTTTAAATCAATGATGGCACTAAATGTCGTGTGTACATTTGAAATAGTTTTATTTCGTCCCAGTGTTTTCAATCCAAAGAGCGTGCAAACTCTCGGCCACTATTGAACCACAACGGTACAATTGGCCTCTCAGTATTTTTGGAAAGCTGTTTTTCTTTTGGCCCACTGCAGGCTAGTCAGTGATTAGATTGAATCGGTTTTAATTTTGTCAGTCCATCGTATGTTCATCTGATATTCTGTGATCCAGTTCCAATAATGCTAATCCTAGACTAACCTTCTATTTCTTGTCAAGTTTCAGTTTAATGAATAGCTTTGACAGCTTGTTATAGGCTGCATTATTGTGCACTTGACACTGAAACACACACTTTGATGCTACGCTTCCAATTTATTTGACCAATGACTGGTGATTTCATCTGTTCTTATTCAGATATTGCCCAGAGGGATCTTTGTCTCTTTGTCTGGTTGAACCATTGTACAGCATTGTGTTGTACAAAACAAAGCCTTCATACAAAGTAACATCTAGTTGTAAAGAAGACTTTCTCAATGAATGAAAGACCATTGAGAACTACAGTGAGGTCCTCTCAGTCATCTGATTGTACCCAATCAGACTGTAGTGGCAGGCGATTTCAAACTTTTGAATGTGTATGTGCAGTTGATAAAAAGTGACTTTACAATATTTGATGAAGGTTTTAACACAACTGGTGAAGGGAAAGAAAAAAACATTTGACATCACACAAAATTGCTATGATATACATAATATATATATATATATCTATAATATTTGGAAATGAAAAGACACTGAGGGTACAAGCAAAAAAGTAAATACTGCACAGACTTTCTTTGTAATATCTATTGTTTAATCTTCCTGTTTAAAAAAAACAACAAAAAACCTTAGTGCATTTGTTAAATTATCGTTTAACTGTAATTTGCATAATCTATAAATATTACATAAGGAGATATGTTACAGAAAAGTTTGTATCACAAGTAAACGGGCATGAAATGCAGGTCATGAGAACAGAAGTATAGTGTATCTTCACAGTAATATCTGAATACCATCAGTAGTATGTGTTTGATGATACCGACCTTGAGGTTACATTGCAGCCCAGAATAAACATTTGGATGATTACTTGCATAATATTATCCCACAGAGGGTCCTAATGTACTGGTGAAGCATTTCACTTATAGTGCATATACAGACATGTGTAAGGCCCACAGCTACAGATAATGGACCCTTTTCCATTACAGAGGACCTGAGCAGATATCAAAACTTCAAATGTTGGTGCAGGGAAAAACAAAATTGACATATATTTCATAAAGGACAAATGTCAATAGTTACATCCAATGATCTTCGTTCTTTAACATCTCAACAGTAGTCGTCTTTAAAGTTCCCAGAGGATACTTTCTCCTCAAGCAAATCCTTGTCGCAGAACACCACCCACTACAGTGTTTGATCAAGTTAGGTCCATGTTGTTCTTTCCAGCATTGCTCATGAGTCTGAGTGGGTTTGTAAATCAGGAGGACTTCATTTCAGCTCAGTTCATTTCAGCTCAATATCTTTCACAGGAGCTCGAAGCCATTTCGTTTGTTTTAATGGTGTAAAACAAAGTGTTTTCCTCTCTCAGTATGGCAGATTGCATGACAGACAAGTAGAGCCCTGGAGATAAAGAGCCACATATGGCATGGAACTGGAAAAGCCCGCCAGCAGTCATATTAAATGTCTGACCAAAGCTGTGGTGGAAAAACGCATTTTCGCTGTCAATCTGCAGCTGTCCAGTTCTTGGTTTCCTGGCTCATCATGACCAACATATACACACAAGAGACTAGAAGAGCATGTTGAGGGACGAGTGCCGCTTTTCCCCGTTTGGATGCCTGCTGACCAGCCACTATCAATTATCATCCAAACCCAATTTTTGCCAGCTTTGCCTTTGTTTACAATGTGTCCCTTAGTCTAACGTCCATGAGAATATCCCCTGGGGTCCCGATGGTACCTAGTTGATGGAAGACAGTTCATACACAGGTCCCTTGGTGGTGCACAGTGTGTTTGCGGTGCTTCAGACCCAGGCCTCTTTCTTTGAAGTCCATTACTCGCTGTTGTGATGTGTCTACCAGAGCGCTGGCTATAGCAATACCTAGAAGCCCAATGAGAAAAGAGAGTTAATAGAGAATTATATAACATGCTGCTTTCATTTTATATCATTGTATTATATATGTGGCTTGATGATGGCTGATGATAATCCATGTTATTTGGTCAATAAATGTCCTATCCCTAGGTTTTCTGAAGTTCCACTCTCCACTGTAGAGGTAAATGTGGAGTTCCACAAGGTTCTATTGTGGGTCCCCTCTTGTTTTTCTATGTTTCCTCATTACAGTATTAAATGAGGGATCTGCTTTAACGGGAAAAACTTCCCCACCATGCATAAATGTAAAATATTTAATAGATATATGAATACTTTAAGATTTGGAAATATAAATGACACCAGAACCTTAAAGCTAAATACAGCTTACCACATCTGGTAAAATGGGCCCCATTCTGTTTTGTTTAAAATTGTAACATTATTTGTAGACATGTCAAAGAAATGTGTATGTATATATATATATATATATATATATATATGCATACAATGAGAATAGAGCAGAAAAAAGCAAAGATAGCTTCTGCTGATGTGACGGGTGGAGACACATGTCATCCTACCAGTAGGCATCTCATAACATCCAGAAAACATTTTATCCACATCTCTCCAGCTCGTGTTGTCGGGCTTCAGCAGAGAGCATTACACTGAGTTCACTGAAGTGTAACTCCCACCATCCTGCCTCTTTCGCTTTCTTACCCTTTCTCCCCCTTTCTCCCCCTCACCATCCAGCAGGATGCCATACCTCTCAAAACAACTTCTGCATCTGATTCTTGACTCTCGCTCTCCACAGCAGGGCTTACAGAGAGCAGGCCAGCTGCACCAAGGCATCAGATACCTCGCACCATTGTGCTACCTTGGCAGTAGCTGCTGTTGTTAATGTGGATTTAGAGTCATGGCAGCTCTTGTGAGTGCAGCTAGTCCTGTCTTCCCCTCCTGACAACCGTGGGCTTGACAATACATGGTCATTATGACAAGAGCTCAATCTGCCAGGATGCAGGAGCCAAATGAACAAAACAGGCAAACAGAGGAGGGAATCTGTTGTGCTCTTGATATGATTTGGATGCAGGATGTTTTCAGCATTTCACACTCAAGTGATTCTTGGGATTTTTTTAGTGGACGAAAGGGAAAAGCCGATTATCCAGTTGCTCAGTGTGTGCCTTGTGAGTAAACTTGACTCTGCAGGTTTATGTATGTGTGCACGCACCTGTGCACTTACATATTTTGCAGTTCTGATACAGCAAGCAATACAGAGCAATATGGCAGACAACAGTTATGTACTCTCTCATCGACTAGCAACAGCTGGGCTTTTGAAATTTGGCTCATCATGGTTGTTGTTTCACTTTGGCACTTTGGTTTGTTTTGTCTACCACAGACAATGCTTACATTTAGTTTTTGTTGCTATGGGAAGTTGTGGTTTGGTCCCAAGTCTGTATATTTCAGGAGTAAACACACCTCCATAAGAGTTTGTGAGGTTGCCACTTTACTTTCAGGCCACTTCAATGCAGTGCCATTAGGGTGTTTGGTTTTTAATTGTGTTATGACTATTTATAAAGCTGATAATTGAAGTACTTGGTAAAGATTGGCTAAGAGATGAACAGGGTAGTGGAAGAAGATAAATAAGAAAGGAGACTAGCTGAAATTACAAAAATAAACTATTAAAAAGCTGTTAAGACAGACAAACATACTTTGTCGTCCATTTGCTGTTTTCAAGCTACGTAGCCTACGTTGACATTCAACGAATGCACAAAGAAATACAAAGATGCTTGCGACCTTATTGAAATTATTATTAAATTGAGACTGTTTCATAAGGTGAATCTTTCTCACACCAACTATAAATAAACATAAGATACGATGCTTATTGTTTTGCAGTATTTTGTTATTGTGGTGTTGTTCTTTTAAATACTTTTTTCAAGTATGTTATGTATGCAGCGTTTTAAAAGAATATAAAAAGCCCAAAAAGAAAAAAAAACATGCCACTGATTAAAACTCAAATTATGTTCTTAGTGGTCGGTGGAAAAAAGCACTGCTGTTTCAGTTGTATAATTAAACAACTTTAAACTTCAATTATATAATCCAAACTATGTTCAATAGTTAGAAGGAAAGGCAGGGGGACTTGTGATGAGAAGAAAAGACAAACGAGAAGAGGAAAGGTTTAGTAAATGATTCACCTTCATGTAAAAGGAGAGGAAGTGGAATAAGACAAGGGACAGGTGAGGGACGGAAACAACATTTCAGACATTATCTAACTTAAGCTGCTCCGATCAGACAGACAGCTGTCTGTGAACTTGAGGCCAAGACAAATGTAACAGGAATGCCACCAGCTATTTCACATCAAAAAATCACCTCCACAAGACATCAAATGAATGGCCCATCTGTCTGAGCGTGGTGTGCAGGCAGCATGATTTGCAGTCGTACACACCTGTCTACTGCGTCTACGATAACGATGTACAAGCTGCGGCTCGTAGCTGTCACGAATTTCGTTACATTTTTTCTCTTAATTTGATGCTATTTGGTGTTTATTACTGGAGCACCTGTGGCATGTGACATTCAACATGGGAGAAGGTGCAGCGGGCCTCGAGACGATCACCGTCCACGGCCAACCGCCTGGCTAGATCCTTGAACCCTGAAGGTATAAAACACCAGTACTCTTATCACGACCAGTTCCAATGAAAGACTGACCGGGAAAGTTAAAGTAGACACTTATTAATTTGGGACCTGACATCTGAATATTCGTCCATCAAAATAGCTTTTACCTTTGACAAATTGCCATCGTAATTGTGTTGATGTTTCCGGGTGAACACGCACATCTCCATTTGCAAAATGAAATTGGTCAAAAGTAATCAAATTATACTGCAGGTGAGTGCAAGTGCTCATTTGCTGCCGTGGCGACCGGCCGCGTTGATGTGATTGTTTTGTGAGGTGACGCATCATTAACACCCCCTCACACAACGATCCTCCCCTCCTCCTGATAGACTAACTGGGTCATTAGCAAGGGACAGCATTCCTCAGAAAACACATATTGGCACATGTCTGATGTCCAAAACTGGGACTGCAGCTGGAAAACATCTGTGTCGGGAGGAGCCCTCTTGCTAACCCGGTGACAAACCTCACAGCCAGGCACTCCTCTCCTTCTAAACATCAAAGCCTGGCTTCTGAGTTCGTGCTCGCCCTCAATCAAGGCACCAGGGACGGCCGCCTGCTTAGGATCCAGTATAATAGTAAACAGCATCGTCTGTTCCTCGAAGCGAAAGAAAATGAAAGTCAGTCAAACAGTAACACATTGATGTATTCAAATATTTATGCATCTGTGAGGCACTGATTTCAGGTTTTAAAAGACCAGCAAACATGACGCACAACTACGACTGCTTTGATGTACGCATGTGAGATTGAAGTTTGATCCCGAGTAACTAGGATGCCTTTCATTAATAGTACATGCCAGTGCTTGGCAGAGCCTTTCCTTTCTTGTTTGAATAATGCGAGATGAAAAATATCTCCAAATTACCTGAAATTCATATTTCAATGTCTCTATAAAGATATGTCGGGCAACACAATGGTGGAAGGATATACCCAAAAAGTTGAGGCAGATGCTTTGTAGTCCTAAAAAGAGGTTCAAAAGTTGGGATTTATTTGGCAACATCATTTAACTAAAACAGGACGCATCGGCGATACAACAGTCCTCATTAGGGTTCTGACCATGCCTTTACTTCTCTTTCCTGAATATTTTTATGCATCTGATCCAATTTGTCAGTCAGAACATGTGTTGTTTTACTTATCCTTAGACATATTTAAAACTGTTCATTCAATCATTTTAACAGCAGCTTTTGCTTTGTTGAATGGCAGCTCTAATATGGGAACAAAACAGGCGAAACAACAGGTAAGGTGAGGACAGTGACTTGATATGACCAGACCTTCATGTCCATAAAAATGAATAAATGAGCTGTCAGAGTAAATACCACCGAGTATTGGACTAAAAGTCAACAAGCAGACGGATGAAGGAGTGGGGGTCGACAGGGAGAGCGCATCCCAGTGGGGCGGATGGTTCCAAAGACAGAGAGGATCAAAGTATCGGAGATCCATTCCGGGTCAATGGAGCTCGGTTTCCGAGCGATGCCCTCCGATTCCTGTCAAGCAGCTATCCAGTCAGACACCCAGTGGGAGACAGTGGGACACAGGGGGGGAGGGTGTGAGGAGGGCCATGCAGAGAGAGGAAGAAAAGCCACTGGTGCTACAGCAACGCTCACGGGCCAGTAGTCACCGAGTGTTGAGAGAAATACCTAACACTTCCAACAACTCCAAAGCTATCTTAATAACATGCAGCTGGTTAATAACCAGTAATGCCCAAATAAGGAGAGGGAACTTTTGGGGTTTTGTTTATCATAACAGTAGCAACAGTAAACCTGGGAACCACAAAGGACAGTGATCAATGCCTACTGCTTAAAGGGTTCTCTCTTTTCTTTCTATTTCTACTCGTAAAACTAGAGACAGGGTTGATCAAGCTATAACATCTGAGATAAATATGACGGATTTCTGACCTTCTTCACTTAGCTTTTTTTTTAAGCAGAAGATAAGTATGCTGTCTTTGTTTGCCGAGCAATTACAGAGCAAAATAAAGCCAGCAGGTAACTTCATTAATCCAAGTGTTGTCTCAGACTGGTTTTCATAGCGGTGTCCTTTATGTTTTTAATGCGAATGACCAAAATCTATTTTCTGTTCAGGGATAATAAATTAGACTTTTTTTCTCCCTTTAGGAAGAGGGCCAAAGTGAGAGTGATACAGCACAAAGGCTGAAGATGCTTTGTCAGCACTGAGAGAGAGAAGAGAGAAGTGTAGAGAGAATAGAAGGCAACAAAGCTGAACCGGAAGAACTAAGCACAGACGCCCTGTCAACATATGCCTGTGACATGCATAGTGTCTTTTCAAAATAAGCTTCCTTCTCACAGGAAGTTAAGGTTACCAAGTTAGTTTTAGGAAAAGAGCGTGGTTTAGGTTTAGGTTAACTTCATGTGACTTCCAAGTGACCAAAACACCATAAGAAGCACATGGGGGAGCTGAAACCAACACACAAACATCATTTTAGGTCAGAACTGGTGCTTAGTTAGATATGCAATCTTGTCATATACTTTTCAGTCGTGTTGCAGTCAAGACCACTTAAACCAAGACCAGAGTATATCGAGACCATGTCAAGACCAAGACCAAGACCAAGGCAGGACGAGACAGGGTCAAGACCAGACCAGTGCGAGAACCCACACTGCATGACACACTTGCGATAAAATGTCTTGATAAAATAATCAAAAGTAATTGCTGAGGTGAATTTGATGTGTGGGGAGTTTTCTCTGTTTTCTCTGAGCAATCACAGTAATAATGTTATAATGTTAATGCAACAATTGAATGTAATTTTCACTACATGAAGAAATGGAAAGACAGAGAGATTGTAAAGGACTAGAAGAGAGAGGAGAAGTGAGGATGCAAAGGAAAGGGAGAGAAGAGGGAGGATTATATGTTCTTCCTACGTCTGAGGATTTATCAAAGCATATTGCTGCAGCAATGTGAAAATCTGGTTTTATGGGTGAGGGGGCGTCGACATGAACTCTTACTACTTACTGCACTTAATTAGCAACTCCTACAATCACTCAACTACGTCTCCGTCTGTATCTCTCCAACTTTTTACCTGTTTTCACTTTCAGTATTTTTAAGAACTTACATCTCTTCTATCGAACCTCTCAGCCTTTTAATACCCCCTCTCTCACGCTGCTCTTTCTATTTTTACTTACAAAGACTTCTTACAGTACCTGTAGTCTCTTCCTCTTTCTACACCTCTCGCTCGCTCTCAGATATTCCCGGCACTATCTCTGGTGCTGAATAGGCGGATTAGCGCAGGAAACTAAAGGCGGCTGTGAATACCGCTGCGCCTCCATCTCTATTGACCCACCATCTAAGCTTGAGAGAGAGAGAAAGAGCAGCTGAGAATGAAATGTAACCCACTGTCTTTCTCTTTCTCTTATTCCTCAACAATTCCACGGCACCAAATTGAGAATATGTGCAGCCTGGTAAACCCATTAACCGCTGATTGAGCCCCATTTTATTTGAGGCACTAAAATATGAAACAACTGCAGCTGTGCGAGGCACAACCTAACGTGGTAAGTTTGACAGGAGACAGTTTGTGGAGATGGAAGACTGGTGACTGCAGCCAAAAGTAAGATCTCATTCCCCTTTTTTTCCATCCCTCCCTCCCTCTGTTTCACCAGTCCTGACTGTCAGTCCCGTTCTCCTGCTTTGTCCATCATGTCAGGCCACTGTGACTTTGAATCCGTCAAACAGTCACTCAGTGGTCAAACTGTTCCTTCTGTGCGGGTCGCTCTCGCGAGGCAGGCACAACGTGTGACTCGTCCACTGCAATTTGTCTGACAACAGCTGTCAGCCACACTAACTGCAGCCGGTCGCCCCTATTCACTGGCTTTAAAAACACAGCGATACGTGTGCTACGTGAGTGTGTTTCCATCTCGCTAGATCAGAGCGAAGAAAAAGAAAAAAGTCATACATGAGCTAAGAGACCTCGTCTACTTCTGCAGCTTGTAATCTCATCACACAGACTAGCCAGTGGAGAGAGAGAGGAACGCAGAGTGTGAAACCCAACACTTAGCTAATAAAAGAAATGCTCATCATCGATGCTATTTCCAAACACGTGATGCAGTAAAAGTGTCCGTGTATCTGAGGACAGGTACTTCCTTAGGATATGCAGTTCCTCCAGTGTTTCCTGCTTCAGCCCTGGGATCTCCTCCCATTTGGATGTATCTGGAAAACCTCTAAAGGGAGACATCCATAAGAAAAACCTGCTCAAAAGCAAAAGCCACTAAATCTGAAGACATTCAACATGAGAACGCAGCGGTTCTACTCTGACCCCCTTCCTGGTGTCTTGCCTCTTCACCCTGTCCCTAAGGCTGAACCCAGCCCCCCTGCAAACGAAAGTCAATTCGGACACTTGCAGTCTCATTGTTTTGGTCACTACCTAAAGCTCATGGCCGTATGTGAGGGTTAGAACACAGCTTTACTGGTAAATGGAGAGCTTTCAGGCTCATTGTTACACACAACACCCACATTACTGCTGGAGTTTCACCAATCTGCCTGTCGATCTTGTGCTCCATCTACAGCCTACAGACTCGCTGTCAGTCAGTCAAACTAGCGTTTGCTAGTTTGACTGACTGAATTGCAGTCTTTTTTTCTCCTCTTCTGAAACCAACATGGGTGTCTTCTCTTCTCCTCCCTCTTACGTATAAAGGGTCAAAGGTAATTGGTAACAGCTCAGGGGAGCCGAGAAAAGAAGGAGAAGAAGAAAACAGCGAGAAGAAAGAGAAGACAGTGCGAGGGAGGGTGAGCTAAAAAAAGGCTCTCTCATCGAGGATTCCTCTTGAAGTGTCTCCCATTGAGGGTGGGCGGAGCTAGCCTGCAGTAACTTCACGTTCGTACATGCTAACATCAATGGAGGACTGCTGTCTGACCCTATGGAGATTGTTCTCTGGGGAGCAGGGGTGGGAGGATAGAGGGAGGAGAGGAGCCAGACTGGGGACTGATGATGGGAGGGCGATTTCTGTTTTTTTATGAAGTCCAACACTTTTATCGTCTCCTTGGTGTATCATGTGTGGTTACGTGTTGGAATCTGTGATCATGATTCTCTGATCACTACACAAACACACAAGTAGACACAACCATTGACTTAAGGTTTCAAACACTGGTAACAACAACAGCTATTTCATTGATTTGATGAGAAAAACAACAGAAGAGCCTGGACGTCCCCAAGAGAGCAGCCCGCCTAGAACTGACAAGCCTCTTATTGGCACTAATTTCCTGAAAATCTGTCTACTGCTGCTGCTGTGATGAGCTAATGTCCAAACAACAGGCAGCAGAAGGTGGTGAATAGAAGAAAAAAACACCAGAGCACTCTGGACACTGTCTTTAAGCAATGTAAATCTCCTTAACCTGCAGTTTTGTCGTCTGAAATTGCAGTGCTGGACTTCTGCCAATGGCCAATCCGGTTGTTGCAGTGAAACCATTAAGGAAAACTATAGCTCCAAGAGCCAGTTCCAGTTATGGTTGGAAATTTTGGCTGACCGGTTGGGTTCAGCCAGTTTGTGTCTTGAAGATATGGGCCAAAATTCGGGTTTGTGTTTAAGGCCAGGTCTAATCCTTTTCAAAGATCTGAGATACTTCCATTATGTCATTTAAACATATCCATCTCTAAAATCAATCGAAAGACATCTTACAACACTTGAAATAATTTAAATGAACTTTGCATCATTCGCATCTCCACTTAATGTGACCTTTTGACAAGCGTAGGCTGCCTACAGTCAGCAGTTGCAAAGCAACCACAAATGGCATACAAACTGGAACTTAGGCTCTTGTGATTTAGCTTAGAGTTTACTGCTTTTCCAGTTGGTCCTAATGCACTTGTTACCAATAACCATAGGTTATCGTTTTATCATCATCATATAATGACCTCTGGGTAGAGTAAACTTTCACTTTCTGTCTCTTACCCACACATTCTCACACAGACCCTTTTCCTTCCCTCCTCTGTATTAGACTCCAGTGACTGTTGATATGTTTTAAAGGCTTCGTATTCTGTTAAACATAAAGCTCCTTCTAGGTTGGGGAAAATGCTTTCTTGCAAAGTGCTTCAATAAACCGTCTGCCGGGTACTCGTCGTATTGGAGGCTTTGCTTCCTGTTTGGAGGAACAGAGGCTCCTCACACCTGCTCCAGTTACATACAGCACAGACACTGACAGCAGTCTCCCCAAAAAAGCTGCAGGAGAGAATACAAATATAAAGAGAGAAAGGTCTGGGAGACTAACTGTATGAGAGGTGGACTCAGGTGGAAGATGAGATGGAGGGAGAGAAGATTGGCTTCATGCTGACGGTGCACAACGCGCCAGGCCTCGGTTAGGTCTGGAGGAAGTGCTGCTGTCTTTTCAGTGATGTCCACAGCTGCGTGGTGGTCGGCTGCAGCGAACGGGGGATATCGCATGTCGTACGTCTATAGCGGCAACATGAGCTCAGACTGTGGAAAGTCCGGAAGGCTCATTTAGGGGAACAATTGATCCAACAGTAAGTGTTGAATGGAAACCAGGCAGCTCTAACCACATCAGACCTTTTTTGAAATGTGCCATATGTCAAGAGTCTGTCTGAATAATTCATTATATCACTGCACAAGATGTGCTGATGCTTATAGAAAGAGCATACTGGTGTCACAATATAAAACCAGTTTGATTTTAACCGTATGCCAGAAATTGTCAATCTGCAGAACTTTCGTCATGTTGCTGCTTCCCTGTGGAGTTTTTCTGCTTTCTGCATTAATACAGTGTAGTTTGAGAACTAAGCAGAATTTCCTACAAAACCACCTCCCAGCAGTGAAATAACGTACAAATTACGGATTTGTAATAGTTTTGTTTTGTATAAATGATTTATTTTTCTTGTGAGTACAAGTTGGATCTCCCATTGGACCAGGCCGGTTGTGGCAGGTATGATGGTAACTGGATATCTGTAGGAACGGACCACGGTAGACGTGGAGCGGTAGAATGACCTTTTCTTCTTCTTTATGGATCACCTCTTCTTTTGCCCTGTAGCTTGCCAACTTGGCAATGATGGACCGGTACGTTGCCTGTAGGTCAATGGGTTCGGGTGCCAGTGCCCTGTGTGCTCTTTCGGGGATTTTGAGTTCCATATCACATTGAGAATCAAGCCAGTCCCTCACTAGGTCTTCCAGGAAACTGGAGATGACGTATGCCATAAATTTGATTATCATATCTGGGAGCCCGTCCTTCCTAATCAGATTAGCCCACTCAACGGGCTTTACACTACATGTCATCATTCACCCATTCACACACTGATGGCAAGGGAAACCATGCAAGGTGCCACCTGCCAATCAGGACTAAACTAATTCACATTCACACCCATTCATACACTGATGGCACAGCCTTCCAAGCAATTTAGTTCAGCGGTCTTACCCAAGGACACTTCGACATGGACTGGATCGAAACCGCCAAGTTTCCGATTGGAAGAAGACCCGCTCTACCTCTGAGCCACAGAGTTTTCATACTTGTTGTTGCAACCCTGCTTTCCATCAAGTACAAAAATACACTGATGTATTTTCTGTCATGTTTTCAGGGTTATTTTACTGAACCGTCAGGGAGCACAGAAATCAAGCTGCCATCTTAGGGGGGCGACTGTGGTAGAGCGGGTCGTCCTTCAATCAGTAGATCGGCTCCTCTAGTCCATGTCTATGTGTCCTTGGGCAAGACACTTAACCCCAAATTGCTCCAGCAAACTGCGTCACATGTGTGTGACTGCTAGATTATTACATCGAATGGTATCCCATACCATCAGAGTAGAGATGAGTGAATGACAAGTAGTGTTAAAGTGCTTTGAGTGGTCGGAAGACTAGAAAAGCGCCACACAAGCACAAGTCCATTTACCATCTTAGATAGGTAGATGTGCGGAACGCTCTAACGATGACAGGGGCGGGAAACATCAAGTCATATTTGATGAGGCATCAGACGCTATCACATTTTAGTGTGTTTACTCTGCTTTTTGTTCAAACTGCCAGAGCCTGTTTTACATGAGAGCTGATGGGAAGCCGCCTCGAGGCACACAAGAAGCACTGCTCGCTACATCTGGAGTCTTGTTAGACAGCTGCAGAAAACAGCTCAACTTGTAAAAAGGATCACAAATGGCGTTGACTGTTTTTGTGAGCCTACCGTGACGCCGATGAGGGATTTCATGGACCGCAGACAGCTGACAGTTTACAACAACAGCGACAATCAAATGAAAATGGAGAAATCCCCAGTAGGAGAGATGATATTTGTTACACTTAATCATAAAAAGGAACATTAGCTCTGGTAAGTGTCTGACAGTTGGACATGAATACCATCTGCTTATAGTGGCAGCTAGCTGGTCATTATGCATCTGCCTTTTTCCAAATGATCAGCACAAAGTATGATTGAGGCAGCACTTTTTCTCCCAATGATAGACATAATAGTGTGCGCCACCTTAAGCCGAGTTCACACTACATGACTCACAAAGTCATCGGATTGCTACTGCTCACACTACACAACTGGATTTTGTCGTGGTTTTCACAGTACATGACTGACTGGCGACAGTGGGTCACTGATGAGGTCGTCAAACCCAAGAAAACACACACGAGAAGTGACACAAGTCTTTACCTTTCATCTATTTTCCGATAGATGCAACAACAACCGTGGTCCGTGTTGCAAATGCAACATGTAGCCCACACAGTTAAAGGCGAACCCTCCCCCGGGTTTCCCCTCAACTCGTGTCTTGTGCTCTGATTGGCTGTAGCTCCCTGACAGACGCTGATATTTCTGCAATCAGATATCTGGGATGCGTCTGCGATGCATCGGTGAGCCTCCCTGTTCGCATCATAAACCACACACACCACTGCGGACGTTCTTTAGGTGATATGGCACCAAATAGGTCCGACACAATGTTGATGAAAAGGAAACAGAAGCTTCAGGTATCTCTAGCTAATACGCCAATGCAACTTCTTAGCTAAAATTGCCATAACTGTGTAACCTATGGAAATCATCATTACCCAAAATTGTCAGAATTTGCTTGAAATAAAAATTTAAAATGACTGCTCATTTGAGACGGATTAACAATTATCAAACCAAAAAACAGAGATGACATGACACATTGTACATGCTGTATACTTGTGTGTGTTTGTGTGAATCATACCAGACTGTCCTGGTGGAGGTATTCCAGATGGGACTCTGGGCAGATACAGCAGCACCGTCAGAACACCTGCTCTGCTCCCCCAACATGGCTCCATGGCTACGGGCTTCGGCACTGCCTGCACGCACGCAAACACACACACAGACAGTTATGGATAAACAAACAGGTACACAATGAGTACACACCTGACTATCTGAAGGATGTAGCAGATAACCAGAGCTCATGCCGCAGTATACAGATCCCCGCAGCCACCTCCCCCAGGATCAAAGCCCCCCGCTGGGGGAAGCAGGCTGACTTGCATCCCGTGGAGCTCCGCCTGCTGCACAGCTAATGCAGACAGGTAAGTGTGCAAAGACACACGTTTAGACATCAGCCATCACATTGATTCTAAACATGCAGGTTTTTATATCCATTGACTTCATCCCACCCAAAGAAGACACTTGACAAATGATCAAGAGAGAATTCTAGTGAGACAAATACGACATAAATCGTTTCATTTACTTTATGGAAAAAACTGGCTGTGTTGTTGTTTGTATATTACTTATTTTTTAATGCAGATTTACCAAACCAAAAAAATTACTTTTAAATAGACGTAAACTATTTACTTAATACTAAAACGAGACAAAACTGGAATAGTATGGATTTACCGAATACTTCCACAATAACATGCCCTTATAGTAAGAATTAAGTAAAAATAGCCTTCCCTATACTATAACAACCATCCTGCACAGTGCCCTTGGGACAGGCGTACTGTATATACGGTGTCTTACTATCGGTATAATGATATCTAATGGCTGGGGTAGTGTTTCCTTACATCTTGATACACAACGAGGAGGGGAGTCATTGAGCTATTGATCGGGTTTGACCCTTCTGCCACTCCGTACCACAGAGGTCACAGAGATAGACCCTGTGGTCTGTGGGGAAGTGAGACGTACACACCCACACACCCACACACCCACACACAGATATAATGTGTGGTTATAATGTTTTAATGCATTTCTTTGTGTTGTCCTGCTGCGCATCTCATTGACCAACCCTGTGTCCTAGAAATTACATTCAGGCTACATAGCACAGAATAATGTTACCACATACGTTTTGAAGGAAATGTTATTGGTGGCTATAGATTCCTGCTGATGTATTTCCCAGTCCAGGAAGTGCTACTCTACACCAGAGGTCACGAGGAAGTGGATCCAGTTGATGGTGGGTTTACAAAGTGCAGGGTTTTGACACCAGAGACTGGGGTCTGCGCCCTGCGTCCCACATGCTGTTACGTTTAGGCTACTAAAGCACTTGGTTAAGGGTAAGAACAGACCATGGTTTCCATGGACGAAGGTTTAATGCAGATTTGTCTGTTCATTGATGTGACATAAAAACTTTAAACTTCTACTGGATTGCCATCTTTTTTTTTTGACTAACGAACAGAAGAATATTAAACAGTTACACTATTAAAGCAGAGCTATTTAAATCCAATAGTAAAATATGTCAAACTGCATAAATAAAGCAAGTCACTGTGGAGGAGAACACCATCTGTGCTGGATAATTGTATATAAAGGTTTAAAAGAACAAACTGGCTGTCCATATATTTCATTGCTAAGGGTGACCTCCAAGTATAAACACTAAAACATAATCTGTGGGACTGAACTCAACTGTCAAACTTTTAAAACGTGGATCAAATCATTAAATACAGATGTATGTGGAGCACCCAGCATGCATGTAGGCTTTACAGAGTAATTAAAGGACACATCAACACATGAGGCTGCTGTCAAAGTAGTTATCAGCTTAACACAACCTGGATCACCTTGACACACACACACACACCCCTCTGGTGCTAATAGGTTTAAGTGCTGGAGCGTACAGCATAATTAGAGGCAAGAGGCTCCCGTGTTTGTCTAGTGTTTTCAGAGTGTCAGGAAATGATGAATTCCCTACTAACTAAAAACACACACACACACACACACACGCATGCAACTGACTCTGTAACTAACAAGCAACTTTCTCCTGATAAAAAGGCGATAATACACAGACAAAACAATGAGTCATTGTTCTGATTGGGGCTTTGTCGGTGAGAAAATGAAGAGAATAATTTAGGTGAGACAGAAATGATGTAAAATAAATAACAGGTGTTTGAAAACACGAGCATGTTACCTTGTTGTTGTAAAAGACACACACATTGTGACTGTGAAATGCACAAAGAACTAATGTTATTTACCTGGCAACTGTGGGAATGGTTTCTAAAGCAACAGTACTTTAGTTTGTGTGTGTGTGTGTGTGTGTGTAGTCACAATCCACTAGTTCCTTTGATCTACAGTGCACAGAAACCACAATAAAAAAGCACACACACACACTCACAATCATGTTTACGAGACACTATTTCCTCCAGGAAATGACCAGTTACTTGTGTTAACGGTCATTAAAACTCACACTCATGTAAACAGTTAAGATACCTGCAGAGCACTGAGGCAAGCAACGGCCACATGAGCACACGTCTGTGAGTACCTGGTGTTAGCTGCTCAAGTATGAAAACAACAAGATGTAGTCAGGTTAGAAAACAGGCGTGTCTTTGATTTTGGTCTAAGAAAGTAAAAGGGAAAACCATAAAATAAGATGAATACCATAAGTAGAAAATAAAATAACATTTTTTTTTAAATTTCTCACTATTGACATATGTGTGTCCTCAAGGATTTACGGTGGTGGCTGTGGTGGTGGAGCAGGTCGTTCACTAATCGTTAGATTGGCGGTTTGATCCCCGTCTACAGTCTACATGTCCAAGTGTCTTTAGGCAAGATGCTGAACCCCACATTGCTCCTGAAGGCTGTGCCATCGACGTGTGTGTGTGTGTGTGTGTGTGTGTGTGTGTGTGTGTGTGTGTGAATAAGCAGTTAGATTAGACTGATGGACAGGTGGCACCTCATAAGACAGCCTCTGCCATCAGTGTACTTTCATACAGTATCAAACTATTTCTACTTGGTGAATTAACAACACTCATCAGTAGCTACAATGTCACACGGTGTGTTTTGCACAAACACACCGTGGTTGAAGAACTGATGTATGTGTGTACACTTCCATTAGCATGTCGACTGGATGTGCGAGAGAGAGAAATAGAGGGCGTACATGATGAAGCAGAGCCAGCGTGATGTTACAACTGTAAGAGCTTTCTCTGGCTTCCTTCCCAACCCAATCACAATGAGTGAGAGAGAGAGAGAGAGAAAGAGAGAAAGAGAGAAAGAGAGAAGTGACAATTAAGAGGGAGGGAGAAGCGAGAGGTAGAAAAAAAGAGGGCTGAGTAGATAAAGTCAGGTAGGTGGAGTCCAGGTAGCCATTTCAGTCAATAGTAGAATCCTGCTGACCTGTCTGTCCAGTATAAAAGCTTTCTCAGCTGACAGCCACTCAGTAAAGTCGAAGAGAACAGCGGTTCTGACCTGACAGAGAGAGGGGGGAGGGAGGGAGGGAGGGAGGGAGAGCAAGGTCTCTTTCATTTTATTTATACTTTAAATACCAAGTGCCACTTAAGCCCAGACAACAGTTTTTGCTGACTGTGAGCAATGTTGAAATTGGCTACTTGGCAATACTGAGCGATATCAGTCCTTCATTCTACGAGGAATTATTGGAAAGAATCCAGAAGGATTTTTGTTTTTAGTGGTTTGGTGCCATTTTTGGTGAATGCCAGTTTATGTTTTTTTCAGAATTATTATTTGTAATGAGTTACAGTTACTACAGGAATGTGTTTTTGTCTGTTCAATGTCCAGTATGCTCTGTGTGCCTGCATCTTGTTACCCTCCCTGTCTTGGATCAGCTGACTGCCATCAGCCAGAGCTTAATACCTGCTTGCTTCATTAATCCTTAAAGATGATCCTCAACGAGGAGTTGTTTTTTCCCTCCAGTATAGCGATTTGCAATGTTTATATTCTTGACACGTGTCTCATGGTTAATCACACTTTCCTGTGAGAACAGAGCTATGGCAACCCGACGACCACGGCTAACGTCACCGCGGAGTATAGCGTCAGCGTCACGGCAGCATTGTCACACAATGTGCTTATCTGTGTGCGTAAGTAAAGTAAAGTTTGAGTTCATTATCGTGTTGGTTCTTTACCCTCGTGGTCATGTTTGCGTCAACATGCTCTTGAAAAGAAAAGAATGAGCTTCCGTCACATCGATGTGGCGTGACGCAAGTGGTGGTGGCTAGAAAGTAGCCTGTACCTCATGTCTGTTATTTATTTCACAGTAAAAAACCTGAAAATAAGAAACTCAGACAAGGTCACGTTAACTCTTCTTTTGAGTCCATTTATTCTGTCTCTTTGCTTTTTTCTTTCATTTATCAAAAAAAACAACCCAGAAAAAGAGGACATTTGTTTCAGCAGAAGCGAGGTCATTCAACAAAGTGCCAGTCTCATCTCTCTCCTCCTTTTATCTCCCCTCCTCACTGCTTCCTTCCTCCCCCTCCACATCGCATCTCCTCTCGTCTCTTGTTCCCGCTTCGAACAAACAGTTGTTGCACATTTTTGTCCACTGGATGAACAAAATGGTCAATTGAGCAGCATTTTCAGGTGTGTGTGGGGGGGGGGGGGGGGGGGGGTACTGCTACAGGAGCATGACGGATAAATTGAGTCAAGGGTTTATCGTCTAAATATCCGCTTCCTTTTCTTCTCCGTAGCTGTGTTCTCTCAGAGCTTTCAACTGAATGTTTTGTTCCGGATGTAGCGGCGCAAAAAACACAGTTGTGGTAAAGTGCAAATTCCTAAAACCAACCATCCAAATAAGTACGCAATTTACTGGTGGGAAGCAAGCAAGGCATGCGAATACAATCTGCTCTGAGAAACAGCAAAGTGGGGAAGGGATTGTTGTTTGAAATAAGCAGGAGCTACTGATACAGAGAACAGACATGTACACAATGGTGCTACAATCAACCCACACTGGTACAAATATGAAAGAAAAAAAGGTAACTTTTAACCAGCGATTTAGTTTGAATGCGGATTAAAAAATAAATGAAAATAAAATGATGACATTAATTTAAGCAGCCTGATGCTCACTGATCACAGAGGACAGTAACACTAAATTATAGAATTTGTTAATTGATACACAATTATCACAAAAATTAAAGTAATATGTATAAGTGAGCTTTCTCTTGTGTAGCAGCCACTGGTACCATCACCACCTTTAACCAGCAGTCCTGTCTTAGTTTGTGGGAGACTGAGCTCCGTCATACGTAGAGAGTTATGAGTTAAAGTGTAACTCTACTTGATGGCATTGAACAAATTGTTTCATCCTCATCTCAATTGAGAATTATTGAGGCTCTACTGGAAGTTATGAACAAGCACTAATGTATTTACATCCATCATCGTTATTATGGACTCCCATATGGAGAGGGACACAGGGAACAGTATATCAGTATATAACAGTATACGTGACTTCAACAGGCTGAATACTCCGTAGTAAATAGCGCTAATGCTGAACATGCTGGTGATGTCGGCGTTGTGCTTTCAACCAAAGAGGAAAAGGAAAGACAGCAATGTAGCAGAATAAGCAAAGTGTTAAACATAACTTGGTTGGTACCTCACAGCGAGGTACCGATCACAACCGCAACACCACTGCTCAGAATGATTTAACGATGTGTCCGGAGGTCAGAGGATGAATACTCTTGTTTCCCTTTGAGTGTCAAACTAGTTTTATGCCAATTAGGCACATTTCCATCACCTGGTTCGGCGTGAACAGACGGAGAAGCAGAAGTAGGGGTTGCAAGCCTGAAATAAAACAAGCCCCCTAACCCGTAGAAAAGAGAAGCCTGGAGAGAGGCCTTCAGGATATTTGTTTCAATTGTTACAAGTTTTAATTCTGCTTTCACGTCAGCTAGTATTGGCCGTGCCTCATGCTGTCCGGAGACGGAGATAAACGAACGCAGCGGAAACAGCTGATCAGTCGTGTGATTTCAAATGTTTGAGTCAGAACTTATTGGACGAAGGCGACGCCGCATCTAATTTAGTATATCGACACTCAAACCACCTCAAGTGAGCGTAACAAACTTTTTTTGCACCATTGAGGAAGTTTTGTTGAATTTTGACAGCTTTTCTAATGCGATACTTCGAAATGCGCATTAAAAATATGTTAATGGTAACACGGCTAGTGTGAAGAAATCATCTCCATCCTCTGCCTTTCCGAATTCCTCCCCTGTCCTGCCTCCAGATCGCCTCCTCAGCTCCCCTCGTTGTCCCTTACGCTCCTCACTGTCAGGCCTCTCCATCTTGCCCATTACTTCCATCACCCTCGCTCTCCATCTCTTCCTCCTAATGGCCTTCTCTCTCACTGTCGCTCTATCTATCCGTCTCTCCATTTCTGTCCGTCTCATTTTGTGACATTATCAACACATGGCTGGACAACCACTCGGTGACTGTTTGGGATGTCTGGGCGGCATAATAGCATTGCTTCAACATAATCAGTGTGAAGCAGGTCTGAACTAGATGAAATGGGGGTTTTGTGTTATCTAGATGAGGAATGTTGAGAACAAATTGGCTCTAGTTTTTAAGTAAGACGTCCAGACATCTTTTGACCCATGAATCACTGCTCACTGGGATGGGAAACAGCTCACACATACACAAAGTACTTTATTCACTGCTGGATTCAGCTAAGAGTTAAATAGAGCTTTACCCAAAAATAAAGGGCACTAGAACTCGTGTATCAGGTGCATCTCTCGTACTATCTTTGTTCGTATCGACGAAAGCCTCGGGCACAATCTCAATACACAGAAGGTTCTTTGTCATGCTGATTATCTGGATGTTACACGTTTAACACTTCTCCGTTCAGAGCAAAGAACCTGTGTGTAAAGAGGCACCGGTATGTAGGTTGGGGTTTGACAGAATGGTATCGAATCTAAACTCGAATCCTTTATTCTGATTCAATTATTGAATCTACAGGAGTTTAGCTTTCTATGTTAGTAAGTAATAGAAGTACCTGAAAATAAATGTAAAAATCCCGATACAATCACTCCCTGCTTGCTGAGTGTTGAGGTGGATATGGCATCATTTTTATCCATGAAAGCCCTTCAAATCAGGTTTTTCCACTTTTCTAACCAAATTTGAGGCAAAATCTTTCATTGTAGGAGTCTATCCATGAGGAGTCAGTACGGCATTATTCATATGCTTACTTTTTCATTAAAGCAAGGTTTGACAAATGTTAAAGACATATAAAACCAACATCTCAAGGTTATCTCAAAGTGAATTATCGCTTCTTCGTCATCCTCCCTGGTGGCATTTCACGTGACTTCAAACTGACACAAAGGGCTCGATGCTGGATTGAGAGGCTTTGAACGCGCTGTAACCCCGACCGGCCTCCCTGTCGAACACATCTCAGACTGGTCCGGCACACACACACACGTGGGAACACACACTCACACTCAAACACAAACACTGCTTCACTCTCTGACCCCCGAGGTGTGGAGAGTGCCCCCCTGTCGTGCCCTCCTTAGCGGATTAGACCGACCATGCATGTCCACCCCCGCGGGGCAGAAAATTGTCACGTCCAATCCTCTCCGCATCCAAAACCCCTTTTTTTCTGTCTGTCTGTATCTGTCGCTGTATCTGTCGCTGTCCTCCCCAGGGAGTCTGCTGGATTGAGAGGAAATGTTGCTGATCAGGGAGCGAGACAGAGAGTGTGTGTCTGTGTGGAGTGCATTTTTGGTGCTTATCCATCTGATATTCCACTTTAGGTGAGGACATGTTTTAGCAACACTGTTCCTTTTAATTAAAGGATTCTTTGCTAGATAAACTGAGGGGGAAAATGGTACACATGAAATGAAGAGGTCTCAATGCCGGTTGGTAGAACTAGTACTACTCAGGGTAGTCCAGTTCCGGCTGTTCTCACTGTTACACTGTTCACATATAACCAACGCAATCAATTCATATAGTAGTATAAAGATTGACAACTTCTATGTAAAGCTACAAATCTGTCAACCCACCGATTGAGAAACACTGCATACCCCTCCTGACCTCTGACCTTTAGAGCTACAGAGTGGGCATGTGCAGCTGCGCTCTTCCTCCCTTGTGGCATTTAAGAGGAAGCTGTATTCTTGTAATGAATAGAAAGGGAAAAAGCTCAGTTTGCCATTTATATCTGGATTCAGCTCACAGCCCGAGGAGAGAGAGGCAGAGGGAGCGGGCGGACATGTTTGCGTTATTTCGAAGAAAAAAGAAAATCCCTTCCAGCTTTGAGAGTGAGAGGAGATTTTCCGGCACAAAGTGATATCTTTATCCTGATAATCAGAGAGATCCAGCAGGAGATATGGTGTGCCTTGTCCCTTCTCTTCCCCTCCAATTTTTTCTCCGCTCCGCATAAAAGCCGTGCTTCACGTCTCATAACAGTGTGTTGTCACCTACAGCTGGTAAACAAGTAAACAAAAAGGCCCTGCACAGCGGACGTTCTGTTGTCTCCGTGACAGCCTCCTGCAGGCTGTCCTCCAGCATTATCCCGACAACTCCACACTTTCACATTTTATAATGTACGAACACGGCGACACACAGAGTGGTTTAGATAAAGAAAAGAGACGAGGGGAGAGGAAACGGGAAAAGAAGACGAGTGATGAGAGGAGAGGAAAAAAGAGGATGTAAATGGGAAACAGGAGAGGAGAGGAGCATAGAGAACAGGAAACACGGAGAGGAGAAAAGAGGACATGAACGGAGAAGAGGAAATGGTGAGGGGGAAGGAGAGGAAACAAGGAGGTGAAACAAAGTGAGAGGAAAAAAAGGAGAGGAGGAGAGGAAAGGAAACAAGGACATGAAAGGAGAAGTAAGGAAATTAGCTAAGATGAACAAGCAGATCACAATAGATCCCAAGGAGGACAGAAAACAAGCGGAGGAGAAGAGAGGTAAGAAGGAGGAAAATTAGGAGACTAAAGGAGAGGAGATGAGGTGAGATAGGAGGCCAAAACACAGGAAGAGATTAGACAAGGAGAGTGAGAGAGAGAGGAGAGAAAAGAAATGTGATTAGGGGAATCGAAGAGAGGAGACAAGGAAATGAACGACACCTTCTCATTCCAACAAGTGACATTCTGATGCTGTCCAACACACTTGGCAGCCCAGCGCACGGTTGCAGTTAACAGGTGGTTAACGTTAGTCAAGTAACACTTTGTCATGGTTGGACTTAAAATAACTACATAAACTAAGTAAACCATGTAGCAAGAGTACGGAAAACCTGTCACAAACATCACCAATGTAACTTAGACATGAACACCGGTCTCCTGGTTGAAAGTCCTGTGTTTGTTTGACCCATTCACCTCCACTCCCCTCGCCCTGTGTGGCTTTTCTTTACTTTATACCACGTTATCACAGTCCCGGAGCATTTTCTCTGAGCGTCTAATAATGACGCGGGTGGGTTTACATAATGCTGGGTGCGTCGCAGACAGAGGCTAAAGGGTTCCTCGTGCGTCGGTATCACACTCAAAGGGGCGTGGCATAGCATCAGCATTTGACAACCTTGGAAGAAGAGAAGACAGGCGGGCAGGAGAACACAGTCGAAAGGGAAGAAAAAATGAAATATGTGTAGCTGCAGAGATGAGAGGAGGAGGGGGAGAACAGAGGGAGGGGAGAACAAAACAGGAGTTTACGGGGGTGGAGGACAGGAGAAGGAGAGATGGCGAGGGAGAGAGAAGATGTCAGGGCTGAAATGAGGAGAAGACATGAGGAATGATATTATTTTAAACACACACACACACACACACACACACACACACACACACACACACACACACACTCTCTGGCTTTAAGCTGCACCGCTGGGAGTCGGTGGCTCAGAGTTGCACTCTCTGTCGGTGGGAACGGAGTCGGCTGCTCGTCAAGCGGATCGCTTAGCGGTGTTTGAAGGCTCCCAGAGTGGGATCCAGATCCAGTGTCATGTTGAATCAGCCTTTTGCTCCCGGAGCCGGGATGCACCATTACAGCAAATTATTTACAATTTTCATCTATCAGAGTGTTAATCTGTCTATAGATTCTGCTGCCTCACACATTTTCTCACGCACACACACACACACATCGCCTGCCTTCCTGCCATCCTCTAACTGCTGCTCTTCATCTCTTTTACACCTCTCTTCTTCTCATTACTTCTGTACGTTGTTTTTCTCCGCAGTCCGTCTGTATTTCTTGCCTTTATTGCTTTTCTGCCTTCGTACTTTTTGTCATACAAAGTAGGAGGACTCATCGGTTACAAAATATTGTTTCCGAGAGCTGGACAATAAACCAATGTATTCAAACACACACATTGCGGAACACAAAGAGGAAGCATCATCATCGTGAATTGGTTTCTCTTCAAAACTTGTGCTGTCGTTGTTGTTGTTTGATAACTGACCTTGCTTCCTATACTGCATACACTTGTCGCGTGAGAAGGCAAACATCCAGGCTGTTCTCATGCAGTGTATGAGCTATGCGTATGTAAACTAATCAGAATGAATGAATTAATATCGTAGATAACCCTCAATATTAATTCATATGTAATCCACATAAACATGAACCAGGAAGTATGAACACTACAAAAAACCCAAAGCAGGCGGGCGGGTCAAACTGAAGGAGGTCTTTCACCCAGGTGACCGCTGTACGCGGACTTTTGTAGGGAAATGCTTAAAAAATATTCACAGACATCTCAGAGTATGAGAAATATCCGTCAAGCACACACAAACATGTAGTTCAAGAAAACACATTTAACAATGTCCACGCAGACAATGAATGGGACTGAAATAACTCTCCCCACTTCGTTATTTATTCATTTCTACCCTATCCTGTTTGTCGTCCTGTTTTCACCCTCTGTTTCATCCTCTTTTCGTCTTTTATGTCTCTCTCTCTCTCTCCTTCATCACGTCCCTCCACTTGTTTATTTCCCGTCTCTGTCTTTCCCTCTTCTCCTTTCTCCTCCAGTCCTCAGCGTGGGACACCGGGTCACATCCTTGTCTCCACACACCTGCATATTAAGCACATTGCATGAATGTGCGTGTTTGTGTCTGAGTAGAAAGAGAGAGAGGTGAGTTTGTGCGAGCCGGCAGTTGCGTTGAATTTCCATTTTAATCAGCGAGTCGGTGAGCGAACAATCCTATTACCGCAAGGGAGGACAGAAGGGCCACTTCACAACCTCTCTCTGTCTCTCCCCCGTTCTCCCTCCATCCCTCTCTCTCTGAGACGACAAATTAATCATCTCTCTAATGCCTCATGAAAGCCAGACTTTTTTTTTTTTTTTTGCCTCTTCTTAATTTGGGAGGTGGAGTATATATTTTATCCTCCTCCTTCTCCTCCGCCTCCTTCTCCTCTGCCTCTTCCTCTTCCTCCTCCTCCTGCAGACGCACACACCCACAAAGACACACACTGTTTGCTATCCTCTCCACTTCTCCTTTCACTATTAGTGTTGGAAAGATTAATGTGTTTTCTGGCTGCCAAGGATGTATAGTTGCTTCCACAGGGGAGGATACACACACACACAGATATATACCTAACTGCGCGCACACACACACACACACACACACACACACACACACACACACACACACATTATTGTACCGTATAAAAGTAAACACACTACACATCTACACACTTGTGCACATGAACCCACATAACAATGCTCCAAAGGCCATCATCATCATTCCGGAAACAAAACTACATTTTTCCTCCACTTTCAGTATTGACGGCTTGCAGAGGAGGAGGAGTGGAGGTATCGATCAAGGACAAAAGAGGAGAACAGAGAAACACACTCATCATTAAGAGGGCAGAGGAGAAAAGGCTGTACACCGAGGAAATGGCTTAAATAACAACGAATATGGTTGCCAGGTACCACACTATTGCATTGTTCCACACTCCTGAACCGATTCCTACATTTAGACTCGTCCCTTTTCCTAATTCAAACACAAGATGAACTGTGCTTCACCTCTATGCTAGTGAGTGTATGTAACACATTGCTAGTTGCCTGCACAGACAGCTTAAGGTCTGTTAAGTCACACATCTTCACCTATTACCGGCAGTGATGCATATACGTCTACCAGAGAAGGTATTTGAACACACGAACAAACACACACACACACACACACACACACACACACACACACACACACACACACACACACACACTGAGTGTTCAGGACTTAATGGGCGCGCCTGCTTGGTCAGCTGAACCTGAAACTGGCACTAAACTATGTTGGACAGAGTGAGAGTGAGAGAGGAGAGAGGAAGGCAGAGGGATGGGTGGACCAATAAGGGAGAGGAGAGAAGGGAGATAAGGTGAGAGAAATGAGAAAGAGGTGAGATGTATAAAGCTGGATGGACCACACACACCAAATGAAACGATGTTCAGATAAAGGTTAAAAAAAGGGAGACAACGGAGAGTGTGGAGTTACTATTATAACATTACATGCTAGAAAATAACTAGTTCATAAGACAAGTGTTTAGATGTATGTGATCTATTTCATTATTTCAATTATAAGTGTTTTGTTCTCAGAATGGCCGCTTTTGAAGGTTGGGTGAAAAGCAGTCCGGCATAGAGAGGGAGGAGACGTAACATCCTGTGTGTAGGGTTGTAAATGTAACGCCTCTAGACTGACACCCCGCTGTAAAATGTTACCTGTCTGTTGCCTCCCGGTCTCCCCTGTAGGTGAGGAAGGAGAGGGAAATAAAAGTTCAGCTTGTTCGAAAGCCTTGAATCCTTGAATCCTTTTACATCTGGCTCTATTCCATAAAAAGGAAAACATCCAGATGTCTTGTGCTTTCTTTTATACATATTTCTCTGACATATTGATTTAGAAAGAGTGCTATAGTAATTAATTATTTGGGCGAATAATATATTACTTGTTTTTTTTTTACATTGTTCTACTTTTTGTTTTTGCTATTTCTTTCTTAATAGTACATTTTATGATGATTTTGATGATTTTTGTGGTTTATGATGTAATATTGACTTCTTACGTGTTGTATTTAAGATAACACTTTTGCCCAATTACTTAACTGAACTTACCTGCATTCCTAAAAAAAAATATATGTAAATATTTGTATTGGGCCAAAAATGTATTCCTATATTCTATGTTATTACATTTTCTATGTATTTACTCTATATAGTAGTTTTTTTCCTCAGATGGTTATTGTGATTTATCATATTTATTTGCTTTTCTTAATATATGCTTGTTTAATACTGATCTTGACATTTCTAGTTCTTTTTCTGACCCCATGTGGGAGTATCAGGCAGCTCTGCTCTGATTGGGCCAACTTGAGAGTAGATTGACTCTCAATCATGCAGATCACAATCACCTGAGTGATGAATGTGTTTATCTACTTCTTCTGCTTTCTGATAACACCTGACAAAGATCTCTCTCAGATCATAACGCTGCAACATCAAAATTGCTCTGAGCTTTTTATACGGATACTTTATTTGATGTTAGAAAGTCTCCACTTGAACTGAAGTTCTATTTGAACAATGTTTAGCTGGTATGCATGTCATATAAATGCATGTGTTATAAATTATAAAACTGACTTGCTTCAGATCTTTTGTATCGTGTGTCTGGAGTATGATTTTCAGTTCCTGCACTCGTACTTCTTTCTCAGAAAAAAAAGAAGCTATAGCTCAGAGCGACGGAGAGGTCGCAGAGGCAGGTAGATAACAAATAAACAGAAAGGGACAACGAGTCACAGTGAAGGAGACGCTTGAAGACCATCAGTGCGTTTGCTCAGCTGAAGCTGCTGCAGCTGCTTCTCCTCCAGTCACTGAAACAACGTGTGGTCTGGACATTATTCTCTAATCTCCCCGATGATGAAAAAAACAAATCCTTTTTGTTAAAGCGCAAACAGAACATGAAGAGGAATGGGTTTGTTTTAGCCTTGTTAGCCTCGACAGGGGTGTGAGTTATTGAGTTAATAACATGCGTTTGTGTGCGCGAGTCGGCGGTCCGTTGTGAGACGCACAGCAAGAGCCACAGGTGAACAAAGCCAAAGTCAACCTAAGGAGTGTACGTGCAATTGTCCATGATGAATGCAAATGAGTGTGTGCCTGTGTGTGATTCTACCTTATCTCATTCTTTTTCTCAGCCTCATGAAAGCCTGTGTGTTATCTGATAAGCCCTGCAGTGGTGTGTGTGTGTATGAACTGTGGGTAAATCAGTATTTAGTTGTGTATTTTTCTACTTCACATACATTACGCCCAGGTGTCATAAATATCCTTTATCTGCTTCTTTCCCCTTCGTTCCGCTTCCCTCCGTCCATCCATCCTTTCCCCCCTCACCAACCCTCTTTTCTGAGTCATATTAAATCCCTCCAATTGAAGAATAAACACGCCACATTAAAACACAAGATATTAAACTGATTCATTCTTTGCTTTAAATAGCATTATGAAAACAGGAGACCGCCGTTAATCAGCGGTAAGGTGGGAACTGCTTCTCCGCTGGGCGGAGGCGTGCAGATGCTAGTTGCTGCGGGCTCATCAGCTTTACGACGTAACGGCGGTACTTTAAGGAGGCAGTGGAAACATCGATTTATGCTGATGACTATGCCTCTGTTCTGTAATGCAGCCATGGCGCACTGTAAAGTTCCCATCACGTTGGGGAATGGAAGACGTGGCCCTTAGCTGCAGAAAAAGGGGCCCATGTACTTTGTGATGAAGTGGCTTTTGCTGCTATTTAACATATGGAGGGTTGTGCAAGAAGCAGGAGGCGGTATCATAAGCATGTTACTAAACACACCACAAACACATGGATCTTTATACTTCGCGTGTGCTCCATCTTTATTTTTAACCCAAAGAAGTGATGACTCAGTGGAGATGATCGTCAGTCGAGGTGAAGCATTGGTTTCATGAAAACAGAGTAACGTCATTAGGAATGAATTCTTGGGGTAAAAGGTGCTTTTTGTTTGGCACACTTCAAATTAATTCAATACCTGGGAAGTCTTTCAGTCGATGCACAGCAGGTCAACTGAAATCTCAAAAATACGAAATGTGTCGACAGGCAAGCAAACAATTCAACATAAACAAAGAAGAAAGTTATAAGTTTTTTATATATATTTGGCTAAACCGGCTTTTTTAAGTAGTATGAAACCAGCATAACAGCGTGCAACTATCACAACAAAAAAAAGAGAACAAGTTCCTTGAAGTTAGAAACCGTAAAACTTGCCGTGAGTTCAGCGTTTGAGTTCTCAGTGAAGGCCAACACGTTTACTTTTGTGTAAATGGAGCCATCCCAGACACCTCGCCATGTGAAAACTTTCTCCAGTTACAAAAGACTGTCACATGTTTGGTTTTTTTGCCTTTTATTTGAAGAATGTGATTGTAAGTCTTTAGAAGTACAAAAAAAAAAAAAACATCTTTCCAGCTGTGCCAGACAGTCAGTATCATTATAAAAGATTAACCGCGCCCTGAAAGCTCGCCACAAGAGAGCTTTCTTCAAATAGAGATGATAGAAGAACCTTGTTTCAAAAGTACCTATAATTGCAAGTCTTCAGACGACAGAAACCACCTGGAGAGCATTTTAAGTTCATGTTTTATGTATCCTTGGGACTCTAAGCACGCCATGCGTCCACATGAATTTATAGTGCTGTGATGGATCCTGAAAGTGTCTGTTCCCACAGAGTAAAAGTCTTTGTGGTGTGAACACAGACGCGGCGGACTGCAGCGTCTGAAAGGAAACTCAAGAGGGAAGCTCAGAGGATGGCGTCTTCCTCTACTCTGCAAGAAGATACAGTATTTACCCATATGGCAACGCAATGTGGTGAGAGAGGACATGAATCGTGACTCGGGTAGTGGGTGGGCACCGCAGTACAGCATATGTGAGCGTCTATAAACATACATGCTTACATGCAACCCTCTCTTTACAAATGTTGCTTGTATAACAATAATTTGTTCTCCCAATTACGTTCTAGTGGGAAATGTAGTTGGTGCCTAGATTATGTTAACAGATGTTTTTCGTGTGAAGGAAGCATATTTTAGGTGGTCGAGGTGGTCGAGGCGTATGTCGGGCGTACACAACGCAGGACTTTGACACTAAAGACAGACGTATGCATTTGGACTGACAGAAAACTGACAAGCTTCACCTGGTGTTCAAATAGCCCAAATAACAATGATTGAATATATCATTTAATTTATATACATCTTTCTTTCTTTCATTCTCTCTGTACGTTGTTTCTTTAGATGTTAATATGCAAATATTTGCACTACTTTGTATTGAATTGTTATGTGTTAGGGAAGGAAAGGAGGGAAGTTGCAGAAAAGGCTCCTCACTTTTGCTTTTTATTTGTTGAAAGGAGATAAGGACTGGAAGACGGAATATATGCATTATTTATAAATAAATAACACATTCCACATGCATTAATCACACCACACTGCTTTCCATGCAATTATATCTTCATGCAGACCAAATCACAGTGTGTGTGTGTGTGTACGTGTGTGTGTAGAAACAACAGGTGTTGTGTTCCTTGCTTCGCGGTCTAAACGTGCCATGAAATAGGGCGATGATGGCTCTATTTGTTTAAACATACTCTGTAGCTCTGCGTAAGCGGGACAACATAACATAGCGGGGCAGCATGGAAATGTTCCCCTTCCCTCATTCATTACACAATTATGCTAAGCTGCATGCTCGACTATGAACCAGATGTTGTGTAATTAACCTCAGTGTGAAGATGGCGTTCCCTATTGTCTCTCACCTTCAAGCATGAAAGGGAAACCAGGCTGAGGCAGAGATAAGGAAAGGTACTCCTGAGGTTTTCGGCGGGCACGTAAACCGAACTGAACCGAGCCGAGTTCAACCTGGTCAAAAACAGAGCTAAAACTAATTAAGCATCGTGTGCAGATAGCCTTCCATACCATTGTTTCTGCAACCTTCAGCACAGACTGTGTGATGAGATGAAACCTCAAACAGGGAGGACCACTAGGTGGAGGTGGACTTTGTTTTACCAGGTAAGAGGGTAGGGAGGATTTTGAATTTAAAAAATCATATTATGTTTTGCAGAATATAAAAACATATATACTGAAAGAGAAACAGTAACTGGTTATTTGAACACAATAATTAAAAAAGTATATGTGTTGTTTGCTTATTGAACTATGAAGGTGCATCATCATTTTAAATGCATCACATTATTATTATTGAGATGCCCCAAAAAAATCTGTTCTCATACCATCGAAATTAAAAATGATATATGATCCGGCTTGACTTACAAAAAGAGGATGTAATTCTATATTTTTTAAAAAGTTCTTTGAAAATCATACTGTTGAAAATGCTAAATATTGTAAAATTTGGAAAAACAAAATTTGGAAATATTCAAGTCTGTGTGCCTCTGGATGAACTCAAATGTTGAATATGGACTGGAGGTCTTTGTTTCCTCTAACAAAGCGACCCATGCACACTTGTTTGCATGTAGTTTGATTAATGAGGGTGATTGTTCTGTCGCCTTTCATTCTGACCAGTTGCCAATCTTCTGCAACATCTGTCACTCAGCTCCACTGTGGCTTCAGGGAGGTAATAGTTCACTTCCCATGATGCATTGCTTCCATCAGGATTATTAATACGTTGAAATGAGTTACATCAAGGCAAGGTCAGACAAATGGAGTGTGTTCCATTTAGCTGTTTCATGGACCTTGTGTAATGAGATTACTGTCATCTATCACTAAACAACTTCTAACTGTACAATGTCACAGTAAATCAACTAAACGAGCAACACTTCTTTTTTGTGGAAAAAACCCTGAAATATGACACATTGGTAGTTTCCTAGGCCGTAATGGAAAAGTGTGATCAGTCATAGTGTAGCAACATGTTGCCTGCATATTCATGCAAACTAGCTAACGATACATTAGCCAATCAGGATGAGCCTTTTCAACCAAATGACAACTGCTCTGCGTACGGCAATCACACTCACAACCTAATAAATAGTGAGCAAATCCTCGAGTGGACACAACTTCAACACAATACTCTTAAGATGGGCTGGTTTGGGAATAGTCTGGTAAACTCTTTATATTTACTGCACCTTTCATACAAGCATGCAGCCCAAAGTACCACTGTCATGGTGCAGCATGTGCTCTGTAATCTCTTACAGAGCCACACTGCCTCCCGAGGGCCCTTCATGGCTGGCGGGTGAGGTGCCCGCATGTTGGAGAATCCCAGAGAGCACCTCTGTTCTCACACAGGACAGCTAAGTGAAAAGTTGGCTGTTGAAACCAGCTGCACTGTGTCCCCTTGGCCTTCCACCTTTGTTGACGTCAGAACTTCTCCTTCGTAATATGGACGTCGCTGAGACGAGCGCTGTTTGTCTGCACCTGCTTAGCAAAAGCTCCTCATTGACGTTCAATTTATTAAACAAAAATTGTTTTCTTGCAGACCTCCCCGCCTGAGGATGCCGCCAACAACCCAAAAAGACACTTGTTGACTGTGACCCACATGCCTTCAATCAATTTACAGATGCCGTGGGCTGCACATTACGTCTCTAAACAGTTTAACAGCCGCATCTCTGTGAAAAAACAAATCAGTACACACACCAGTAAGCGACTGCATCACTGTTCATTCTGTTGATGGTTCAAACGGTTTCCTTGAGTTTAGTAGGAACCTTTGCCTATATAAGAGCTGTTTATCAGGCTACAAACCACCTATCTACAACAGAGTAACTGCATGTTGATTGTTTCTGGCTCATTCCATTCACCAGAGGAGCTCCACAGCAACACATGATTTGGTCAGTGACACCGGTGATTCAGTACTCTCAGATCAGCCTGAGGATTCTGTGTTTGTCTGTGCATGTGGCTGAACACGATTTGATTCCAAAACACTCGGCTGTAGTGTCTGGTCTGTAACCACTGCAGCCCCCTGTGTTTGTTGGCGACTAATCAGGAAACAATGGTATAGCTGCTGCTATTCTTTCTGAATCGACAAGAGTCCATGTTGACTTGGCTGTGCACTGCATTGTGGGATGGCTCTGGGCCTCCCAAGCAAACCAAATTATGTCGAACTGAATTTATGAACCTCTGCCATTTTGATGAATCACAACTCTATTCAACTCCATTCACAACAGGCTTCTCTCAGTGGTTTTCTGAGTAATTTTCTTTTCAAGGGAAAAGCAAATAGGCCAATTCACATCCATGGTCCGCCCACACAGGTTGTTCAACACATTTGTTTTGTAAAACATATTTTTTGATCAACCTCTGCAGGATATTTGGATTAAGATAAGTTGCCATAAATGCAACTTTTCTCAAAGCAACTTGTTGCACTAGCAGTCTGTTGACAGAGTCAGCATCCTGTTGTGTACCCACAAAACGCCCACACACTCACACACCCACAGCACCAGTCGTGGCAGAGGGTCAGAGGGCAAAAGCAACATTTGCTTAATTGCATGGATGTGTATATGAGCACACTGTGCGTGTGTTTATCTCAGTGTGCGCCCGTGTTTGTGTCTTTTTTTGCTAACCTGCAGCAGCTCCTCTTGGTCACCGCCCACCTCCAGCGCTACATTTAGCGAAGCAAAGGGACGACTGGCCATCTGCTGCCGCTCTCTCATCAGCTGCTATAGAGTGAGACAGAAAAAAGAAGAGATTTTTTTATTTAACATGTTACTTTGAGAGAAATATTGGACAGAGTAAACAGTTTTTAAATGAAAAAGACATTATTATTTAGTACAGTTGGACCACAGTGACCTACAGTCAGCTCTACTGCGACCAACTGGAGGTTAAACCGCCTCTTAAATGGTAGTTACTGAACAAAGGGAGAGGGTTGCTCAATTTATCCCTTGCACCCATCTGGATGACAGATTTTGCCCAGCAACCAAATGGTACATGCCGGCTTTTCTAACCTACGTGTAATAAAGGAGGAAAGGAAGGTTTGAAGGACGGATGGAGAAAAGAGAATAGAAGAGTGACGGGGAAGACTGTAAGGAACGGGAAAAAATGTGGGCGCAAAGTAAAAAGAGGGACAGAAAGCAGGACAGCGGAGAAAGACAAGAGAAAAGGATGAAAAGAGGAGAATGAGTGATGGGGGGGGGGGGGGGGGGGGGGGGAGCATAGATCAAAGCAGAATGGTTGATAGAAGAGGAGGAAGGCGAAGAGGAGTAGGGGAAAGGCAGGTAGTGGGGGGGGATGGAGGGAGTCAGGTGGGAGGAGGGCGGTGCAAACTTCATTAATGAGGAAATGTCAGATGAACAAAGGCAGATGGCGAGGCCTTTATCAGCATGAGGTCCAAACACCCCGACTGAAAACACAAACACAGAATACAGTACACAAAAAAACAAAACAGAAAAACATATCGGGAACATACATGCAAGAGGATACTCCCACACAAAAAGGCACACCGACATTGCTATGAGGAGCGATAACAGCATGCTCACTGCACCCTCATCTACCCTTCCCTCTCCATCAAAAGCCCTGTTCCCCGGCTCTTTCCACTTCACTACAGACATGTTAATGTGATTTGGTTTCTACATTTAGCTTGGGGGTGGCCACCTGTTTCACGCAAAACAAACTCATTTCTGGCCGATTACGCGCCAAGCTTCTAATCATCAGTATGCTGCTTGTTGTTTGTGCAGAGAATCTGCCTGGTGCAGCCCCGCCAAACACACACACACACACACACACACACACACACACACACACACACACACACACACACACACACACACACACACACACACACACACACACACACACACACACACACACACACACACACACACACACACACACCTGATTGGTTGAACCAGTGCCGAGAAGGCAGAGCAGGAATCTGGGCTGCAGATTGTGACCCTTACAGGAGGGGAAAACTTGGGTTTGTGTATAACCTGAGAGGGTTTTCTGCTAAGATGAAACACATGAAATGAACCTTCGTGTATCTGCGTGGGAAAATCCAGCCAATGCAAAAGTAAGCGTAGGAAGGAAGAGCAAGGAAATAATAATAAAAAAAACGATAGACTTCGTCAAGAAGTCGAGGATGCAACTGTAGCACGTGTTACTTTTATATGTTTCTTTTCACTCTCTGCTATCAATTATCCCACTACGGCATCAATGGCATAGGGATATGCTTTAAAATATAAAAAAAAACATAGAGAAAAAGAAGCATACAAAGGATGTGAGAGAGATTTAAGAAAATCCCAATGCAAATTAATTGGAACAAAGAAAGAAAAAAGCATGAAGAGCCACAACACAAGCAATAGAAACAAAAACAAGGACACAAAACTGACAAATTGGCATAAGAAAGGAGAGAAAGAGAAGCAAACCAACCCTAAATGTCAATGGCTTCCACACTCTGTTACCTCTACCTAAACTGAAACACCTCCTGTACTTCTGTGTCCTCTCTCCTGTTCCTGATAAAAAAAAAAAGGCTGCACATTGACATTAACCAGCTGTCAGGTGTTGTGCTAGTGCTCCGCCGGCTGCTCGCTTGCCAGTGTCAGCCTCTTTAAGCATGAGTGAATACCACACCTGTAGCCACATCAGCGCAGTCAGGCGCTCCGGCGGCGGCAAACTGCTCTGCTAGCATGCCGCCGTGCCGGCTAACGTGATGTCTTCTCTTGTTAGCTGTCACCGCTATGCTAATGCTGCTCGGATGACAGTGCGTGCTCGCGAGCGTCGCTGTTAGCTTCCTGCTGATGTCAGCTTAGATTTGAAAGGGCCGAGGTGAGAAGGTGTGGGGAGAGAGCGAGGGTATCTCTGTACTCTTTGTCAGCTTCAGATGAGATAATGTAGCCCCTTTAAACATCCGTAGATCCTAAGAGATGCGGCACATTTTGCTTTATTGTCTTTAATGGCTGCTAATAGATTTCTGAACTGATTTTAGTGTAAATCATGAGGAACACAATCAACAGTCCCATTTCTGTGCAAAGGGTTCAGCTGACGCTAACTTCATCTAACTTTAGAATGATTTAACATTTAACAACTTTCACTTTCAAGCGATTTTTCTTTTTAAACTCTTTAGATTGCGAACTGCTTTGACATTTAAAGTAAAAAGCATTTAAGTCAAATGAACAAACAATATGAAAATCATGATGTTTTTATAGCACTACGTCATTTTGAATTGAGTTCAGAAAGGTTTTCCGAGCGGCTTCGTTTATTTGTTGACTACAATATCTTTTGTAAGCATGTGGCTGTATTCATAACTGAACCTGTGTTCTGTTTGGGTGCATCCATGTGAGAGTGTGCGTCATAGGAGGTGTTCTCCCAGCTCTTTCTCCCCTGAAGACACGGCTCCTCTGTTAGCGAGATTAGACTGGTCAAGGTGAGCTGGGTTACATTTGTGTGTGTGTGTGTGTGTGTGTGTGTTGTGGCCTAATAAATCAGTCTAGACATTGGAATTATGTTGGGACATAAAAAGAGGAAGTAATATTCAGCACTGTGTTAAGTTTTAGAGTCTACTGAATATACAAGTGTGTGCGAGTGTGTACTTTTCTTTCGGTTCACCACCGTGCATGTGTACATACAAAAGCAAATGTTCAATTCGAACAGACTTGTTGTCTGCGTGCCCGTGCATGCGTTGTGTGTTTAACGCCCCCCTTTGATAAGTCCTTGAGTGGGCAACAAGGACAAGGCAGCGGCCATCTTCTCTGTCTGCCTTTCGGGCTGTAAATCAGCCATAAAATGGCTAATTAACTCTGCTGTGCTGTAAACAAGCCGCGCCACTCTAGACACCCCCAACTGGATGACAAAAGGAGGGTTGAGTGCAGACAGAGCTATATGTGCCTACTTGTCAATGAGAGAGAGAGAGAGCGACGATATTTAGCTCTCCAGCTTCAAGGATTTCAGCCGGATGTCTGAAATTCAAACTAAATCACAAAGTTAACATTT
The DNA here is from genome assembly GCF_050575085.1 of Anarhichas minor. Classification (NCBI taxonomy): domain Eukaryota; kingdom Metazoa; phylum Chordata; class Actinopteri; order Perciformes; family Anarhichadidae; genus Anarhichas; species Anarhichas minor. The sequence continues at coordinate 181,090 of NW_027466475.1, read as the reverse complement.
CCTGTGAGTACGCGTCCATATTGGATGTGCCAGTGTTTACCTACAGCCTCGAGGGGGAGCATGACATCCATTCCTGCATCCATCCGTCCGCCCAGCCATCTCAGCTGGACAGACAGACTCATAAACAGCCAGGAGAAAAATGAGAGTGCAGCAACAATGAAGCCAATCACATGGTGAATTATGCTTCGCAGAATGCGGTTAAACCAAAGTAGCACCTGCGAGCTCAAATTGCCAGTCCTGTTAGATGAATCGGAAATATCGGCGTAATGTGCCGTTTGCTGATTTTGGATGCACTCCTGCGCAAATGACTGGTTTCACAACACGACGAGTGGCTGACTGCTACCATGGCTGCAATTAAACTCTGTGAGGGCAAGAACAATAGTATCATCACATCAGCAAGCCTGTGAACACACGTCAGTGTGTTTTGTTGTGTTTGTGTGTTGGTAGGTCGTGGTGGTGTATCCCGTATTCTGTGGCACGGAATTGCTGTAAATATGTGCACAAAAACCCTCCGAAGGGACATGAGATTTTGGGCAGTATGCTGAAACAGCGTTTGTTTTCTTTTTCCACATAATCAAGTGAGTGACATAGACTCTATGACCAAATGTATGTGGAAACATTGGGCCACATACTTTCTGTATGTTTGGTATGGGACTGTAATTTATGTTTTGGGACCCTTAGTTCAGAGGAATGTTAATGCTACAACATACATGATACAGTATTTTAGACATAAAGTGTGCTTCCAATTTTGGGGTTAAACCGTGGGGAAGACCTTTTCCTTCAACATGACAGTGCCCCGTGAAGAAAGGCACGTCCATAAAGAAATGTTTTTTGGTGTGGAAGATCATTTACTGGCCTAGACAGAGCCCTGACCTCAACCCCATCCAACACCTTTTAAATTAATTGAAAAACCAGACCTTATCTCCCAAAATCAGTGATGCTCTTGAGGCCAAATGGGAGCAAATCCCTTAAACCAGGTTCCAAAATGTTGTGGATTGCCTGAAACCAAAAGTGTGGAGGCTGCAACATCCGCAGATTAATGCCCTGGTTTGGGGATGACATGCAATCACAAGTGGATATAGAGTACACATGTCCACATACAATCACATATTAGCATAAAAAATAAAGTAGAAGAAGAAAAAGCAGGATGAGGTAGTCGTACACGAACAAACGGGAACAAATAAAGATAGAAAACACACCCGAGTCAGAGCAGAATGTGCTGATGTGAACCTACTGAACAACACATTTCTCATCCAACATTACTGCCCCTGTTTCCCCTGTAGATGTAATGCAACATCAGCGTCCATGCTCCTCCAGTCCATCTGTATCCTAACTAGATGGTTTAATCAATGCCACAGAAGGCTGCAGGTTTAGGTCTGATTAATGTTTTAATCAGAGATACGAGGGAAACAACCATTTCTGTACAGGGGTTATAACTCTTCCTGACTGTTCCTAAATCCACAGAGAGTCAGAGCTTCACCGTGTTGCACTGTTTGGTTCACAAGATGTGTTAAAGCTAATGTCAGTGTTCAACAATGTCCTAAGATGAGCAGCAATATAAGTTAAATAATCACCATGACGTTGCTACAATGGCTGCCACTAAAAACGGATTTCTTTAAAGAACCCAGAAATCTCTATAGGCTACTGGATTTCTGTATCAGTTTCCCATGAAGACTGTAATGTAGTTCCCTCTTAAAAAAGACATCTAATGAATGAGTCAAAAGTAAATGCAAATATGAGAAGGAACAATTGAAAAGGTGGACCGTGACTGTACATTTTTACGGTTCAGCACCGCCAGGAAAAGGCAAAATCTTCTAATGTAAAAGTCAGTCAAGCATTATGTGTCTCCGCAAAATCCGTTTTCTTTTTTAGTGCCAGTAGGGCAGGACAGGGCTATACGTCTGTTAGACAAATTATCCTCTCAGCTTTTTGGATCTCAATTTTTAGAAGGAACGTTACAATCACAAAAGTTAGTTAGATGTTTCCTGGCTAAAGGAGTAAAATACCATAGCTCTTGTGTCTCTTGTGTCTCTGTAGCTCAACATAACCAGTATAAAAACCATTAGAGATGCCGCTATTATGCTGCCGACATGCTGCTCAGGCCACATGGTTGGTGTCAAGAAGGCGAACCTCAACATACATGAAGTCCTTTACTTGGGGCACCAACTTGCCACCAACCCAAAAGACGCCAAGACACACACTTTCAAAAAAGCAATATGAAGAGACCAGATACAAAGGGATACCCACACTATCTGACTCTCAGAGGACAGCACTGGAACACCATGAGGCATCTACACAAACAAGACACACATACACAAACGCATTCATACAACCCCGATTGATACAGATAAGTTTTCAATTATTCCCTTATTATGTGGCTTTTGAAGCTCAGTGCTGTGACTGGAGACAGATAGGATTTGCCTCTCAGCATAAAATACGATATTACGGTATTGAAGAGACAATGAATCAATTCAGGCGCAGCGTCCGCAGAGACACCGCTGGTTTGATCCAATGCTTTACAAAGGACACACACGGGTGCTCTGGTGGATTTACATCATAAAAGCACTGGGAACAGATGCCAAATGTGTCTTTCGGATGTGTGCAGACATTCAGGTGTGAGCACAGACAGACTGACTAACACTGAGAATTACACACAGAGACACATAGCTGCCTCTGGAAATTGTATTTGAGCAAGGCCAAAATCGAGAGGCGATAACAAATCTCATTTCCTGCATGTTTGCCAAGTTTCCAGCGACATTTGTCTCCTGGCTGAGTGTGGTGAGTGGGATCCGAGCAGAGTAAACAAGGTCAGAGATATTCTCGTCCGATGGGATCTGCCACACCACACCAGCATCCAACACACCGTCCAAGTTAGTGGACAAAGCACTTGATATTCTTGTTCAGTGGTGGCTGCAAGACATTTGAAGTGTGGTTCTGCAAAAACCAGTACCACCAAACATCTGTCTGTAGTCATGTTTAGTGACTCATAGCAGTTCAGTTGAGACCCAATGTCCCCTCTAAGGCCCAAAGCCCTAAACCCTATGCGCCTTAACTGACGTCACCTGGTAAATGCTTGAGTGGGAAAGGCTGCGAGGGCTTGGAATGGTATAAATACAAATGGCACAATGCGGCGACATATCACGTTACCTTGCTGACACTGTAACATGTTATGTACAATTGTGGGTTTTTATCTTTATGTTTTTTTACTGCCTGATTTGAACATTTTCCAGGATCTTGCCTTACGAGACAAGAGGCAATTATCAAATAATCTATTTATCAAAACGGCTTCAACAAGCAAAGTTAAAAAACATGGTTGATGAGTAAACCAGGTGTGTGATCTAGCCTATGCTTGCACACCTCTGATTTCATGTTTTTTTATGAGCCATCTTAAATTATTAATGACGGGCTTAACACCTTTGTGCCACGTCTCCAGGCTTCCCCTGGTTTAACCTGACAACGCTGTGAATTGTGGGTAATTCCCTCAGGCAAAGTCATCATGGAGGGCTCAAAATGTCTGGGAAAGAGCCATCAAGCACTTGATGAGTCTACAGTGGGACAGTCCCGAGATAGCAGGAACGTGCCTAAACATGGACACGAGGACTGGGTCATCATTGGAATAGAAGAATGACTCAATAGGCGAACTACTCCTACAGCACAATCCACTTCTCTGCTTTCCAGTGTGTTCACTTTGTTCCAAACAACCAATACATTGCTTAATACAATGGAGCTTCGGAGCGTAAAGAGGATGTGCAAAAGAGAGGAATCAAAATGACTATAGATGCCACAGCTCCAGCATATTCCACCGTTGATTTTTATGTTCCAAACACTCATAGTTCCTTCTCAGCGACTAGCTTTTATTTCTTGCTATCACCTCTTCTTAGCCCAAAAGCTTTATCAGTAGAAGTATATTAACAAGTTAAACGCAAAGCGACATTTGTTTGGAACATACTGCACATATAAATGGGTAGTAAATAAATGGATTATGCTATTGGAAGCCATTGTAACTGCTGTGAATCAAAGCTGAATAAAGCTTTTTTTGGAGGTATGTATTAGTTTTTAGACCATCCCAGGAAACCATTGGCTTCCATTTATTTTCGTACAGTATGAAAACCAATTAACAGACTTTTTGAATTTCCCTTAATCACATTGTACATCAAGTTTGCATTAAAGTGTTTCACATTAACATTATGTGACAATGCAGTTCAGTGCAGGTGGTAATGGAAACAACAATTAATGAAGACTCGATGTTCACTGTGATGGATTGCATCATTTGAGTTTGTAGAGAACGGAAATGATTGGAACACCAACAACCCTTCTGAAATAGGCGGAAAAAAATCTTTATGGTTTGCAAAATGGTCTGTTGAGTTGAAGTGCTAAGTATGTGATTGAGAGGAAATGGGCTAAAACTTGAAAAAAAACAAACACTGGTCCTTCAAGGTCTTCGCAAAACAATCAGTGATTGTAGAGGTGCTTATGTGCTGCAGGACTTTATGAGAGCTGGATTATCAGGGTTACGATGAGGGGAGATATTCGTAAGGGTAGAAAGACACACACAGGCACTCAAAATGTCAAGGGTGTGTTTTTAACTTGTCCGATACGGAACCTGGCTCTAAAACTGTCCCTTTAAACAGCTACAACAGATGGAGGCAGGAGGTTACGACTGCAGATCGAGTGAACCGGACAACCTGATCGCAGCAGAACGTCTTCGACACACCCTGGCATGGTGGTAGAATAAATCCCCATTTGATTTGGAGAGCTAATTAGAGAGGGCCAGAGAGACAAAGCGAGACAGAAAAGGCTTATAGATTGTGTGGCTTGTAGCTGTTACTCTGAACAAGGCAGACACACTCTTGTGATATGACCAATAAGTCCCATTCACAGCTAACCGCCTGGCAATTACTGCTAGCGCATCGACTGGCGAGAGAAAGGGAGGGAGAAAAGACAACACAGAGAGAAATATTCCCCGTCAAATACAACAAAAATAGGCCAAATCACTTTGGTTTGTGAGAGAGGAAACTGTGAAATGCTAATACATGTACAGTTTGGTAGCCTGAACATTTTCAAAAGTGATTCTGAACTTCTGAGGCAGACAGCTCTCTTTGCACCACTGCCAGAAAAAAAAAAGTTTGTTTTCTACCGTATCTGCTGCAGTGGAATCAGAGAAACACAGCACTGAATTATAATAAAATTGCAATTTTAGAAACATTGACCAAATGGCACTTTTCTCACACATCTGGCTGTTTGTTCGATGCCAATGCTGAGACTATGAAATGTAGCACCTTTAATCAGTGTACCTTTAAATGATGATATGAAGAGTAACAATGTTTCCCTTAGTGTTTATTTTTCAAGTGTTTCTCAAGACAACACTCACATGTTGAGAGGAGGAATGCCTAAAGTGACCAATAACTCTTCTAATGTACATACGGCACAGTATTAAGATGGACTTCAATGTAAAATATCTTCTCACAGCTAATAAAAAGCAAAGTTTGACACCAATGTTCCCAAGAAAACTGTGAAAATGGAGGTGAATTTATCTGAATTTGAATAATTGATTTAAATTGTCCAGACTAAACATTCATGATATAGAGATTAGGTGTCTAAAGGCTTTACTGAAGTGTCAAACCACGAGAAAATATAGGCTGTTGAAATGACTCATTTTCTCTCACTGTCCATCCCTCTATTATGTAAAGATCGCCGTGTTAAGCAGTGTGGTGACCTGGTCCACTAAATCACCACCGCTAACAGACAGAGGGAGACAAACATAAAGAGAAAGAGAGAGAGACAGATAAAGAGAGAGCGAGCGAGAGAGAAAGCTGGAAGGGGAGAAAAGTGGGCCCTTTTCAAGGGTCATCCATTATATGCCATCACATTAGCCCTCATCATTGGCCTGCTCCGACAGCCATCATCTATCAACACACACAGACACACACACACAAAAAGGAAAGACCGCTGAGGATAACTAGGCTGTGTGTGTTTGTATCCTCGTCTCATCTATCTCTCCATCCCATTTCTTCAGATGGCTGATAAAAGTCCAGCAGCTGGAGTTAATCTGCTGTCCCTGGCACATCTAACTCTCAAGTTACACTCACAAGTTTCACAAGTGCAAACAGAACCGTCCGTGTGTGTGTGTGTGCCACACATTGTATTCTTCTGGTTCCCACGAAGAATACAACAGTGCTTTTATATAAAACATGTTTTTAAGATGTTTGCCTTTTATTTGATCGTGAAAAAGAAATGGATGACATGCAACAAATGTCCCTCGCCAGAATATGTTGTGTGTGTAAATTTTTGATTCGCTGTTTTGCATTTACAGTATTTATCAATTCTGTGCTACAGTTGGAGATGTTGGAAACATCGGTATGAATAAAATTGGCTGCCCTGGTTGTATGACAGAGTTTGTAATTTTTCAATAATTATGTAATATAGCAGTGAAGAAAGATGTATTTTTGCATACAAGTGTGAACTTCTTTGTGAGATCCGGCTCTTGTACAGTGTGTGTAGGTGTGTGTGTTTATAAATGTGTCTGCCAGAGGGGGAAACTGTAGGTGGTTCTGATTATCGCCTTGACAGCCTGATTTACAAGATTTAAACAACCGTACATCCTTGTGACCACAGTCTCACACACACACCTTCCACAATGAGCACACTGGTCTGAAACACTGCCAGGCCCCAATAACACACACTGCGTCTCTCACTCACTCACTCACTCACACACACACACACACACACACACACACACACACACACACACACACACACACACACACACACACACACACACACACACACACACACACACACACACACACACACACACACACACACACACACACACACACACACGGTCCCTTGGATTCCCTGGGAACGCTGTTTATCCCGTCCATTTAGTCCATTTAGCCGTGTGTCCCATTAGTACCAACCTCCCATCTGTCTACCGGGCCCCCAAAGGGGCTCCAGTGTGTGTGTGTGTGTGTGTGTGTGTGCTTTATGTTACCTACTGATCGCCGCCCCTCCCCTCCACAAACTAATCAAATATCAGATTAACGTTCATCAATCCCCACCTGCACCAGCGACGCCGTGCATAATCATTATGTCTGACCTCTCTGGTTGGCTGGCTGGCAACCTTCCTATCCACCAATTACACCCCGCAGCCGACAGGCCAGCTGACTGCCACTTCCTTCCCCGTGTCCAATTAGATCGCGTCGACAAAGCGACACAGGTCGGCCGAGGCTGTGGACCCCGAGGTCGAGGAAAGCGGCTCTGATTGGGCGTTAGTGAGCCGTCAACCGCACAGGCAAACCTTTTCCTAATGAGATCATTACATCTTTATAATGCAGTAATGTGAGGAGATGTGTAATCATTCTGGGCCTAACTCGTTGTCAAATGTGATTTTATTCACTTTGAAACAACTTCATGGCTCTTGAGAGGGAAACGGGTCGACACAATAAACTCAGCGGAGGTGTCTGTAAGTGATGTGGCTGTAATTTGTCCGATGGAATGATTCTGGCTTCTAAGCACTGATTGGAATGTGCGGTGACCAACAATGTAAACATCAGATTTCTGATGAACATTGCTGATTTTAATACTCAATACAGAAACACAAGTTCTTGTTTTTACTTCCCTCCACACCTCCTTCTTTCGTCTCTGTACATTAGGGCAGTTCAGTGTTACAACTCAGGTCGAAACATTTTCAAAGGTTTGTTTGAATTTAATTTGTTCCATTAATAAAGAGTTGTTGTTGTTAGCTGTTCGTATTGTTTTTACCTTGTAAGTCATTGTGTCATCATGGCAGACTGTGGTGCTGGAGACCCCGACTGTAGCGAGACACTACCACAGTACCTCACATGTGTTAATATGTCCGTCTCTCACGCAATAGCATCACAACCGTGCAAGATGCGGTCACGAATCTCTACAGTTGTGTAGTTGAGGTCAAAATGACGGTTGAGTTTGAACATGGGTGTGGGTGTGGCAAGGGCGCCAGAAGTAGCGGTTAGGAGGTGGTGTGATCCCATCGCAAGATCAAAACTAGTTTAAATTTAACTTTGGAACTAGGACAACAATTATACTTGTTTTAAACTTGCTTTAACTATTTGTTTTACATTCGTTATGCATTTGTCTTCTTTAGACTATGGTCATGTTTCATATTATGAGGTCTCTTATTTGGTTTTATGTCAAGTCGTCCGAGCAGATATCCATCGTTAAACATAAAAGAGGATTACAACTTTTATTTTTCTTCACTTGCTGTATTGCACCTTTAATGGAGCAGTGTACACCTGCTCCCACCGGTTAAACATATTGAACATACAGAGAACACAATCAGTATATTTAATCGAACTCAAACAAACCGGCTTGTTTCCTAAAAAAGCCGGAGTACACCAACAATTACAAGAGGCCCGATGGGGAGTCACTGCGGGCGAAGCACAGGATCTTGACATCATGACATTTAATTTAAAAAATACATATCCTTGTGTCCCTTTCCTCACCATCTGTCTTTCACTCTTTTTTCATTTATCCTTGCCTCCTTCCTCCTCTCTCTGTGCCAGTGAAACCCGGGTGTAGAGCTGCAGAGCTCGGCACTGCTCAACAAGGCCCCATCTCATTAACAATGGCCTCAGCTCGCCAATATACACAACTCATCAACTGAGAGTGTGCATTTGTGTGTTTGCGTGTGTGTGTGTGCGAGAGTAAACTAACACTGTGTTTGTGCGTGACAGGGGAGTCAGCAACTTTAACGCCAAGCCCTGCAGGCCTCATCTCGAGATCTTTTTAACAAGGAGCCGCCCGATCAATCTCTGATCGATAACTATCTGGAGCCCGCCAACATAAAAAGGTGTGTGCGTGTGTGCGTGCGTGCGTGTGCCACGCTGACTAATTCAGACATCTAGGCATAGCGCTGATCCTGTTGGGCCCCGGTTCAGTGCAGTGTGCCAGCTGGGGAAATGAAAAACCAGCGGCGTCTTTGGCTGAGCTATCGCCGTCCAGGAGGGGAAAGCTGGCAGAGAGGGAGACGTCGATAGTTTTGGGATAAACAAATATTCTGAGACAGAGAGAGGTAGAAAGATAGTGTGAGCGAAAGATAGTGTGAGCGAAAGAGAGAGAGAGAGAGAGATAGAGAAGAGGGGAATTCAAGAGCAGAGTGAAGGAAGCCAACGGTTTTACCAATAAACAAGCCAGCACAGCACTATTGCAGATTGCCATAGAGCTTAAGTATACAGGATAGAGGCATTAGAGTCGGCCCCATCAGAGCAATGCAACAAGAGCTGATCATGCATCTGTGTAAGTGTGTGTGCATGCAAGAATGTGTTGACAAAGAGTGTGTTTGCAACAGAGAGAGAGAGAGAGAGAGACTAAGTTCATGTGCATTCACGTTTAAATGCTCAATAAGCTGGTCTGAGTGGTTCAGTCTTAAATGGTTTCTCTATTATTCATTTGATTTGTCCGTAGACATGTCAATCATTCAACAAATTACACACTACATGGCTAAAGTCTGGTTTCCAGTTGACTCCAAATATGTTGGATGGGACTGAGGTCAAAAAAACATAATGATCATGGACCAGTCACTGTCAGACGGGCACCGTCATGTCAACCCTTAAGCCTTTCCACTGAAACACAATACTGTCCAAAATATAATGTTATGCTTAAGTATTAAGATTCCGCTTGATTTGAAGGTAAAAACAGCTCCAGACCAAAACACAGGGGTGTCCACATACCTTTGGCAATGTAGTGTATTGATTAACATCCTGATGTGGAAGTATGTATTTCATCTCTCACATTTCACATGTATTGTACAAGCAGCATAGTCATGATTCCATAGATGGACAGACAGACAGATTGAGAGAGAGAATGTTCCTTAAAAAGACTAAATAATAAAGTAAAATAAACTACAAATAATAAAATATATTATGAGATACAGATAGCAGCATTCATAAAATAAAAAAGGAAGAGGTTTAATGTCATAAAGCGCACATATTTATGAGCTGTTTTCCACGATTTCTTTATCCTTTGTATGAAGTCTTGTTCTCGTTTTGATATCGTTATCATTACTGTTTGTATTATTTGTTTGTTTACTTGTCCGTCTTTTGTAACTTGACAGCATTATTAATGAGAATCCCTCCAGGTGAAATAAAGCTTGATGATGAGATGAAAGCATCTGAATGAACGCCTGCACATCAGTTGTCCTCGTGTAATCCCTTTATGTTCAGTTCATTTCAGCCGTGTATGTTCGTGTGTGTGTGTGTGTGCGTATGTGCAGCAGTGTGCGATGTGTGTATTGTAATTTGTTGCCCTGCAGCTTTGAGTAGCGGCTCATTATCTGAGCTGATTCCCATCTTCCCTCCCTCAGGGCTGTTACAATCACAAAATCATTGATTCGCTCCGCTCCCCAAAACAATGGATGGTGGATAAAACCTTGATGGAATAGATTTCCAACCTGCCTGCTTTAGCCGCTCATAAAACTTAGTTAATGTCTGTGTCAAACCAGTGGGGTTTGTTCACTTTCTTTCAAATCTCTTGATCTCCGTCTTAAAGACACAGTACAGTACTTCCTGGTCGGATTTAGGTGAGAGGATCTCAATATAAACTCCAGATCCAGATTCTTCCCAGGTCTCCACGTTAGTGATTCTCACAGGTACAGCTGTCGTCAACTGTCTCATTCGACATCTGACATCCATTCATTGGGCCGACATACCCAGCGCAGCTGAAACCCGTCTACTCACACAGCATATTGACACTTTTATGCCTTTTTTTCCCGTGGCAATATTTTCCAATAACTGGGAGGTCACTGGGTTTATTCTCAGCACAGGATGTGTTCCACTGCATTGAGTGTGAAGAGTCCCACAATGACAGTGAGACTGTGAGATGCTGAAAAAGCTACATGAAAAGACAGGAAATAGCTCCTGAGCACAGAGGACAGAGAAGGCACGCACGATTCAGAGCAGCGTCTAAAAGGTAAAGCACTACAGTGAAAGCTACTGGAACAAAGCGTTCCTCCTGTGTGAAAGCCTTTCGACTGTGTGTGTGTGTGTGTGTGTGTGTGTGTGTGTGCGCACTGCTTACTAGTCCACAAGTCAAACAGAGGTAAGGGCTCTCAGACTGGATGTTGCGAGCCAAAGTAGCTGGCAGAGTGAAGAAAAACAGTGAGAGAGCAGATGATGGATTCCTGCTGTGATAACACAACGCTACTCCACATCACACAGAGTTCAGACAGAGAGAATCTTCGAAGTTGCTCTTGAAAGAGGGAAAGAAGAGGAACGGGAGGAGGAGAAAGGAATAGCACCAGAGCCAAACTTCTATATCTGCCGCTGTGAAAACGGGGTGACGAGAGAGGTGTGTGATGGGGGGAGGAGAAGGGGGTGATGGGGGGAGGAGAAGGGGGGGGGGGGGGGGGGGGACACGTGAAGACAAAACACTGTTGCTGGAAAGCTGAGAGAGAAAGTGGAGAGGCAGCAGAGCGTGGAAAGAGGAGGAGAAGGAGAAAGTTAAAGTGGAGTGATTACCTCGATTTCATTACAACTTTATATTCTGTTTTGAACGCTGTGTCATGTTGTGGCCCTTTAGGCGAAGAGGAAATGAAAGACCTTTTGAAGTTGTTATGACAAAAGCGTTTGCCTACTTGTATATCAAAGTATCCTATTACAATGCTTTGTATGATATCTTATAAAAGTTACTAATTTTTTTGTGTTTTCCTACGAACGTCCAGCAACACGTGTCAGTTTCCTCTCGTTAGGTGCTTACAATCTTTTCAAAATAAAGTCGGTGTCTGTTTTAGTCTTTAAGGATAATATACCAAATCATTTTGTGGCATATCTACAAATCACAGAGCATTCTTCTTCGTAGGTATAGCTACGAATGCTGGATGAGACCAGCCTGTGTATTTACACAACCAGCAAAGACGCAGTTTTACTTGAGTTTCCTTCTGAATTGTCATCAGCCAAGTAATACAAATATGCTTATTTTCTATTTCTAAAGGATTCTGAAGATGACTCGAACTGATTTTTATGACCACACAATAACACACTGGCCCTTTAAAACATGGCTATAGAGTAGAAAGAAAGAAGAGAGAAAAGCAGATCTATGTGCCGAGGAAAGAAATAAAAACCCATATTTTGTGCAGCATAGCGACTTTTCAGCGCTTTTGTTCCAAACCATTAATAAACACAGCACTAATGCACTTCCATTCATCTTACTCAAAGCCTGGTGGTAACGAATATCAAAGCCATTGTTGGAACCCCCTCCTCTACACCTCACCATTCCAGCATGAAAAATAACCCATTTTCTCACATTATGCTATTTTCTGTTTTGATCAAAGACTTTTATTTTGACAGCTCAAAGTAACCCATTTCAAAGAAACGGACCTTTATATATATATATATATATATGTTTTTATTATTATTATTTTCTTGAAATCAATTCCAGTTATTGAGTCACTTGGTTTCAACAGTAAAATCAAATGCCACTGCTGCATTTATGAGACTTGATGAAATATGGCCAGACATGCATTTCCAGTGACATCACTCACCAGAAAAACTAAAGCATTGGTTCTTTGATGAAACACCTGAATGACCTCCAGGATAAGTATGTTTTCACTGACAGGAAACCTCGTGTGGCTGAGCAAATAATAACTGTTCTCTGTTAGTGCAGTAAAACCTCGATGCTGGGAGGTCAGGCAGGAAGGCTGGATGTTCTACATGAGAAAATGCGTCCGGGATCGGTAAACAAGTAGTTTTGATTCCCTAAACTAAAGCAAACCTTTACCGCAGAGGTTGCACATCAGAAAATGATCCTTTGAATCTCTTTTTGTCGTTGGTGACGATTTTTGAAAGGCACTTCAAAACGACGTCATCCTGCTGGTACGTAGTGTCAGATCAGAAAATGATGCGTGGGTTGGTTTGGAGTATTTTGTTGTGAAGGTGCTGTATGAGGACCATGTGCTCACATGAGCTAAATTACATGAATGAGATACTGGAAACCATGGCTGGCAGAATATGCCAAAATGTCCTCTGTTTAACCAAATGTCTCAATCTGTACATTTTGTCTGGTTAATTAGCTAAGCGGAAGAGACAATCAGCTCTTTTTTCATGTCCGCCTCCCATGGAGAAGTTGACCCGGGATGAGCAGCTGCCCTTGATTGACAAAAATTAAAGAACAAGTATCCCCCGTGATTGGGTAATTGACTGATGAGGAGCAGTTGTCCTTCCGCATGATTGGGCAATTGACTCAGGAAGAGGACTTGCTCTTGGAATTTGATTGGCCCAGGAGGAGCGGGTCCTCTTGAGAAGCCGCCGAGTGTCACTCCAGACAGACGAGAGCGGATGTCAGCTCTCTACTCGGCTGCAATCACCTTCCTCCCTCCCTCTCTGTCACATGCGCACACAGGCAAACGTGCACATACAATACAACATCTCAACCCATGAATGTACTGAATGACGGGACCACCGCAGTGAAGCAACAAGGCCTCGTACAAGAATGAAAAACAAGGTCATTTGTCAGGGTCTTCTTTAACGATTGATATGAGAAATGAGCCATAACGGTTTTCTGATCGGCCTCCATTTGGTTATTGTAGAAAACGACGTATATTAATTAACAATTGATCAAATGGCAGTATTACTGTACTGCATGTGAGAGGTATTGCTTGCAGAAACAAACCCAGAAAGAACAATAAACCAACACTGAAGTTCTTCAGCGCTTTTAACCAGCCAAAAGACAAAGGACAAAGTTAGCAGTTATTTTGATATGAGCCTTAATATTCTCTTAGATTTTGGACATCGTAATATGGCATAAGTGTCGTCTCTTCCTGGTTTTAAAGGCTGCATTACAATGAAGTGATGTGATTTTCGTAACCTGCTGTTATAGCTGTTCTTTTATTTGCCTTTACTCACTTCATCATTACAACCACTTCACCTATCAGAAATATCACTATGTCAATGTTTTGTGAAAGCATCAATAGCCAATCCTGCAATATCATCACAATATCGATATAGAGGTATTTGGTAAAGGATATTATAATATGGGATTTTGTCAATGTCGCCCAGCCCGAGAAGAAAGTGAGGCATCTTGCAGCCTAATTTCACCAAAATTGAAACACGAAAGCTGCATTTTGCAAACTGAGATGAGAGTGAATACACAAAATGTTGACAAAAACACAAATCTGCAATTTCAATCTTTCACAAAAACTAAAATGGGTTGAGAAAGTGGTCCTACCTCTTCATCTGAATAAACCATTTAAAAACATATTGAATTCGATAAATGCATTGTCACAAGGCTGAAAACTTTTTTTTTTACGATCTTGCCAGTCACCTTAAATACTAAGTTATAGTGAAGGTGTGAATGGTCTTCTTTCTCTCCGACATGAACAGATGCAAAGACACATCTTCCCTCTGCCCTCTCTTCTCCCTCTTCTTTCTGTGTTCCACCTCTGGCAAAGCATTTAACTTGTGATGAACTCCTCTCACTGACCCACCCGTCTTACCAACCCGTAGGCACTTAGAATAAGTAGACAAATAGATCCTTCCAGATCCTCACACATCCTGACCAGACAAGATACGGGCCGGTCCCTCCCCTCAGACACCTCCGCCAATGTTTACGACCTGTCCGCTCTGTCTGGCTGCCAGCGAGGGGGAGGGGATTGGATCTGCAGCGTGTCCGTCACAGCTCGCCACCCACCGTAGCCCGTTACAAGACAGATAATGGAGCACGGGTCACGGACCACGCCTCTTCAGCCTCGCCTCGCCGCGCCCAGTGAGACGTTTCACAAAGAAACAGAGGAAAGGAACCACGCAGTCACAAGTCTCTAGTCCACACATGTAAAGTCGCTACACACACACACACGGTCCAGTGCTCACAACCTAGAGCTCCTTCAGTCAATAGCTGGCAGGGCGGAGTGGTGACCATGGTGGAGTCACTGAGCTCGAAGGAAATGTGATGTGATGAGGTCACAGTGATTACCATTACAGAGCTGGGTGGTCCGATATTGTGGAACTGGGTGACCAGTGACCCCCCCCATCGCTGTCGATCCATACATTCATCCATGTTCAAGTTCTTAAAGTTCTTAAGGTTCTTAAAGTGACAAATGCAACCATAGCACGTACTCTTGGGATTTCCACAGCAGTTGACAATTCCTCTCTCACTAATCTGAGGTCCTACAGTATGTGGTCTTACTGGCTATACGCTGCTGGAAATGGTAATGGATCTGTGTGTGTGTGTGTGTGTGTGTGTGTGTGTGTGCGTGCGCAGTAACATCTTTGTGTAGATGGATCTGTGCGTGTTTTTGAGATGTCACCCCACTTAATCCAGAAGTGTTTTTATGGAGAGTCTGACCTGCATCTTGTCGGAACACATGTGAGGTCATTACCATCACCGCTGCGGACATCTGCCGTGTGCACACAAGAGAGTGTGTGTGGGTGTGTGTGTGTGTGCAACTCGGTCTCACGGGAATAAGTAAAAAGGTCATTACCAGTTAGCAAAGCATTACATGGTGGTTGGCACGAAATGTGTTAAAATGACATGTCGGCAGCATGAAAACAATGCTAATGGTAAGCTAATTAGGATCTTTCTTTCCCATGGTGGACACACAAATTAAAGGCATCCCTGTGAATATGCAACGGACCGAGTTGGTGACTGTTGCGGGCGGGATGGGAGGTGGCTGCACCAAACAAACACAGGACTTTCAACCACAGGACTGGTGTTCGTAAAAGAGTTAATGTGAAGCAACGTTTATTCCCTGAACCTAACTAACTGGTTTTGTTGCCTACCGTTTACGTGCTTATTTTTTTTTGTTTATTATTATTAAATGTAATTACATCAGGGACCATGTGAAAAAAATACATTCATCTCAAGAAAAAGAGGAGACGCTTTGTACCAGACTTAGCTAACTCATTTCCAGCCAGTCGCTGGGCAGGTAAACGAAATACAACACGGAGCAAAAGCTATTGCTTAATTATCTTCCATCATTCAAAAGAGAATTTACTTTGTAAGAGTCCATGTCAAACTTTTAAAAGCTCTCATTCTGCTATCAAAGTCTTCACATTCATTTCATAATAATAATAACAATGTCAAACTTTTGAATAATCTTTTGGATATTAAATGTCATCATTTCTGCGTGGCAGCTTGGATCCTGAAAGCCCTGATGGCTAAAATGTTAATAAGTTAGCTAATAAAAGGAAAGGAACGGTATTTAGGCTGTCATGGCTGGCTTCTCAGCTGCAGGGGCTCTGTTGTTTGTTTTGAAGCACTAATAATGGCTGCGCAGACTTATAATTATGAACTTAGTGAGGTGAGGAAATTACTAGAGATGAATAGACAGCAGGGGACCAGATTGTTGGAAGGCACATATCAGAGTCTGTTCCTGACTCACTCCGATGACGGGAGGTGGAAATGAATACGCCTCGTTCCAAGAAAAACACAAAATCATCTCCTGCAGAATACATGCTCACAGAGAACAAAGGCATATAAAAGAGGAATAATCTGTCTGGAGTTTGTATCTCGATGAAGTGTTCTACAAAAAACATGGTAGAAAGAGACTAGGCTTCTGCTCAGGTTGAAGTCGGGAGGAGAAATGTTGGGAATTATGCTGGGTCACTAAAATCTGTGCAGTGATAAAAATAATGACCGTCTAATGGGTCCCCATTATGTTCTATTTAGTCTCTCAGACAAATTTCAGCCGTAAACACCACTTTTCTCATATCACTCACACTGAGCTTTTCTCTCATTCAGTAAATCTGTTTTGTTGGGTAAGTTCACTATTACCTCTTCCTCCTTTTCCCCACTTTTTGTCTTTCATTCTCTCTGACTAACCCACCAGCTGCAGTGAATAGACATCCTTCCCACCTGTTTCCCTCCTCTCCATCTTCCTCTCCATCCCCCCCTCCCGTCTCCTTCCTAACAGATGGCAGACAAGTGCAGGAAAAATTCCCAGAGTGCCGTGGGAGGTGTTTCTCCACGAGCGTGTTTGTGAATGTGCGCTTAGACCTTTATTTACATCAGCAGGCGTGGCCCCGGCCGCCGCCTCCCATCTGTCAGCCAACCACGAAGCAGCACTGCCGCAACCCAGAGATACAGACAGTTGGCGCTGACCCTGTTCACAGAAGATGTGAATGAACATGTTCATGTTACGGTGGTGTTGACTTTTTTCGTTGGAGTTGGATCTTTGGGGGATTTAAAGGAGACAAAGCAAGTGTTGTGCGTGTTGCCTTCTACTTAATTTAACCACAACATTTGAATTTAAAGCTTATCTGGGCCGATCATATATGCTTAATATTGCCATAAGCCCAGTGGACTGGATTCACTTCACTGGAAGGTGCCCAGCGACACACCAAAAGGAGAAATCAAGAAAAAGAAAACAATGTTCAGGTTAAAAATAAAATGCCTCTCGTCATCCTCCTCATCGCTAAACTCACATTAAACATGTTTAATGTGCTAATGCAGCAATGCTACGCCAAGACAAAACAGGACACTCGAGGAAGTAAGAAACTTAGCAAAACATTAATAATAAACGAAATCTAGAATTAGAAATTTAAATAGAACTAAAATTGCCTCTTTGTGGTTGTTTGCCTCCACCAAAAATCGCAGTTTGCATCCATGTCTGTCCAAAATGTCAACACTTCATTTATTCTTAGTACAAATGTGTGTGAGATTGTTATACACGGCGACGTTTGACCTCCACATTCTAAATCGGTTATCCTTTGTGGATGTTTGCGCTAGAAGTACAGAAATGTCCTCACGCCATTCCTGAGACGGCGTGAGGACATTCATCGCTTTCACAAGAAGTAGAGTGAGTTAATCAAAATCAAATCAGTTCATCCTTGGCTCCAAGAGGACGTTAGTGCCAAATCTGACGTCTTATAGATATTGTACTTTTTGAAGATGTTTTGCATCTGGCAAGGAGATTCGTTGGAATTGCATAGATTAAAACTATTTATACATTTTTCAAGGGCATTTGCTAAACAACTAATGCCCCTGTTGTTGTGGGAGGGGCAGTCCTATGTATTAGATATACCACTACAAATAATAATGTTAGTTAAACATCAGCCAACCTTCCCCGAAATTCATTTACATTAGCATAAATTTGTTCAAGGGTTCAAAGCGGTCACATCATATCTTTTGCGTTTACTGTGACTAGAGACTATTTTTGATGTGAAAACTTTGCTGAGGCCGGCCTCAAGCAACCCCAGCAGTTAATGATGGCAGGTTGCGTCCACAGCAACGCCGCTGACAGTAACCACAACAATAACTATGAGACTAATGAGTCTGTTTTCCATCCCGGAGTTTGTCTCCGAGTGTTTCTGTGGATGTGCGTGCGGATGTGTTGTGCTGACCGATAACTCCCGCTGCCAGCTTCATTAAAAGTTAGATTAGTGCTGTTTAATGAGAGGCGGCGGCTTGTTAACAAACAGGTCACACCGGAGAGAGAGAGAGAGAGAGAGGGGGGAAGGCAGGGAGGGGAAGAAAGACGGGTAAAATATCCTCATCAGAGGCGGTGAGGACAAAGCTGGAGCTTGCATTGAATTTGTTTTGATGGTGGGGTGTTTATCTATCTTAAAAGGCACTGTCAGCTAATTTGTAGCTTTTTGAGCAGTGCCAAGTCTGAGAGAACAACCTCTGATGATGTCATAGTGACGTCATCAAGGTTACCTGGCTTCGAGACCACCCGGTTTTTAATGCGTTACAAACTAGGAGGTGTGGAGGTTGAAAGACGTTCCCTTTTTACCGGAAAGAATGAGTCTGATGAACAACACTATCAAGTTGCATGATGGGTAAAGTAGGATCCAGTGTTTTTGGAGTCTGACTCATAGTAGGAACAAAATGTCAGGATATTTCAGCCTCTGCAGCAGGATTTTGACCAACCGCTGAAAATAAAATCTGCTGTCTCCTCTAAGTCCCCCAAACAAATATGATAGTGTTACTAAACTAACACACTTCTGAGTTCATCTCACCGGTCCTCTTTACATGTTCCAAAAGCTGAAAGCTGTTTAAAAGGAATGATGTTGAAATATTCCCACGAGCTTTGGAAAACCTGCAGGATCAACACAATCTTTTATCTTTGCCTTGAGACAATATCACACACAGACCGTGTGTGACATTTAATTACAAATTGAAGTAAAACACATTTTGTCAGTGTTGTAGGATGCTATGAAACGACAGATAGCATTATTATAAAAATGTTTGGGTGACTTTAGCTGTACTTAAGGCTCGAAACAACGCTTGTTGATTTCAATTTAGACAATATTTATGTGTAATAACTCGGCGGGTGATAAATGCGCCCATTTTATTCCACAGCCTGAATATTACGACAGGGTGATAAACCCGTGTGAACCCTGTGGACATTTGCTGCCTTTTAAAAAGGACGATGAATCATTTTTTATCAATTGAAAAAAGCTCCAAAACAACTTGCCACCACAGCGCTGGGACAGCTTCTGTTTTCACCGTGATGTACAGAATATGTTTTAAAGCATTTAGAAAGTACCTGCACACGACCGACACTTACTGCAAACCTTCCCCCAGAGGTTCCTTCGTGTGGAGGCTTGAGCTGTTTCAATATGGCATTAATCACACTGGCAGGTAGTCCTCCTCAACTTCTGTTTACTTATTTGTTCTTTCTCTCTTTTTACTCAATATTTTTCTGTCTTTATCTTATTTCACTTTTTTTAATACTTTCACATTTCTATTTCTTGCCTTCTTTTACTGACTTCCTTCTGTTTTTACTACATTATAGTCGACATTGTTTACCCTTCTTTCCCGCTTTCATTCTCTCCTTTCTTTAACTGCTTTGATGAGAATGAAACTCCTGCAAATTAAAAATATATTCCTTTTGCCGTGCAAAGTTAAATGAAACTCTTCTGTGAATCACGGAATTCAGTTAACTGTAAATACTACATTAGTTTTAAGAAAATAAAAATCTGAATGCAGGACTCTTATTATTGCTGCTTTTACTCTAAAATATTTGAGTTCTTCTTCTTCCACTAGTGTGGAAGAGTACAAACATATCAATTCAGAAAATATAACTGGGGAGCTTATTCAGGGATTAACTCTGGAAATGTCAGGCTTCTCTCAGCTCTCCTGTCCCCCTCTCCCTTTGTGACTCTCCTCTCTCTCTCTTCACCTCCACACCTTCATTAAACGTTTGTTAAAAAGTTTGAATAGTTCAACTTCAGAGAGAGAGAGAGAGAGAGAGAGAGAGAGACAGAGAGACAGAGAGACAGAGAGAGTTCTGTTTTAATGAAGACAACAAAGCTCTATGCATCATTAAGTCGCACATAATTAAAGAAAGAAGAAACTCAAGTGTTTGATTAAAAGAGCTTTTGTCTGAAAAACACCCTCAAATGCATCAACACACATGCACGGACACATGTACACAAACAGACAGACACACGGACATGACCATGAATACACAAACACACAGAGTATGAAGAAAAACACGGCCCTCTCTTTTTTTGAGGTAATGATGCCAAAAGCAACGGATGAGGGCGGTTTAACTTGATCAGAAAGCGCACACACACACACACACACACACACACACACACACACACACACACACACACACACACACACACACACACACACACACACACACACACACACACACACACACACACACACACACACACACACACACACACACACACACACACACACACACACAGGCCTGTGTCCCGATGGGGGGTTAATGTCATCTCCGTTTGGTTGATTGCAGTGGCTTTTCGCCCCTGGAGACTTTTCCACTAGTCTGCACAGTTACACTCTTTATCTGCTCTTCATCTCCACATGCAGGCAGAATCAAACACGCTGACAAACACAGAGTGGGACAATCCAGACAGAGGAAGAGACAAAAACACTAGAAGCCTCTCTGATTATCAAATGCCCTTCAAGGCAGGTTGGAAGGTTGGAAGGACAGATACATTTGTGAAAGGTCACATTTCTACGTAAAAGCCTGTGGAGCAAACACGAGCAGAGCACGTCAGCACATCATATAGTGTTAGCACTTCTACGCTACGCGAGAGGAGAGAACAGAATGCTATTCAGAAAGACATGGATAATGAAGCGGTTTGAGAAAGTTTAAAGCATGACAATCATGTGTGTGTTTGTGTGTGCGTTAAATCTACTGATCATTAAGTCCATCCGCTGCCGCTGTCTTGGTTATTCTAAGAGAGACGGTCTGAAGCTTCTGTCCATCACCTGTTTCTCTCTCCACTGCACAACCGTAATTACCTTCTCAGGCAATCAAAGAGAAACATGTACACTCCCACGGCCTGAAGAAACCCTCTGTTCCAACCAAGGCTGCCCTAGAGTCTGCAAGCAAAAAGTACACTATTTTACTTTACATGACTTCTGCTCATCTGCATTACCTGACTGATGATGTTCACACCACAGTCATAAAAACTAAACTATAATGGACTAAGGAGGACTCTCTGAGGGACCAGCTTATGGACGTTGAACAACAAAGAGGATCACAAATGATCCTTTACAGTGTGAAAAACCTAAAAGAGATGAAGTACACAGTAATGTAAGTTGGAAAGTTTTTGGTCAGAAAACATCCACATCACAAATATTCGTCGTTTTGGTTTAAACAAGACTCCAAAGTCTCTCTGCTCTCTTTCACAGCCCTCAGTGGAGTCCTTTTCCGCCATATTAAACCAATCACACATGTTCGATTAAGAACCATTAATTTGCCAAAATGCAATCCCACTTAACCCATCAGAGGGTTTTTAAATCACGCCCAATTACCCTGCCACCGCAGCACTCTGCCTACATTACTGAGCAGATCACTCAGTCGGAGAGAGGCCCTGTCCCATTACAGTCGAGCGGGAGAAGAATTGAAAACTGTACTCTGTCAGACCTGTCCAGGAGGTGAGCAAGGGGGACAGAAGAGAGCAATACTTTCTGTAAACTTTGTTTCAGTAAAATGTTATAGCATCGGCTGGCATCGTGGCTCGTTGGTCACAATGTCGGTAGTTCTGTCTCACACAGGCTGTGTCCACTATTTTACACTTTTCTACAGCGCCTCACCTGAGCAAACTGAAAGTTGCACCGACATGCCCGGACAATTTCTACTCATAAATAAAGGTGTTTGTATACCAAGTACATTTTTGTTGTCCACATATGTCAGATGTACACATGGAGTGTAGTTCTGATCTTTAAACTACAGCTCCAATGCTCAGTTCAAACGCATGGACGTTGAATGAGCTACCTACTAACTCAAAGTTAGCCTTGTTGTGAGCGTGTCTTTCTATAGTTATGATTCCTGTGATTGACATGTGACCTATCAAGGTTTCCCCCCACATTTAGCCCAGAATGTCTAGAATATATGTCCTTATTTGATGATTCTCCACTTCCCGTTGGCACAGAAAAGAGGGTGCTCTATGTGTTTGTAGCTACTGTAGAAAGTGAGGGTGTGGGGGTCAGGGTGAAGGAGGGTTATGAACCCTGTCTGACTTTCTTGCAGGACGCTGGAGCTCCAACATGTTCCCAATACCCGATTGTCACATACCAATGTCAGCGTCTCAATAGAACGTGAAAAGGTACCCTTTGGCTAATGTGTAGTGGCGCGTCAGGCTTTCAATGGACTCCTATGTTAACCCATTGCCGGCAATTTTAAACATGAAGAGCAGGTGATCGGGTCATCTGTTCAAATGTTTACCCAACAGCAGCAATATCGGACACTTTGAGCTTTGTGATTCCCGTCAGAGATCCGAGGCAGGACACACATTATCTGCCTGAATATTGGATTCAGTTCAACATTTGAAAAATATATTTTCTCACTGCCAATTCCATTTTTAAGGTTTTTGAGGATATTCCCAATATTCATAAAGATACAATATGGGAGTTTCTTTCATAATTAAAGAAAATGTCACTGAATTTGTGAGAAATCCTGTTTTTTTCATCACTTTTGCAAAGCCAACGGCTCAATAAGATGCTAATCAAAGCTGGGTTAACAGAAGCTTAGAGCAGTTGTTTCCACACCTCTGCTGGTGTCATCACCACTATTTCACACACGCTACTGAAGGATGATTAAAGATATATTTACTGTTGATTAGCCATGTTTTCAAGTTCAACATCTGTCCAGAAGATATCCGTCTCATTACAACTCAACAAGTCCTTACAACTTGAAAACTTCATGGATAAAAAAAATGTAGTGTGTCAGATGCATATTTGAAAATGTACAATACAAACAAAGTGATGCGCTACAATGGAAATACATGGCAAAAAAAGAAGGAACAATGGGGTTTATGTTAGTCAGCAAATGACTGTAGATGTTTGTATTTATGATCTGCATTGTGTAGATTATTGTGGAATCATTTGAGTGAGATGCTTTTGTTCACAGGTCGATGCTTCAAAGTGGTAAAATTAAAAAAGGTATGACTTTTGATTCACACATTTTATATGTAGGTACTGGTCTGTGCTCTTGCATGTTCATGTTCTTTTCTGCCTGTTGTCTAGGTGAAGTTAGAAATGAACTGATAAGTACATTAGATTATGAACAGGAACAAGAGAAGAAGAGGCAGAGAGGCAGAGGAGGTGGAGACACTGCGCTCCGCTCAGAGATGCTCTCATTAGAGACATTAATTGTTTTTCTGGCAGTGGAGTCACTCAGGACGTTGTATGTGGAGCGAGTGAGCAGTAATGTGCGTCTATCCGCCTGCAGGTCTACGCAGGCAGGTGCTTGTTGCCAGGCTGCTGGTTGCCATAGAAGCTGTTTGTGTATTGAAGCTGATGGAGAGAGAGAGTACGATGTGTTGACTCTTCAACCTCAATGCTCTCCTGTCCTTCAACTTTACACTAAATCCACAGTTACAGTTAATCAATTATGGACTTTTTTCAATCAATGAACGACACGTCTAATACCTCTAATACCTAAACAACAGATCACGTATTTCGTCATTTTATGTAGATGCTAAAGTAGTAACTAGTTATGAACATAACTTATTATAACCCTCTTGGAACCACTACTCTTATCAGAAAATAGTAAGAGACAAAGTCTGGACTTGTAAAGAAGGTGGATTTTGTGTGTTTGACAAATGCAACAAATAGTAGTAGTAATAGTGGTTCATAATTAAAAACAATAACTGAAAAATGTGGCTAAAACATGTTTGGTGTAGTGTCAGTGGTTGTAAGGCAACAGCGTTAGAATAATTTTAACACGTGATACTAAAACAAGATGACGGATAGAGTTCTGTTACCGGCAGGTTTTTCCTTCCATGAAGAACAGTTAGGTTTCAGTCTGACCCTGTTTATGTTTGTTTGTGCATCATGAAGCTTTTCTTTCCAGCCACAGACTCCAGCAGGTTTGATTTGACTCATTAATTCCTCCTCTCATGTTGATGTTGATCAGTTAAATCACTGCCTGACTCGAGACAGAATCATTACTGCTGCCTGTCTATCGTGTGAATGCACACATGTGAAGTAGACGCAAATAGTTTGACATTCATAGGAATTTCTGATTTTCATGCTTGTTTACACACATACACACACACACACACAGTTGGGTTTTCATGACTTTTGGGGACATTGCATTGACTTATATTCATTTCCTGGAGACTTAGCCTAACCATAACCGCTACCAGCCTCATCCTAACCCTGATCATAACTTAAACCTTACCATCACCTTAAACCAAGTCTTTACCCTAAAATTGTATGATTAACATTATGAGGACATGCATTGTGTCCCCATAAGGAAGGCGAGTCCCCACAATGTGAATGTGTTTGCGGATTGATGTCCCGACAAGATGGGTTAAACACACACACACACACACACACACACACACACACACACACACACACACACACACACACACACACACACACACACACACACACACACACACACACACACACACACACACACACACACACACACACACGATGGGCCAAATGCCCTGGGGACTAAGCTTTGGTTCAGATGTTAAACTTTTAATAACCACCAGTTCTCAGAGTCGTATCACAGTCGTAGTGAGGACGTGTGCCCGTGTTTGCTTCGGACTACAAAGTGCTTTTAGTCACAAAGGACGACTCAGTCAAGTAGAAAAATGCAAATCTCTCCTCACTTCCTGCAGACGGCCTCAGGAGGAACCCTCATGAACACAGACGGTGGACAGAGTGCAACAATAGAAAGAAATGATCTCTCATTCAGCGGCTCTCTGACCGGTTCACACAGCATTGAAGACAATGTTTAGTCTAACAGCCTCGGAGTGGAAAGTGAATGTCATTATACGTTGTCATGTATTCTACTTCTAATGAACACAAAGTGAGATCATTTGAGTTTTAAGTAGAGAAACATGCAGGCACACACAGACCTAGCACCAGAATATTCTACACTTTTTCAGTGACCATAAATTATGTGAATGCTGTGCTAAAACAAATAGCTTAGTAAGCAGAAACATTACATTACTATTAAAAGGGGAGTCAGCGCTTCGGGGGAAAGATTGTTGATATTTGAACTCAACTCCAACAAAACAAATAACCCCCCCCCCCCCCCCCTCCTCCAGATTTGAGTCCCTCTCACTCCCGCTGCCCTTCTCTTTATATATCCGTGGCCTTTCAAATGTCCTGAGCACGAGCACAAACGCCCCCTGAAGCTGATTGAAATAGTGCTGTGTGGCTCGGTCCGGGGCGCTTTGCTTGTTTAGCATTTACAGAGCCTGGGCTGTGTATCAACACACAGGTCGGAAAAGCTAGCAGACCGTGATTCGCTGAATTTGACAAGAAGTGTATTGGATCAGAATCTCTGACCGCGCCTTTAAATGATCATTTTGACAAAGTGAAACCTGTTCGGGTTTCAGGATCAGCAAGGCAATGTCAGCGTACTGGGAATATTCACTTTAACCTCATGTAGACAGACGTACATGTCACTCGTCACAAGGGATTATAAATGAAGTGATTTTAAATTCACGTTGAAACCGTTGCTGAGAGGGATCTGTGCTGTTGTGATGGATGGGTGACCAAGATGCATTTCATTCCCTCTTTATGATGCTTTTATTGCATTTCTGCATGTGTTTTTCAGTGAGATATCCGTCTCTGGACGGACACTAGCTTAGGTTATAAATGCTGGGGATCAATAAGTTGCACTGGTCCGTGCTATGCAGTTATGTACAAAAGCTCTTAACTAAAGGTCAACTAACTAGCTTTTTACAGACACACTAAATTTAGTGCCGTTGCTGATGTGAAGAACTGAGATACTGCACATCTTTTGACAACACCTTGAGATGCGGTTGAAAGCTCAAGAAAAAGTAAGTGGACCCTAAGATAGGATATATTTGTCAAAATACAATTTCATGGTCAAAAATGACACTCATTGATTATTTTTAATGTGTCTGTTTTTAAAAGGCAAAGGAATTAAATACATTATAAATAGATTTAGTAAATACTGTTCACTAAGACGTATAATGTAAATTTTACTTGTTTTATTCCTATCATATTCCATTACAAAATCCATGTTAACTTATCCCTCATTCCATATTTTGAAAGATGAAACTTGAGATGTGATTAGTCTAATTGCAGATCCTTGACACAACAAACAGTACCAGTAAAACAATTTGCACTCAGAGTTCACTGTGTTATGCAAACTGCTCTCTCCGCGGACAAACCTCATTATTGGTTTGTGTGTGTACAGCGTCTCATTTAATCCCCACAAGCTATTTGGCTTCCACTCGTTCTGAAGCAAAAGGGTTCCCTGATATCCACCCTGATATTCGTTAAGGTATCTGAAATGAAGTTTGGTTCAGTTGAGATTCAGTTTAATCTGCTTCCTAAACAAATCAACAATCACTGCAACAGCAGTAGTTCCTCTTCTGGATGCATCTTTTGTGCGAGCAGCTAATTGGACTGAGATTGTTCTACACTCAAGGAATTAGCTGCATGTTCGGTTTGCTACATTCAACTTTAGAGAAAATTTTTTAACTAAAGTGACAGAGTAATTTACAGTTTTGGGTAATGAGTGTAGTGTAATAATATGTTAATTTGTGCTTGACGTGAAAATAATATTTCCTTATAAAAAAAACACATGATATAAAATGTACTTGCACACTAAACAGGTAAAGGAATGCGTCTTTATTCTTGTTTATTGCCGTTTCTGTAACTCTGCACTAAATTGTGTCATGAGAGTTTGAACATTGAATTTCCACTGCGGTAAACATCTG
The DNA here is from genome assembly GCF_050575085.1 of Anarhichas minor. Lineage (NCBI taxonomy): Eukaryota > Metazoa > Chordata > Actinopteri > Perciformes > Anarhichadidae > Anarhichas > Anarhichas minor. The sequence goes on along the minus strand of NW_027466475.1, from coordinate 153,965 downwards.
AGATACACACTAAGCTAACATCAAAGTGATGCTGAACTTTATCGAGAATGCTTTGAATGTGGAATTAAACAAATATACTATTTTTACCTTTTTCCCCCAAAAAGATTCAGGCACTTGAAAGCATGCTTACAGTATTTTGATGAGATGACACACCTGCAGGATGTCGACAACCACTTTAAAACCCAGATCTAAAATTCAGTAAGGTATATATAGCTCTCATCCACAGTGTGCATTCAAAGTTCTGCAGAAGCACCCCCGTGTGTGTGTGTGTGTGTGTGTGTGTGTGTGTGTGTGTGTGTGTGTGTGTGTGCCTCCAGTTTATGAAAAGCTTCTTAGTGCAGGATTAGGATCATCATTGTCCACTGGTTTATGATAGGACAAGGATTACGTTAGTACAAAGATATGTTTAGCAACACATACCAGAACTCACACACCCACACCGGCCCTGTATGCAGGGAGGGAGCTTAAAGACCACTGCAGCGACTTTATCTGCACAATTTAAATTCAAAACATTCTTCCGCGGTTTTGGCTTTGATCTGTGCAAGGTTTTTTTTAAACATGCAGGACACACATAGTCGGCTATGATGGTACAATTGCATGATGAAGTTTGGATACAAGGCTCCGAGATGATCCACAGCAAGACAGGTACTGGTCTACTTTGTTTAGGCAACTCCAAGCACTTAAGCATGCTGACACGAGTACCAAAACCGCCATTGTTCCCTACTCGTACCAAGTGTTTTATTAGCCTAAACCTGCCAACATGTCCGGTGCTTTGTACTCCCACAGTCCATCCAATAATAATGTTTCTGTCTTTTGTTTCTGTATGTGAGGAATGAGGAACAATGTGAACATATTTTATAGACGAGAGGGTTGCTTATAATCAGGGACAGATTATATGTGGGCCCAAATGGTAATAGTCCAAATTCTGGTAATTAATCACTAGTGTTTTGAGGTGGTTTTGGTAAAAATAGTATTTTTGAAACTGTACAAGTTGAATGTGTAAGGAGTAGGTGCGAAGTCAATGACTTGAACGAAATGTTTTCGCACAAAACGGATTATTGCAACCGTTCCAAACTAATAATCATGCAGCCTAAAGGTAAGACCATGCGTTGGGTTAAAGCGTCAGTAAACATCAAACAAACGCACACAGTGATTTTTATATCAGTTGTCTGTCCATATGGACATGCAGACGCCCCAGAAGACAGACAAATAGCCAGTTGAGGAAAGGTCTAGGAGTCAAAACACCGATTCAAGCGTAAAGTTAGTAATAACAGCCAGACCACCCATTCCCACCTTGAGTCAACATTGCCCGTCCGTCACAATGACAACCGCGAGCAGATTTCTCGGATAGCGGCAGAAATAAAGACGCAGAGAAACAAAACGAGACGGTTGAGTGGAGTGAAAACAGAGGGGAGGGAAGGGAGATATATTAACACAGACGGACGGCCTACGGCGCTTTCCGGTAAAAAATCCTAAACGGAGCAGACAGACAAACACAACCCAAAAAAAAAAAATAACTATCTCAACCACCATATGGCTCCGGGAGATGTCCTTGCTGTGTCCCTCACAAAAACTCCCCCCTCTCTTCGTTCCTCTCTCCCCCCCTCCTGTCTCTCTCATTTCGGCGCTTTTTGAAGTTTGCTGGTTTGTGGTGCTGCTGAATTCCTCTCTGAACACCGGCACCTTCAAGCTAATCTGGATCTGTGATGGTGACGGCGGTCACCTGGGCCGCGCTGATAGCAGCGAAGCATCATTAACATTTACCGCATCTCATGTTTTCAAATTCCTTATTCTCAACCAGAGGATAAACAGAACTTGAAAATTCCACTGAGAGTTTCCATCGCTGTCACTGTGTACATTAGCATGTCAGAAATACTTTGCAACACATACATGTACAGACAGAGATAGAGATGGAAAGAGACCTGCATACAAGTTTAGGAAGAAGGTTAAGGCAAAATTCCAAATACTGCTGTGTGTGCGTGTGTGTGTGTGTGCGTGTGTGTGTTTCATAACTGTTCTTTGATGAAAATTACACACCACAGTTGTTCATCATATTGTGTTGGATTTCATTCTTAAATAACGCGGATATTAGAATTTAAAGTAGTTCTTCTTTCAGTTAAACTTTTCTGGAGTTTTTCTTTGGAGAAGAGCAACAAGCCTAAAGCAAAACTGTTCACACAATTAGTAATCTGCTGGTCTGTTGTCTGATTTAAAAACACATTATCACCAGAAACTGGTCCCTGTTTATGAATTAAAACAATGATTTCTGCCTCAGACATTGGAAGAATCTTTGGCTGCCTAATGTGTGGATGAACATGTGTCATCCAACACAGTGCTGTAGGGAAGAAAAATAAACATCACCAGCAGGAATGTTGCCAAAGTGGTAGATTAACAATTACAGAAAGATAAACAATATCGCTTCAAAAAGCGCTCATTTGAGCTGCAGACAGAATAAACCACCATTACAGCCCCCCAAGATACGGGATTTCAAAGATGTTCTGAACAAACCGGCAGCATTTCTAGAACTTGACAAGTTGATGACCGTCGAAAGGGCTCGCGTACATATCTTACTCGCGCATAAACATGGAATCAAATCAAAACATTAGCTGATGCTCGTCAGTAGTTGCTAGCATGTAACCTGATCTCTGCTGATCTGTGCCCAGGTTCTGCACTGCTTACAGGCAAACGACAGCACTTTCTCACGTTAACTCAAGCCGGCATGCTGTCTTGTTGAGTGTTTGTAGTTTTAGTTATATTACACGTTGGCTTGTTGATTCAAGTTTCTGCTGGAAGATGTGGAAAATGTGTTAACTCTTTTTAAAAGTTGATGTGATTTGCTTAATTGGTCAAGGCCTCTGACTTCATGTGAAACGACTTACTATATACTGTATGTTTGTGCAGTTGGCACACTTGCTATTGTGACTGTAGAGTCTGTGTGGTCGGATGTTAAAGCAAATGCAGCATGGTGGCTTGTTGTCGTGTGTGTGTGTGTGTGTGTGTGTGTGTGTGTGTGTGTTCCTGTCTAGTCCCTTTGATTTGTTTACACAGCGGCCATCTACAGACACCCAGCTATGCTTGGCCACATTAAACCTCTTCTCCTAATCTGTCACCTCGATTAATGCCAGCTAAAACAAAAAACACATGTGTACTTGTACAGCACCAACACACACACACACGCACACACACACACACACACACACACACACACACACACACACACACACACACACACACACACACACGCACGCACACACACACACACACACACACACACACACACACACACACACACGCACACACACACACACACACACACGCTTTGGCATTCACTGGTCCAGACGTGCTAATCTCTCCAGCTGCAGATTGGAGTGTGTCGTTGCCAAGGACTGAGCAATCAGAGCACGACATCATCTCTACAGAACTCGGGGAGACCTAACAGTAACAGTTACAGAAGAGAAAAGCCTTTGTTTGGAAAACGAACAGCCACTGAAGCAGTCAGTAATCACATTGTAAGCTTCTTTGTGTATCTATGTCCAATATTGCCTACTTACTGTCTTAATAAATGCCCATTGGTTCAATAACTCCATAATTCTGACACAATCTTTCATTTAAATTAACTTAAGCACCTTTACTCATCACCCAGCAGTTGGAATTACACTGTAAGAGACCTCAGGAAACCATTTACAGCAGCATAATTAGTTCCACAGGCCGGCTTATTGGATGCATTGCAGCGCTGACAAACAAAACAGCCTCACAACTTAAACTTTAATCAAGCTCTCTTCATTCCGCCGTGAATTCTCACCCTCCTGTAATTCAGAGTGGAATATCTCGGAGTGCAATTCCGTAATGAGTGTATAGGTTAAAGAAATTACACAATATGTTAATTGCCTCATGCAAGAGGAGGAGCACAAACATCTCATTTAAGAAAATGAATGTGGGAGAAGGAGGGGCTGCTGTATATGTGGGGATGACAGCAGACGGCGTCAGCTAACAGCAAACTCTTGACAAATCAGTGTAACGCGCTCAGAGGGAGGCCCGCCTGGGTCTTCAGGAGGCCGAGTCCGAAAAGTCTCAGGACAACTTATCGATGGTGAACTGTGGCAACATCTGTCTCTGATGTGAAAATGCTCCAGCAAAGAGATGAATAAACAAACAGAGACACAAAGTTTTAGAGAGAGACAGATGGACGGGAGGTGCAGAGAGGTTTTAGTGTTCATCATCTGTTAGGCAGTGAAAAAGACGAACACGGAAGCTATCCGCTTGTTTAGTGCAGTCGTTTGTTTAGTCTGGCTCATTCAAATGATTCAAATGATTAATTATCAAATATCGGACATATTTTATTTTTACAATTCAGTGGTTCTCTGCCCAATATTCCTGTTGTATTCGTACATGTATGCGTCTTTATTCTTTTTTTTTTTATGTATCTGGTTTTATTTTAATGGACTTTGTTCTGCAGTTTCTGTGCTTATATTTAAATGTGCTCTGTAAAAAGGGTCGACTTTGTATGGCTGGTGTTGTTTCGTTGGATCGTATTTATTTGAGCTGAATCGACATATATTTCGTTGTTAAATTGATCATATTTCAAACTACGTTACTGCTGCGTCTATAAACATAACAAATAAATGTAAATGAGAGTTTAACAGCGTCAGAAAACATCGTGAGAGCAAGCAGCCGAAAATCCCATTTTTTGCTGACCTCCGATGTTTTTACGTCTGAGCTCGCTGCAGTGATGTAGAAGTGCACTCAAGCTTGCGTCAGTACACCGTGACATCACTGGTGGGTGTGGTTTCATGTGAAACAATGTAAACTACTGACCACACCCAACCACAGTGTCTGATACAAATATTGAGATTTATATAAACTAAGCTTAGCTTTGCCGACAATGCCATGAAAACGTTCTCTTAAAACGAGTTATTTGACGCGACGGGTTCAAGGCAGAGGAGAAGAGAATGATGAAAACTGTATCTGAAGAAGTCCACCGGGAGGAGAGGACCTCAATCTTGTCCTCCTGGTTGGCCGTCTTTCTAGCTTTTCACATGTCTTCTGACTTAGTTATCTAGTCGAGAGGCGTGGACTAGCTGTGGTGGATTTGAAAATGCAAGCCCACAACACACAAACACACACGCAGTCTTCAGAGGGTTTTTTAACCCGATTACAGGAAACCAGAGAAGCCTTGCGCAATCTGTCTCTGCGCATCAGCATTAGAATTTCAAAGTAGCTTTTGATTGTTTGATCTCATAACCAAAAAACGATTGTTGGTTATAAAAAGAGCTATGAGGGGAAAAAAAGCAATTAACATAAAGCTGTGGTTCTATTAATACTCACTGTTCTCTGTGGTCTTGTGGCTGGTTGTGATTCATAATTAACTGTGAAGGAATCCCATTTTCACCTTCTGCTTTCGTTCCCCACTAGACCGGCTCTCTGGAGAGCGGAGGGGAGCGAGAGCAGCGAATCACATGATGCTCCACGCTGCAGAAAGACTAGAAAGAGCTTCTCTGGTTTCTAATATCACAATCTGACAGAACGGATGTCGACAACTATAGTGCGTCGGCACAAATATTCTTTTCATTTTTATTCAAAGGAAGCTGTACCGTTGAACAAGTCCATCGTGTTATTAAGCTGTGCTGCAGATCTGCATTGATGTTTTCAAATCGTCTCAGAAGTGTTTTACCTGTTGAGGTAGCTGCAGTCACATCTACTGTACAGCTGAGTGAGAAAAAGCATTTATATCTACGTATTAAACGTAACTATCGGGTGATTCTGCAAAACCTGGGATTCATTCCCGTCTCGTACAGAGTTACGTTACCATAAAACTAGACTCATTCACTTTTTTGAGGAAAGCATATTTTCTCCCAGTTTACAGTCGCAGTTTTAAACAGTGTGAAGCACAAAACAAGATGAAACTACCTGGCTATGCTCAGTAAAAAAGATCATGGTTTGGTTTAAAATGAATACTACGTGCAACCAAATCACTTGGTTAGAGGTAGGCAACAAAACTACTACCGTGTAAATGCTAACTTCACTCAAAACACATTGTACCTGTATTTTAATTTCAAAATATTAGATCTATACTCGAACACTAGATCTGATATCGCAGCACTTTGCAGTTAGGTTGATGTGAGATCTAGATCTATTTGGAGGCACAGAGAAGAAGCTGCACACGATCCCTATTTGATATCACAAGCTGCTCAGTGATAACAGCTCTTGCATATCACAATAACTATATCTATATATTTGGTCAATCTGGCTGTATTGACCATCTCTCTTCCGAGCCCCCGAGGCCCCTGACAACTGCAGTTTGTCTCCATAATAATCAGGCCAGCGCTAAATACATCAACACAAGGAGATGATCAAAACACAGCATTCAGCTCCATTGATTAGCATTGTTAATTTCTCGCTCGGTGGTGCAGAGTAAGTGAGGCTGCGTAGCTGGCTGGGACCGGATCTTCATCTCTGTTTGTGTCTCTGACTCTCTCTCACTGTGAAGCTTCTATCATATATGAGACAGTGTAGAGGTCAGAGTAAACTAGAACCTTTAGTTGCTTTATCTTCTGAAGGCAAGCGACCACCGGAAGACTGTTTGTCGTTTTTGAACAGCCGATCTGCCGCTCTATGGCTCAACGGTTGACGTGTAGTTTAGTTCAGGCAACTAAAACTAGAGTTTTAAAGTGAGAGAGGAACTTGTTTTTGTGATGACACGAGGAGGACACCTGACAGATAAATGGAAGCTTGTTTTAAGCCGTCATTTTTGTGATGAGGATGCGCTCCATGTCCAGGTGGATTTTTAAGGTGCTTTCCAAGACCAGCATTCTGTTGCGACGCCTACATTACATCTTCATCTACAACGGTTCATAAAGTTGCCGTGCGCAGTGTATTGTGTATTGCATTGCAGATACAGGTGTTGATCACATTGAAATCCAAATGTTTTCTGAAGGAAACACATTTGAAAATATCTTTGAGACAAATAGAAACATAAACACTATCTGTCTGGCTTTTCTCTTAACCGTTTTTAAGTCTTTTTTTCACAAATGCAGGGCAACACAGAGCTATAACTCATATACAAATACATTTTTTGGGGGGTGAAGTATTCCTTTGAAGGAAAAATCTGACATTTTGAACATTTGCCTGCAACAGGCCGTGTTCCTGTTATAGTGACAGGGCCTCCTCTGCTGACACTCGGCTCATTAACATAGCTTGCATTGTGGCTCACTTGCTTACAGAGGTTGGTTTTCGGTGATGACATTTTTAGGGAAGCTAAAAGGGACAAATCCAGAAGGAGCTTCCTGTAATGTAACAGCTGAGTGGGGAAGAAAATAAGTACATTTTTTGGGAAATGTCACAGTCTCCCTCTAAGCTTGGCTGAGTACCATTACTCAGTAAAATCTGTGGAAATGCGTTCTCTATTTCTCCAGTCAGCCACTGCTGGAGCTGCCCTACAGTGGAGAGATCACGCTTTGAGGGCATTTCATTTGCTTCCTTTGTGTCATTCTAGATGAATTAATTATGTGATGAAAAAAAAGCAACATAGGACATAAACTGTAGATGATGATGAGAACAAAGTAAAGTTGAATTAAGAGTTCCTACAGTGATGATTTGTCCCTTAAAGGCAGAGGTTTTCATTTATTAGATCCTCCGTTATCTAAAAGGAGGGATTGTAAAAAAAGAGAAGAAAGAAATCTGCCCCGAGTGAAAGACGAGGATAAATAGCAGGGAATCCGGGTAAATAAACCAACAGTGCAGTAAATGCAGCATTGCGGTTCTGCTGCGATATGAAACTGGCTCTCATAAATAATGTAGCTGATTGTCGGCCGGCCTGCCAGGAGCCGGAGCAACGCTCCTCACACAGCAGAAACACGGTGCGAGGCGGCCAAACACACAACACAGTGCCGGTATCAATCGCTGCACTGTCAAACGTGGAACCCATGACATGCACACACCGGTGTGCACAAATACAAAGAACTTCTTATTTCTGCGGGAAAGGTGCCGCGTTGCCATCTTCAGAATGAATGCAGCCGAAGAACGCGCTCCATCCTGTGTGCCTTTCCGGCTTTGTCAATCAATACATTGCAAATGCTGCATATTATACCTTTAAGAATATTAGCATCCTAACTGAAGCTGATTCTTTATGAAAGACCATTAAAGTAACTTAACATTTCGGCAACAGTGTTTTCTGCATTACGGCAGAACAGCGGCAGTGGCAGGAGGGGGGGACCTGAAACCAACAAGTGTATTTAAGCACAATAGCTCCCCGCGGAGCGCCTGTGAATTACACCAATAAAAACAGACTATTATCTTCGCTGCTCATAAGCAGCACTGATTCCTCCCTGGTGACTCACACACAAAACACTGGAAATAAAATGGCAACAAAAAAACATTAAACAAGTGAGAAAGTGACTGCGGGTTATTACTGAGAAGAGAACAGATCCAAAGCAAGTCAAACAGTGGAGCTGGCGAATTTAAACAGTGTTTGTGTGTGTGCGTGTGTGTGTGTGTGTGTGTTTGTGTGTGTATGTGTGAGGGGTCAGGAGTGAATATGAAATGATGCAGCATCTGTTGAGTCTTTAAGTGATATATCACTCCATTCCGCTTCGTTTAGCATCACTTCGTCTGAGTTAATTGGTTCATGAGGAGCACTAATTAAGGGGGATGGCCTTGTTTATTGTCACGGCGACGCTCGTTAAGCGGATATATCATTTTTTTTCTTCAAGACTTGTGACATTAACCCACCCTTCACAACTGCGGGTGGCGTGGAGGGGGGAGCAGTGTATATTTACTTTCATTTTTGATGTGGCAACTCGTGTGTAGCAGAGTGAAGCGCACACACACACACACACAGCTTGACACCACTCCACATGTGCTGTAAACAAATGTACGCATATACTGTGTAACGCATTAATACACAGGAAAACACATATTATACATGCAGTACACACACACACGAGGATGCGTCCTACCTCTCTACGTCGTGAGGCCCAGCAGGTCTGTTTGACTTTCCAAACCACAGCAGCGACCAGTAACAGAGACAGGAAACAGCTGGAGAAGGGAGAGGGACAATTGATCAATCAAAAACCAATAATCTTGCATGAACAAAAAAATATGCAAACATTATTCACATCATGCAAAATGCCATGGTGCAACTAACTGACCCAGCAAGGCACCACTCTGGCTTTTCCGGATACGTCTGTTTATCTGTGTCTAATGTGGGTTCACGTTAAATGTTTCTGATTCCAGAATTTTCTGTTTTCTTGTAAAAAATACTCGACAATATTACTCCTGCTCTCCTCTACAAAATAATTACATGAAACAATTATTCAACTACGACAATCTGAGAAGGGAAAATAACTGTTGCTCACTACTTTTAGACACATTCAACCTTTCAATGGGGCAACAAGTCAAACAGGTTTGTAGCCACTGCTTCAGGTTTCATTTGGATAGATATAATAATATAGTGTGTGCACACTTATAGAGCTAACAGACGAAGCTGCTGTTGACAAAAACATGAATGTTAATGAAATGCTCTCATGCATATAGTGTCCTTTGTAGTTGTCCCTATGGAAATAGGTTTTGGTACATCACTAACACATTGTGCTCCACATTATACAACTTAACTCCAGTATCTGCGGATAACATAATAATTGAAACGGCGTGTATTTCATGCTCGTAGTACTGTGTAATTGGCCTAAAAAAACACTGCAAAGAGAAGAAAAAAAAATGAATCACACAACCACAACACAATCAGAGAGCAGTATCTTCACACCCATTTACTGTCCTCCAGCTCCAGTTTCCGGAGAGCAAAGACGACAAAGGAAGGAGAAATTCTCGGAGTATTTGTGGCGAGATACGAGGCCGCGGTGACCACAGACAGCTGGGGATTTTAGGACAGCAAAGGGGGAGCGAGAGGTCAACTAGCAACATGATGCTCTCTAACAAAGAACAAGGTCTCATGCACACACAGATAGGCACACACACACACACACACCCAGCCTGAGCGTTCACTGTCTGGAGGGCAAAGTTATCTGGCCAAACACAAAGCTCCTCTCTCAACCAGAACTTCAGACAAGAACTCAAAACAAGCGCACCCAAAGATTTAACAACAGGAAGTCCCTGAGAAACTGCTGAGGACAGCAACTCCGGAACAATCCTCCTCTTCATCTATCCGTGTGTGTGTGTGTGGGGGTGTGTGTGTGTGCGATGAGTCTCTATCTGAAGACGACAGCATTGTAAAGGGTATTAGTGCCGTAATGAGCGTGGCATTTTCAGAGCCAGTCTGCTGAAGAGGCTGCAGTCATGACCTCTGCTGACCACCGCCGTCCCCTCGGCTGCATTCAGACACATCGCAAGCAGGAAATCCCCTCCGGTGATGAGGACGGGATGCTCAATGCTGCTGCTGCTGCTGCTGGATGAAAACCATCCGCTTTCAAGACTTTTTCAAGATAATGAAAAGTTTTCATGTAATGGACTTGAAAACGACCCCGACAAGGTAAATATGTACTTTACAGATATGATTTAACCACAACTGATAATGTCCCCTCGTACTGTTGTAAACAACAAACACAGATTTCAGTTCCAGAGGAGTTTCGGTTTCTGGTAATGGAACTTAAAGCCCATCTTGTGCTCGGGTTTCTGATCAGGCCTGCAGTCCCGCTACTGTACAGCTGATGCTGAAAACTAGTTACACATCATTTAGCCTCAGTTTGATCTGATCAGGTTATTACAATTCTATAGCACCGATAAAAAAAAACTTATTTAGAAGACTTGTTGGGATATAATGGGCAGCCTAACATTGTTACCTGGTCTTAATATCACTGTTTACATTTCTTTCTTATTGCATTTGTATATTGTCTTTTTCTACAGCACTTTGCAATGACTGGTTTTGACAAGTGCAATTTAAATTAGCTCTATTCTATTGTAAATTATACAATTTTCAAAATGACTTCCACTTGCTTCTGCTCGTCTTCGTTAGCTCGCCAGATGTGTGGGCCACCCCCACTACACTGAATATTCCCCAAAACGATTAAAGCAAAAACAAATACAGTCAGTAACTCCCCCGCCATGCTTTTTCCATCATTCAAACGCACCTTTAAAAAAAACCCTCCACTGGCTAAGATTTAAATCCAATCAGGCCCAACATTCTCCATTCCGTCCATATTACGTCAGCGCAGCATTAATGGGCCATAGGGCACGAGCTTAGCCATCTAACCAATGGAGCGGAGTGGCTAATTGTCGCTATTACCAAGGCATTAAGGAGAGGGATGAAGGGGGTGGAGGCGGAGGGGAGAGGGCTGGGAGTGTCCTGTGGGTTTGTTAACACTCCACTGAGCCTCTTGATAGGTTTAGCTTTAAGACTGTTCAGCCACAGGTAATAGCAATCGAACTGATTAAGCAGCCAGGGAATGTGGTCCATGTGAGTGTGTACATGATTGTATTCCTGCTCTTTTAAGTGGTGCGGTGGCTTGGTTTGAACAAGCAACAGCAGACGTCCAAATGCACAAGACGTACAGTATCTCTCTCACACACACACACACACACACACACACACACACACACACACACACACACACACACACACACACACACACACACACACACACACACACACACACACACACACACACACACACACACACAAGCAGGAGAACACAATGAAACATCTGAACCCCAGCGGGCAGAGCGGAAAATCAATAAGCTATTCGTTGAACATGAGCCGCAGATAGCTCACAATCGGAAACAGCTTTCCATCTGCACAAACAGCAAATCAAGTCGCTGTAGAGACGGGACAAACTGTTGCCTCCAGTCCTGAGAGAGAAGCTGCAGCTTCTGGTCCTCTAACATGTTCAACATTTAAACCTGTTGGTCAGTCCGAGGATCTGTGTCTTTTTCTAACTCCTTTTTTAAAATATTTCTATCTTTGTGTTTTGGACTTCAGCAAATGACGATGTGAATTAAGTGAGTGAAAGTTCATCTGTGTACCAGATGGCTACTTTACATATCTAGACATCCTAACAAACTCATTGCTATCCCGCCACACAGGGCTGCTGCCTTAAAGAAAATGGACTTTTTTTTGTGGGAAGAACTGAATGGATTTCCCATCGTCAGTCAAAGTGTCCAACCAGCTCCCATGCAGCACGATTGTCCACAGACCAACACAAGAAAACCTCGTAGGCAGCCTACGAACTTAGTCTCGTCTCAAACGTGCGTACCTGTAAACCTTCCTAACGTTCAGAAGGGTCAAGAGTTACTGAAAATCTGAAGGAATGATTGTAGTTCTGACACGTTCTGCAAGCTGCAATTACAACGCACAATACACTTTTCTTTCATTTTCTTTGACAGTGTGAACATCTGTGACATTTTCATATGGCAGATGTTAATAGTGAGGGACACCACTAAAGGCTCTAAAATGTCAGTCTAACAGGCAGAATGTGAGATTTTAACCCTGGACGACCCTACCTTTTAATGATTCTGATTGATAGTTCTTCTTCCTGTTCAGCCACCCATAAGAGAAGAGTTCATACAAATGGTGACATGAACACCAGAGTTTCTTTCAGTTACTACAGTGCACTCAAAGCGATTAGCTCGTCTAATACTGACACTGGAACACTGCCTCTTGGCACTGCCTTTAGACGCACTAGGTAACCATGTCTATATAAATGCATAGTGTCCTTTCAAAATAAACGTCTGTCTTCGCAGGAAGTAAGGCTTAGGCATCTAAACCACTTAGTGTGGTTTGTGAGTGGGTAGTCACTTCACTATGTTGTGACTACCCACTCACGTAACTCTCGTGACTATCGACCCGAATTTACCTCATGTCACTCCTGCTCCTCTCTGTGTGTAAGTGCCCTCGCTTTTTTGTATTTTTTTTGAGACAAATAAAAGATATTTGAACGAACGGACTAAAATCTCCACAGAGAATCCTGGTGGGAGTGGACGTTGAGTGGGATGGTCATTTAGAAATTAAGTGGGCGAGCTCCGGGAGCCACTTAGTGCCGAGTAGCTTCTCTGCTGTTTTGGGAAAGAGAGAGAGGAAGAGCGAGAGAGCGAGAGAGAGAGAGAGAACTGATTGCTAATCAAGCGAGCGAGAGCTGGGAGTAATTGGACAAAGCTGAAGTGTAGTGTCACCAATTAGCATTCTAGACTGTGGAGAGCGGAGACGTTAATGCTGTTTAATTATGGCCATTTTCCTTATTTCTCCCCTTCATTTAGAGATGAGATAGAATACATGAGGAGGATGGAGTCAGAGACAGGAAGGGGAGGGGAGGAAAGTTTTAAACTTTTCTAAATCTTTGTGGAAGGCGATTACACAGCTAATCAGAGAGACACATGAGGTGGAAACTTTATGCAGTTAATTTACTGAAAAAACTTATAGTCAATATTTAATAAAACATCATTTAGACAAAGAGTGTCCTCTTGGCCATCACAGCATTGTATTGAAGGTTGAAACTACGGTAAGAAAAGGCATCGCTGACTTGTTTTCACACAGGACATGAAAAGTGGTCTCCTGAGTGAAAGTCCTGTGTTTTTAGTTTTTTTTACCCATCCGTCCTTTCATCGTGAAATTAAAGCCACGGTGCGTCGGCATTAGACGAGTGGAGAGTGAGACCGGGTTAGACAGATGCATCGATTGATAGACAATAGAGACGGATCTCCAATCTCTCCTTTTAGTCACTTTACTTCTTCCTATACTTGCTGCCTAATATTCCTCTTCTCTTCCATCCCAGTGCCAGACTGCATCTCATAACCATGCCTTCTGCCTACAGGCTACCCCTCTCACACTCTCTCACACACACACACACACACACACACACACACTCACACACACACACACACACACACAGAGCCATGACTCAGGCTCTTTGGCATCGTGACTCATGACCGCATCAGCACAGTGGAGGCAAAAGAAATACAGATACCCACACACATCCATGTAATGTAGAGTTATATGCATATAACATCATACGCCTGCATCTCTGACATGCACACATCCTGAGACACAGGAGGAAGAAGCAGTACTAGTACAGTGTTTCTTCTATTAGGAAACTGAATCGTCTGACCATTACTTCATTTTATCTAAGAGCTGCCATTACTTCACATCAGCAGTTGTTCTGTAATAGTAAGGAGTGTAAAAATAATTACATTTAGATGCACCTTGCCTCTTTAGCGGCTCACAGTTCCACTTTCCTCACCAGCTAGTTGCTCACTTTTGTTTGTCTGCCATGTGGTGCAGGGCAAATAGTGCACAGTGGGTTTGTCACTGCTCACTGAAAACAGCTGCCTGCGGCTGGAGATGGAGTTTTTACAGAAAGTTGAGACTGAGCTACACAGTAAATGTGCTTTGAGAAACGTTGAGCTAAAAGACGCTGAACAGCTTAGTAGAGCTGCGGAGTTAGTGTTCATTTGTGTGGGTGTGTCACCACTACAAAGATTACAGATTTGTTTGATTGTGTGCGATTAATGCAAGTTTAAGTATTATATTATTGTATTATAATGTTACTTCCCACTGTGGTAATGCTACTATTATATAAGTAAAGGACCTGAATACCTTTTCCAGAGCAGAAGAAAACATGCACATTGCATTATATAACCATGGCAGTAAAAGAACAACAACAACAGATCCTGTAGTTGTAGCACATAACCTTTTCTCACTGAGAATCTGGTGCAGTGCAGAAGAGAGAACCTCATAAACAGAGCAGTGACTAACCCACACACACACACACACACACACACAGGCAGAAACATTACACTGAACTCTCCCGGCAAAACTTGACACCGTCCCCTACTGATGACATCATCCCTCTGTGCTGGCCTAAAGGTCGCTGATGTCCGGAAGCCGGCCCTGGGCACTAAAATGGCTCACTTCCTCACATGGCTGCACAGTGACACACACACACACACACAAGCATGAACACACAGTGAGCCGGGTTACATACAGGAAACACATACACACTCACACAGCTGAACACACACACTTGTCCGGTGTCGTAGTTGAGTGGCAGAATCTCGCCTGAAGACACCAGACTTCATTCCAGACTTCCCCAAAACACTATCTCATTAGATCCCCTTCCTGTCTGCACGGCGAGCTGTAACACACACGTCTCTCACCCAGTCCCAAAGAAAGGGACTGCTTTCAGTGCTAAGCAGGACATAAGGACCTTGAAATATAGTAAGTCAAATGTGATTAAAATAAAGTTTATTCGGAAAATCACCTACACATTTTTACCTGCATCAAAACTTACCTTCCTGCAAGATTGTCAATTTGGTTTTGGCTTATTTTCTAGAGCGTAAAACAAGGCCCTTAAATAAATCGAGGATCGTTGCTCTTTCTCGGCAACCCCAGCTGGCCCCTAGTTGCCCCACACTTGTGTTTGCTGCTGTTGAGCAGATGTAGCAAGAGAGCTGGGGGTGAAGTGTCTCACCTGGGGCTGCTGCCACATACTGTAACTCAGTGAATTCAGGCGATGGCCCCGGTTGTGCAAAGAGTCTCTGGGAGCAGCAAAGCCCCGTGAGGAGCGGCTGGATGCTCTGCAGAAAACACTGCAAATAAGATAACAAGTCTGGAAAACAAAACTCACCTGAAGAAGGTGACAAAGAACTGCACGAGGTCCATGATGCTGTTGTGCTGAGAGAAAGCAATCTGTTGAAAAGAGGGACAGAGAGAGAGAGAGAGAGAGAGAGTTCAGTACACAGTGCAAAGTTTAATGTCTAAAGTCAAAGTTTAATGTCCAAATATAAAAATACATAAATTGCACTCGATAAACTTTAATTGAGGTGTGAATATGTCCTTATGCTGCAAAGGATTACTTTACACCAGTACAAACACAATATTTTAATTATTTTTTTATGTGTACTTTTACAAATCTTTTAATTTCATTTCTGCATGTGAATATACCTCAAACATGACAAACAGCCTAAGATGACCACATAATTAAAATGTTTGCCATTTCTGCTCTATGTATCGTAATGATCGTCCTTTATGTGTGTGTGTGTGTGTGTGTGTGTGTGTGTGTGTGTGTGTGCTCAATTCCATGTTATTTCTGTAGACAGGGGAACCTCCAATTCAGTCCGACCTAAATTACTGATTCTTTATTTATTTTTTCTTTGAACATTTTCTGTCGCACAAATAGAATAATGAGTAACTGTGTCAGCAATAATTCTCAGTTTATAAACTCTATTATGTAACTCCAACACAGAAAGGCAAAAAGGTCACACTGGTGAAGACAACTGAACTAGATCAGGCCCGAGGTTACTAAAAGTTTTGAGAGGAACAACTGCATGTATTGAACTGAGTGAGGAGGGACAACTGTATTCTGTATCTGTGGTATAGTTTCCCACGGAGCAACCAAAACACACTCACTCACGATACATTCCACACAATTCAGCGGGTCCTTATGTAACGCTGTTTTCCCAAACACGTGTGGTTGAGCATCGTGTGCAGCTGATGCGATAACTGTGGAGTAACATCTTTCTTACCTAAAGCCAATGTTCAGCCCTCTTACATAAGGGCCAACATTGTTATTTCTGCCAAATGCATTCTCACATGTTCTCTATCTCCTTCTCTCACACACACACACACACACACACACACACACACACACACACACACACACACACACACACACACACACACACACACACACACACACACACACACACACACACACACACACACACACACACACACACTAAGAACACAATGCGAGCCACTGTCCATATGGTTTGTAGGTTTTTATAAGATTAGCCTGTGAGAATATCACAGGAGCCTTTTGTGCTCTCCCTATTCTGCAGCACTTTGTTCAATTGAACCCCGACAAACCTCTTGGAAGCCACAGCACCACTAAACCCACTGACTGCACCATCCATCATCATCATCATCTTCTCTGTGCTGGGATGCTGGTGCAGCGTGTGGCCCTCTGCTGTCCTGAGCCACGCGTCTGATACACGTTGACTCAGACATCCTGCGGGTTTATGTTAAAATCTCTCTGTAAATCATCTGCCTCCACCCAAACATAATGGAGGGGAATGGGATTTTGTTCGTGCTCCCCAAAAACACTCAAACAATTATTGTAAAATCTTAATAAAAACTTGACTTTCCAGAAACTGTATCCCATCACTCGTCGTTTATAACGTAGTCCACGGTGATTTCAGTTCAATTTATGATCAAGTCATCATCATCATCTTTTGTTTAAGTCTGACCTTGTAACCCATTTTACAGTAATGTAATCTATGTTGTCAGTTTGTGACTCCTGGTTGCTGCTCATTAGGACATTTAGAATCTTATAGAGGGACCGATGAAAAGCCTTCTAACTCGATTGTTCAGGCAGACATCTCAGAGAAAGACAGGTGGCAAATGAAACCAAAACAGTCTGCATGAATAAATCCCAACGGAGCAAAGTATAAAAATATGTGTTTTCTATGATTTGGATGGAGTAATTATTTACATGTTTTCATATGTTGATTAATGAAAGGGACATATGAATTGTATTTATTTTCCATATATGTTGGAACTTCTGTACATTGCATCAGTGAATGAAAACAAAAAAATAACTAATAAACATGTTTCCACTTGTTTCATCAGCATACACCCACACATTCCTCTCACCTCTAAAAATACAATCTATCAACATTACTGTGTGTGTGTGTGTGTGTGTGTGTGTGTGTGTGTGTGTGTGTGTGAGAGAGAGAGAGACGCACCGCTCTGCTTCAGACCCTCAGCTATGAAAACTCCTGAAAAGCCATTGTCGTCAACGTTCAAACTGCCTCATGTGAAGAGGATTATTTATTTCAGACATAATTGATTTTCCATCCACTTCTCTGCCCTGAAGGAAGAAAACGGAGAAAAGTTTTCTGTTGGAAGAATCACAGCCTCCTGACGACTTGTTTATGGATGCTCGATAGAATCCAGTATTGACTGTTGACTGGATCACACCGCGGTTTTTCGGGTCAAAGTCGCGCACACACACACACACACACACACACACACACACACACACACTCAATGTCACGCCTCCTCCACTTTTGCTACATCGATGGTAATTCAAGTGAGGGACGTCTGTCGTTTTATGCCTGCAGCTTTCAACAAAAGTATACTTATTTCTATTTTAGAAATATTTCTGTAAAAAAAAAAACACAAATGGCGCAATGTAACAATGTATTCAAAGCTCAGTTAAAACAAAGGGATGCACATTAATATTCATAATGGAAAATACTGCAATCAGCGTCGAGTGAGAACAGAAGAAAGAAATTGGATGACATTGACTTCAGCTCCCAGATTACTGTGGATGAGGACATCGGCTGTAACACTTTGTTGTTTGCTCGGCTGTCAATGTCAAGTCTTTGTCTTTATTGTAAAAATAAGTTCTAATTCGTTCCTAAAACCAAGGCTGCTACTTAACTTTAGACATGTCAGTGAGCTGTTTCATAAGAAATCCGGCCTGTCAGGCAGACCGGCACTCTTTTATTCCTTTTTCATGTTTTACTTTAAGGTGAAGTGTTATATTTCATTATAATTGGCTTAAAAAAAAAAGACTCAAAGTCCTGCAATTTCCTTTACAAATCTTTTAAGACAACGAGAAAGTTGTAGAGCCGAGGCCACCGATGTGTAAATTAGCATGTGACATCATCTGATCCTCGTGACAGGTGGACTGCCGAAGATCCGTTTCAAAATCAGTAAAAAGCCGAGAGCGGCGCTGCAGCTAACGTGGACTGTAAAGTAAAAACACACAGATCGCAGGCATGACAACGCATGTGACAGCAATATATTTCAAGCGCGTTGGACACGGGGATAGCTTTAAATGGCCCTAATAGCCGGAAAGGCTGAGTCTTTGTCTTCGGTGAATCCTCCGAGACTAGCTGGGAGGGGAAGGGAGAAAGAAATGGGGCAGAATGGGCTTAAGAGGTTTACTGGCATTTGTGCAGCAGGTAAAACGGCCTGACAGTGAAAAACCTGCAGAAAAGCTGATTTGGGTCCAGAGGGACGCAGCATTAATACAGGCATCAGGGAGAAAAGAGCCTGGCTTTGCATTCGGGCTTCCAATGCAGCAATTTACATCACTAACCCCTGACAATATGAGGAGTGCAAACACACACACACACACACACACACACACACACACACACACACACACACACACACACACACACACACAGAAAGAAGAGAAACACGTACGAGCTGGAAGGAAATAGATGAGCATCTTTCAAAAGTGAATGCAACAAATAAATATCCATAACACACAATCACAAGCTTCCACAGTGGACAGATTGTGGACATTACACTTGATATAGTAAATGAATACAAACAGCAAATTCCTCCTAATCTATCTCTCCCACACACACACACACACACACACACACATGCAGACACACACTTTCCAGTGCCACCCCAACTTCAGCCAACAGCCATCATTTAAATTTACAACAACTGCAGTCGTTAAACAACTATATCAATAAGCTGTTTAGACCACACCCTTTGCTCCCTGATCCACACCACTGCAGAGCCACACACACACACACACACACACACACACACACACTTAATGCAATCCAATACAATAGTAAAATATACTTCTGTTGTATAATGTTCAATTCCTACTGAGACGGTAGAGGTGGTAAATCTATTCTATGGTCCTTTCAGAAGCTACAACTTTTGTTTTGTCAAAACAAGCTATATTCTGTCTCTTAGCACAATTTATTCTTTAGAGTTAGAGAAAGCAGCGCGTGATTTAACCGTTGCATTTACAGCCAAACATTACAGGGGCCACACAATGTCACGATGAGGAGCTTGAAAAGTCTGATCACGGTTGTGATCGCACCCTTAGTCTTAGGTTAGGAGGCACATGTCAATCTATTTAAAACAAATAAAGTTGTATGTTTGAATGGTTTTAGGAATGCATCTAAGATTACGAAGGTTTTAGGCTCATTTTAGACGGAGAGGAAGCGCTCAGAAAATATTATTATGGTCAAAAGAAATATTTATTTTCCATAGAATATAATTGTTTTGATATCAGGGGTCAGCGGACTGTTCAGGGGGAATAGTTTTGTAATCTTGAAGCTAAAACTGCAATTACCACAGGAGAGAGTGTGAGTACAACAGAGAGGGACTGAGGGGGGAGGCAGAGGTGAGAGAAGAAGAGAAATGACGACGTGGTTCTACAGTCCAGTCATTACTGAGGGCCCACGGTGGCCCTCTGGGTGCAAGCCCAGCAGCTGTGACAGCGGTGGGCTGCCTTTCATGTCCCTGACCCTGAACCAAGGGCTTGTTAAAACCTGGGATGAGAGAAAGTGTTTGGCTAATCAATAAGTAAAGGTAGAGGGGGGGGGGGGGGGGGGGGGGGGGGGGAGAGAAAGGAGAGCAACAAAAAAGAAAGAGTATGATGCAGGTAAAATAGATAAAGTAGAAGGAGGAGAGAAGCTGAAGCACAAGATCAATGGAGAACTGTGAGCAGGAGAGAGGACGGTGGGGGGTAAAATAATCAGTTCATGTACTCTTTGAGCTTAATCCTCATCAGACACACCGGTAGGCAATAGTTCCATCAAGTCAGTGATTTGTGTTTCAATTACAAATCACCCATTTTTATGCTGAATACGATATATTTCATTCCCTCAATTTAGTCATTAGTTATCTCAAATAACTAACTCTCAGACACTAAATGATGCAACCACACAAGGTAATGTTCCTCATCACTTCATTGTTGTAAAAGACAGCAGCAGGCCTTCGACAAGGAAGTTCAAAGACAGCAAACACAATATTGTGCTTAACAGCCAAAACCTGGAGAACTAAATGTGTTCAGATGACTTAACGCGCTTCGTATTGTGACTTTGTGTGGATTGTGTTGTCCCCGTCATAGAGGCAGCGGAACGTAACATTCACATCTACTTGTTTTATTCCCACAATGAGCGATAATGTTTAGGGCACACCAGCATTTTAACACATTTACATGAATGTCCCAGTGACTGAAATGCATTTACCACACACTCTTTCCTCAGTATTTGCATATTCATGAGGACCTAATGACAAAACTGAGGCAGTTGCCAAGTGCCGCCTCCACCTACATGGTATGCAAATGAGCTCAGCTCTGCCATATGTGTGCACTTGTTAGGAGAGCTCAGCGATGCAGCTCCTTTTAACAGGTGCTTAAGACCCACTTCTGCATCAATCTGCAGCTCAAACAGCAGCGACAAACCGCGGTGTGTAACACAACATGATATAATCCCAGAGCAGTCGGAGTGCCTTTCCACGTGTCACTTATTAGGCCGATTTTCTTTTCCTTGGATTGCTGTTCACTGTGGAGAGTCATGGTCCATGTTGTCATGCACTATTCCATCAGTGGCCATTAATAACCAACTAAAATGAAAAGTGCACTACTGTACAGCTTTCTGGACATTAAGTGTTTACTTTCAGGTGCTTTCACAAGCCAACATCTGGCCAGTTTAAACAAAATTCTGTGCAGATCCTTTGGGCAGTTGTGAGCGCGTGCAATCGTACGCTGGTGTGGCCAAAAACAACAGGTCCCAGACCGCTTGTGAGAGGTGGTCTCCAGATGTTTCCAAACGCACCCTCGTGCAGTTCGATTGCAGAGAGAACCTAATCCGACCCATCTGCAGGAACTAAACCAAAACACAGGCTGCCTGCCTGCCGGGGCATTTAACATGATGAACGGGAGAGGACTGACCCTGCATGCATCCACACACGTCCTGCCTAATTTGTACTGATGTAGCTGATGACTGCTGATGACTTCCTGTCTGGTTAAATGGGGAAGCACTCAGCGTTCCCTCTTCTCTTCCACCGTATGGAACATAATACTGCCTCAATGAGATGCATCAGATAGAGCCTGCTGCTCCTCCGTGTGTGTGTGTGTGTGTGTGTGTGTGTGTGTGTGTGTGTGTGTGTGTGTGTGTGTATGCTGGTCATACAGTTAACTGTTTCAACTTCTTTTAAAATCCAATAAAGGACACTTTATCACCGACATGATCAGAGAGGGTGTGTGTGTGTGTGTGTGAGAGATATATGATTAGCAGAGGCATCCTATTTAATGATGGCAGGCGCAGAGGATAATAAGTGACTGAGCGGCAAATCAAATCAGCCGACCAATAACACCAGCCCTGACTGAGTTCGCCTGCAACAGAATGGGCGCTCACCTCTGACAGAAGGCTTTTAATCAGCTGGCCTGTAGGCCGTGATGCATGCAGGGCTGCAGAGAGAGAGAGAAGCAGGCGGATGGAAGCGGACGCGAGGAAAAAAACAGTGTTGTACCGCAAAATCATGTTTTCTGTTTCCTGCTGTCGATTCTAATTTAGCGCCTCATAAACATAAGGAGTGGAAACAAAGGGCTGTTGTTACAGTCCTCTCTTGTTGAGATAACATTTTCTGCTAAATTACAAACAGAGATATTCAAATTAGAAACAGTCACGGGCTCAAGTTATACAATCTCTGGCTAAATTATTAGTTAGTTCTTTCTCAACAGAGAGATGAAGAGACAAACTGGGTTGTGTTCCCAGAACGTTTGTGGCCTCAATCAATAAAACATGATTTTTGGATCAGAAAGGAATCCAGGCGAGTCCTAGTTTGTGGAAAAACTGTGTCAAAATGAACAAAATTTCTACTTTAACGGTTCACAATATACATTTTAATTTCTGTTGATATTCTAGAAAAGTAAAGCTGTGAAATACTTCATTCTAAAGCTTAAAGTTTAAGGTCTAGAACAACTAATAAAGCTGTTGAATGAATGGGTGTTTCTCAAAGTCAAGGGTGGTTCCTTGGTTGGACGGGTCCTTCCAGGTCGGGTTGTTCAGAGGCTTGGAAAGCGTTCGTGGAGTATTCATTGGAACGGTCTAGAGCGTGTGCCGGTGTGTGGAAGAAATGGACTTGCTTTTTTGTTTTTTTTTTACTTGATTTTGAATAATTCAGAACATCACACTTTGTTGAGGGGATATTGATTTTGCATTCCTCAAAACTATTTACACAAATTTAAAACGTGTAGGCGTATTAAATTGTCCTGATTTATAATCCTACAAAACATATTTCCATGTTTATGGGTGATTTAGGATGGGAAGGATTACACACATGCATCCTTGAAAATCTTCTGAACGAAGACCTCGGTCCTCGGTAGAATGTGAAGGATCCTTGAATTTGAAACAATCCTTCGGCGGGATTGGATGACGCAGCATCCTTGAAATTCAGCCAATGAAGGATCCTTCCTTCACCTTGAGAAACACCCATCGCCCAATAGGTTCTAACCATCTTCCTGTTTCGTTAAAGCACCGAGTGTGGAGCAGAAACTAGAGACATATTTGTCTTAAGGGATCCTGAATAAGGTCTGCGCCGCCCCCTACATACATTGCAACCAGCAACATTCGGGTAAATGTCGTGTCATGATGGTGAGTGCAGGAGAGCGAGGACGGAGGTGCAAGGTCAGCGTGACAGAACCAATCAACATCTGTTCCAGCAGAACGACCGATTCCAACACCTCCCCCTGCCTCACAACCAGCCCTCGACTCCCGGCGGACGTCAGGCCCGCCGCAAGGGAAACACTCACATACTCATCCATTAGTGTGTGTGTGTGTGTGTGTGCGTGTGTGTGTGTGTGTGCGTGCGCGTGTGTGTGTGTGTGTGTGCATATATACTGTATGTGAGTGTTTTCATGGAGTTCTACCTTTCTAAGGACAAATTTCACTTTTCGACCTGCTGGGTGAGGCTATTTGTCCGTGTGACTGTCTACAGCAAATCTGAATTTGTTTGTGTTTTAACTTGTCTGATTAAGATTAACAAGACTTTCCATTAATTCTAGGAGACACCTTCACCTAACTGTCAGTTGTAAGTCGTTTAGTTATTAAAACATTTTAGTCATCATGGCTAAACAGACTACTGTATTACACCTCTTTGCGATCACACTTTGAGTGAATCTGTATGAATTTATCAGAAATGTAAAAACCCAAACGGTTGCCATTTGGGTTTCTACATTTATGCTTGTGTCGTACAAAAGAAAATATCGAAGTTGGTTCTAATACGAAAAACTATAAAAATAGTTAGTTATTTCCACGATGGTGCACATTTAGATATTTTTTTAGGTTAGTTTTTCCACGATAGTCCCACTGAGATTTAAAATCTTTTTTCCAACAGAGATCCTGGCAAAGACTGAAGCATAAAAGTTCCACTCATTCCTAACATGCTACAACTTTGGTTTGGGTTTAGTTAAATCTATGCGACTAAAACCACATGAATATAGTTTGAGAAAAATGACGTTCACAGTGGAATAAGTCAAGGTTTACTGCCGATAAGAGCCGGGATCTCTAGTAGCTTAGTGTGTCCAAACATTCATCCTCTGGGGAACATGAATATGCACAGCTAATTTCACAGACATTTTGTGTGTACTGGTCAAGGAGAAAGTTTGACCTGACTGTGAAAGGTCAGATGGGCTTTAAAATGATTTCAAATCATCGCCCGTCATGGAGTAATGAATAACTATTCCACATTCCCCGACACCTGAACAGCAGTAGTGGAGATCTGTCTCTTCCTCTCTCTGTCCTTCATGTTCGTACGTGAGTGTTTGCATGTTATTTCTTGTGCGCCTGTGTGTGTGTGTGTGCATGTCTATTATATCAAATATATCAGGACGGGTCATTACCAATTCTCAGGACAATTTCTCATCCTCGGCCCGTTCTGACGTCGGAAGCCACCAAGGTCACAGGACCAGACGCCGAGTGCTTCTCCTGTTACACACGAGCACGTCTGACACGGCGGCGGGATAAGATGGGCCTCGTCTACGTGATTATCATATCACCTTTCAACCAGCAGATATGTGGAGCTCTGATAATGCAGCATTAATGGGAAATGCATATTAGGGGAGCGATCGAAGGACAAATGACCCGTAACGAGGTGCAGGACACTCTGCAGTAAACGCTAACATCCATGAACGACAAGCGGACTGGTATCACGTTTCCAAATTATGTTTCCACGAAAAACCATGTGCAGAACTTTAATACATTGGGTCTCAAAAAAAACATATTAATTCCAAAAAATAACATGTTTGGTAACATTTTACCAAGTGAATGGTTGCATACAAGCTAACCTTTTAGCAGCAATGGACTGAATGGGCCAACTCTGTATCTGTCCTTTAACTTTTACCTGAGTGCTTACGTAACCGAGCAGCTACTGTCGTCCTTCCCATTCATCATCACTCCATTCATCAGTCCATCCACCCATCCATGTATCCGTCCTCTGCTTTGAGTCTTTATCAGTCTCCAGACCCGCTGTCCTTCTCCCTCAATCTGTCAATTTAGGCAGCCTCCATTTTCTCAACGCCGGACATTTCACCTGAATAATAATCTCAACATCAGTTAACCAGCGGAACTTCTAATTTCTCCATTCTGTCACTTCTTGACTCCATCCGTCAGCGCACGCCCCCGTACCTGCATGACAGTCGTCCTAAAATATCACCGCTAGAGTCTACTTCAATTTAACGGATCATAAGACTGCGGCGTGAATATTCAGTGTGTGCGGCTGCCGCCTGGAGATTCAATCCGGTGCTACATAATTGATGGTGAGACACTGGGAAAACTCACAGATCATTAAATGTGATAGCAGATTTGCCAAACACTTTTCAGAATAGTTTATGCTCAATGTCCTGTCAGGGCGATATGTTTTGCAGAAAGACAGGTCCTGGAAACTGGAGATGATGAAGATCATGATGATGATGAAGCTTTATCTTTTTCATCCACCTAACCTGACTTACTAAGGCATTCATCATTCAATATGGCTCTACGTCCCTTGCAGAATATTTCCTTTTCTTTTTTAGTTTCTGTAGATCACAACATGTCAGACATTTAACAAAAACTGTTTTATTATTTTTTTTAAATACATTTTGAACTTACATAATTAGGGGCAAAAAATGTACATCTAAAACAATTTATTTTTTTCTGATTTAGATTTTTTATCAATCTATTTTAACCAGACATTAAGTTTTAACAGTGTACAATATTGTTCAACAAGCACGGAACTTTGTTACATTTTTAAGAGTGGACCAAATGTCACAATAAAGATAATAATAACTTTTACTACACTAAATCATTTCTGAATGTTCCCTTAACAATCACAGCAAATATTTATTTCACAAACATCTGTTTACTGAGTTTAAGTAACGTATATAGTGTTTAAGTATGTGTGTTGGTCTAACCATGTTGTCCCAGTGGGTGCGAGTTCATTGGAAATAAAAAATGCTCTTGCATTCATTTTGAATAATGTCTGTGGCCCGCACTAAGCTAGACACAACTGTTATTGTAATCTACTATTGTAATGAACAGACGTGCATCTTGTATCGTGTAATTCACTGATTAATTGGATAACTTTGTCATTCCCAAAAGAAAAGTGGTTAACAGTGTGTGCACAGAAATACTACACATACAAATTAAAAACAAAATTAAAAACACATTAAAATCTATTCGGGAGCACTTGCACAATGCAGTGAACTGCAGTGCATGTTCAAACATTGTTGTGTAAGATGTAATAAAAAAAACAAAATATATAATTAATATTGTAAATCATCATCATCATCATCATCATCATCATCATCATCATCATCATCATCATCATGTCCCATATCAGCAGCAGACTTCTCTTTCCGAGGCCACATACTGAAGCCATTAAGCAGAACAAGAACAGAAACACATTTTGAAGCCATTAAGTCTGAATTTGTATCTGTCAGAGCGACTCAATGTCATTTCAGTTATTTTTGTTTTCTTATTTTCCTGTATCTGTCTAAGTATGCTTTCTGGGTTTACATATGCGTTGCCTGTAAAACTGGAACAATTAGTTGATGTTAATGGCAACTCGGCCGCCATTACCCTTCATCCCCCTCACAACCAAACCCCGCGTATCCTTCCCTCCCCCGAGCCTCTAACCTGGATCTTGATTGGCCAGCTGAAGTTGGACACATAGACGTAGAAGGTGATGTTGTGGTGAAGTCTGAAGTTGAACTTCTCACAGGAGAAACTGTCACGGTGCTCCTTGATGTTGGTCCTCGCTATGATGGGCATCTCCTCCCCCGAGATGGTGCCAGCTGTGAGAGACCGAGAGTAGTTTTGGTCAAATACAGTAAAACAAAGTGTAGAAAATAAGGATCCTTTAAAGGGAACAGAAACACAAAGGACTATATGGCCATCCGTCAACGAAGTTCAGTTCCCATCAGCCACTGCTTTTATAAAAGGTAAAGTAACAGACAGTTTAAAGGTGTTTGTTGTCTTCCTGCTGCAGAGAAACAACAGATCAACATCACAGCAGCTCGCAGCGTTCCTCGTTTTCAATGAGAAATGTCACCGGAGGTGCTCTCAGAAATGAAGGATGTGAGAGTGGACACGCATTTAAAAACCTCCACCAAGGAAATGCACTGTCAGTTGTTTTTGAACCCAACCAGGTTCTATGATCTGTCGACTGATGTTTATACGTATCGCTGTAGACCTCCGGTTCTATTAAACCATTGTGGACAATTTTACAAATCAATGAACGGGATTGTTAAAAGGCAATACTGGATTTACAGGAATCAATTTTAGACTAATATAAGAAAGTAGCTTGATTTTCTTTAGGTAGTTCACTGTGATGTCTCTCTGGGTTTATATTATTAGTGTTTTTTGAGATGGTCTCTCATTAACTGATGCACTGTAACTCACACATGTCCCACAAAATCAATTTGTATGTATTCCACATAATCGTGAACCAGGAAGTACAAAGTGCAACAAACTAGGCAGGAGGTGTGTGTGTGGATGGGTCCAAAAACACCAGACTTTCACACAGGAGACCGCCGCTATATATTCAAGTCAATACTGATTTATTTGTCACGCAACTTTCGTACTTAAGTAACTCCACTTCCGTAGTTATTCTAACCCAACCATGATCTTTTCTTAAACCTAACCAAGCATTTTTTTTTTTTTTTTACGAGTGAAAAATTGTCACGTGTCACTGGACATTTGTAGGAGAATGCATGAAAAATAGGGAATAACTTTTCGCAACACACTGTTTTATGAAAACACGAGGCATGTCAAACCAAACAGTGAAGCCTCATCAATTATCACTTGCAGTCAATTGAGACCTGTACCAGGTCTTTCCAGCATCAGGATCTTTTGGGGATCTTGTGAAGAGACCTTGATGCAGAATCGTCTTCCGCGGGAAATGTTACTATACTGCAAAGAAAGAAAAACTCTGCAGCCACATGAGTCAAACGGAGACTGTGAGAGCCATTGCAAAGATATCTTTACGCAGGAAAGTGGTATAAGAGCAGGTTGAGTGAAAAAAGTCGTGCCAGTCATCTCACGCAGGCAAATTGGTTCTGATGACACCTCACAGTGATTCAGAGCGAGCTTGACAAATTTCTCTCTGCGCTGAGGTGGTCCGATTTCAGGATCCCTGGGAGCACTATCAGCAGTTCTGTGTTAATGGTCGTGTTTTTCAGTCATTGTGAATAATATTTCCCCACCCCCTGCTTTATCAGGGCTATTAAACACTCTGTAATAGTCTGCACACACACACAAGGCCCACAGTCCCAAACTGGAGAGGCTCTGGGCCCCAAGACACCGAGTGGTGAAAGCAGAGTGCTTTTATCTTAATTGAAATCAGGAGGGAAAATGTATAAAACAGCCTAATGCCAAAATTCTAAAATAGCTTCTGATGTGTTTTGTCAGGAGAGGGAATCCCCGGGAGGCGAGCAGGAAGTGGATCCGACCATTTTACTTCAGGACACTTGGCCACCAATGAAAGATACTGACTGTGGGATACGTCTGCAGAAAGACGGCTAAATGACGGAGCTTCAGAGACCAAACAGATAACCACCGTATCTAATTCAAAGTAAATTACACTTTATATTACAGCTCACTTTCAGTGTCATTAGACAGAACAAATGATAGACGATGACTAAAGACTGTTTTTTCAAAGAGAATATTGCTGTTTTTGTAACGCTATGTTCTTTATGAACTTACCTGAGACAGAATTCTAGATATAACGAGTCTTTACTCTACTTAGAGTGATATAAACAATGCTAACAGAAGAGTTAAGAACAACATGTGTCAAAATGAGTATTGTTTTTAACGTATCCTCAAACAACGGTTTGTTTGATATCTTACCAAAAGTTACTCCTCATTTTTCATGCGTTTTACTACGAAAGTCATGCCGAACGTGTCAACTTCCTCTCGTTACACACATTCGGTCTTTTCAAAATAAACTTCTGTCTTCACAGTAAACTACTCTGTTAGGTTTCGGCAACAAAAACAACTTAGTTAGCTTTAGGAAAAGATCAGCGTTTGGGTTAAAATAACAACGGAAGTGTTATACAGTATAGCAGTGGCCACTGTACTTTTGAGACTAAGCACAGATATGTGAACATGTTCTCTACCTGTTGAGCTTAAGGACCAAGTGATGTTGAGGTTGAAGTTGTTCGAGGCATTGATGGACATGTCGAGGTTCTTGTTGGCCTGCACAAAAAGACAAAAGAAACACACGCACATGGGTTCCTGAGCTGGACGTTAAAGGCAGCACTAGTGGATAAACTGATTACTGTGATTACACTGTGAATGATGACGGCTCCAGATGCATTCAATGGAAAGTAAATTCTCGCTGTGTTTGTTTCTTGGGTTATTTATAGACTGGTGGGGTTTTGCAGTTCATGTTGTGGTCTTCCTCCGAGTATATACACTTTTACTTATTTCCCCTCCGGCTTGCCGACCTTTTGCACTTTCGTGTGTACATTCACTAAGTCCAACAGCAGAATTACTTTCTGAAACATTTTCAACTTGAGCCTCTCCATCTCCGCCTCAGCCTGTGTCACCTTGGGCATATTTGAATCTATTGGCCTATTTTTGTGTCGTTCTACTGATTTTGTCTGCAATGCTGCCCCGATATTCAACTTTGAGTCGTATCTGAACACACCTTCAGGCTCTGAGAAGAAGAAAGAAACCCAGCTCGGATAAAACTCAAGAATTTCTTGAGTCTCTCACTGTAAACAGCAGATTTCTCTGTTGCACATCGGGTTACGACGGCATGTCCTGTTTATTATTGTTAATTATTGTTTACATCCTACAGTAGATGTATGAAAGTTCAACTCATAACCCCCCCTCCCGTGTGCCTTTGAGTGCATGCGTTACCTGTTCAGGTGTAGCCATGAAGTTGATGCTTGTGTAGTGGCGATCATCTTCTTGAAGAAGACTGAAGGTGAACTGGTAATCGATCAACAGGTTGTCTAGGCATTGGCAAGAGAGACAAAGACAGATGAGACACGTAGTCCGTTAGCAGTGGTTCATTACAGCTTTATTTGCATGTGTTTCAGTAATAATAAATACTTTCTTTCTGGGGATTTCTTTCAATTTTTGGTGCCAGAATGCCGATACCAAATAAAACTTCCGCTCCGTCTCGTTTTATTGACGAAGCACGGACAGATTTATGAAAAACATGGCCCACGCTGACCGTGAGTCGATATTCAATTAGACGAATGAGACTACAGTGGTGGAGTTTAGTTCAGAGATCTCAAGTAGTGACAAAATAAACAAGTGCAGCGTGTGTGTGCACGATCACACACACACACACACACACACACACACACACATTTGTTTTATAAATATGAACGCCAACGCTTCACAATGAAGTCGCCGTTTTCTTAGACAGGCAACCGGTCCGATCAATAGAACATGAGTGAGAGTCTAAATAATCATGTTCTATGAGACGTTTAATCATTTCTGAAAGCGGCCCCCATTGAGAGTCTGGAAGCAGCTCTTTGTCAGCAAGACAATGGCCAACGTATAGAGGGGGAATCACAGTGATTCAACATCTGGACAGACAGCAGGAGCCACGCTGGGTCACCTTGTCCGCCTGCCTGACGGGGGGGGAGAAAAGGGAATAAGAGATCGAATAGAGAAAGCAGCTATGTGGCCGTGAGAGGAGAACGGCGTGAGAGGATGTTTTCAAACTTAATCATCGTGACTGCTGAGTGCTAACCCCTCAGGGTAATCCAGGTGTGTAGGTGTAGGTGAGTGTGAGTATGAGTGAGAGAGAGAGAGAGATGCATCCAAGGGCAGCTCAGGCAGGCAACATTTATTCTTTTATTTACATCTCAAAGAAAATGTGATGTTCTAATCTCGGTCCTATTTCCGTAAAGCTGTGGCCATCAATCAGACCAATTATTGTAGCATTATATTCCACTCGTAGATCAAATGATGGGAGCTGTTAGACAATCACTTAAAGTGAAAATGTAGAAAAACCTGCAAAAATGTCCAGACTTTTCTTTCCAATTAGACAATAAAATAAAAACAACACAAGTGGCGTTCAGCTTTTTGCCTTTTGAAATACAACCGTGTCTTTCTTATCCTGTGTTTTGTTGCAGCACTGCAACCAGCCAATCACGGCCCAGCCTGACACAAAACATCCTGTTGCTTTGTAAATTAAAAGACTGATTTGCAGTCTGTCAACCTTCGGCGCAGATGAAGGAAATTGTGCTAAATCAGTCTTAATGATGGTAACAATGACTTTACAAAACACTGCTGATTGGCATAATTCATCAGTGTGTCAGGTTGAGTCCGTTACCACATATCACTTCTCAATTACTAAGGTTTATGAAAATTGCATTTATGTTTTATATATATTTTTTAAATTTCACCTTTATTTTGCCAGGATAAATTATTGCAAGCTCATAAAATATTCTAATCAATAAATGTCTCTGTAGCTCACACATGGACACGAGGGTCCAACAACTATAAAACAGCTTTCACCAAAAACAACGCAGATTCTAGGAATGACGTACTGAACATTGATAAGGAGGCAGTTTATGTAATATGGTCTTATTGTGGACTTCGGATTTTAAGTCTCGAGTTCGGCGTTTTGGCCATCGTCATCTAGGATTAAGGCCGTCGCCATCTTGGCCTTTTTGCAACCAGTGAACGTAAGTGACCATATTTTGACTGCGGAGGAGTGACGTAGAGTTAGCGTTTATGCCTCTGGTAGCGGTAGCAACCTGTCAATCACAAAGTAGCCCGCCCTTAAGAATACCCTGCTTTGAATGATGTGCTTATGGTCTATTTTACTCTCAATGGACCATCATTTTCTAAATGAACATCATGCTGTATTGAAGAAGACTTGAAACTAGAGATTGAGACCATAAGCTCATGTTTACAATGTTTACTGAGGTAATAAATCAAGAGAGAAGTAGAGTCATTTTCTCATAGACTTCTATACAACCGGAGGAGTCGCCCCCTGCTGGCCATTAGAGAGACTGCGAGTTTGAGACACTTCCACATTAGCTTCACTTTCAGTACCGGAGGTTGCCGCCTGATCCAAACTCCCTTTAGCTCCAAAGAGGAGCTGTTCAGCAGAGGACTGTGGCTGTGCTGGGCAGACAGTCAGTCTGTATCAATGTTCCTGAGAAAGAACATCAAGTGCTGCTACAGGAAATCTGTTGCTGTCTATCACTGAGTGGCAGCAGTCAGCACTGGAACAGCTTTTTCAACATACAGAGCAGAAAAAAGAACAAAAAAGAGACATGAGAGATGTTTAGTTATCACTTTTCCTTTCAGCTTCACAATCCCGGGGCGTCACCGAGGCGAAAGCAAATTATGTTTGACAAACACCCTTGTTTTGTTCAGCCTTCGTGGCAAGTTAGCCCGAACAGAAGATATCATCAGATCAAAGACAATATTTTCCCCCCCAACATCTCCCTCCCTCCCTCCCTCCCAGGCAGACGTGCACTGCTACTGCTCAGTTGTTTATCCCATAAGGGTCGTAAGTACAACTTCAGAGTATTTGGGGTTTTTAATACTTTGTATAAGTGATAGGATTTATCTGTGTGCATATTTGTGTGTGTGTGCATGCATCCACGACCGTGCATGTGTGTTTGCGTGGTTGTCTGAGTTCATGAGAGTGTTTACAGGTGTGCGCGACTGCATGGTTAACCAAACAAATGACAATATACAGAACAAAATAAACCTCACACCTGTCCCTCTGCGCCTTCCCAACATGTTTGATTTCAAGGCTGTTAGAACAAGAGCACCAGCCAGGTTTAAAAGTTCATCTCAGCTAATTACAAATCCCATCTGAGAAATCTGACAGCAGTTTCACTTAGGCAAACTGAATTACACGCGTGCTTGTGAGAATTCTCCCTCTGGATGAATCGTATCAAGGTATCACTAAAGGCATTAACGATCCCCAGAAGAAGCGAAGTAGGAAGGGTCCATGGCAATTTCTCAGGTTCACAGATGGGTGATCTTATTACCATAATATGTAAGCTGATTCAGCTGATATGAAACAAAACACTGATGATGTGGAATGAGAAGGCAGAAGAGAAAGCCCTCAACCGGAACGTAATCTGATATTCCAGCAGTCTGCTTCAAATAGGAATGACAAAAAAAAAAGGCGTGAACTCACCTACAATGTCAGTTAGTCAGAATCTCTTGCTGGAGTTTCATTTAATGCTTGTTAACAACTCATTATTTCCCATTTGCAACACCTGCCTGACGGAGCGCAGGCCAGACATTACAGCTTCACCTCACTGAGAAAACAAGCTAGAACCAGGGCAGGAAACGCAAGGACAACACAGGCCTAAATGGAGGTCAAGGTGACCTGGAGGTAATGTATGCATGAGGTCAGGTGACCCCGGTTTATTAGAAACTCACCGCTCCTTCACAACGCAATTATCTACAGGGATGGCTAGTCGCAAAGTTCACAATCACCAGTTTCTCAACTGGAGACCATTTACTAATTCTAAGCACACAACGTGCCGGAATAAACATGGAAATCAATACTTTTTTAAAGGCGGTGTGGATGGTGTAATAGAGGGAGCCTCGTTACACGCACATCAGGCTGTTTAACAAAAACGGCACAGATGGAAACACCTGCACACTCATTATTCCAGTCTACAAAGTTACTAAAGGGGAAATGTTTTGATCCTAGTCGGATCTTCATCCGGTCACAAGGATTGAAAATGGTTCTCACGGTGTGGTTGAAACATCGGATTGCTGCATTGAATATAGTGCAATTTGGACATGCGACACGTTTAATATTAATGAATTTGAATAAACACGCAATTTGCGCTCCGTGCAGCAGCAGCAGGGGCGGAGCTTCAGGGCTCTGCGGACTGAGTGTAGCATGTCCTCCGCAGTGAGGCTTTTACAGGCCGCTGCTCATCGACTGCACTTCCGTCTAGTCGCTGGATGTTAGATATACTGACGATAAAAGCAAACTCTTGCCTTCCCTGGAGACAACAAGCGGTGAGTGGTTCCCGACAACACTGCACGCATCCAACAACGGACATGCCCTACGAATGGCCATGTGCACAAATCATTGAAAAAGATTCAGAAGTAAAGTTCACAAAAAATTGCAATTATTTTTGTATTTTCCTGCTAAATCAGTTTCATTGGAACCCATGGTTTGGTATGGAGACACATTGATCGGCCCTTTTCACAGCAGCGGTTTCGACATGTGATTGCAGGGTAAACACAGGCATAACTGATAAAAACTGATAAAGGTCTCGTTCTATGTAGTGTCGCAGCCATTACAGTGAGCCAGCATGCAAAATGCCAGGGCCCCAGCCCCCCTAAATGGAACAGGGCCATAATTCTTTTTTTCCCCAATCACACCTGTGTTTACCCTGCAATTACATGTCAAAATGGCTGCTGTGAAAAGGGCCTATTGTGTACATTTCATCTTCTTCTCGTGCGTCTTCCCAAACACTGTATTAATGCGTATCAAACTCTTACTGAAGCTTAATGAAACTGATTTAAACTTATTTATTATTTAATAGTCTGTCTAAGTAAAGGGTTACTAATGGGTTGCAAAACAAAAAAGGGTTTTGGCCTGATAGGACCAATTAATCCTCGATGGATATAGGCGTCCAGAAGGACTGCCTGTCAGCAAATATTGAGGCATCCTGGACTGATGCCTAATAAACGGCCTTAGGCCACGAACGTTGTTGATTGCTGATCACTGCCACGCAACTACTTTGAGGTTCGAATGGGCCCCAACATTCACAAGCTTATATTTCAATTGTCTTTGATATAAGTTTAGCACTATGAGAATAACATTTAATCATATTTAGTAGAAATTAGGGGAATGACAAATCAGCCCTCTCCATTTTTCTCCTATCTGATTGTAGACAACACGTCATTAATCAGTCCTATTCCGTGCTGTCCATCCCTGATTGTCATTTTAATTGGGATTGTGAGGCTGTCAGTAAATATTGGAGCCACTGCTGTTCGGCCTGACTGAGCTTTCCAAGCACGCCTGAGGGCAGCAAGCGGCACTGACTCTGGACTGACTGGTGTTAGCTGGTAATCCAACCGACTGCTGGTCTCTCCAGTGGAAGTGGCGGGACACTCGGTGGCCGTCCCTAATTAGACGTCCCTTGTAGCTGACTGAGATGGAATATGACAGTGGTTCATTAAAGCATTGTCCTGGTGATGCTGCTCATAAAGGCCAGCCTGACTGGGGGCAAACTCATTAAACAGCAAAGTTGCTTTTCATCAATTGACTGGTGGTTAAATATGACAGCGCTAACTGAACCAAAGCGTTGCTCGCTGCACTTAATCCCCCGAGTGAGACGAGGAGCGCGGCCGTCAGTAGCTGGACACTCGCACGTATCAGTCTGATGAAAACGTTTCATCAACATGGATTTCTGAGCATGTGTCATTCTGCGTTTTTGTTCATTTGCAGTATTGTACAATAAAGCCGACTGCAGCCGTCAAGTGGAGAGCTTGAATGATGAAAATGACTTAATTTTCCCCCCCTTTATTATCATCAACCAATCACAAAACAATATACTCTTGCCTTTGAATGATACGTATGCTTTTTCACATGTGACCCCTTGACTACAAACACAATGCTGCCGTAGTGTGATTGAACACATACACTACAGTAGTTCAATGAGTCTGTTTATGACTGACTTTCAAACAGCACCGCTATAGAAATGGGTAAGAAAAGGAAAGAGGAGAGTAGACTACTAAACACGTCTGATTCAGAGCAGATGTCAAGGGGGCCAGACTTATGATATCCAGTTCCAACACTGAGTGGTTGTTTGGTTTAGATAATGGTCTTCTATTCACCTAGCAAGTGCTTAACCTCTGTTGCTGGTCTTTTGGTTGCCTGTAAGAGTTTTGTGTCACGGC
This sequence comes from Anarhichas minor, assembly GCF_050575085.1. Taxonomy (NCBI): domain Eukaryota; kingdom Metazoa; phylum Chordata; class Actinopteri; order Perciformes; family Anarhichadidae; genus Anarhichas; species Anarhichas minor. Next base: position 117,851 of record NW_027466475.1, on the reverse strand, counting down.
TGCTGCTTTCTAAAGCCGACAACTTGCAGTTACTGCCACAAGGATGGAAGCAATCCAGCCTGGTGTACTCTCTGGCAGTAGTGAAATATCACTTCACAGAGACTAACAATATACATTGATTATAGCTGTCACTTAAAGGACGGAGCTCACGAAGGTTGGCTGAACCTGCACCTCCTCCCAAATCCAGAGAGTCTACAGAGCATTCATCATAACAATGACATGTGGCCACATCCTTCAACAGACGGCGCTTTACGAAGGCGTCCCCTTTGGTGGACTACAGGTTAGAAGGCTGAACCTGTACCAACCCGAGTTCCTGCCCTTATAGTGACCTCCTGTAAAGTGAAGCAATATTTGCTCTTCAGCCTGTGCTGCAGGTTGCCCACAGAATCAATTTCCAGTCTCCCTTTTTGGATTGTTCCAATTGAAAACCATGACTGAGATGGGTTTGTCTCTCTTTAAACCAATATGTCAATTATTTCTATGACCAGAGTTGTATTAATTAGGTGACAAATCTGTCAGTACACTATGAGAGGTCTTCCCTCATCACATTGTAGGAGAGTCTGCTCTCTCTACTGGCCTTAATTGTTGATGTTTACCTTTTTATTTTTTCTTCTTCATCATGCAACAACATCCTCAGATTTATCGTGCAGCCCCTTTGGAGAAGCCAAGTAAAAACACAAACAAGTGTAAAAGACTTCAAGGATCCAAAGGGATACTAAGGGCGGCAAAGCATCCAGTAAACTGATACTGAACGTCTGAACCGTCTGAACAGTTCTCTGCTGGAGCCGTTGTAGTGGAACAGACGGACAGACCCATGTTAGTTCCAGATGTAAGAGATCCCTAAACACGGGACACAGCTTATTGACACACTTTTTTTGGGAATATGATTTTGCATGAAGACCATCCTGGACTATCCTAAGGCTAATACTGACAACACTGTCTCCTCACATTCCAGTTAATCTCTCTGCTGTCAGCTGTTGGACAACTTTTCACCATCTCCTCACATCATAAGAAATCCACAGGTGGTGCAGATTTCTCAAACTTCTGCTCTAAATCCGTCACAATCCCCCAGCCGGGACGGTGCTGCCACTCCTAAACTCCGCATGTAATTTCTCATGACAGAGATAAAGCTTCTTTTATCAGCACCTTCCTTCCAATGACAGTTAAGACTAATATTGACCTGGCTGCTTTTCCTTAGAGTCCAAGGGAAATGGATGGCTTTTAAATCTGTGATTTATACACACCATCTCTCTGCATGTGTGTGTGTGTGAGAGGGTGTTGTGTGCATTCATGTGTGTACGTCTGAGTGTGCTTGCCCTTGTTCAAACAAAACTAACCCCGTTTCATAGACGACAGAAAAGATAATGTCACATTAATGACAGAACATAATGTCTCCAAATGCATCTGGAAACATTGCTTCAGCTGCAGCCATGGAGATATCGAGGAGCCGAGCACCTACAGACTTTGGGAGCCATTAAAAGCTGTGTTTGAGTGTTTCTATGCATTTAGATTATCTAAAGCCCTTCACAATACTGGGCAACGGCATCGCATTAGTGCCATCTAGTGCCTCCAAACCTCAGTCCTGAATCCAGCAGACAATAATACCATGCCATCGATGGACTTCAAAATAAAAATGAAATTTTAGATGACAGCAAAGGTTCAAACTGTCATTTACAGGAAGTAACGGCGCATCTTCTTTACGGCATTATTGTGATCTATTTGTGAAAGGGGCTCCTGTAGCGTCCGGTCTTCTGAGCTCTGCAGGAGCTTGCTAATCACGTTGAAGGTGCAGGTACGAGCTTTGATCGTCTGTTCGTTGGTTTAAGCGGCGCTGGGGTTTGCGCTGGCTGAATTCAAGCTAACTGCTAACTGAAGGTCCGGGACCCAAAGCTGTTACTGCTCTCCTTCTGCCCACGGAGAAGTCGTTTTCTGGCGCCGTGGAGGACCAAACGATAGTAGGAGTCATTTTCTCATTTCTACTACTTTAGATTTAATCCAAAAAACAAACTATTAAAGCGCACACAGACCGTACAGCCCCAGGTTATAGTGTGCCCCCTATTCATTTGGAGCAGGTGGCCAGATATTACACACTGCACCTTTTAAATGACCGCTGAGCCTCCTTAACGAGCATACTTATCTAAACGAAATGTCTGATTCTGTGTCTTAAAAGGAAGATAAATGACATTTTAAGATAAAAGCTTGGCAGCAATGAAGGTGAACCCATGTGCCCGTCTTCAATCACATTCTTGAACAGAAGTTGTTTTTGTGATCAAAGACATATTTGAGGTGACCGGTGCAATCTGTGGCATGACTCCTCTGATTGCTGTATCCTTTCGAGCCTCCCTCACTGAAACAATGATAGGCCCACTCAGGCTAGAGGGCTATTGACATTGACAGCACTTGAACTTTATTCTACTGGGTTATAATATTAAAACTGATGATGGCAATTCGTAGACTGAATGTGTGTGTGTGTGGTGTGTGTGAGAGAGAGAGAGAGAGAGAGATGCAGAGTGAGGGAGCATGTGCTTGTGTGCCACAAAACATCTGTTTTGACTACAGCATACCTCCTCCATCTGCCCTTTAAAAGGAAAACCAGCAATTTGTTGCAAATGAGCTAAGTCAATGTGATCCCTGCGAGCATCTGGAAACAGAAAAACAAAGTCCTGGACGGAAAAACACTTTCTCTCTGTTTGCATCCCTCCTCCCCCCTCTCTCTCGTCGCGCACCTGAATAGGTGATAGTAATGGAAAACCTACTAAAACCTATTTATTTGTACGCTTAAACCTGTTTTGTTCACATTTTACTGATAAATGACCTTTAGTGGTCTTGCAAAGTGTCTCCAAGGTCTACAACGAATCTCTGGTCATGGTTACTTGGAGCTGAGCATCAGCTCTGCTCCATTTCAACACAAGAAGGCTAGCGGGGTTAACAGCTGCTTTCTGGCTACCTTACTTGTTTGGGTACAAAGATGATAATCGCAGGACACAGATTGACATTGTACACAGAAACAGACTTCAGCTCTAAGCCTGTGTGTGGAAGGGGGGGGGGGGGGGGGCAGGGAGCTGAGGGAGACTCGGGTGTAGTGGCAGCAGGATACTTACAATAGCATGTTCCCCGGAGAGGGTTGCCAAGGTAACGGTTCTCTGAGTCACATCTGGAACGACACAGGAAACGAGAGACAGGCAGAGAAGAAGAAGAAGAAGAGAGAGAAAGAACAAAGGCATTAACATTCGATAAGGGTTTCATTTTTACAAAGACACATTTTTCTGTTACAGTGTGTGTGTCAGGTGGGCCCTTGTTGCAGGTAGTGTCTTCCCCCAGCTCTTTGAGCTGCTCTCTTTTTCCCCAGGGTGCCCATACACACACACACACACACACACACACACACACACACACACACACACACACACACACACACACACACACACACACACACACACACACACACACACACACACACACACACACACACACACACACACACACACACACACACACACACACGAGAGAGAGAGAACATCTAGCCTCTTTAAGTGCTCGGCTCAAAAACAGATCCCCTGCATCTGCAGGAGCGTCAGAGGATCTCCTGCTTAAACATCTGGCTAAATAATGCTGATGAATTGTACGCAGTGGAAAACTCCACTGAAAATCCATTTATTGGGGATCAAATAGTCTCTCGCTGTTGGCCTGAACAGTGTCAGTGAAAAGTTTAAAGCTGCTCCTTCATGGAGGATGGCAGCTGTATTGATCTTGGTCTCAGAGCTGTAACAGTGGAGACACTGTCGTGGCAAAATAAATGTATGAAAAACTGCCGACAGTATAAACTCCTCAAATCACGCCTGAAGCATAATCCACTTCTCCAATGTGTATCCATGCTCAGTATGTTCCAGAATAACCACTGCTTTGTCAATATATCGCTGAATATGAGACTTGCGTGGAGCTTCGGAGCTATACGCATAATGTGTGACACCACATTTGTAAAATTAACTTTATGTTTGCCACCTTTCAAGACTAAAGAGACAGAGGTTCAGTGCAGTTTTCCTTCATGGCAGCTACAGTAGCTTTTTAAATCAAAGTCAAAAGGTTTGTTTTGTATTCATCTATTTCATTCAGATGTTTATTTCTCTTTGGATTGACAATCACTGCCAGTTAGTGGAAAACAAAATGCAAAACAGACCTGACATACTTGTGATAATGGCAAGAGCAAAACACCATTAACCACTGTCATTTTAGACAATTTGTCCCAGAAAAAAATGATTGTAAAAACAAATAACAAATGTTTATCATAAGGATCTACTCACTCGTTTCATTTTGACATTTCAGCCATTTGTCTGTTAATCACTGTGACCAGATAGAGGAGGACTATGTGTTGCTGATGGACAGTAATTGGCTGTTGTTGAAAGTTGTGACCTTTATGTTAAGGGGAAGCCTCTAATGACCAGAAAGCTCCGCCGCAATACAATTAGGTAAATGTATATACACATAAACATACATATAAAGATTTATCTAGATTTTTCCAGCAGAAATGAATTTTTCGTGGTGCAGAAACACAGCGGCTCTTAAAGATAGTGTAAATGTTAACACTCAGCAAAAGCAATTAAAGACAAAATATCAGGGTTAACGGTATTTTCTTGAGTTATCATGAAAAAATGGTGTACGTGCTCCGGAGGCCATTAAAGTGTCAAGATGGACGACGTGCACCTGAAGTACGGATAGGAAAATGATTACCTGGCAACGGAACAAAAGCCAGTTATTAAACTTCCACTGCCAAGAAATGTTGGAAAAAATGTGCTAAGAGAACCAAATGCAAATGTGATTATAATGTCAATGCTTTTAAAACGTCTTTAAAGAGCGTTTGCATCGCCCCGATGGAGTGATATACATCTGTTGTTCATTATTGTGTGTGTGTGTGTGTGTGTGTGTGTGAGAGAGAGAGTGACTCTACATGACATTAATCTGGAAGGCTTTAAAAATAAGTGTTTATGGATATTGCAACCGCTAAAGTTCTGCATCGTGGCCATTTAGAAAAAAAGAAATCCCATCGCTTATCAAACCCATATGCAGATATTTCACAAGCTTTACTAGAAAAGCAACTCATCCAAAGCACCCACTGTGTAACAGAGGAGGGGCTGGAGGATTGAGAGGGAGAGAAAGAGAGAGCATGAAACAGGAGAAGATGGACAGGAAAACAGAGGAATAAATGAACAAGGACTAGAGGGCAGGTGAGGTTTACAGCCCGAGTGTTTGTGAATTCGCTTGTAGCGCTGCAGCAGGTCACAGAGCAGCGCCGGATACTGAATATTTCATCCTTCTCTAAACCCCCGGCCAAGGACGAGGCCCTAAACCACGACCGCCTCTCTGAGCTTCCATCCTGAATCAGGAGTTTAAGGACGACAATAAAACAGATACAGAAGCAGAACCATACTTTTAGTCTAATGGTGGCGCGTGAATCAGTTTAAGAGGCCACTTGACGTCTCGACCAATATGTTCCAAGTAACTGAGATTTCTGCTGAACTACAGAATGGTCCTTCGCAAGAAGCTGAATGCGCTCATATTTTATTTAATCTTGGCAGCACTCGTTGATTCATTGTCTTGCGGTCTCGACGCAGAATTACTTACTGGGTGTCATCTGCATGAAAGAAACAAGGAGAGAAGGAAAGAACAGTAGGACTTAAGAGGAGGTGAAAGAGGCTTATGAAACAAAAGGTTTTGGGATCCAGAGAGGACAGTCGGACGGTGAGCAGCGTCATCTCAAGAACACTCTGTGACTTCAAAAGCTGTGGAGTCGCCTCCGGCCGAGACTATTTTAGCAACAACAAGATTTATTGTGATGAATGTGATTGTCATGAATTGCATTGGGCCCTCGTTGGAGCCAAATATGATCTATGAAATACTTCTATCAGATATGTGAATCACTGAACAGATTTCTTTTTTTTTTTTTACTTGCAGTCACAATGTGCAAATAATGCACAAACATTTGCTCTCTCTCCCCCAGAGGAGGCTAGACATCAGCTTTGGCTACTGAGGAAGCTAATAGGGATTTAGTGTTGTTTAGCAGGCTGGAGGCTAGCTGACTCTGCTGATAATAAAACGTGCTCGTGTAGGTTTAACAATCATGACTGCATGACGTGGCTTTGCAACATTTTTACACTAATTTCAAACAAATACTCTGCAGAACCAGACACACAGAGACCGATCGCACTTCAAAGTTACTTTTCACAACAGAAAGTGTTATTTACAAATACCGATGTTTCCAACATCTCCAACTGTAGCACAGAATTGATAAATACTGTAAATGCAAAATACATGTTACGTACTCTTTCTCCAGCCAGGTAACCAAAGTAAGCGACCCTGACTTTTCTGAACTAAAAAGCTAGTTAGCTTCTGATACTGGCTGACTGTGCCCTGATGCTGGCCAAACATTAAATTCACGTATGTGTTCAGAGAAGAAGGATAAGCAGACCTGCAGGCTAAGTAAGGGGCGAGGACAAGACATCTTCTCTCTTGGGGGACACTAAAGATCTGGACGCAGAGCTTCAATAAAGAGGGGACGCACACTTAAGCTGCTTACAACAGCCTAATGGGGACGAGTTAAGGGCCACAGAGGACTGGGCTGCCTCATCACTTAAAACACACTCTGACTCAGCTACACACACACAGACACACACACACGCGTACACGAGTGACAAATATTTTTGCTCTGCTTGCTGTTCCTGTAAACCCTCTGCCTAGATAAACAAAATGGAGATTAAAGGTCACAGTGATATTGGCCGTGTGTGTGTGTGTGTATGTTGTGAACTGTTAAGAGTTTTATAGGCATGAAAAATTAATCAGTGCGCAGTTTGTAAATCACAAAACCACATACCGTATCAGGCTCTCTTTAGCAACCCTCAAAATGACAAACATGCATACGCACAAAGACACACAAACACTCCCTCCGGTCGAGTATACAGTTAAAGATGCAAATTAGCAGGCAATTAGCGGAGTTCTCTACATTTGGAGAGGAGGCCAATTAAAGCTAAATCAACACAATCAAAGTCAGTCAGACAATGCAACAGGAGAGAAAGTGCTCAAACTCGCACAGTGAAAATAAAAGTCTCATGTATGTTGGACTTTAAATAGATTGTTCGTACATGTTGTAAAACTGTGACCACACATAAACAGCTGGAGGACATCTGGTGAGCAGCTGAGTCCTGATACCAGCAGCTCAGGTAGACACCCTATTCCAGCAATCCTGACCTGCCACATTCACGCTCCGAGCTGCCTGTAACAGCTGTGGGTGTCAAAGTGCATATATATATAAGATGCATGTCACAATGCAATTATGACTGAAAATATTTTGAGGCATTGCCGGAGCAACAGGTCTGACAAACAGAGAGAGAAACACATTTTCTGTTTAATATGAATGAAATAAAGTATGAAAGTCAGACACACAAATGCAGAAGAAGAGACAATATAAGCATTAACATAGACGTGTAAGGATGTAAGCACACAAAAAAAGGCAAAACAAAATGCTTCACGGCCTCTTTATTTCTGACTCTAGAACAACACACGCTCTGAAATACGCATCCACACACCTGATGTAACCTGGGGACACTTAGCGTCCGCCTCCGGGGGGGAATTGCTCGTTCATAATCAAAACGGCAAACAAATGGCCCTCGACTTGGCACACCATTCTGGAGTGACTCAAGCAAAACAAACAGCGCCGTGACAGAGAGACATTTAGAGAGACAGAGGTGCGGGGGGGGGGTCGGAGCAAATCAAAGGTGAAAGCGACTGCAGTGGCTTAGGGATGCACAAGTGAACACACATCGACACACCACTGTGGAGTCTCCACCAGAATAATGAAGTATTAATGCGTGCTGAAGAGAAACACTACGCTGAAAAAAAAAAGATCCCGACACAAATGCCAAGTGACCAGGAGTACTGATGCCGTACGGCCACTTTAACATTCAGTCTCACTCAACTGCAGTCTTGTATTGTTCCACATTTGACAATATTCAGTCTGTTAGTCTGTTAGTTGTTATTTTCCCCCAAACTAATCAGACGTGATCACAAATCCCTCCATCCGACATGTTTTTTAACTGACGCAAATGTTTTGGTAACTTCTTTAGCACTTCATGTTTTTTTAATGCATATATATATATATATATATGGTATAGTGTTAATAATTAATTGCACAATTCTGCTCACGTCATCCGTGTTTAATCAGGATTAAAATCGATATACATGAAAATGATGTTCCTGATCTTTAACCAGCATAAAGAGTTGGGATCGGCTCAGGAAATGTTTAAACGTAGGAAAAAAAACATTAGTTATTTTTAACATAACATTAGAAACATCTACATAAAAAGAAAGTTCTCCAATGAATCAGTGCTTAACAGCGTCTTAAAGGAATACTAATGTATCACGCTGATCCAAGTTGACAGTACACATGTGGAGAGAGTCTTTCCGTGTGAGGTCATGTTGGTGTCAGGAGCTGGAGTTGAAGTTGAGGATCACTCACAGGTTATGTTGAGGTCAGCGTAACGCAGAGAGCCAGAGGTGAAAGTCAGAGTTTAAGTTAAGGGGTCAGAAAGTTGACATAATCGGCAGCAGATTCAAGTTGTTTGTGCGTGGGTGGGTGGGTGTGTGTGTGTGTGTGGCTACAGTATCTTAAATCTGCCAGCTGCTTGTTACTCCCACTAGACACATCAGTTATGGTTTGAAAGAATCTGACACACTAGACCATCTGCATTTACGAGCCAGTAAAAATAAAAATGAAAGATATATCCGTATCAATAAATCTATAGCAGGCTCACAGATTAAGCAGCACCACTTTTACCATCGATCAACCTTTGTGCAGCTTGTTTCCCTTCAATGTTTGATCGTTCTGTAAATGAAAGAAACTAATCAAACACATTAAGAAATAATTAGCTGTAATAAAGTGAACTCTAACACTGCAGTCTCCACTGAGGTACAAACCGAGGAGCCATATCTGACTCTAAATAAACACATTAGCAACTGTACTATCATATAATGGGAGCGATTACAATCCCAAAGCAAGTTTATGAAACCTCCACCACACACACACACACACACACACACACACACACACACACACACACACACACACACACACACACACACACACACACACACACACACACACACACACACACACACACACACACACACACACACACACACACACACACACACACACACACATTCTTTCTGCCTTCCCGATAATTTTCCAAAACTAAATTCAAATGAAAGTAACAATGTTGGCTACTGATGAAAGTATTGAAATGCCTGGATGTCTGTGTTAAGTTGCTGCGAATGCAAACCCAACATTTCCTGCTGCTGCAGCTTCACATTAAAGTATTTAACTGGCACAACAGATGTTGATTTTTATTCTGAAGTATTCTCATGAGAAACGATGCATTTGTCAGTGAGCTTCATCAGAAATGTGTCCACAAAACAAGACAGCGGTCGCTTTTTGATGGCGGATGAGTTTGAACTATTGCAGGTAATAATGGAACAGTCAGGAGCAGCCGCGGTGAGCTGTTGAAGAGCTGCAGGCTGCTCACTCAGGAGCTATTTTAGCTTTTGCTGTTCAGATCACGGTTGCAAACAGGATTCAGTATTCTGGGACCTGTAATACTGAACTGCATTTGCAGTTACCACCCATGAACTGGGTCTGTGATATGTGATCGCTACATATCTTTTGTATTATTTAATACTAATACCTAATAATGATGACCTAATGCTCACAGGCCAGCTAGACGTGACTGGGTATTTAACCATACTGCGGTTGTATGACAGTATACTCACAGTTGACACTGGTCTCCCTTGATTCCTTTAGTGGTACAGAAGCACTTCCCCGTGTTGACGTGGCACACGTTGGCATGGCTGTTACACTTGCACCCTGCAGGGAGGAGAAGAGAGAGAGAGAGAGAGAGAGAGAGAGAGAGAGAGAGAGAGAGGTGTGTTGAGATTTGATCTCTGGAATTTCAAAAAAGAATCTGTGGTGTGGAGACAAGATGACAGTTTTCAGAACCCGACATCTTCTCAAAGACAACTTTGAGAAGCGACTACTGCTTAGGTGCCCTTGAGCTAGGCAGTAATCGACTGTAGTGGCGCTGCTCAGCGTCCGGCACAACAACCTGTATAATGTATAAAATACACAATAATCCCTTTTAACATTGTGTTGGATGTTCGAGTTGAGGGAATAAATGCAGACAAAGAGCGTGGGAAGAGGCAGGGGAGGAAAGATGAGAACGGGGGGGGGGGGGGGGGGGGAGAGGGAAGGTACGGAAAAAGGTGAAGAAAGCTGAGATGGAGAGAGGGGAGTGTAATGAGGAGACGAGGGACGGGGGAGATAGAAAAGGACAAATCACTCACTTTCCGAGAAACACTAAAGCATCTCGATGCTCTGAGTCGTTCGGCACTAATAGGTGTCAAGTTCCTGATTGGAATGTTTTCTCTTGTTTCCTCGTTCTTAGGAAAGACTGAGCTGCATGCACCTTTACCTAATCCTACCGAAAATAAAATCATTACTCTCACAATGTGATGCATTTGCTTACAAAACAGTTTGAAAGGAAAACTGTTTCTGGGAAACATGAGGTCACCAGTGAGCTATCTTACAGCATTAAAAAAAAAAAAAAATAATAATTTCAAGTGCCCATTAGATAAGGGATAAGCTCACATTTCTTAGAAAATATTGACATGCCCATGTGAGCATTGAAAGAGTTATTGCTCACTGAAATTGCTCCTCCTGTCCGTGAAGATATCACACTGTAAAAGATGTTCAAATCTAACACGTGGATCATTCTCTGAGCGCATTTATGTTCCCAGAGGATGTTTGATTTTAATGACGCCAAGCTCCTCTTCTCAAACTATAATAACTGATTTTCCTTTTTTGGCCACTTGGGGGCAGCAGAAGCCAGCTGTGAACACAACGCTGACATATCGTTATCTTTTAAATCGATAATTTCACATCCAGCTGTTACGGAGCAACATGATCATTAGGAGTCGTGTTTGTGTTCCAACATAAGTTCGACATTCACTCTCTTCTAGCCTTGATTTTGGTCTCCACCCACACCTGAGAGAAACATCTGTCTCTTTAGCTGCTAAATGCTCCGCTACGTTCACCAGCTAGTGTCTTATCTGAGTCTGTCTGCTGTTTGCTGCTGAGCAGGAAGGGTAAAGTGGCTTTTTACATGTTTCTGGTTATAGACCTTTGGTCCTGTTCTTCATTATGACAACTGCCAAGTCAAAGCCACGATCAAACACGAATAAGACACAGAAAACACGCAGCAGTCTGTGTCAACCTAGGAAGGGAAAAAGGCTAATGTGGAAATAGGCTGTTTATCAACATCAGATTTGAAGTGCAATCAGGCAAGATATAATTCAAAGTAGAAAAACTTCTGAAACTTTTTGAACTGCATGAGGTAAAACCCTGGATGGTGAAATGTGTCTTTTGGAAGCTATTTATTGTAGCTAGTCCGCTTCTGATTCGTCACAGAGATGGGGGCCTTTTAAAAAAAATCCTTTTAATCGTTTTGTTATGCTAAAGCAGAGCATGATGTAGCCGGAGCCGAGCCTGTAATTTAGACACTAAATCACTTCTGCATGGAGTGACTAATGGCAGAGACAAACAAGAACGTTCGCTATACCCTTGTGTTGCGGTGTGTACGTGTGTGTGTGTGTGCGTGTTCACATCCACACAAGGCCACTCTCTCCTGTGTCCCTCTCCAGCTGAATTGACTTTGTGCTTTGTTCTTATTCCTTCCAATTGGCACAGAGACAGCTCCTGTAATAAAACGGTGGCGCGCTCAGGTCAAGGTAAAGCCAAGGAACCGGCGGGTAATCAGAGGAAAACAACCTCCTCTGCGAGGGAAGAGAGGCCCTGATCTGATCACTTACGCTGAGCAACAAAACAAGGGAGCAGACTTAAACGCAGCTTTAGATATTTAGATTTTGGAACACACACACACACACACACACACACACACTTGAGTGGCTGAAACACAAGGTTGTGCAGTGGGGCGTTTAAATGTCAGCGGGCTGAAAGTCAAATTGCCGTTCTTCAACTTGACGGCAGATGAGGCGTCAATAACTCAACACAATGTTGATCTATTACTTGAAATCACTTTGACCCGTCACAAAGAGAGAACACTTCTCCGGAGCTGCACACTGAGCCGCGAGGGTTTGGGAGATAACGGAGCCGGAACAGAAAGTGGCTTTTAGATTTGAGATAATAGACAAATCACAGGTGTGTTAGCGCCGGGCTCGGGTAACCCTGCTGTTCATACAATATTGATTCAGGAGGCAGTCAACAAAGGCATACAAAGGACAAAGCTAGCAGAAATGTGTATTCATGAACTCACACAGATTTCGCCAATGGGCACTGGAGAACAGCCAACACAGACAGACAAAAAAAAGAATGAGCCGGAGATGAAGAATTCCGGTTAACGGCTTAAAAAACTGCCGGTTACTAGTTTTTGGTTTAGAGGCTAATACAGAATACCACAATCATCTAAAGGACTTCACACACGAGACACAACAAGGAGACTTGGACCGCTCTCAGCTTTCACTATCGCATCATCTCAAAGGCCAAATTAGAAACCCAACTAAGACACTTGAACAGACAGACATAACACAAGCTCTGAGGCTCTCAAATATAAAGTCAAATTATTTCAGATCTCGCAGCGAAACAGAGAAAATTCTGTGACAGAGAAGTGCATTAACTTCTCCCCCCTCTTCAAACAAACATGAAGCCAGTGTAATAACCGAAAGCAGCAAACAGCATCCTGCTTCCAGCAGTGCAGTCCCAGCGCAGACCAGCTGCCTGCTCTGCAGACTAATGAGATGAGAAGCTGCTCTGACATTTCATCTCCAGTCTTCCACTTCAATATAAGAACTAGAATTTGATTTGATAAATAAAGTTACACTCATTTGATAAAACGGCAAAGTCAAATCTTGGTTTCTGAGGTTGCGTTATTATTTACCCTGTATTAAGCTGTTATCTACGCTTTAATTGATTCATTATTAACTACCAGGTTTGGATTTAGATGGGGCAAACACTTATCTCAATTATTATTGTTCATCACTGGCCACATGCCGATGTTTGTTTTTAATGTAAATGCATAGACAACTTAACTGAAATGTCATTTGTTGTTTTATTTCCGCGGTGATGTGACTCAGAGACATTCCCCGTCTGTCAAAAGCTGCCAATCAAACAGTAAACTAGGAGTTTCATCTGCGCCGTCAGTCTGCCGTCATCGTTCTAGGTGTGCAACGTTCAAAGTGAGTCTACGAGGCTGCCGGGGCGTTTCTGCATGACAGATACATGACCGAAAAGCTCGTGACACGGCTCAGACTGCGGCCTCTGTGCAGAATGGATGCACAACACACAGACTGGTAACTGTCTGTATTGAAGAGGACTTAAAAACTAGAGATGGAGACCATAAACTCATGTTTACAATGTTTACTGAGGTAATAAATCAAGAGAGGGACTTCTGTTTGCATCAGAGGAGTTGCCATTAGAAATAATGTAACTTTAAGGCACTTCAGCATTGGCTTCACTTTTCAGACTCAGAGGTTGCCGCCTGGCCGACACAGAGAGACAGAGACAGAGAGAGAGAGAGAGAGAGAGAGAGCATTTGGAGATGAAGGGGTGTAGGAGCAGGGGATTCATAAAAGAGCACGAGCATGAATGAATGAAATGGACGGAGGAGAAAGCACATCAAGCAACAGACTTGCTGACAGCACAGAAATAAGCGGCGATATAAAGAATCCTGATCTCTTAGCAAAGAAAAAATAAAAAAGGTTGATTTGATATAAATCATTTTTCACATGACTTGTGCGAGCCCCCTGAAGAGAGCACAATTTCTCACCCCACTGCCTCTGCATGCACAATACAAGACATGCTGTTGTCGGGTGTGTTTGAATGTGTGTAGGTGGGAACTAGGCTGTGTGTGTGTGTGTGTGTCTCTCTATGAGTCAGACAGGTAAAGATGAGGAAATAAGAAGACATTAGAGAAGAATCCTCGCTCTGCTCCGTCTTATTCCCATGGGCCGTGCAGTTATGAAACTCAAATATAGCTTAATGGGAAAGAAACAAATCAAGGGCTGGTGTGGTGCTTAACATTTTTGTGAATTCTTGTCTGCTGCTGCTAAATATCGCTTGGTGGATATTTCAACAAATGTACGTATTCTCCACCTCCTCTGCTCCGACAGAAAGCGATGAGTTCACACCATGAATACAATAAATGAATTAGGGCCAGCTGTTTTTTCTCCTGACCATGTGAATTATCTCTGGAATTTCATCTTCCAAATGTTTTTTTTTTTACTATTCTTTATCTTTTGCTCTTTCAGAATCTCTCCATAAGAACGACATGCCGCTGACAGATAGAAAAGAAAGAGAGGATAACCAGATGGTGTGAGCGGGAGTAGTGTTGAGCAACACATTTCCATAACTCCTGTTTGACGACTCAAAGACTTCATGCAGTTAAGCAAACAAACAGTCCAGCAAACAAGCAGACAAATAGCAATGAAATACTTGTTTAGGTTTATAGAAACCTGCAAAAACAAGACACAACATACATATAAGCAAAGCATTCAACTTGTATTAAATGCTGTATCAGCAAATCAGTTGTATGTCTTCTCATGTACACAGTGTAGCATCTTGATGCATGCTGCAACATTTATAGCAGTAACCTTAAAGATACTTGTTATACACCTTTCATACACTGAAGGTAGAGGCCTCAGATTACTCTGTAAGCTCAACCTGCCCATCAGTTAGGGGTTCAGCGCCTTGCTCAAGGACACTTCACACAATCCCTCTAGAGGTGGCGGGGATCGAACCAGCAACCCCATTTAAAACACAAATGGTATTTTTTGTTTTCTTCATCACCGATTAGACGAGCTGGGTTTAAGAACCTCATTTACAATAAACGTCGAGCGTCTTCTTGCAGCAGGAAACAATATTTGGATGTGTGCGTTTGGACATAAGATCCAGGTAATCTGCTCCTTGACAAATAAAAACTAAAACACAATTGCAATGCACAAACGGTATTTATAAAACAGTCAAACGTGCCTCAAGCCAGGTCCCCTGTGCAGGCCACATTAGTGAGAATCACTAAGTAGAGGTCACGAACCTCAAACAATGTGGCCGTCCTAAAATCAAATACGCAGTAGTTCCAAGTAGATTCCTAAACATTCGGCACTTTGCAACGCGTTCACACCTACCAGAGGTGTTGATTGGTCTATAAGGAAATCATCTGTGGAATATTATACAGCTGGAACATGTGTGTGTGCGTGTGTCAATGTGCTTGTGATGGTGATTGTGTCATGTCTGTGTGCACATCTGTGTAAGAGTGACACCTTTAATTGCCGTCTTATTATTAGTCGTACTGTATATCTCAGTGGCTCGTATAGAGAAGAGGGCGGCTTCCAAACAAGCAGCATGCAGCTAATAAACAGGAGTCTCTGATTCTTAGCTTGCTTTTCATGATGTAGGACAGATTCATCACCGTTTCCTCTAATTGCAACAGTCTCTTTAAGCCCTTCTGAGATGCAATACTTAACACACTAATGAAAATAAGTGGTTTTGTAAATCATTTTTGCCACAATGCTCTCAAAATTCGATATTCCCTTTTCTTCACTTTGCCGTTTCCCCCAGATTATGATCAAACATGCTCATCTCCATGAATATGTTTTCATCATCTTCATCATCATCAATGTCACCTTCCACCTACTGCTGACTCCTGCTTTTCCTTTGTCCAGTTCCACAGACGGGGCGGTTTGGCTGGATAAGAGCGGACAGGGCTTTATATTCCTGTGTTTGATGAAGGGATGATGGGGAAGGGTCGAGGGCAAACATCACAGAAGAGAGAGGTGGGAAGTCTGTAAAATATGTGGAACCACACACACGCATATATATTCGCATATGAAGAGAAAAATGATTTTCAAACCAGCGATATCAAAGAGCCCTTCAATATAGATTGCTTCTCTCAGCCGTCTTTACTTTCCTCTGATCCGTGAAGCTGGTTAAAGTTCTAATCATGTCAGCGTCAGTTATTTTAGGACTATTTATCGCACAAGATTAACACAATAATGCCTCATAATTACATACTTGTATGATTTAAAGCCGATTTCAACAGGAATAAACCTTTGTTTTCATAGATACATTTAAAAATAGATGCATCTAAAGAGATGTATGCTACAGTGTAAGACTTTAAAGCCTAGTGATCAAAGTGTATATGTTTGCTCACCTGATGCAACTATAGATTTGCCAAATGCAGTCTTCCAAAAAGGTTGGTCAACTTATGTGGATCTGAATATTACCAAAAGCAATCATTTCACCTCAGAACACAAGAGTATACAGAAAAAAACACTTCAAACAATCCGAACCAGCCCTTTCAGTTATTTCCAAACTTAACCCAGCTAACGCTGACTCAGCTCGTGCGAGCGTTCACACTGTTCATAACCTTATTGATGAGCCAACCTTGGTCTCCTACGTCACTGCATTGTGCAAACGGCTGAGTTGGCGTTTCCTTTTGAAAACCCCGGGAAAACAACGCAGATGAACCCGCCCTTTAATATAGTCCAAATTTATTATGAAACTGTTCCGACATCTAATAAGTTCTGTCATCCACAGGACAATCACTGATGTAGGTGCTGAGTGGCTACACGCTTCCCTTTCACGCCTCTCTTTCTCTTTCTAAAGCGCTGCGATATGTTCTGTGTGTGAGGCGGCGTGGTTGCATTTTTGTGGCGCAAGTTGGTCTAAATACGGCATTTTTATTCAACGCTACTGCTTGTCAGACATGATAGCATGGGAGCCAGTTATATCTATTTTATGCTGGTTAATGTGTGCGTGAGCTGTAAGCCAAGAATGAAAGCATGGCGTCTCAAAGAAAGCAGCTAATTCTAGACAAAACATGAGTCACAGCAGCAGCTGACTGGAGATCAAAAAGCATTCAAAAGCCGTTTGAAATCATATTTAAAGAATCATTTGTATGTGTGTGGCTTTGTGTGTGGGTACGTGTGTGTGTGTGTGTGTACTTTTGATTTTTCTATGTGCTCGTTTGTTGACCAGGCTGAAGCCAGGAATAGAGCTGCCAGAGGGAAGATGACTGGATACCGCTGAGAATGCTGGGTACTTCCGCCACAAGGCTCCACAGGTACATAAACATATATAGCACACGTCACACACACACACCGACAGACACACTTAAGACAGCAGGTGAGAGTGGATTTGGCAGCTTCTCCACAGAGAAGACTGAATGGAGCGACTCTGCAGGCAGCATGCTTTGTCTGCTGCTGAAGCTCAACAACAGCTGGCTCTCTCTGATCCATTACACACACACGCACGCACGCACACACATACACACAACGCTGCTGTCCTGTCTGTCCAGTCTGTCCTAGTCTCTCACTGAGGCTGCTGGGTTGCCAGTTTCTTGCAGGGACATCACTCAACATCTCTATGGCTCCTGCACTGAACACAAATTTACAAAGAACTCCCGCTGTTGCACCCTGCTTAGTGACTGTGCATCAAAACCTCAAAATTAGGGACAGAGACAGAGAGAGAGGGAAGATGAGAGGGGGGGGGGGACAAAACATGGTCGGTGGAGACAGGAGAGACCAGCCTCACAAGAAAACATCACCATTGGTTATTTGTTTAAATTTAAATCTATTTTCAGGTTTTTCCTGACAAGCGACCTCTTGTGATGGTAAACAGAGATTCTTTCTTCAGCTGCAGTGACGGCAGGAAAACAATGTCATGTTGCTTTCATTTGGAAAACAGGACTCGATACATTTACAACAAAACCGGCAATTTGTCCACTTAAATGGAAAACACACATTTGATGTCACTGGAGACGTTTTTTGTATTAAATATAACCACAATCTTACCCTAACATGAATCAGTGTCCATACATATGTAGAACACTGTTAACGCTCAAGTCACTACAAGCGGATATCGACCTCTTTATGTTAATAGAAAACATAACGGACATAAGTTCACTTCAAAACATACTTGATTTTGCAAATTATTTGTATTTAATCATGCTTTCTGGGTGACAGCGTTGTGGTGGGACACCACCAACACCTCCTCCTCCATCACTTCCATGTTAGCTGCAGATAGAGGAGAGTCCTTGGTTTCCACAAGCGGTTGCTTCACAGGAAAACATGAAGTCAAGTAAATGAAGGACATTTTAATTGGTTGAACAAACGACCGATGCTGTTGCTTTAGTACGGACGGTCTTGAGGTAAAGTTGAAATTTAAAATTGAGTGTTTTGTTGTCGACAACAAGATGTGACATAAGGCAGTTTTTTGAGTGTTGTTAGTTTCGCTATCCAGATGTGCGTGAGGTTAATGCAAGAGGCATTTGGTCATTCTTCTTCTTTTTACATTATTTTGAATTTTGAGAAATAATTTTTAGATGGATGAATTCAATGGCTTTTAGGAATGAAGAGGGAACCCTGCCATAGCCAACTGGAGGTTGGTTTTAGTTTATGTGAACGACTGAATGCTAAAAGTCAGCTCATTCACCCTAATTGGACTCTACAGCTTTGTTTACACTCTTGGCATCGTAGCGTGGAGCCTGCGCAGATGCGCGTAAGCTCCGAGCGTGCACAAATGCGCTTATGCTAAAATGCGCTGCTTGTTGCATTATTCTCAGAAACGCCAGAGGGCATACAAACAAAATGAACTGCGAAGAATCAAAAAGACAATTAGTGAAACCGTCAAAGCGCCATAAACCAACTTCCACTATGCCGAGGAGGGATTGTAACTAACTGTAAGCTCATATCTCATATTCACGGACTACTTTATTGACTTTGTACAAACCCTGTAAAGAAAGAAGTTAAGTATGAC
This sequence comes from Anarhichas minor, assembly GCF_050575085.1. Classification (NCBI taxonomy): domain Eukaryota; kingdom Metazoa; phylum Chordata; class Actinopteri; order Perciformes; family Anarhichadidae; genus Anarhichas; species Anarhichas minor. The sequence continues at coordinate 98,983 of NW_027466475.1, read as the reverse complement.
ATGCATTAGAAAGAAACAAATTGAATATCCTCTAAACAATTCGATTTGGCTGCAAAATATATTTTTCAGACCTCCTGTTTCTCAAGCATTTAAATGTGAATTGACCTTCTTTGTATAATCCCTAGACATGTAAATAGTGCTTTTATCAGTGAACTATTTCACGTCTAAAAGACTGATTGCGTGCGCCATGCTACAAAAATGCAGAGGTGCACGAGAGAGCGCGCAGACTGTGATTACCTCTTTCTCTGGCGCTTCACTACAGCGAGTATAAACTAAGCTTAAGTGCTTCAGAATGTGGCCCTTCAAGCAACAGTATATAACCACACAAATGATCCACCAACTGCATGGTCTTAAGAGCACTGTAAAAAAAAAAAGAAGAATCGCTCTACTGGAAAAGATACCTGTCCTGACCGAAAAACACTTTCACTACAAGAAAATAGAGAAACAATTCCTGTATTTATACATCTTATTCTTTCCTTTCCCTTTTGGAACAATGGCAGCCTGAAGATCAGCAGAAGCCCCGTAACCACACAAGAACCAGGCACTGAACTGAGCTGAACCCGTAAAAGACGAGGGAACTTGACAAAACGTCCTTTAACTTGTGTAGCGTTTCTATGTAAGACAGCAGTGAGGTAGTGCAGGGAGAGATCGAGTATCGGAGCGAGATGGACACGGGGAGCCGCTGATGTGAATCATGCAAAATTTATGGAAGCAACAAAAGTGTTCAGCATGAGCCGCTGATGGCAGAGGAGAATTGCACGCTTAAGCGCTGAGTAGAAAAAGATAACAAGCACAGGGAAAAACAACACAAGCCGAAGTCCTGCCTGGGAGACAATTCAGAAGGAGGCGTGGGAGCACCGTGGTCTGCCTGCTGCTGGTGATACCTCACTGAACCCGAGCACCAGCACCAAAACAACACAAGAAACTATATCACTGTGGGAGGTAAAGTGACATTCTGAATATTCCAAAGGCCCTGTTAACACGCAGTGGCTAAGAAATCAGATTACTCACCAATACCCCCACTATACAGACGCAGAGAGCAAACTCTGGGTTTGAAAAGTGAGGCTAATGCAGAAGGGCCTTGAACTTGCAGTCTTGCTAATGACCAGCAGGGGGCAACTCCTCTGGTTGTATAGAAGTCTATGAGAAAATGACTCTACTTCTCACTTGATTTATTACCTCAGTAAACATTTTAAACATGAGTTTATGGTCTCAATCGCTAGTCTCAAGTCTTCTTCAATACAGCATGATGTTCGTTTCGGAAATTATTGTCCATTTAGAGTCAAATAGACAAAACAAGGTATGCTTTAGGTATTCCGTTGTACTTAGCTCCACCCTTTCGTGTCTCTTTTGGTTCCAAAAAAACAAGATGGCGACGCCCAAAATGCAAAACTCCAAGGCTTGAAAAACACATTACACAAGGGTGACGTCATGATGCCCAAGTCCACTTCTTTATATACAGACAAACAAATATCCACTTTTAAGAAATACGTGCCATTACCCAAGAATCCTTTTTTAATATTGATTCATTGTAAAATTATTTTCCGATTAAATGTTTGGTGAATGAAATGTCCGAAAACAGCAGAGCCCATATTCCCAGATCCAAAAGGGACGTCTCAAGTGTGTGTTGTGTCCCAAAGTGTTGTTGAGTTATCTTAAGTGATCTTGACATTGTTCACATTTAACTCAGTTTTAAAGCCCAGACATGATGTTTCTTCCAAACCTTACTAAGTGGTTTTGTCAGCATGTTGGACTGAGAACGTGTGCACCGTGACTTGACGTCACATCTCTGAGGAGGCAGAGCTTCTGTAACACCCTGACAGAGATGCACGAATCCACTTTAACTCTCTCCTTATCCTCACTACTGTTTACGTGCCATTAAGCAAACCACAAACCCCACACAACCATTCAGTGACACAAGTTTGGTTGCACTACTTCCATGTGCGGATGTTTAACAGCGCAACCCTGCCACTGATACATATGATGGGAAAACAGTGCTTGTCCGTCTCTCCGCTGTGATAAAAACTAGAGACGAAATCAACAGAATATGAAAGACTCTCGGTATGCATGTTCTCCTCTGAGGGAGTAAAAGTCTAAACCGAGATCCAACATGTTGTCCGCTGCAGCTGAAGGTTGGCACGAGTGCGTTTGATTTGGTATGTGTGCAGCACAAGGTGAACGGTCCATTCAGAGAAAAGGGACACTAATGCCCTGCACACACACACTTCATCCAGATTTGACAAGGTTCGTTAATCATCTGTCAGAGGGACAGGGGGAACGGACAGACTCCCCTCTCCTCTCCTCTGCCCGTCCTCCATCTCCTCCTCTTTTTATCCCTCCATCTCCTCCTCTATTCCTTCATCGTCTCTCCAGCCAAGGGCAACTGTCCTTTTCCTCCGATATTAACCTTGTGTATCTCACCACATGGTTTCATCTGTTTTTCTCTCTCTGTCGGCGTGCCTTTGTCCCTGTTGCCTCCTCTCTCTCACTCCGTCTCCCCCTTTCCCTCCCCCACTGCCTCTCTGACCCGTCCATCCTCTTTACAACCCTATGAGCCGAGGCCTTCTCCCCTCCCTGGTAGCCGCGACAGCCGTCGCTCTATCATTCAGTCCTCTAATCGGCCACACGTCATTGCCTCCCGGCCATTTAACTCAAGGTAAATCTAGTGGTTCCTTTTATAAAGAGAGATGGAGATAGAACGGATGAATGGATTGATGGACAGATGGACTATTTAAGACAGAGACTTATTGTGATTTGTAAGAGGGAATGACAGGAGTGTAGAGGAAGTAAAAGAGGGAAAAATGAAGGTGGAAGGAAGTAAAGGTAGATGGGTTTAAGCCGGATGGAGGTGGACGGATGAGTCTGGTCAGTGCAATCAGTGGAGACAAAAAAAGAAGCTCCAGGGAGGTGAGAACCAATGACACAAGCCTCTCTACAAATCCAGTTTAACCACCTGTTTATTGGGGAGGGGATGAGATGAAGAGAGAAGAGAAGATGAAGAGAGAAGAGAAGTGGAGAAGAGAAGAAAGTAAACCAAGAGGACACAAGAGAAAGGAGGGAAAGGTGGACAAAAGGATAGAGAAAGGAAAAGAAATGAGGGGACGAAAAAGGAAGATGAGGGCAGTAAAGAAGTGAGGAGAGGAGCGCAAAGTAGAAAATGAGGAAAAGAGGTGAGAAAAGGAAAGGGACCAGGAGGAAAGGGAAGGAAGAAGAGAAGAGGGGACGGAAAGCAAAAGAAAGAAGATAAGGAGAGAAGAAGAAAGGGGGAAGAAGGACAGAAAAGGAGGAAAGAAGAGAATAGGTGGGAAAAGGAGAGGAGATATGAGAAGGGAGAAAAGAAAAGATGAAAGAGGGGAAAGGGCTAGATTAATTGAACAAATACGGCCTGAACAATAACAGGAAAGGAGGCATGAAAGAGGAGTAGAGAATGGACCATGTGGGGAGAGAAACGGCAGGAAAAACATGACCGGGGAGCGTTAAAGAGAGAGCGAAGCAAAATGCCAAAAGACAGAGAGACAGAGGAGCGAAACGGAAAACATGGCAAAGAAAGCCAAAGTAGAAGAGAAAAGTGCATCAGAGTCCTGTACGGAGGCGGAGAGAGGCGTGCATCTATCAGCGCTGCGCTCGCTGTGAGGAGCCGCCAGGGACGGAGACACCAGTCAACTCAGGAAATAAGAAAATGATTAAGAGCGATTTAATGTCACGCCGCCACCGAGCCAAAAAGCACATCTGTCACAGCGAGACTGATGTTGCTGCACCTCCCCCCTTCCCACCCTCCTCACTCACACTCCAGCAGTCACTCACTCATTCATTCATTACATCTCCCATCCAGGCCCGTACTGTATCATACACCTTCCAAAAACCCCAGCCCCCCCGGATTTTCCTGTGGCTTCTGCTTTCTATTATCTAACACACACACACACACACACACACACACACACACACACACACACACACACACACACACACACACACACACACACACACACACACACACACACACACACACACACACACACACACACACACACACACACACACACACACACACACACACACACACACAAGCTAACAAACCCTGCTTGCTGTGATTAATTGAATGCGAAGCAAAACAAAGCTGCTGACAGGCGGATTCCAAGCAGAAAAATATGGATGCCCATGAACCGTGTGTGCACCTCCACGAGAGCCTTCATCTGCACCATCTTTCCAAGTCTCTCTCTCTCTCTCTCTCTCTCTCTCTCGCTCCCTCTCCGCTGCTCCCTCACTGTCTGCAGACCTCGATCCCGGTTCCGCTGGTCGCCACGAGCTCAACGGAAAACAAAGCCTGCACAGCTTTTAAGCACTGCCCCCGTCAGGACGTTTGTGTCCATTACAGTGTTGTAGGCTGCCTTCAGGGGATTATATATATATATATATATATATATATATATACACACACATTTTGAACGGCTCTTTATTTCTATGAAAGCAATTGAGAGCGAGAGGTGAAGGAGACAGAGAGCTCTAATAGGGGATTTCATCCAAAACACACCAGGAGAAACCTTTTACTTTAGTTATTTCTGTCTATAATTGAGCTCTGCAAAACAACACTTTCTCACAGCAAACTTCCGTCTCAGAGCGATCAACTTGTTTCAAGCAATTTTGAAATTGAGGGATTCTATCTTCAGAGACGGCAGATTGTTGCAGCGGAGGAGAAAAAGAAAACATCCAGACAGCTGATTTTTGTTTTCCCCCTCCCCCGTTTCAAGGACTTAAATCAAAGACAATTTGGCAGCTCCAAAAAAAAACAAAAAAAGAGAAAACACAATACGGCGCTGTGACCTTTTGCACTCACCGTTGCACTTCCCTCCGTTGGTGGGGTCGCCATAGTACCCGGGCATGCAGCTCTGGCAGTGCACCCCCGCCGTCAGGTTCCCACAGTGCTCGCACATGCTGCCGTTCACACACCTGCTGTGACCGTTACACTGGCACGCTGGGAGGACATCACACACACACAGGATACACTCAGGTTATTAGGGAAAACCTAGAGCTACAAACCCCCCCCCCATCATGAAGATTATGATCAGTGTATTGATGAAAGAGGTGTCGAAGGCCCACAGAGAGTAGCGATGTTATTCACTGTTATTCAGCTGGGTGACAGAATGTGACCAATAGATGAGCACGCGCTCCAGCTGTTCACTCACCGGGACATTGGATGAAGGCCCAGTTGTAGCCTCTGTCGGACGAACAGAGACTCTGATCCAGCACCATGTCCCTGTCTCGTAGTCTGTCCGGGGGCCCGGCCCTGGCGCCGGCAGGCTTCATGGGGCCTCGGTAGGACCCCTCCATGCAAACGCCCCTGCCGGTGTTACTGGGATCGCCGCACCAACCGCACTCCGTCCTCTCCAGACACTCGACGCATGTCCTCAGACCTGAACAGTTCTGGGCTGTGGAGGGGATGCGAGGCGGGGAGGGAGAGGGGGGAGAAAGGGAGAGGTGGGGAGGGAGAGGGGGGGAGAAAGGGAGAGGGGGGGAGAAAGGGAGAGGCGATCAGGAATCAAAAGAGAAATAGAGAGAAGTGAGGAAGAGTCTGTTAGGGTTCTGGTTGTCAGTGCCTTCCAAAAAGTGTTACAAATGACCGAAAAGGAAATCAAGTGAGCTGTTTCCAACCAATAGATTCAGATTTTGCATAGATTTAGAGATGTGGAAATTCGGGGGGATTTTGGATCCATTGTTGTATTACATTACATTACAGTCATTTACAATTTCTTCTGAAATTGTTTGTGTAAATATGCAAATAAGGGAATTATATAATGCTAACTTTTGGTGAGTTTAGGAGAAATACACAGAAGCAATAAACACCTTAATGTATATTTTGGATGTTTTTTTTGCACTAATCTGAAACACGACATCTTACGGAAGCAAAACAGTCCAAAATGGACCGGTGCTTATAAAACAATGTTTTTGCAAATTCACCATGAATCAGAAGGTGACAGTTTTCATCTCATTGTGTCTGTACTTCTTTCACAGAACTTCTCTGACAAATATCAACAGGTTAATTGAACTGAAAGAGAAACAAAGACCTTGAATGCGTCGCTCAGACGTATTTCAGTGCTGCTATATTTGTGCATACGCATTTAAACAGAAGCTATATCTGCCTTTCAGCAGTGTTGTCCTCAACACACAATGAAGGTAAAGCACCTTTAAGGCGTGTTCTGACCAGTCTGTCCTTCACACTGTACTAAAGCTAATCCTAACAGCTTCAAGCTCCGAGCATGAACACAATAAACACCTCCAGTGATCGGCCTCCTCTAATGTACTTAGCGTCTTCTGTTCTCACCTTTTTCTTTGACCCTCAACATTCAGAGAGGAATTGACTTTTCTTTCCCACACCATTCAGCATGTTGAGAAACGCATCTGTATTCATGAAGTGGATGTGACATTCAAAAACACATCACTGGTGCAAATTAAAAATGACACTTTCTTTATGGTATGGCATTCAATAGTTGTAATAGAAAACAACATCTCCATACCGAAGCCCTTTATGTTCCCTGAACGTGGCGATAAGTGAGAAGAATAAGACATTTTTCTTTGTTGTTTGTGGAAAAGCCGGCCTTTCCCAGGTCAACTCTACAGCTCGCTTTGTGTCCGTCACTCTTGTTTTGCTGCCGTTCTCGACATCAACATGTCTTCCTGTCATAGTACATTTTAGTCTACAAAGCGAGGGTGGGAATACACACGAGAGAAAGGCAGGAACATAAACTCAGTGGGTATCTCGGCGTGTACACAACAAACCCAAAAGGTTGAGAGGAGTTATCCGAGGCGCTGTTTTCTGTTTCTGGTTTCTGTTTTCTGTTCTGTTTTCTGCTGAAGGTGATTCAAACGCAGCGTCAAGTAAAATTTGCATTTTCTCCAGAAAGTTGTTTCTCTTTTGAACACGAGCCATTTCCATAAGCCACAGATGTTCTAGCTGAACATGGATCTCTTTCTCTCTCTGTGTCCCTGCTAGCTAGCTCTGCTTGAAATACTCCCCCTGTCCTCTGTGTGTGTGTGTGTGTGTGTGTGTGTGTGTGTGTGTGTGTGTGTGTTTGCGAGCTCTCCCCCCCGTTGCATTATTCAACTGCAGCAATGCCGATTCATTTGTTCTCTCGGCCCCTTTATAATTACAAACTTCTTCTCTCGGATTCACTCTTTATCTCTGCTCTGCCACCTTTTCATCCTCCTCTTTTGCATCTTTCTGGCGGTCTCTATTCACTAAGCCGCCTTCCCCTCTCGCGCTCTTTAGGAGCTGCCACTGTACCCTCTTCTCCCTCATTTCCTGCCATTTTTATTTAATTAGATTCTTTTTTTTTTTTTTCTGGATGACACTAATACACTTTAGGCATAAATGAAATCCCAAAGAAAAGAAACTCTTCATCCGCTCTTCTATCGTGTCTCCTCTACCGCGTTCCTCCCTCCGGTTTTTACTCTCACCTCCCCTCTCTTCCTCCCTCATTTCACTTCCCCTCCGACAACACACTGGAGCTCCACTACAGTCAACGCTTCAAAGAGAGGCAGTTCAACAGAATACCCCAAATCCACCACACAGTGGGGTTTCGTCTGCTAGAAAAGTACATATTTATACACCCACGACTTTAATACCCAATAAATATATCAGGCCTGTTCATCAATTCCTCAAATATGACTCAAATTGCAGGGAATTGGTAGCCGCTCTTTGAAAGCCAAATGTGCCAAACCTGTGCCAAAGTCTTCATCTATCTTTGATATAATTTATCCAATTTGCACCCACTACGCGGCAGCCATGTCTCCCCCCTGCTTTGTATCACTCCATTAATCGGAAAATACTGTCAACCAATACATTTTTTTCACATATTTTATAATTTATATCTCAGGCTGTTAACGATATACAAACTAAAACTCTGTAAAACCTTCAGAATACAAATAGGAATGAAAGTGGAAAGCTTGGTGGATGTAATTGCTACTGAAGTGGAGATTTCTGTCTCAGAGTCTGAGAAAAAGACATGTTTTGTAAAAGTCACTACATTCTGAAGACACTACAGGTGAAAAGGGTAAAACAATAGTTAATAGACATCACAGTGAAACTTCCGCAGTTGATTACTCACGTCTTCTATTACGAGTTTTCAATAATGTTGGTGAGTTTAGGAGAAATCTACTGACGCGAACAGACAAAGTAGTAAAATTGACGCCTAAATGTGTATTTTGGATGATTTCTTTCCTCGAGCCTGAGAGAAGAAGCAGAACAGACCGAAATCTTAAAGCCTATCAGGGCACGAAAAACAAGTTTAATTAAACAGTTCATCTCTTCACACATACTTGCCACATTCCAAGGTGCATTTGCAGCTCTTGACTGCAATTCATTTGTGAAACATGTCAAAATCCGTGACAGCGAATGCATCAAATATTTCAGGCATCTGCCTGCATGCCACGAATATGATGAAAGGGGCCCAGAGGACACCACATGACACGAGTGGAAGCCGCTTACAGATGTGAGAGACAACTCCTGCATTGATAGAAAACATGAAGTCCTTACACGCTCACTTATAAACTGTGGTTTCTGTGTCGATAATGTAATTAACCTGCTATGTGCTCTATTGCATGAGCTGATTTTTAATAGCATTTCCAACCATCTGGCCAAATCTGCGCTCCATATGGAAAGAATTAAGAGCGGTTCTTGCCTTGTATAGTCTTGTTGGATGGTGCCTGTATTTCCCCATGAGGGTGGGAAACATATTTCATGATGTAAAATGCAAACATGTGATCTAATCATGGTCCAAAGACAAAACTGTGACCAACGGCTACTTTGTGGATGAAAATAGAGACACTGATTTATGCAATTTAATCTGCTTTAATGTTCCTCGAATTTCTTGGGTGATTATTTTCTCCTTCCTCCGTGTTTGAATGCAGAGCTCAGCAGCAAAGCGAACATTCTGCTGTACTGGAGACCCAGGCTGAGCGTATAGAGGCAAAAGAGTCATTTACATCTAAAGCAATTACTGCAATTGACTTATGAGGTAAGGCTTGTGAATTTAGCACGTTGCAAAGGAGAACTCTGCTTCATTTGTGAGGGGTTTTAGGACTGACGTCCTGAACATAACACAGGCAAAAACTTTTTTTTTATGCTCTGGTAAATTTTGCTTAAAAGGTTGTTTTTTCTCATACTCAGAAACCTCCACTTCAGTAGCAAATACAGCAATGTGTCCTCAAACAACAGTTTGTATACCTTCGTATTGTAAGTAATCAGCAAGGGAAGTTTCACGGCCATATCTATTCCTTATTTAGTCAATTAGCTATTTTTCCTTTACGTTATGTACCTGTGGTGTCTCGCCATAAGACGGACATTGAAAACCTAAAACGGATACATTTAAAGCAAGTTAGTAAGAGCTAGTTGAGTTTACAAGAACGGGGCTTTCATACTTTATTGAGCTGACGTACAGAATACCTACATTTTCATAATATTTTTTGGTCTCAGCCAGGAAAAGCCGTATCTGTAGGGTCTAAGAGCAGGAAGAGAAATGTAGTAACTAGGTCAAATCCAGATAGACACGTGTTTTGCATCTCAGCCGGCACCTCGAAACATCACTCGCTCAAAACTTTCACAAGTTGCCGTCGTCACTTGGAGACCGGGAGCCCTAATACCTTTAAAGTTCTGTCAACAAGGAACACGTTGGCTGCTATATAGCAAACATCCACCACGTGCTTTATGTGATAGGAACAGAAATAAAGTCCACATTTCTACTCCGCACTGTGTTCCTTCCCAACACATAGGTCCTGTCCTCGTTGACAGAAATAACCGGCAGGATGCCTAAACACAACGCATGTCATGTGTTCTGAGGGAACTTAGGTTATCTTGTTGAAGCAAAGAAGGATTGCTCGTTCCCGCTGGGGGTATATTCATCTTATCAAAAATTCTCTCAGCACAATCATCTCGGTGGCACATTCTGTTCATCACACCGGGGTTTGATGTTCCTCGTCCCTGGATGGCACGCATCGTCTGGCTTCATCTTGTGTAATCCATTTTCTCCCACAGTACTTGACGGTTAGCATCGCTGAAGCCGGCGGCGTACAGATCTGTGTGAGCGCCCCCCTCACCCCCATACATAAAGTATAGATGCCATAAGCTGCCTTCTCCTTCGCTCCTCTCGTACCATGGGAAGCCACGAACCGGCAGACAGGCGGCGTGTGTCGGAAAAAAGCAAACACACACACACTCAGGTGTTTTGTGAGGATTGCCTCAGAGTAAATAAACCTATTTCTCTGCGCAGCAAAACCAATATCGGCTACAACAACATAACCATCATCTGGCCTGGGGAGGGGGGGGGGGGGGGCTGTATTCACCTGTCTAGAAAATACACACAGTGAGTGACTGAAGGAATAAAAAGCTCCTGGAAGCTGTAATCCAAGAGACTTGTGCGTAACCCCATCTTTTAGTTTTATTGTTTTAAAACAGGACAGAGAGGTGTTGAATTATCTTTATAATATATTTTGATGCTGCGGTTATAGGTGGTGTTATTGACTGACTAGAACATTGAGAGGTGTTTCTAATATGTTTATGTTTTGTTTCATGTCTGCCCTGCAGCATATCATACTTCAATGAGTAAATGTACGTTTAATGTTCTGAATGTAAGCTCTGGATAATGTGTGCGGGTCGTTCACAGACTGCAACTTTAGGACAATGCAGGAGAACAATGGGCCTAAACACATAGTACCTTCAGTACTGTAGCGCAAACTACTAAATAGCATAGTATTGTGTTTGCAGTTGATATGTATTAAAATAAACACACTTTACTGTTTTGTACTAAAAGGAAATTCGCTGAATAGTTTCTGCTCTTATGCTCCTGATATCTTTATAACTGCATCGGAATTGATACATCGGCTGTGCCTTGGTGTGTGAGAGTTGTTCTCCATCTCTACAGCTGTTTGTTAAAGTCGGCTCATTCTGTATCTTTCTATATCTTTACTGAACAACAATGAACAATCGGCTGCCAGCAGTACCAACAGGATAGACATCTGCACGTGGGCGTCCACAGTGGCTGCTGCTGGAACACACCAGAAGCAAACGTCGACCTGACGAGCTATGTAAAGAGGAGTGTTACCTGACGACATCTGGAATAAAAGGGTTATTTATTTGCAGACTCATTTACAGTTTCCATATTCACTGCCATATAGCTGCATGTGCAAGACCTTTAGGGACCAGATGCTGAAGGCAGAGAGATGAGTGTGAAGCCTAAAACTGTCACATAAGCCAAAGAAAGTCCATTCTACAAAGAGAACGCACGGTACAGCACAATTAGGCTGGGATTGAAAAATCAGCTTGCTTTCGAAGGGGCTCTAAAAAGTAAAAAATCTGACTGCTGGGGCAACACTGGAGCTAATTATTTCAAGAGTGCCGAAGAGAGAGTGTAGTGAGCCTCCAGCCGACATGAAAAATGGGAATGATACACAAAGCCTTGAGCCACATTTATCTGATAAAGGAATGACCCAGTTCAAATTGGATTCTCAGACAAGCAATAGTTTTTTTTTTTTTTGTGAAGCAGCTCCCAAAGCCAAGGTCATGAATCCTTCAGCTGTGGCCTGCAGACATGGTCTCCCAAACAAGACACGATTAATCCATTAGTGAAGCAGAAACCTAAGTATGAAACACAAAGCGAATCGTGACGGACTGCAGAAGAGCAACAATGCTATACTTGGGAATTTGAAATGTAAAATATGTCATATTTTATATGCCATAGTTTGAGCAACAGAGGTGAACAGTGGCAGAACAAAGGCCTCCTACACACCTTCTGCCACCAAACTGAGATATGAATAATAAAAGAGAAAAGGAGATGTCGAAAAAAAAAAAAAAAAAGGACGCCATTATGTAAGAGCTGAATCTAAAAACCGAAAGAAGGGAAAAGAATGGTGGCTTGCTAACAGTAGGCTGAAGAGCTGTCTGGCACCAGCAAGGAACAATAATCACCAGTCACGAGATAAGAACATCTCCAACTTTGTGAAGCTGTTTACTTAACTCCTCAGAAACAAGAACGCTGGCTACAAATTGACTATTTGTCGAACAAAAGACAGAAAACACCAAGACAAAAGTTTTGCCACAGGGGAATACTTTGACGGTTTGATTTTTTTAAATATATTTTCTTCCACTAGAAACTAGAAAAAAATATGTCTTTATTTGACCTCGACTTTTCCGAATGAAACATCAAAGAACATAATTAAAACACTTACTTAATGTTTGTCTAGTCTTCTGTCTCGGTCGGTTATTATCTGTTTGTATTTGTGTTATTTGCTCGTTAAATGCTTCATTGATTTGGGAAAAAGGGAAATTGTTGTACAAAATAATGTAAAATGTACGTCTGCAGTTTGCCTATTCTCATTGTTCTTACAGACAAACAAAGGATAAGGTCTCAGGTGTGTGGCTCTTTCCCATTTAAGTGAATGATATGAAAATATTGTAAATCACTAGATTATTATATATCGTATTTATGATTTGTTTCTACTACTGAAGACCATGTTACACATAAATGACTTAATAACAGTCAAGGAATATTTATCAGCTCATATCAAGCTGAACTGGTTATTGCAGAAAAACTGAAATTACAGAATACATTGAAATGTGTAGCACCAACAATAAATATCCAAAGCGTTTATCTCTTTTTCGGTCGAGGGTTTTCCGAATCAAATGACTTCCTACAATGAGCCAGTACTCCTGATCCCGCTGACAATCAACACACAGTGAGGTTCTTTTCTGCCATCTGAGGTAATCAGCTTTAATTCATAAACAAATGTGAAGAGAAAGTAAATTGCTTTTTAAGCAATATTCTCCATGTTCCTATCCTGATAGAGACTTTGTCAACCCAAACATGTGAACGCAGAAGCATCTTTTATAAGATAGATGACTGCAGCCGCCACAGAAACGTTATTCAGACAGGAAGCTACTCAGCAGTGAAGCAGGAAATCTCTCCATGTATGTCCAACTATGTAAATCATCATTAGCTCCACATGCAGCAGGGCCTGCTAGATTTGCCACTTTCTGTCTGTTTTCATGGTTGATGATCTTCTTGTTTCTCACATACACAAACATTCCTGCACATCTACTGTATGTACTCAAACAAAAACCGTGTGGAGGGGCAGCGGTGGAACTGAAGAACCTCCAGCATTCCCAGGGAGGTGTTGATATGAGAGAAATGCAGCCGGGACTTCATATTGAGCTCGTCATGTGTCGCTGTAGATGATCGATTTTCTGCCCTGCAGCTACAGGAGAGGTGGCGCCGCCTCAGTGTTGGAGTCTGTGTTTGTGTCAGTGTGTGTGCGAGGTGGAGACCTGACTGCTGATAAGAAAGGGATCAATAGGAAAGGAGTCTATAATGACTCCATGTTCACACAGCGTCGCATCATCAGAGGTGTGAGTGGAGCCCTATACACCACCTCATTCATCTACATCCATCCAAGCTCATAGCCACATGTTATGACCTCAACTGTGTAGCCTCTTTCCCACTGGACAACAATCCCACTAACACCCACTAACATTGGGAAAAGTTACAATCGTATTTATCGGCGAAGGCCCAGAATGCATTCTGCTTCATCTGTTCCCTACACAACCCACCTGAAGAAAAACACACACTTTAACGGAATTAGAGACTGTTTCAGGCTGTTAAATGTACTTTAGTTTTTACGGAAGAAAGTGCTCCGAGTTGACATTTACTGATCCAAAAGGAGAAGTTCAGTAAAAGTTCAGTAAAAGTTAAAATATCATGACAGAAAATAACTTATTGTAAAGTTCAGAGTATTTAATGTCTGTGGGTCCCTGTAGCCCGTCTAGAGAGGTTGTGACTACTTTGCATAGATGTATAGTTTAAACTGCAACAGTACATCATATTACAGTAAATTAATGTTTTGAAGGTACTACGGAAAGTCACCGTGACTGACACCCCGCACCCGTGTTCACTCCCCCCCCCCCGTCTCACCTGCGCAGTCCTGGGTCTGCCACTCCAGACACTGTCCGTAGGGGAAGGAGATGACGTACGCCGAGGAGTCGACACAGCGCTGCGTACTGCTGCACCACATGCACTCCATGGCCTGGCTGGTGCAGTTGGCGCAGCTGGCGCGCAGGGAGCAAGGTGTCCGACAGGGACGCACACTTTGACTCTGCGGACTCCCTGAGCGACGGGGACAAACGGAGACAGACGACAAACTTTTAGAAGTTCGATGTGAGATTAAGTTCATCAAACAGCAAAGGATGCATTGAACACAGCTCCTACTTGTTTCCTCTTTCTCACTTTTCAGTGAACTCATTCTAACAGCATGTCAGTGTGGTTGAGAAATGTGAGCCGGAGTCTTCTTAACGGTTTACCGTCTCTTTCATTCGTATACTTTTTGCCTTTGCCCAGGAGTTTTGTTTTATCACCTGTTAATTTGTCTGAACAGAAAATAAACTGTAGCCTCCAGTCTGAGTTTTATCCTGTGCTCTGTCATCCTGTGCTCTGTCATCCTGTGATCTGTCATCCCCCCCCCCTCCCTCTCGCTCTCTCCTCTTCACTCATTCCATCTCACCGGCAGGTTTTTCACAGATCAGGCCGTCGGTGGTGGCCGTGCAGGGGTTGGCTTTAAGACCAGCCACCTGCGCCCGCTCCAGGTAGGCACAGAAGCCCGAGTCGCTGGGCTCTCCAGGTAACCAACGCAGGCTGGTGTTGGTGAAGGGAGACGCGTCCTCCCAGCCCCAGTAAGACACGTTGATCTTCCTCAAGCCAACCCAGGGAGACAAAGTCTGCAGAGACACAGTGGTGAGAGAAAGAGAAAAATGTATAGTTAAAACGATAAATGTATTTTTGTTCAGTGTTGCTATACTGGTGTTTACAGTCACAGTATCTATAGAATCAACTTTTGCCACAATGCTTTTGAGACTCCCAGTTCCTAAGGAAAACATATCTGGAAGTATTGTGCACACTATAATATCAGTAGAGCTGAGGAGTTGCGGCAAATTTTCAAGCATTAGCATTTTAGAACTAAGGTCAATCTGAGAAAAAAAATAAAATCACAGAAATACAGAAAGCAATCAATTTCTAGGCCAAACACAGTAACGAAGAATGGAAGAATGGGGAGAAAATGCAACGATTTGAGCTGCAGATCAACCAGAGTCGCTGAAAGAACATTAAAAACAGCAACGAACAAAAGGAATCCGACTAACCTCAGATGACCTCAGATACTAGTCGCTTCTCGTGTTCTTAGTTTTGTTGTTAAAGAAACAAAAAAGGAAAATAACGAACCCTAATTGTATGCAGTTGTATTTGCTGAGAAAACAAGTGAGATTTGTTTAGTAAAAGGTGCGTCATGGTTATGAAAAGAGTTTCATCTGATAGAAATCCAAAGTATTTTCCCACAGCTGTGATTCATTTCATAAAAAAAACGCTAAACACTACGCTGTGTTTGTATTTATGCCCACACATTCACCCAAAAGCTCTTCTACTCAGCAGCTCTGTTTGCGATCCTTTGCGGTCTGGATTGTATCTGGTAATTGAATTTGCAGAGATAGTAAATTCAATTTGTGATCGCAAAAAAAGTGGAGTGACAAAACAAGAGATTTAGAATCCTCATGACCTAAAAGCATCAAAAGGTAGATTAAACAACTGTTTATCTGAGAAAGTGTGCTTCTCTTTCTTCCTCTGACAGCGATCAAATATTTGCTCACTTATCTCCTGACGCTGCACATTAATCAAAAAAGCCTGAGTGGTCAACCAAGTGGACGGTTAAATCTGTTTTAACAGGTGTTTGATCTGGTGACCGGCTCATTGAGGAGCAGCCGGGTGAAGGATCACACATGAATGACTGAAAAAGCTGATTTGTGTGCTTCACGGTGGGCTAAGAATGCTTTAGTGAAGTTTGTTTTTAATGCCTTGAAGCCACATCAGAAATGTCCTGGTGAGAAATTTCAACTTGCATCCAAAATTTGATCCCTTCAGAAAAAAACTCTCTGCTTGGTTATTTCCTTAATTAGACTGTTGATACACAACTTGTATTATCTTGAGACCACACATTCTTTTGCATCTACTAATTAATAGCTTTACACGTCTGATGTTAAGGTGACATTGTTTTATGTACATTACGTGATATCCGCAGATGAATATCTGCCTAGTTGTCAATCAGCAACACATTACAGTACTTCATTCTCTACAGGAGTTATAGCTGAAAGCTGAAGTCACATGCAGATGCAGCTATTTGACTATATGGTGCAGTACTGTAAATAATTTACTTTTAGTTCCTTCCTAACTTGAACTATAAACCAGTCCCGATAAGATACAAGTATTTTTCAACACTTTTTCTGCACTTTTCTTTTTTTCTTTTTATTACCTCCACTCCATACCGACCCTGAGGCGATCCCTTACTAATGCGAGTCAAAGGAGTTTGACAAATCAAGCGGCTACCCTCTGACGTTAGCATTTTGAGTCTGAATTCCCTCTTTATGTTTCCACAGACCGCTGTGCGGGGAAACACTCAGCTCTGCAGAGGAGAGCAGAAACACAAAGAGGGAATTTCAAACTAAAAGGGGATCAATAGACTGCCGGTATGAAGAGGAAGAAGGTTATGGCGACCCATAACTTTCAGGTATGGGCATCAGAGTATTTTATCAAAATGATCTTAACCATGCGTGGTGTTAGTATTGGCGAAAATAACTGAGTAAGAGGGTTTTATAATGTTTACAAACTCAAGTTCTCAGTAAAATAAAATGTGCACTGATTTGAAAAGAGCAACTTTGCTCAGTCAGGAACAGAAGAGACACACCTGTAATGTGCTGTCATTCTAGTTTTGTTATGCTAACATTCAATTAGATGATCCAAAATGTGACCCGCAGCACAATGGTGTGTAAATAGCCGCAGCAGTTGTGTAGCACAGACAAGCCAGAGCGGGAAAACAACAGGCTATACAGTAGCTTTCACCAACACTGTTAGCATGCATTTCCTTTATAGGCATATTAACTTATTAGCATATTTTTTTTCCACACACCACCCACCTTGTCTTGCAGTTGGTGTTGTTGTAGCTCCTCCAGAACAAAATTGACTTGTTTGTCTGTGAGCAAAGAGGCAATATTTCCCCCCAGGTTTTTGCAGTAGTGCTGGGCATTGTCATAGCTGTCACTGCTGGAGTTGATCCTCAGGCAGGCCTCCCCGACATGGTGCCAGCCCTCCCCACACAGCTGGCCTGCACACAAAGACACACACACACACACACACACACACACACACACACACACACACACACACACACACACACACACACACACACACACACACACACACACACACACACACACACACACACACACACACACACACACACACACACACACACGTCTTTACAGTAATACTCATCAGATAGCAGTGAGAGTCTATAGCCTGCTAGTATGTGTTTTCCATCAATGTCCATTCAACATCGGAAAACCTAGTTGTCCAATGTACAAAGAGACAACTTCTCCGGATGTTACATTTTTTGGGGGATAAAATAACTGTTTGGCTGATAGCATTCCCATGTGCTAAACGGTAGCATTGAACACAAGTACAGTAAACATTGGAATGCTACAATACTAATGTTAGCATCTTGACATGCATATAGTTGTATTAGGCTACATGACAAGCTAAAGATTAGCAATTTAATGTGCCAATAATTAGCAAAAAATCATGCTCATGTTTAGCTTAAGCTTGTAATTTTGAGTATGCTAACATGCACATTCTTTACTTATGTTTTGCATTTTTATTAGATTAACAGAGGCTGAGAAACTCTCCCATTAAAAAAAAACGCATATGTGAACTAATTGTTCACATCACGGTCACTTGGTAGCATCTCGTGGGAGTTTGAGGCCATTCAATTAGCCGGGATGAAAGGGAAGAAAAAGTCATTCTGCCTCCAATGAGCACGGCTGTTTATTTTGGACTCCAGGACTGATTACAATCACAGGCCCATAATGGCTTCCATCACCAACCTTTTCATGCTACAGAAAAGAAAATACCTGCTTTCTTTATTTATTCATTTCCCCCCGAAAGCAAGAGCAATGGGCAACAATCTACCAAAGACGAGAGGAGAACAGGAGACAGATGACGGGGTACGAGGAGGAGGAGTACACACATAAATAGATTAGGTTACGGTCTTTGTGTAAAAGCAGAGATAAACATGTCAGGCCATTTAGCATAATTAATCATAACACAGTGTCTAAAGAAAAGGCCACAGCTGCCATGGTGGTAGAGCTAGTTTCCATTATCCCAGCTTTCAAAATCATGAGAAATACAGAAGCTTTGTTTCTAGCTTTGTCACACTAATGGACTCAAACACACACACAAAGACGGAGCAATTTCATTTATGTGGCCAATGACCCTTTGAAAAGCCGTGTCCAAAAATTGCGCCGTTACTTCCTGTCCACACATACGAAGACTAGACGAGAGACAAGGCCCCAGTTGACAAAACACAAAAAGTCTAAAGACACAATGGAGCTCAGTGGCTGCAGCACAAAGTTGTCGACTCCACCACGCCAACAAGCTTTAAACAAAGTGGAGGGAAAAGATTATAGCTGTTCTGGCTTCTAATACTCAACAATAAACAAGATGCATTGCAAGGACAAGAGACTGCCAAGCAAGGAGCTACTCCGTTTTAAACCAACAGAAAAGAAACTACTTTGTTTTCTGCCAGAGGGGGGGCTATAATGGGAAAGTCAGAAAATAAATGACCAGATTATACCACATTATATCGCCACTAAACAGCAATATAATAGATGTCAAACTTAAAGCTGTTTCACCATTTGTTTCGATGCAAACTGATATATAACTAATATAAGGTCTGTAAAGAGATGCAGAGATACATGATGCATTAATGTTGTTAATGTTAATGTTGAAGCATAGCCAGTTAAAGGATGTTGAATTGATGATTATATGTAATCTATCTAATAAACATTTCAAAACATTTAGCCCAGATTCAAACGCCTTATGACCTGCAAAATACCAAAACCATTATGTTTGGGATTATCATCCAGCGCTCCAAATTTAAACTATTTTACCTCAGCTGAACAGCAGATCAGTGCTAACAGTTCATGGCTACGGGGCCTTGATGTGGACAGAAGACAGGGAGCAAACGCAATACCAACCTCTGCTCAGAGCTACTGCGAACGTCCAACTCACAGCAGAGCAAGATAGCTAGCGGGCCCCGAGCACAGTAAGACACCGCACGGAACAGGATCATTTGTGGATTGAAATAGCAAGAGTATTTCCTTTGCCCTTAGTCATGCGAGCGCCAAAGTCAAAGTGAGAGCAGCTCTCGCTGAAGGCTCCACAGCGGTGTGGAGCGAAGCGTGGAGGACTTTGTGGACTTGAGTTTGTTGCAGCCAAGGATCCATATTCAGAACATCCAGTAAACACGTGTAATTGGCCTACTTTCCTCTGCATCTGAATGGGGAGCATGTTTCTGAAGTTATGCTAATCCTCTCTGTGAACATGCCCGCATGGATGTAGCAGAGTGTTGATTTGTGAAGACCACCAATAATATGCAGCCGTGGGAACATGCAAACGCTCTGAAGCTGTGTGTGTCTGTTGTAGCCCGTGTTTAAGACAAGCGACAATCTGGCTCTGAAAAGTGAAACCGATGCTGAAGAACCTTAAACTTCTTTCCAATGGCCAGCAGGGGGCGACTCCTCTACTACGTCAGATTGTATAGAAGTCTATGAGGAAATTACTCTACTCTCTCGATTTATTACCTCAGTAGATATTGTAAACATGAGTTTATGGTCTCAGTCTCTAGTTTCTAGTTTTATGATTTAGCAGAACAAAGCAATCCTTCAACAGCCTCTTCACTACAGTGATGATGATCATCAGAGAGACTGTAAAGGTTACACTGCCAGACCCTTAATGACGCCAATCAACAGTATTCATCAAATAGCACATAAGTAAACAAGAAAGTTTGACACTGTGTATATCAAACTGTTTATGCATTTGATAAACTGCAGATCTGTGAGTAGCAAGAAACGTATTTCTCTTAAGATTGACTTGGAATAAAAGGAGCTTCATGAATGTCCTTAAGAAATATTCTGAAAAAAATAGAAAAATAGATGTAATGTTTCATGCAACTGCTGCGTGTGCATTCATGATGGTGTTATGTGGCACGCTGTGAGCATGTTCACCCTCTCTGTGTGTGTGTGTGTGTGTGTGTGCACGAGTGTGTCTCCTCACCAGGAAGTGCTTGACACTCCTGCTGCTGCAGCTCCCACTGACAGTTGACGTTGAGGGAGCAGCTCCTGCAGTTAGCCAGTCTGAAACACTCCTGCTCCTCCCTGCGCTTACAGCCGGACGAGTCCCTCACCGACTTCAAACACACGCAGAGGAAACAATATCAGTCCAGTTGAAACCTCAAAATCGGTGTCCTCTTTTTATAGTAAATGCAATGAGCATGAAGGAATCAACACAGTGTGCAACGAATGCGGGAGACGAAATGCAGAGTGAGAAGAGAAATCGATATGAGGGACACAATATACTGAGATGGACTTTGCATTGAAGCTGTGCGCGTCTCAATTACCCTGCAGCAAATGTTCAATTTTAGGAAACGGGATTTCCATGCTGGTTCTTCTCAACAGAAAACTTTATTCAAGTAAGAAACTTTCTTGTTCTTCTCCTTGGAGCGAATGTCAGAAACTACTCTGCTCTGTTTTAGCCTGAGAAAAAGAGACTTGTCTTTTACAAAAGTATGAAAAAGGATGTTAAATATCTGTGACCTTTGTCTTAGAAAAAAGAAACTAAGCTGACTGTAAATACAATGTTAACCTCCACTGTTTCAGTGTATGTCCATGATTCTACTTTTTTTTGTTCTCTTTCATTGCATTAGACTGAACCCCAAGTGCTCTTTCTCTAACATCATTTCTAATCCCTGTCAAGGAAAGGTTGTTAGAAAAAGGATAAAAATTAAATTTAAATTTGTGATTTAGATTCACCCTGATTTCCATTTAACCTAAGGGACTGCTCTGACCTCATGATCGCAACCTGATGCAACCCGACCTGCAGCCTAACAGCAAGTGTCAAATAATACACACATGTCCCCTCCTTCTGGCTCCGTGCTTCCACAAGCTCAGCTGATGTTCAGACAACATGGTCGGTGGATGAGACAGAGACAGAGCGCCGCCATGCTGCTGTGCCAGCTCCAGAGTCAGCTACACACACACACACACACACACACACACACACACACACACACACACACACACACACACACACACACACACACACACACACACACACACACACACACACACACACACACACACACACACACACACACACACACACACACAAAAAGCAGCATGCAGACACACATACGAAGAAAGACAGAGAAGGCAGGTTGGGAGTAAAAATAGAGAAAGAGACAGAGCGAAAACAAAATGAGCTACAGAAAAAGTACAAAAAACTCATTGATCCAAAGTTATTTAAATAAAGTAATACACAACCTAAAATGTGTACATTATTGTTTGAATTATTAACATTCATGAGTGGATAAAATATCATAAACTATTAATCGTCTTGACCTTATGACCCCCTTCTTCTGGCATCACCCTTGGGACAAACGTTTCACTTTATCCTTCTACTGGCTTGATGCTAGATGACCAGAATCATCAGGATGTTATTTGTTCCATCAAACACTCCGGTATTGTGAGGTCTAATAAACACTGCAGCCTCAAGGGGCCACTAAACAAGGCTGTGCTCTACAGATACAGCCACCGAGGACTCACCACAGTGCAGTTACTGGATGCAGACATACACTTCCTGTCCTCGCACCACTGACAGCCCCGCGTGTTGGCGGTGCAGCTGGCACAGTCTGAGAACCGGAAACACCGCTCATCTGTACTGTCTGGAGGAGGGCACAGCACACACGCAGCCATAAACACACACGTATAAACAACATGCTTTATGTATAAAACCATTTTACACCTATCAATGCGCTCCACTGTAGCTGCAACCTCCGATCATGCCGATGGATTAGGTAAGTCATCCCTAGAACCTGCACTGTTATTAGTGAAAGTGCTTTTAAAGTTAAGGACCCTCATCTTGGTGTGAGCTACAGAGACGTTTTAGGATTTTATAAGCACACAAGTTCTTAAACGTAGGACTAAGGATCATTGTCCTGACACTGAATGACTCTTTGAATGGTGCATTTTGGTTTCTTTAAAGTCTGTGGTCTCTTTTATGTGAAAGTTTTTATGTTGTTTTGAATAAAAAATAATAGTAAAATAGATACAAATAGCAGATAGAGTTAGTTTTTTTGCCGCAGCCTGTGCGGTTGTGTGGTTGTATCGTAATGTGGTGATACTTTACTTTGTCAGAGTTTCACGACTGAATCATAAGAAGAAAAGGCAAATTGAGTGAGCAGGTGCATTAATGGTTTCAAGCAAAACTACATGTGAAATTTAACCTGTAACAGACATTGTGTGATTATTCAACACTTCATATCGCAGAAGCATAAAATGTGTGATCCCTCCAGCTTGTTCACATTTAATGCTCTTCGGTTTGCAGCTGACACGGTAAACTCTCTTTGACAAGTAAAATGTTTCATAACTACATCTACGGCACCTTTGAACAGAGTTTAGATCTTACTTCTTGTTGTATTAAAAAATGTTAATTAATCTGCTGGGAATTCTGCTCTAATTAAAAGTGCGCTGATCAATGGCCACTGATCATAATCGAGTAAAAAAAACGCTTTGTAACTGGTGTATGTCAGGAAGTGGCACTAAAGACTCATGCGGTGAGCCACGTGCAAGCATGTAATGCTTTCATGAAACCAGCACGTAATTATCATGTGTGGACGTGATGAAAAGGAAAATGCACATGGCAGTTGTGTTATCATATCATGCTGTTTACTTTCACTCTGGTCATTTACACATGCTGTGCTGTTGTTGTCATAATGAATATGCATGTGAGATTAAAGCAGAGCTCCGGCAGAACACGGATCTGGGACATGTTTAATCAGGCAGACTCCCATCATGCATCTGCAGGGCCATGCGTGTGTTGTTTTTGTTTGTTTGTTTTGCTCCCGAACTAGAAATCTCTATTTCACATTGCCGGCAATTTATCCACCATTTTCTGACAATTTTAGATTTTTATAATTCTTTACTGTTCCAGACAGCCATTGATTTCCATTGATTTCCATTAAGCATTAAAATCAACCAGCAGAGTTGTTTCTAGGCAAATTGTGTTGGTAATGTTTGTGTGGTAAGGCAGTTAACTGTAGATTCATTTGAAAGGTCTGTACTTTATCATCATATATTAATCATGTGACCACAAAAAAAAGGCAGACTTGATGTCGACTGTGATGGTTTACGACATAAAGTATATCTGATTTGTAGTAAATGGACTTAAACATGAAAAAAACACTGGTATGTTCCTTTAAAACAGTCAATCCATGTTGTTCTATTTAAATCTTACAGTCCAACCATTAGAATGATTGCTTTTTGTTCAAACCAAATCCTCAAACTAAATCTGGCAGAGAGAGATGAGGGGGAGGAGTGGGGGGAGGAGGAGGGTTTGGACTCAACCTAATTACTTCCAAATCGGGTAATTGTTGCAGCATTGACCTTCTGTTCCCATTATTATGGTATGCAAACAAACTTCAGAAGCCAAATCCTTCGGAATAATTATTACTCCCATGAAATAATTGGTCTTTTGGGAGCAACATTTAGGTGGGATTGTGC
This sequence comes from Anarhichas minor, assembly GCF_050575085.1. Taxonomy (NCBI): domain Eukaryota; kingdom Metazoa; phylum Chordata; class Actinopteri; order Perciformes; family Anarhichadidae; genus Anarhichas; species Anarhichas minor. The sequence continues at coordinate 75,288 of NW_027466475.1, read as the reverse complement.
TGTACATTTAAGGAAAAGTATGTTGACATGACAGGGAAACTATTTAGGGAGAAAGAGAGAAAGTAACAGATCAGCTGGACAGGACCCCGGTGTTACCTACCAGGTCTCGCGGGGCAAAAAGGAGCAGGGAAACTGCGCTCGGGTGCTTTTGGCTCCCAGGGGACACATCTACTTTTGACCCATTGGCAGCGAAGGCCCGGCCCAGCAGCAGCACACAAAGCCGGGTTAGAAAAGGCCTGGCAGGACGGAGGGGTGTAGGCCAGCACATCGTTCAGAAGGAGGCCCGAAAAACCTCCAAAGATGAACATGGAGCTGAAGACGAGACAGAAAGAATTACACAGAATCACGAGAGCAACAGAAAGCTGGACATACGTAGAAGGAAGCAGCATAGCGAACGTTACAGCGAGATAGTATTCGTCTTAAAGAGACAAGAAATGCCCGCAGAGATGAAGAAATGTTAAGACAGCAGCAGGAGAACCTCTCAAAGATAAAGCTGAACTTTGGTTTTCGGTTCAGTTTGAAGCTGGCTTCAGTTTGAAGCTGGCTTTTTTGAAGTTCAAAGCTGATATTTTTGCGCTTAAAGCTGACTTTCTGGTGGATAAATGGTGTTAAAAGGGTCAGACCATTATTTCTGAGTTCAGTAAAAAGTCAGAAAAAGTCGTGATGGAACTCTTTGAGCAAATGCTTTAAATTCAACTAAGAGTTTGAATCAATTATTGTTTTATTATTGGTATTTTACCCGCCTATAAAAAGTCCTGTACAATCTTATTCTAAGGATCTTATGTTCACCAATGTTGTTAAAGAAAAAACAAAGAAAAAGGTCAGCGGACTCTGAGAAACCTCTGAAATGTCAGCTTATCTACACTGAGCCATGAGGTTAAGAAACTTCATGAGCACAAGGGAAACATTGACTGAAGAGTGCAGCTTGCATCAACAACAGCTAATGCAGGTTTACTATCAATGCAGCAATTCAGATTCTTATAGAAACCACAGCACGAGGATGGAGGAAGTGGAGTGAATGAAGATCGGGAAATACAGAGATACAGACTCAAAAATGGGATCGGCATGCAAAGAATACTGGAGTTACTGAAGTGAAATACAGAGTGTACATTGTATCTATACATAAATAATGCAAAGAAAGTTTTACTGAGAGAGCGAAGCAGGACAAACATCCACATATAGAGGTGCGGTGGCAGAGACACAGCTCAAGTTTCCGAACAGCGAGCTTCAGAGAAGTCAGCAGAGGGTGAAGTGACAAGAGAAGTGTAAACTGAAAACTAAATTTAGCATTGAGATAAGGAGATCAATCCATAAACAATTGACAGAACAAAACCACAACCTTACAAAGAGAAGAAAGTCAACCGAGACTCTCAGTGCTTCCAAAACTTAGAGGACACTGCAGGAAGACTTCAAGGAAATGTAAAAATGTGCAGGAATAATGCATCGCGTGTAGATGTGTTTAATTTGCATCTATATAATTGAGAGGTTTAGCGGATTATTTAACAGATTTTACCGAGATTTGAGCGTCAGCGTTGGCAAGTACACTGCTAAAGTGTCCTTTGTAGCAAAGCAATAAATCTCGAGCAAATTCAAACATGCTGCTGTACTCGGGTATTCTACAGTGTTTTCCACATGGAGTTTGGCAGTGATGAACTACGGAAGGTTAGTGTGGAAGGACGGAGCTCACCCGTTGCTAACCACGGCGGAGTGTCCGAATCGGTTGGCGTCCCGGTGCAGCCCCGGTCTGGGGAGGACGGTCCACTCATCACAAGCTGAAGAGAGAGAGAGAAGCATACACATGAACACAAGTGTCTGAATACAAGATGTGATCTTTTCGTGTCTGAAATGAGAAACTGCTTCAAGTCGAGTCAAGAAGAAATGGCAAAAAAAGAGCAATGTATGCAAATAGCACAGCAAAATGCTTTGATTAACAAGCTGTTTATTCAGGGAGAGATAATGCACAGCGAGGTGTTCCAATATAAGAAAATAACAAAGTAAAGACCATGATTTTAGGTCTACTGGCTGTGTCTGTACCACAGCATCTGACCACAGAAAACCTAACAAGTATGCTAAATATTATCATCCATCTTTTAAAAATCTTTTGGCTACTGTGGTTGAACCGTTAGTGGAGATAATAATGCACTAATGCGGATTGAACTCTTGATAAGAACCACTGGATATGTGCCGTGTCCTGACATGTTAGAGTTGGAGGCGCACTCTTGTATAAAACAGCACTGGATACTGTAGCATCAAAATTTGCCACAATTGAAAACAATGAACCCTAGATGTATTATGACGAGACACATCATTCCCCCATCTCCATCGGAATTAGGAGCACTTACGTTACTGCTTGTGAGACAAACGAACGTAGAGGAGGGTGACCCACAGTTCAACCCCCTCCTTTAATTCCATCCCAGGGAACAAGCGCTCATTATCTTAACCTTTTCATGTTAAATGATGGTGATATGGAGAAGATAGGGGGCGATAATCTGGGAGATGACTTCATAAAAACACTTCACACCACCAAATATCATCACAAAGTACCTCTCTCTCTCGAGGTATAATTGAAGCTATAAGCTCTGTGTATTTTACCATTTGGATTTTAAAACTCTCTGATGTTTTAAAGACCCCTACGTGCTCCCATTACATTCATATGGAAACGACTGTGTCTGCGGTGCGCGAGTGTAAATGTGCCATTTAGCCAGGCGAGCCCTCCCTGAATGTAGAAACGGAGAGCCGGTAGAGTTGGGGGCTCGGGGACGCCAGGTTGCTAATGACCTCGTTCAGCGGTGTGCTAATTGGGAGCGTTTGTTTGAGCGAGCGAGGGATGCGGCAGAGGACACAGAGAGAGCGTAAATGGTGGTGGTGTGGTGTGGGGGGGGTCATCACTAGCAGGGGTTAAAGGTCAGTCGTACCAACATATTAACTACAATGACGCCAATGCAATCAAGCTGAACTGAAGCCTGGGCATTTGTTCCTACTTTTTATTCTTTCAAATTTCTTTGATTGATTGATTTTTTCTCTTCCGTGCTGCTTTAATCTTGCTCGCTGAAGCACTTTGGGCTGCAATGATAGCATGAACGCTGCTATTAGAAATAAAGTTGAGAGTTGAGTTTAACAGTTGACACCTGTAGCACACGCTAGGAAGTGACGCCTGAAAGGCTTAACTCGGGGAACTGAAATCTTCAAAACTAAAAACTGTCAAACTTTTACTCGTAGATATAGTAATTCAAACAGAACCAGGCTTCAAAGGTTGATTGCCTCGACAATAAAAAATGTTGGGTAACACGGTTGTGAAGAAGCTATAAGATGGTTAATATCCTGCCTGACAACTTGCAATTAAAAGTTGACTTTTTCAAGTCAGTCTGGAGATTTGAATCTGCGATGCCCTGGTGGAATCTATTCCGAGATCTTTCGCTAACACTGATGTTTTGTCAGCTTATATAACCTGCAAGGCCCCGAATCCAATTCTCACCTGTGCTTAGGTGTGCTGCTGTGTGACAGCTGAAACCCCTCTGGAGTACACGGTGCTAAAATGCTTTAAAGACTTTTCCCTAACCACAATATCCCCTCAGCCTGAACCTGTTGTTTTCATGAGCAGACATCGTAGAAGTGAATCATTTTCAGTGATTTCCAACATTGAATGTTACATTTTTGTCTTTTTTTTTTAATGTTTACCACTAATGGCCCATGACAGAATACATTCATCAACATCTGAAAAGGAAGCGTGGGGATTGGATTAAGTGCGACAGACTTGGAGACGATCACCGCCCACGGACGACCAACCAGCCAGAGTCACAGGAAAACGAGATGGATGAAAGCAGCGGGAGGCCGGTGACTGTTGAACCAACATCTTCACAGAGACCTGGCTCCATCGTTGACCGTAGGACTCCGGTGTGATGACCAGAGGAGGTGGACTCTGTGTTTACATCTTGATGCTTAGTGGTTACTTGTGACGCAAATTTAAAAAAAATGCACTACAGGAATGCACTACTGTCTTTGCTTTGTCGGTCATGTGTTTGTTGTGTTGAAAATGGGCAACAACTGAAGTTCATTGTGCATCCCGGTGTTACATAATGACAATAAATGATCCTTGAGTCCTTGAATAATGGTTTCATTGAGCATGATGCAGGGTTCTCAGAATCATCAAGTATCAACATTATGTCTGGCAATAGTGCATGAGCTGATTATGAGACAATGGGCCCCTGGGCACAGATATGCAAAAGGCCCCTACGCTTATTCTACATAGAAGCAAGACACTCAGGCTTTACAGTTATTACGCCTCTTTTTGTTGTTGTTTTGGGTCTTTGTAGTCGTTACGCATCTCTCTGTGATTTTGTATCTCTTTGTGGTTGTTTTGGCCCTTTTCAGAGTTGTTGTTAATATTTTTGTGTCCCCAGGGGCTGACACTATGGTGGGCTGTGCAGTTCAGTCATCCATCCATGAGTGTTACATGCGCTGTATGTACTTTTATAGGTCTGATTAGGACAAAGCATTGGGGCTTTCTGTGACTGCAGCTATGCAGTGTTTCTGCTTGTAACACGTTGCATGTTGCCGTTTGTTAAAATATAAGAAAACAACATGCGGCTTCTGGGCGAATCAAGAGCCCTGTTGCGATGGTGAAGTTAAAAACACCAAAACCTGACTTCCAACCTCCAACCACAGCTATAAACATCTAGCTCTCAATTTAAAAAAAGAAAAAGAAAGAGAGAACAGCTTCAGTGACTTTTGATCTCATCCTCTGGCTTTCCTGGACACACACACACACATTCAAACACCCTGAGATTCAAACTGCCAAATTGTTCACCAAAAGAACTGCAGGCACAACAGATACCTATCAGCAACACACACACACACACACGTAGCATTCACACGAACACACACATCAACACAGACTTTAATTTCCTCTCAGGATATGAGAAAATCTGTGTTAATAATGCGTGGTGGGACTGAGAGAGAAATCATGAGACCAGATCGAAGCAGGCAGGCGAGCTGGGCTGATTGGCAGTTTGATCTGATCGGCACTAATGGAGGAGCTGATGGAGAAGGGCGGGAGGAGGAGGAGGAGGAGGCTTGAACGGCAGCCACTGTTTGCTCATCCTTTATATCACGGCTCCCAACATCTTCCAAACAAACTCCCAGCCTGCTCTGGGCTCTTCAGCGGGCTGTGCCATGTGTGTGTGTGTGTGTGTGTGTGTTAGGTGTGCGATTGTGTGCAGCAGACAGTGTGTGGGCGTGTGCCTGTGGTGTGTCAAGTTGGAGAGGACCACGTTTTTAAATCAGAGTTCATTTTCCCCCCCAAATCTAATTAGACGTGTGAGGGTGGCAGGGTTGAGGGGAGGAGGATGGGGGTGAGGGGGGGGGGGGGGGGGGGGGGGGGGTTGGAGAGCTGGAGGGAGAATTAATTCCAAATGAAAAGTGCCTTCCGTGTCGACCTGAATCTAATGTGCGGCAGCAGAAGAGCAGGAGAAGCTAATAACGTTGCGTTGCCCCCCCCCCCCCCCCCCTCCCTCCAAGGTTAGCGCGGCAAAACAAAAACAAATTAGTGCCAAAAACCTCTCCACTCGCAGTGAGCGCGGAGGAGCAAATGAAGACGAAACAAGCGATGGAAAGAAGTGACTTCCACAGGTGGAACTAATTCATTATCTCCTGGAGAGACAAGGACAGAGGGGGAGAGGAGAGGAGACGAGGAGAGGAGATGAGGTTAATATGTTAGGGGCTCCTTGATTTCCTCCAAAATATTCCAGAGAAAGGAACAGTCTATTTCCTGGACAGGGATAGGGATATGTGCATATACTGCTGGCTACTACTTTAATATCCTAAAAATCTATAAAATTTAATTGCACCTTAAAACAAGGTTAAACACACCACTCCTCACTGAAGCATCTTCCTCCAACTCATGCTCCCCTCATCTCCTTTCCTTTTCTCCTCTTTCAGCCATCACTACGCTCCCTCTCTCCTGTGTCTCTGCGGTGAAGTAAAGAGGTGGATAGTGGGACAATAAAGTCGTGCAGATCTGCAGCTATGAGCAGTAATGAATAAATGATATGTATAAAGTCAGGGGACATGTGAATACACGCATATGGGGAGAAAAAAAGAAAAAAAAGACTCGTTCCCAACTTCTCTGAGACTCTGTAAACAAATGCTTTATTGTTCATTACCTTTGATTTAGTCTTCTATACACGTGCTTATTACCTGGTTTATCCTGGCGTGCCTTTATTGTTTTTAGGTCAGAGTCGGTGCGTACTTCTCTCTCCCCAAATCCCTCCTTCATTTACTCTTTATTTCTCTCCCGCTCTGTGTATATCCCTCTCTCCTTCCTCAATGCTCTGCTCTCTTATTTCTTCTTATTGCTTCTTCACATTCACTGCCTTATTCCACCGATATCCTCTCTGGCGTTTCCCCTTTATTAGACAATTTACAGCAGAGGGAGATAAAATAATGAGGGGGAGGGCCGACGGATTGGGACCAGCATGACAATGCCCGACAAACAGAATGAATTATGTAGCTCTATGATTGTGTTATTTTAAAAAGAAACTTTCTTAATATAAAAATGTGTAAATCTGCAGCTTTTTAATCACATCCCAAGGTTAAGGTAGTTTCCTCACATCACCTAACGGAGCTGAGCACATCACCGAAGTTTTGAACTTTGGTCACGACTGAAAGCTCTGGGAACAAAAACGAGTTAGTCGCCCGCAAGTTAAGTTCATTATAGAGCACAATTAATTGAGCAACTTCCCGACAATGTAACAAGGACATGGCAACTTCACCCACCGAGCTTCTGCTCGACCTCCTGCTTCTCACTCTTGTGCTTCTCTTTGTCCTCCTGCTGCTTGGTGTCGCTCTGCACTACAGCACCTTTCTCCATGCGTACACATCCATCTTTCCTTCATCCCTCCTTGTGTCTTCCCTCTTGTTAATCTCTATGCTTCCTGTTGTTTCTCCCCTGCGAAGCGTTGGTGCAATCCCTCTTCTCCTCTCCCGAAGGTCCCTTCATCCCTCCATTTCTCTGTGCCTGTCGAGGGGTGGAAACATCCTCATGCCATCTGCTCTATGGTGCAACTGGGTAGCCTGTAATGGGATCCTTAATCATCCATACTCTCTACCTATCCCGCAGCCTCTGCATCCTCACACAATTCTGGTCCCCCCCCCTTCACAGACTCTTCTGTCTTTCAGATTATCTTGTTTGTTCTTTGGGATCTGCTTCTGTAGGCCTCTCTCTCTCTCTCTCTCTCTCTCTCTCTCTCTCTCTCTCTCTCTCTCTCTCTCTCTCTCTCTCTCTCTCTCTCTCTCTCTCTCTCTCTCTCTCTCTCTCTCTCTCTCTCTCTCTCTCTCTCTCTCTCCTCTCTCTCTCTCTCTCTCTCTCTCTCTCTCTCTTCTCCTTGACCCTCTCTCCATAAAATATATTTTCTCAGAGGGTCATCGTGAGTAGAAGACTGTTTTCATCACAAACAAATGCATATTCAGAATAGGGCTGGGCAATATATCAATATTATATTATTATTATTTTTGAAAATACAGAAACCTGTAGTCACAAGATCAGCTGGGTCACCCAGCGTTACTACTTCCCAGTAAACAAAACTCCAAACACCTTCCTCCTCCGTTTGTAGCCACACTCACAGCTGAGTGATGCACCCTCCTTCAAGGTGTTGGGTATAAATACAACTGCAGGCCTCGGGACAAATTGGCTCTCTCTGGCAAAAACACGCATTGTTGTAACATTTTATAACCATGGAATTCAATATGGCGGACGCTCCAAGCGAACGTGCAAAAGGAGTGGAAGTGGGCCTGTGTATGGTTGGGTGTAACAAAGTGGTAGCTCTGTGTGTATAAAAGGAGGAGTTCAGTACAAGGGGTTTACAGACTGCGACAAGTCCTTGAGAACAGTTTCAATATGAGCACATGGAGCTATATATATATATATATATAGATATATATATATATATATATATATATATATAGATATATATATATATATATATATATATATATAGATATATATATAATATATATATATATATATATAAGACTGTTAGCCTAATATTTGTTAAAATTATACTGTAGTACCAGCCGGCGTGTACGTGTGTTATTATTTTAGTACTTGTTCTTACCTATATCGTACGCCAGGAAGTCAGCAGAAAAGCACTTGGCTCCGTTGCTCAGCGACGTGTCATTGTGAGTGTTTCCCCCGAAAACCAGCACTGTGCCGCTCAGAAGCACCGCAGAGTGGAGGTAGCGCGCCACACCACTCTCCCCGAGGATCAGCCTGCACACACACACAGGTAGAAACAAACACACAGAGAAAAGAGTGCAACTCAGCAGAGTGAGACGTTTTAGGAAAGTGTTAATTTGTCAGTTATGTATGTGTGTGTGTGTGTGTGTGTGTCCATGGTGCCATGTTATTGACGGCGTCTGTCTGGATGCGTGACCTGGCCTGTGGTGACTGCCCTTCATACCAACTGTTCTTTCATGGGAGCAGCACACACACACACACACACACAGAGAGAGAAACCCTCAACACAGACATTGTGGGAGGTCTTAGTCTGCTGCGTGTGACCTGTCTGTCTTTGAGGTCAAAGGTGACAGATTGGAGACCAACTGTGGTGGCTTTTTGTGGCTCCTTCAATTACTGCAGCAACTCTGACTTTCCATCAGAGACTTTGATATTTGACAGTTCCTAAAGGGAACACACGGAGCCCATTCACTGCTGAACACACAGGAAAGACTGAGTCAGATAAATACAGAGATGCTCATCGTTTGTGTTTTAACAAACACTATCACAAGTTAAAAGATGGGCCGTTACAAAACTATTCTTGTCCACATTATTCAGGTAACTTTGTCTATAAATGGCTGGATACACTTCTTCCAGTGAGACTTTGGAGGTATGAGCACTGTAGTTTGGTCTACTGTGGCGAAACCGCGAGGGAAGATTCTCGATATTTCGATTAACAGCGGAGACGTGGGTTACGCTGCAAGAGTTGTTTTAATAGTTACCTCTGGAGGTTTTGACTCATTTTGACACAAGCAACCCGTCGACCTCAGAGCCACCTTTCACAGATCAGCACTAGAGGATTCAATTAATCAAGAAAACATACAGAGACAAGTCACGTCCCTCGGACATTGAGCTGTATCCGTATGGAATAACTGGAATACCCGCTAATGCTTCGGTCTGGGAATTTGAAGAGTGACACCCGACTCCGAGGACAAATTCCATGTGGAAAGTGAGAGCCAGCAGGTAGCATGTGTGCGAGCGCACATGTGACTGTGAAGAGAGTGAAGAGGAGAGACTGACAGAGTCGAGTGTCCTCTTTCACCCATCCATCTGCCGGGGGTCACCTGAGGTCAGGCCTCCTGTCAGGTCCGTCTATTCTCACCCTCCTCTCCTCTTTCTGACGCAAGCGCGCCCATTCCTTCTACCTTTGTAAGGTGGCAATTCATAACAATATAAAAACAGAACTACTAGTATTATAACCGTTATCATTGCACGTTTGTTTGAATTGTTTCCATCGTCCTGCATGCACAAATTGACTTCAGTATAAAAAATAAATAAAATAGTATTACAGTAACTTAAAAGGTGTCCGTGCATTTGTCAAACTATGTGTCAGCGCTGAAAAGACTGGCGACCTGCCCAGAATGCACCCTGCCTCTGACCTAGTGCATCATGGGATTTGTTCCGGCTCTCTGCAACCCCAGAGAGGATAAGCGGTTCAGATAATGGATGACTGGCTTTTTACACAGCGATGCAGGCACCTGATAAGGTCCTGATGGACGTCAGTGCAATTTGCATTTTGGCAGGTGTCAATAGGTGTCAACATTATTCCGTGCCCTCACCATGTTTTCGTGTGGACGTGGTAGCGGTACATGTGGTCCACCAGGCCGTATTTGTTGTTGCTGAGAGCCTTGTATCCCCCGTGGACAAACACGCAGCCGCTGGCCTCATCGTACACGCTGCTGTGGCCGTAACCTCCCTGGACCACGGCGCCTTCAGCGGACACGAGCTGCCACGAGTTCGACCCTGAGACACAAGAGAGGCCCGATTACTGCAATGGATCAAAGTATACGACTTTAAAAAAAAGTTTCGATGCTTTGGCAGGTTTTGGCGTTTCACGTTCGTGCCAAAAAGAAACAAAAGCACATTTCATTCAGCAGGTGAGATAGAGCGAGGGAAGAGAAGAGCAGAGAGGCGGAGAGACTGAGCCAAACAGTAAGAGAGAGGAAATTAGACTTTATTGAATTGGAAAGTGCCCCTTTATTAGACCAGCGTGATGCATACCGATGAATTCCGGTGCATAGAAAATGTTATTAAAAACAAGCAGGGATTACATCACCCGAGCAGCCCCCAATAAAGAAGAGACACAACATGACAAACAAAGCCTTAGAAAGAGGAGGAAATCAAAAAGCCTGAGAAAACGAGCCGTCATCTGGAGCGGTAAACCCCCGAGAGCTCGAGCAGTAAGAGCAGAGAGAGAAACAAAGACACAAAATGAACTAGAAAGCACAAAATCTTCCATATTAGTTTTTTTTTTTTTACTTCAAATGTAATCTGCATCAAGAATCTGCATCTAAATACACCCACTGGCTGATGACAGCTATCATTTTAACCAATAACATTCTGAATACTTTCACGAGTCAGACTCGAGATCACCAATCACCATCTCATTTAATAAATGGATTGTGTTGCTGCGTAGCGACATCTGTAAATCACAAAACAAGTCGCAGGATCGCTCACAATCGATAGCTGAACGATGTGTTTAACAGACAGAACTGTTTAAACATGAACACAAAACACATAAAGTTTGTTATAAATGGTCATATGATGGCTTTGACTCTTGGCCGACCTTTTCACCAAACTTTACTGGAATCAACTGAATAGATTAAAATAAAATTCTGTGAAGCAACCAAAACATAAACTCCTCGGAAAAGGTCAGTACAAAACCGAGAAAGAGAAAAGCCCGGACAGCCTGAAAAGAGGAAAACAGAAAGAGACACAACTGTACACCAAATGCAAACTAAGTGATCACAAAGATGGCTGCTAAAGCAACTCACCACAGAAACCAGGGGTCAAAAATGATTCGATGCACATTGTGACACAGAAGAAGCGGGGAGAGAATTTAACTTCTCTGTAGAATTCACAAAAACACCATAAACTGTAACAGCTGGTCATCTCTGTTGATTTGAGCTTATATTGGCATAAGGAACAAGCCATTTCAGTACAAAAAATACAATGCAGATGTGTTTGAGGTCATTTAGGAGCGCTGACAAGGAACAGGAGAACGAGAGAATATCGAAAGATAGAAAGAAAGAGGGACGACAATAAAGACACGAGGAGAAAGTAGAAGGTCAACTCTTATCTCATCTCTGGCAGCTAATTGCTGTGAACCTGCCTCTCTGATTGGTCATTAAATCCCTTTACCTCATAAGTCACACTCTGCTTCCGCACCCCTCTGTTCATTTCCAGGTTGCACTGACTCTTAGCCTCTGAAGCCTAATGATGCTCAGTGCAGACCTAACGCTGCGATGTCGCCAGAGAGAGAGAGAGAGAGAGAGGGAGGGAGGAGGGAAGAGGTGGAGGTGGGCGAAGATGAAAGTGATAGACACATGAGGGGAGAGGAGGAGGAGAAAAGGTGAGGGAGAGGATCAGGAGTTGATGGAGGGGGGGTCAGACACTGGAGGCCTGGAGGATGAAAGGAGGGAGAAAAAGGAGATGAGGAAAGAGAGGAGAGAGACAAACAGGGAGGCAGGAGAGTGAGGGAATGTATTGGATTCATTAATCACTGTCTTCTCCCAGACGCTCCAGCCTGGGTGCCACCTCCTCTTAATGACCGCTCTGTGTGTGTGTGTGTGTGTGTGTGTGTGTGTGTGTGTGTGTGTGTGTGTGTAGCTGCACACACGGGATGCATGTCTAATGGATGGTGTGTACATGTGCGTGCATGTGTTTTATTTTTCCAGATTGTTTCAACTCTAATTTTGGCTGTCGGTTTACTGTGTGACACCGCCATCTACTGGCTAATCAGGGAGGCAATAAACGCATGCAATCGCACAATAAGTATGAGAACAACTAAAATATGACACCCATCTGTGGGTTGAGCATGTCACTCCCAAACCAAAAGAAGAGTGGAGGCCACTCTGGGAAGCTTTTCTACCGGGTGTTGGAATCAGGCTGCACGGAGTTCAACACTGATGTTGTGTGATCAGCTCTGGCTCACAGTCCATTCCCTTCACTTTCTAAACCAGGAAAGGTTGACTGTAACAGTGGCCTGAGGAGGATTTAGTTTCTTGAATGTGTGTGTTTTAGGAGAGAATTGTTTGAGGTTTAAATCTGAGATTCACCCGTCTGATCTCTGGTCGATGAGCAGCGATTCTCCAGTCATTTTCAACTCGTTATGTCTTCTGGCCAAGTGTGTGTTCACATCATAAATAATGACGATAAGCATGGAATGAACCGGTTAATCACACGACTGGAGCTCGTGTGGTGTTGACATTCTATGACATTCTAAGAATGACATAGAATGTCAATTTCTGCCCGATCCATCCTTAAAAAATACCAATTATGACAACGAGTCTGTATTCAAATAACTCAATATGGCCTCTGGGAAATGTCAACGGGTTCCCTTTGTGTTTGACTTCCATCAATAAAAAGCAATTAAACAATCACTGAAGAAGAAAAAAAATCGAATTAACACAAATCGATGACAGCAGAGTCAGCAGGTGCACTTACTGATGTTGTACTCTTGAACTTTGTTGATGTAGCTGTAGGTCGGCGAGTAGCCGAAGAAGATCAGCATCACCTGCTCGCCGTCGGCCAGCTCCACCACGTGGGCGCTGTGTCCCTCCAGGGCGTAGGGAGGAGGCGGGGCCGGTTTCCGCAGTGACCAGGTGCGCCGGGGGATGTTGAACACCCACATCTCGTCCGTCAGGTTGGCCGATTTGGCCTCCAGCTTCCCGCCAAACATGTAGATGTCGTCCTACGTGAGGGAGAAGACTCTTGATGAGCTTCTCAGGAGAACGTGACGATCTGTCGTTTTGTCTGAGCCGTGGACGCTGCTTCCAGAGAGCCACAGCTCCACTTGTGAAGAACCTCCTCAGAGCTGCTGTTCATTTATATGGTAATGGAGAATTTGGCCTCTGAGGTAAAAACAATTATGGTTTGAGAGGAGGAGGTTCTACAGTACACCTGAAGCCACAATGAGGCTTCAGTTCATTTTGTCTGTCCTTTTTTTAAACCCATTATTGATTTTTGGCCACTTGGGTGCAGTGCAATAAGCTGTAAAAACAACATTGGCATACTTAACTATGAGGCGAGGATTCTTTGTCTCAGGATTCTCTTCTTAGCATATCTTGAGAAGCGTTCGTCTGCTCTACATCACACTTTGTCGAATGTGGTGCAAAAACTTTACTTCTTGGCTTGTAACTTTTGAACCATAAGGCTCATACGTCTGTTGGTCCAGATTAATCTATCAATATCTATCAATTGTACTTGTGTCCAAATCAGTTTTTTTGCTACTCCTCCTACACATTTTGATCAATCGTCACTACTTTTGGTACAAAACTTCTCTGGATCAAGCCGTGAAATGTAGATTTTTCTGATTATTGATGTTCCACACAGATATAATATCACCTGAGTGCTTTGTGCTATTGCGATCACATTCGGGTGACATTTGAGGATACAATGTCCTGGGTGACCATGTCGTGTTTGGTGCCATTTCACCAATAGATGTCGCTGTAGCAGCAGCGTCTCACCATAAAGCGAGGAATCTCCTTCTGTTTACGTGTACGCGTCCTTGGCATTTCTCGAGAACCGTTCATCCGTGCAAGCAGCACTTCCAATAAGCATATCGTTTACCGTTAATGGGGTCCCCATTAGCGTCTGCTGGTGTGGTCGCTATGAACAAATTGTCATTTTGTTCTCAGAACAAAGACTGGAAACAAGAGGAAACTGTTGGCCTGGCTCCAAATTAAACTAAATCCACCAACCAGCACCTTTTAATATCTCATGCTCAATTATTGACACGGTTTTATCTCAAGTGACACCTCTCACATGACACATATGATAGTGATCACCTGAATCTAACAATTGTTGTGTTTTCGTTAGCTTAAAATGAGCTCCTCATATCTACACGAGTGTTTCTACAGTAGCCCTGAACGGACAAAACAAACACTGGCTCTTGCTTTTTTTACGTTACCTGAAGGCCACCGTAGTTCTCTGACACGCTTGGAAAGGGTGAGTGGAGCGGTATTTAGTAGGTTGCAATCCTCAACCTCTACACTGCCAAATCCTACAGACTGCTCCTTTAAGTCTCTAATGACAGACTAACATGCTCTAATGTGCACTTTACCCCACATCAGTGCAGCCCAGGCAACTGTCAAGTCACCACGTCTCTGTCTGCGGTGCATCAACCGTGCATCTACAACACGGTCGAGAAGCCGCCTAAAATATCAGCGTGAAACTGCAGGGTGAGAGGTGAAGAGTCTGCAGGTCTGGGTAGAATGTCTCTGTAAAACAAGCGTGTCTGCTGTGTGCGCTCAAGTCTCAGAGGTTTCATGAGAAGGTTTCATCTTCATCCTCCTTCACTATCAAATTACCTCTTCCAAAACAAAAATAAGCATGTGTCCCAGTATTTGACACTTCATGTGATGCTCAGCACTGAGAGAGTGATTTATTCATACGGGACACATGGACGACTGTTCTTCACAAGTAAGGGTAATAATGGGCCGGTCTTCTAAATAAGTGTAAATGCTTCAAAGAGGCAATGATTACTTTCGTTATTAAATCATTTGTGGAAAAAAAAAAATGTATTGTCAAAAATAATGACGTCCCATGAGTAAGTCTTACAATACCTTATTTTCTTTGACTAACAGAAGCGAGCAGCAAATTGCAGCAAAATATTATTTAATTATCAACAAGGATAAAACAGTAAAACTCAACTGATGAGCAGTTTAATCCACTCACAGTTTCTTCATGGCTACAAGTGTTATACAAACTGTACAAACGTGTGCAGGTGTTTCTGTTTGATCCACAGACATCGAAGAAGAAGACAGCACACCAAAGCTCAAATATTGCAACTTCCAACTGAACCTTTTGTGGAAACGTAGAGTAAATACTGAAATTGTCAGATTAAGATTTTATGCTCTGGTCAATTCTGAGATTTTGTGCCATTTTCCTTCCATAACATTTCTTCTTTTGGACTATTGGAAAGAAAACATCCCAAACTGACATGAAGGCGTTTATTTTACTACTTTATTTGGGTGTGTAAATTTCTCCAAATTTCACAAAAAGTTAGCATTTGATAATGCCTCGTTAGCACATTCAAACATTACATTTCAGACATAAAATTGACTTTTTTTGAGAGTCTGTTGAGAGTATTTTCTGCTTTATGGAAAAAGATATTCAAAAAAGTAAAAAAAACTTTGACTCTAATATTTCAACAAAATGAAAGAAGAATTTTGAACCTGGCTTTATCAAATGTTCAGACTTCTGTTCAGGAAAAGAAGGCACATCACCTATTTAATTAGATAATGAACATACATTCAAAATGTTTTGTCTTAATCTAAGTAATCAACGTGGGAAGTTTCATGGTGACGTCCATTAGTTGCATTGTATTACCCTGTAGAGTCAGTCAGTGTTCATTGTACTGAGTGTGTGTGTGGAGGCGTGAAGTGCAAATTAAAAACCTGACTGCGTTGTACATCTTTTATCTGATACGAGTGTATCAAGAGCACAGCACTGTATTGCCTTCCTCTCTGAGTGAAATGAAGCAGCCACAGCTGTATTACCTGGTGCAGAGCCAGCGAGTGACCGTATCTGTAGAGAGGACCGCTGCTGACCGCCACCATGTCCCACGTACCGCTCTCTAGGTTGTAGCTGTACACGGAAATGAATCGGAGAATAAAACAGAGCGCAAGACTTTAACAGTGAATCACTTTGCGTATAATTTAAGTCCCTGTAAGTGGTATGACAGAGGTTTCATTTAACTGTGTAAAGAAATGACAAAAGCACAGGTGGAACAAATAGCATTAACGATGGCTCCGCTCCATCCAGGTGCTAAAGCCAGCATGCACAATACCAAGGCCCTGGATCTGGAGCTGAAGATGATATTATTAGTTACACCTGCATCTGAAGAGTCAAAGTGTCTGTGGCAGTGAGAGGAGTCAACAGACCTCTTTGGTTCTGTTGTAGTGAGCCGGCATGCACAACACCAGGGCCCCGTCACTGGCTTACTCGTTGCCAATGTTATTCATTTCACCTGTTCACGTGCCAAAGTGTCAGCTTGGAGAAGCATCTGTCGGCTATTTTAGATCGCTGCAGGAATTACATTAGCGTAGATTTACAACCTTCACCACAAAATGACAAATGAAGCGCTAGAGCATGTTTTTAGGAAAGTATTTGACCTTATTATACTTTTTTTGTTGTATCATGTTACATAACTCTCTTTAGAAAAACCTCACAAATTATAATATTTCGAGAAAAAACATTGCTTTCTTCTAAAAATCAGACCTAACAGAGTTTCCCCTCATGTCTGGAGAGAATCTTTAGTTGCCAACTTCCTGTAAGGAGGCGAAATGAAAAGGTAAACTATTTAAAGACACAGCGGCATCCAGCGGATTTTTTAAAGCCTATTATTCAAAGACGGATCAGTCAGGTTGAGTTAAGTTTAAAAGATGTTTTCGATAAGATATAGTGACTCAGCAGAACATTAAAGGCATGTTTTGTCTCCCTGAGATCTGTTTTACAGGACGGACAGACAGACGGCTGCTGAGTCAAACTGCTGATGCTGCTTGCTGCTGCTTACTTGAGGACCATGTGGTAGTTGGAGTAGTTGAAAGAGTATCCTCCCACCACCCACATCAGCCCAGAGTGCACCAGGGCCCGATGGGACGCCCGGCCCAGAGACTGAGCTGACGGTTTGACGCTCGGCAGCACCCAGAAGGCCTCAGTGGAGGGAACGGACAGAGAGCAGTCTGGACCTGAGTCAAAGAGAGGGAGGAGGGACACACACACAGGGTTAAAACCCACAGTCTATTTAAACTGCATTTAAATAGACGTTTCTTTCTGTGGACAGTGGGATGAGGGGGGTGGAGGAGAAAGACAGAACATGCTCTTTTCATTAGCACAAAAACATATATGTATTTTTGCTGTGAAAAGGCAGTTGCTATGGCGACCATCCCCTTTATCACCCCCACTGTTTGTGTATTGGACGGCTGCTCTGGGGCTCTGAGGCTGTGTGACTGTCCCCACCTGACTCATTACCCCCACAGACACACACACACACATCTCTCTGTCTCACTGACGTCTTCACTCTCAGCTTCTTTTACGAGACTCGTCACTCACGACATTTACGAGCACAAGTGTAAATTCATAACTCTAAAACACGCCTGCAGACTTTGTGCTAGAACGATATATGCCGTACATTAATGATACAAAAGACACAAAACAATATGGTTGTCGGGATAAAGGGACAGATCCCTTAAAGTGTCACAGTTCAGGCACTATTCCATGTTTTCATTCAGTGATTTACTAACATGTCTGCAGACAAGACAGACCAAAAGACTCTCAGTGAACTTGTGTTAACACTATTTCTCCAGAAGGGGGCAGCACGTCATCATCTGATCTGACTTCACTGGACCATAATGTGGTTATATGATAATACAAACAATAACAACAATACTACTACTACTAATAATAATACTAATAAAGGATAAAACTGGTTGTGAATTATTTTGAGAGTAGAAACAAGACAGTCTGTGAGGTAAACCAGGCACAGGACGATTTGTATTTGAATGTTGTTGTGTTGTGTTAATGACTTAAAAATAATAAAATACCAATTTGTGCGTTTGGCATTGAGTCTCTAAAGTGATGCTTTGGAAAAATATGAAAACAAACAGAAGATTCTTCATGTAGAAAACAAACATTCATCTGTACAAGCCTGGAATCTGTTGCATTATAGAGATATGGCCGTTCCTTTTCAGATTTGCAAGATATACAAGTAAAAAACAAGCACACAACAGTGTAAAGTTTCCAGTCAGAGACCCGATGTATCATGAAGGTGCTCTGCGTGCTGCTGAGCACCAGCAAAGTGTTCACAAATGAAACGTAAACAACTAAAATAATCAAGCCAGGTAATGGATTTCCCATAAAATCTTTTGTTTTACGACACAAAACAATACTGAATCAGGCAACATTATGTTGAGCATAAAGAGGAAAACAGCTGCCGTTGTGCTTTTTTTTAATCTCCCATCTCTGTTTCCATTTTCTCACTGAATAATGAACAAAAGTGAAACATCAAAAAGATCCTCTTCATCACAGGCATCATGAGGACTGTGGTATTTGTTTTCAGAACAAATAAACACCGGCATTGACCTCATTTGTACTGATTGCAGAATAATTATATCGAGGTGCAACAATGACATAATGGAATTTAATAAAATGTTGCACAGTAAGTCCAGGTACGCATTGATTTGGTCATTTGATGCTTAAATCACATGTACAAACATCATAAAACCCGACTCATTTAGGTGGACATGTAAATGTTTTAAGACATGTTGGTTACACAGAGCCGCTGTTTAAACAGCAATGTGAAACAGGTCCTCACTACATGATGAAATATAGTCATTGAATACTGTCATACATAACCATATGTAAACATTTGAGTTTTTAACCAAATGTAGGCCAGTTTTAAGGCAGACATCTCGACGTTTTTGACCTTAAAATCAGTAAATCAATGCTTCCTGGGATCAGCAACATTACAGATGAAGTAATAAATTAAGGTAGTTCAGAACACACACCACACTATCTCATGTCCTTTCCTGTCCTTAAATCCTCACCATCATCTTCCTCCTCTTTCCTTCCTAAACCTCTTGACAAAACCCATTAGCTCCGGGCCAAAGAGACACGTCTCACCGTCCTGGCTGAACTCCAAGAAGACCAAAGAGTTTCTCAGTTCATCCATATACCTGATTAATATCCCCTGATAAAAAGGCTGCTTCCTCTTTCCCGTCCGGCTCTCTCTCTCACCTTGCCAGCTGTCGTTGCAGACGCAGAGCTTCTCTCCCGTCAGGTCACAGTAGCCGTGACCCGGGCTGCCACAGTTGCCCCGGCAGTACGGGATGTCGCAGGCCTCTCCTTTCCAGTACTCCTCGCACTCGCAGTACACTCGGCCCGAGACCGAGTTGGCTGTGCTGCATCTGCCGTGGCCCGAACAGTTGTTGGGACAGGAGTTTATCCTGAAGGAGACACAGTCGGACAGTTCTTCGAGGTTATACGCGGCACCGTGGGCACAGAGGATTCTCGACTGAGACAGATTTCTTTAGATGACCCCAAAGCTTTGAGATGGACGTTTTAACAATGAATTAAATTAACTCTATGTAATATGAAAGTGTTTTTCGTGCTGAGCCCCTGCAAGACTCATCATCTCTGCAGCTCTTTTTGCCACTTTTATCTGATAGTTTTGGTTTTTCGTACTCGCGGTATACGGTTCAGTCTCAGCACTCTCATTCATCACTTTTCACTGTTTTTCAGAAAACGAGCTCTTTTAAACTCACTGCTCGCTACCTGCACAGCACCAAAACGCAGACAGACACAGCTGTTAAAGAAAGTGGAACATATAAGCTGCTAAAGAGTCAGATAGATTCAGGATAGAGTCAGGAGTTGAAGGAGACCAAAGCAGAGCTAAAAGGAGAGTGGATGTTGGACTTTTACAGAATATCAACAGTCTTGATATTCAAAAAGAATGAACTCCGAGGAATTCCCCATGTCAAGACACCTCATGGTGTATTATTGCACTTATACCATGTGGCCAGTTTAACCTGCAGTTAGATTAGTTTGAGAGTCAACCGGCTTCATGACACAAAAGTACTTTAACATAACAATGGTTAAAATAGTGACCCATTGGATCCATGATACAATATTAACATCAGAACACAAGAAAGCAGATGTACTGCAGCACTAAACTCAGCTGTTTGTTTGAGAGGGGTGCTTTTCCGATTTGTACCTCTTGTTCCTATCGAGTCTGAATGCACTTATTGTAAGTGGCTCTGGACAAAAGTGTCTGCCAATTAAATGTAATGATACAAAGAGCCAATAAGAGAGATGGAGCAAGACCGATATAATTCAAAAGGGAAAAAACGAGAGATGCTTCAGCTAGAAGGACATAAAGAAAATGACACAAAGGAGACTGAAAATGAGGGATCATTACATGTTCCCCAAACTAGGACCTATAATAACAGGGGAAAAAATGAAATGGGACATAATGACCAAACTGATTTGCCAAACATTACACGCTATTTCTCTGCAATATCAGATAAATATTGATTCTGAAAGAGATAGAGTGACAGTAGGAGTCAAGGACCAGAGGTAGAAAATCATCTTTTCATTTACACAAAAAGCTTTGCTGCTGTGACAAGCGGGTCGGCATGACAACACTTATCCTCAGAGTGTGTGTGTGTGTGTGTGTGTGTGTTCTGAGAGCCTCGAGGCTGTGGACTGTGCAGTAACCTGTGCTCACTCCTCCCATGTGTAGGGGAGACCGGGGTTGGTTGGCACACTTTTCACTCTCTGCCATATTTCTCAGGTATAATTTCTGACAGAATATTCAAACCAGCAGCGAATGAGAGGTTTAGGTCTCAGCTACCAATATATGTTTTATTAATGTAGACACATGTTTTTTCTAAAATGAGGGGATTAAAGTCATTTGTGCCAACCAACCCCATCACGTTGGCTTTGGTTGGCACAATGTTAAGATGCTAAAGTTACAAAACATTTAATTCATCAGTGGGAATAAAAACCACTGAAAATAATGAGATGCAGGATCTGAGATTGGGAGCATGTAGATTGCCTCTCGACGGCTCTCAACATGGTGATGGCAAGCCGGCAGCTAACGGTGCTAACGGCACGAACAGTGCGAACTACAGCAACAGCCGGGCCAGCTAACAGAGCAAGGAGAGAAGTTGGATAACAACACACACAGAAGGACAGCGACTTCCTTCTCTGCTTCGGTAGATATGCTGAGTGAGGGATAAAGAAAGAAAACATCCTAATGTTCCATTAGCTGTGTGCCAACCAACCAACCAGCCAACCCACCCTAGCCTTAGATACCCATATTACATTTTCCATCATGGCCCATCACTACTGGCACAAAGCAGCCTGGTTTGTGTCTGTGGGTAAGATGTGGTGACATGGCGTATATACAGATGCACAGTACTGTACTGTACTGTTCTGTACAAGTGACCTTTGAGTAAGGTCGGGAAACAAAAGCAGTACAACAAAGACTGTGCTCACCAGTTCAACACCAGCGGTCGTTTATTGTCCGAACAGCTTAAAACAACCCAAAGGTACGTTAACATTTTGGAGCAAACCGTCTTAATGTGCGTTCACATTTTTTGATGTACCAACTGTAGAGACATTAATGTTAGCTTTGGCTTTGGCTAACTGCGCTTAGATAGCAGCTGGATGACTGCATGAAGCAGCTCGAGTTGAAACCATTTTTTATTTGGGTCGTTTTTTTTACTATGAAGAGGGTCATTTACTAAATGTAACACCATCTTTCCTCAAAAGCACCTTTAGTTGCTTTAAGTATAATAAAAGCACTGCTTCTGCCTCATACTAATGAGGGATTTTTTTTAGCAAAAGTCATATGAAAGGATGCACGGACACACTATCATTAACTTAACAGGATAAAACCATTGCATACCTTCAGACAGCCAGTACAACGGACCTTTTTAACAGCAGACATTTTGATTCATTTTAGCAGCAACAGGTGAAACAAATTTCATTAGCGATGACTCGGTTCCATTAAGTGTCCCAGTTATTCATTCTCGGGTCGGAGGTTCCCCAGTTCAATATCCTCTTAATTGGACTGATTAAGGAGACCTATCAAAGAGTTTTATGTTTCCAGCATTGCTTTTTTTCGACAGGTCAAGTGTTAAATGTATGTAATGAAATTAGCCATCTACAGCTTATTGAATTAATTTAGCTCACAGGATCATAGCAGATCCACTACATCTTGTACGACCTGAATATATACGTTTATCTTCAGGGCGAAGGCTGAAAGAGGCCCCGCATCCAGCTGCTTAACAAGCTTCAAACACATGGTATGAACTCTGCACTTCTACTTGCAACTGATGTCCTTTATCGATTTTCCAAATTATTGTTTTTTTACGATGCTCATGTTTTATGTTGTATTATTTGCCGTCATCTATGGTTGTTGACGATCTCTTGATATTCTGTTATGCTCTTTGTGCAAAGCAAATTCACAATATCCTTCATCCATTAATTTATAGCCTACTGAGGAACTTGAAACCTAAGCGTCTATCCCCCTCTGATGAAGATAGCCCTTACTAATCTCTTACAAGGACCCTGGGAACATACGAACGACCCCCATGCAAGTGAGCCAGCACTCACAACAAGCTACCAACCGTCATTAGCGTTATTAATTACACCTGCGCTTTTCCTGCAATGAGCTGACAATATGTCGGCTGTGAAAAAGGGTCAATTAGCAAGCTGTAGCTGTAGGAGTGACTAGCTAGTGTTGCAAATGAACTAGCTAAGTGACAACCTCATATGAGCTAGTCTTTAGCTGATGCTAATGTGACGTTTCAGAGATCTAAAGGACGACATACATGAATCTTTCAAGTGTTTTTTTTGTTTAATTTTTTATAACTAGCAACATTGCATATCAGCTGAAGACGATAATGTTCTTTAAGTAACTCAGGAACAATTTATGCACTATGTACAGAAAGCTACATGACATTTTTGTCCCCTCCACAGCAAGCTAATAATTCGCTATGGTATTACCAAACAGCTGCCCACTTACACATCCAGACATGTAGCTACAGTGTCATTCATTTGATGAATAGTTAGTTATATGTTCAAAATTCACACTCTTTTTGTGGTCTCCACCAATTCCTGGCTCTTTAGATGCTAGTTGATCCACTTTCATCACCAGTTAGCCAGTTGCTAACTTTGCCTGCTGATTGGTGCGGGGCATGTAGTGTACAATGGGTTTGTCAGACATTCAAATATCAGACTCAGAAGGGGGAAGAGAGATGATTAAAAGAGTGAAAGGCGTTTGACGTCTGGACGTACGAGTAGGCGATGCTGAAGCCGGTCAGGTTGTAGGCAGCGTCGCTGAAGAAGTGGAGCAGTGCGTAGCCGGACGTCGTCACTACCTCCGGGACCGTCTCATTGCCCCTCGTCTCTGGTACTACTAGACCACTGAGAAAGAGACAGAAAGAGAATGAGACTACGAAAGATAGACAGTAACCCTAATCCCCCCAAAAAAAGAAGTAATAATGTTAAAAGCATTTTGAAATGCTGCTTTATTTTATGCACTCTGATCTAAAAGCACCACTGGATAGCTATAAGATAAAAAAAAAAGATTCCATTTGAGCAATTGCAGGCCCCACTAAAACTATGACAGTGATTAGCATTAAAGTAAAACACCATTGCAGTGCAGTCATATTTAGTTTTTATCTGTTTGATGAGGTTTTACAGTTGGGGGTTGGTGGTTTTGTTTTGTGCTCCGCTTGTCTCTTTTAATAAATGCAATGCACCGCGAATGCACTCGTCCAAAATGAATCCGACTCAAAGCCTCCTCCCTGCGGCGCCCATAGCCTTCTTTCCCCAACATAAGTATGTACCCATCTATAATAAACAATGTAAGCTTAGTTATTGTTGTTAATTATGCTACGCAAGCCTAGGCTTTGTATATTCAAATGCCAGATAATCTTTCCTTGGTTGGAATAGGTCAAATTAGCTCCTTCATATCCTGGAAGCAACTGAACTCTCAACAGGAGATAAGCTTCAATTGAGCAGCGTAGAAAGCGGGAGGTTGTTAAATTATTGTGGCATTGCTGTTTTTTAATGAATTCTTGTCGAATGAAAGAGCACCACCCACATGCTTGTAGATTGTCCTTTAGGGGGGAAAAAAATTGAATATATGCAATAAAGCTCCAGAAACAAGTGGTTTTCAGGGCTGATGTGAGTAATTGCAGTATTTTCTTTCTATTATTGCTGCATTGTGGTACAATGGTAATTATGAGGCCCTTTGTTTGCCTAAATGTGGAGTCATTTGACTGCATAAGGGAAAATTGTCGGAGTTATTGAAGCTGTGCCAAAGGCTACCTGAGCTATTTCCATATCCCCCCCCCCCCCCCCCCCCCTCCCCTCTCACAGCTTCCTCCTACTCAGAATGGCGGGCGCTCACCTGAAGACAGCAATCAAAGGGCCGTAAATGGAGTCTCCATCATAGACGTACATGTGGTCCCAGCTGCACTCTGTGGCGAAGTGATTGAAGCGCAGCCTGAGTACTGCATTAGGACTGGGAGGCAGGGAGCGAGAGGAGACAGAACACAGTACAGATGGGTACGATAAAAAATACATTTGATGAATAAAGATTACCTATATGCTTCATTTCATGCTCGCCTGTGATCACAAATTGACACACAGTGCCTCAGAAAAAGCATTTTTGCTATGATGAAGTCATTGTGGTTTCTTAACACAAGTCTCCGAGATGCTGCAAAAGGTGTGTTTCCATGTGCACTATTATCCCAATTATGCTCTTTTTTTGGTGTATATTCTGGTTTCATAACCCCCTCCAATAAATCGCCATCTTTAAAAAAAGATAATGGATGGTTTCAGAACTCTGAAATAAGCTCTTGTTCCAGTTTTGGGACACCTGTATATGCTAAAAGTGTTTATTGTACCTGCCTCGGTATTCTCAAAACCGGGATATTAATGTCCATGTAAATATAATAAGTGTTCAAACAAGCAATATGCAGATATTTTGCTATTCTGGACGTGGAACTGAAAGTGGAAAGGGACGCACAAGAGGGAATGCTGCAAGGATGTATCCTCTTGGACACATGCATGTGCTCAGTAAATGTTATGTCGATAGTTTAAAATATATAAATATAATATTTAAACGTCCCTTTAATTTGTGTCTATACAGTATATAGGCGTACCTAATAGTTTGAACAAAGGCCTATAAAGCTCTGTGAGACTAAAGCTGTGAAAACCACCAGAAGCAACTCTCGAGTGCAAACTAAGCAAGCAAACTAGGAGTAAATGGGAGCGACAAAATTAGTACAAGTGGATCCAGTTGCACAAGAACAAAGACACGGTTGTTCTAGCCAAAGAGTGCATTCACTTATCAGTGAGATATAGTAGATGGAAGGGAGTGAAGTGTTATTATTGATACGTGAAATAGAGACAAAAGAACATGCAGGTATGGAACAATGCATTTTTGAAAGCAATAGATGTAATTTCAGTGGAGCTTTTGACCTGCTGGTGGTGCAAAAAGTGAGAGATTTCATTCATCCTCAGTGGGCCGTAGATATCTGGAGTTCGTGGCATTCAATCCATATTTCAAATTTGAGTTTTAGGATTTTAGACTATATGCATGAAATGGACTTGATTTAGCTAAAAATGTCATCTTTTCAAATATTTTACAGAGCCTGAACCTTCCTTTAATATTTTCCATCGAGATAATGAACATCTGCAGCCAAATCTGACATCCCGGAGTATACAGAGATTATAACGCAATGTATTCTTTCCAGATGTTTTGTTACAGGTGTCATTCAGTTAGTGACTCTTAAATGATGTCACATGTCATGACAGGTGTCAACAACAGCAGAATAAAATGTACACAGCATTGCATAGCAGTAAATGAGCACAAAGCTATGGACCACAATACATACGAAGACAAACTGCTTCAATTTATACAGTAAAAAAGCTCTCTTTATCGGAAGCCCTTCAGCCAGATACAAAGAAATATCAGTTTATCACAAAGTAAGATAAATGATGACAGAGGAGGGAAACACACAGTGATACTTACTATCCTTCTATTAGCCAGGTGCATTTGGTCTTATACTTATAGTTTACTGGTCCATCTGTGAGGATGCCTGACAGGTCTGTTAACCTACAGGAAACATACAGGTGGGTGGGGGGGGGGGGGAGAAAAGACAGAGGTTTAGTCTGATATTCAGTGATAATAATAATAATAAACTAAAAGAAATCTGCTTCAAACTGAGCAATTGCAGTTTTGTTGACCTGCTTCTGCCCTTGAAATACAGCCAGCAATTTAAACAGCTCCTTCTCAAAATGTTGTCTTGTGACCCCCCCTCGAGAACAAAGAGATGCATTCTTACATCAGGGAAGCCCTGGAGCAGCTTGTGAACCTTAACTGCGGGGCAATGAAACACTGTTCCTTGTTTGTTCCAAAAAAAAAAATCATCGGAAAAACCCTCCAACATGAACAACATCTAAATCAATTCAAATTAGGCAATTATGAATTGAATAGTCATAGAAAATAAAATTGGCTTACCACACGATAAAACATCGTAAAACATCGTAAAACTGACATCGTTTTTTCGAAAAACAACTTTGAATGAATTAAATCACAGCTGCTGCGACAGTACAAAGGTGCATCAGCTCGATCGAACACGACGTTCATATCGAGCCGTTTCAATGATTTTCTGCTCCCTTTCTGGCATATTCAATATTCCTCATGTACTTATATCAAATACCGATTGCGAGATCTCCTTTAGAGATGATAGATGATGCTAATTGGACGTCTAATTAAGCATCTGCATAGAGGATCAACAGAGTGAATGGTGGGTCCCTGATACACTATTTAAGCGTGTGTCAGTGAGTTTTTCTCTTTCTCCTGGCTTTTAATCAATTATAATAAAATAAATCGGATTTGTGGTTTTAGGGAAAGAGATAGTAAAAGCACTATTTCTTGCCAAACAAAGCCAGGCGAGCTGCATCCGGCATTTATGCTAAGCTAAGTCAACTTTTTCCCGGCTCTCAACCCACAAAACATATAACAACTCTGCAAGACAATGAAGAGAAGCATTTCCCAAAATGCCGAGCGACTTTAATCATTGTTAACACGTTTATTATGTTGCACCACCTGAAATTCACCTGCTCATCTTATTAAAATCCTCCTCTACAGGAAGTTGTACCACAGCATCATGCCCTGCTATACTGTTTCATCAGCAGCTGAAAGAGATCGTTACACCTGCCACATCATCTGCATCCTGCACTCCGGCTAAGTAGATTTTCTTGCCCTTGCTGCTG
Source organism: Anarhichas minor (assembly GCF_050575085.1). NCBI lineage: Eukaryota > Metazoa > Chordata > Actinopteri > Perciformes > Anarhichadidae > Anarhichas > Anarhichas minor. The sequence continues at coordinate 48,212 of NW_027466475.1, read as the reverse complement.
CGTAACATAAGACTCACCAGCTCGGCCAAATGGAGAACCGTCTCATTCATGCATCGCAGACACGCAGCATACAGTAGTGCAGCCGTCCCTACATTATTCAACCTTAAGCTAAAGTGGGTTATTTTCTCTTTTAGTTTGATAAAAATAGAGCTCACGTGTGGCCTCCCCTTTAATGCTTCCTTATGCTGAAACCAACTCCGTGCTGCAGATATAAATCACTATACTATATTAGTATTATGCATGAATACTGTAAATGTTCTCAGCCAGCGGGGATGCATGTCAGACTGAGCCTTGAATGAAGGAAACACTGGTGGCAGAATAACAATTTCCCTCTGAGTGGATAAAACATGACGTCGCACTCGTGTCAAGGTAATGCAGTGCATGTCACTGTTGCCATGGCGACCCCAACATGACATATTCATATGGCAATTGTAATAATCACATTGTTGGCTCGAGTGTATGCGTGTGTGTGTGTGTGTGTGTGTGTGTGTGTGTGTGTGTGTGTGTGGTTGAACACCGGTCACACCTGTCAGTCAAAGTAATCCCATTCTGTTGCTGCATAGAAGGAAAAGGTGAAAATGGAAAGAGACACACACACACACACATACACACACACCACGTCAGCATCATGGGAACTGAAGACATCGCAGCATGCCTCGGTTTGTTACTGTGTGTGTGTGTGTGTGTGTGTGTGTGTGTGTGTGTGTGTCTCACTGTGGCCGCACTGGCACGCTGCCAGATCAGACAGGCAGCGAGAAAAACAGGGAGTGAAACTAATTCTTATTGTGTCTTCTGGGTAAGACGGCGTGTAATGAGATTTTTTTTATTTAAACCCGACAATGCGCTTAACAGAGTTGAAGCAAGCTAAACCCAGTTACAATAAAGCACTTAATAAGATTAAATACATCATATCAATAGATCAAATTAGATGAAATGATAATAAAATGAAGCAAACAGAGTGAGCTTAATCTATTTTAGCTGTGAAAGAAAGTGAGCGGAAACTAAAATGTAAAATGTGGTAGTTCAACTTTGGCCTAAGACGTTTCTGGATACTGAATGGTTATCGTTGCATCCTCTGCCCTCTCGATCCTCGCCGCTGCTGCCCACATCGGTGGCTCGCCAGCCGCTGGTGAACGTCACAAACAGGGATGATGGTAGGAACTGCCCGCTGTCTGAAAATATCTAAACAGCACCGCATTCCTGCATGAACTCAGTCTTTCTACGAGAGATCATAGGAGAGAGAGTAACTGACATCTGACCGGCCCTGTCTGACTCTGGCTCGGATAGTACTATAATTGGATCACTCTTTGAGAATGGACCTTAAAGGAAGCAAAGCAGAAACACACACCATCATCATCATCATGATAAACATCATCATCATCAGTCGGTACGAGATTAAGAGCGCGTCGGGGCCAAATGTGCTGCCGCTCTGCAACGAGAAAGAACGAGGGAGAGCAAACAGATTGCAGCGCAGCCGGACACAGCCACAGCAAATGCTAGAATCCTGCCAATAAAACACACACACAGAGAGAGAGAGAGAGAGAGAGAGAGAGAGAGAGAGAGAGAGAGAGAGAGAGAGAGAGAGAGAGAGAGAGAGAGAGAGAGAGAGAGAGAGAACACATATGAACACACTCACTGACACGTGAGGTTGGAAAGAGGTTAAAAAAAGGAGTGCTAAAGAAAAGGGCAGGCTCAGGCCCTTTTGTTTTGTCTCCTCTTCGGAGCCATCTCTCATCCTCCCTCACTTCTTCCTGTTCTCTCCATCTCTCCTATCTCTCCCTGATGATCACAGTTTGATCCTCTGGCTCTAATCCCAGATTAGAAGACAGAATATTCCAGTCATGTTGCTGTTGTGCCCGACTCAAATGATGATGTTATTGATGACGACGACGGAAGCTATGTATTTTATCTCAATGGTTTCTTGCCGAAGACGATGCATGAATACTGTGGGGTGTATGATATATTGTCTTTTGTCCAGTCTAGTTACTGCAGTAGTGTTTTTAACGCTTACATTTCTCAAGATGAAGACCACATCTCACTTCCCATTTAAGATTTAAACATAAAAAGATAATAGAATGCATAGTTCTTAACGAAAGCAAAACAAAATGAACAAAGAATAAAGTCATTAAGTATCGCATGTGTGCACTTCCTTTAACATTTAATGCCATACACTGTTCACAGGAAAACCAAAGATGGCAAGTTTGAAGAGTAAAAATTCAAAATTGCATTCACTGTACATTATGTGATAAATGATTCTCAAATGATCTCTGTAGAGGTGACTTCCTATATTTAAGAGGTATAAAATGCTTCATCTCAACAAAAATGGGTCTGGCATTGGTTGGTGCGATGGCTCATTATTCCAAAAGCCCATTTGTCAGACGGCCCGTTAAAACCAACGGCCATTTTTCCAAGGACCCATTACACTGAAAGTACACATTGTCCCTGCAACAAACAAAAGCACATTCTGGCTCATTAGTACACAGAAGGACGGAGGAGGCCTGACCCGCCCTACTCTTGCTTCCGATTGGCTTACCCTGATATTCTTACCCTCACCCGGACCAATCTCACTTCTCATGACTAAACCTAACCAACCCAATCAACGAAGGCAGCGAGTTCTAGACAATTGCAGGCAGAGTAGGGCGGGTCATGCCTTCGCCATATTGGGGGGAAAATATCGCTTTCATTGTTAATAATAATTAGCCACGTGCTTCTGTTTTTCGCATGCATAGTGTGTATTTTTGGAGCAAGGGGTGTTTATTTTCGGGGTAACGGACTATCGGACAAAAGGGCTTTTGGTCCAATGGGGCACTTTTCAGACTATTGGTGTTTTGGAATAATGGGTCATCAGAACAATGGCAAATATATTAGTCAAAGTGACAGCTAGAAAGTCGCCAATGAGTGATGTTGTACAGTATGTAGATTGTACATTCTATATACAACGAAACAAAAATATGTTTCTGCAATTTACAAATGCTTGAACCAAGCTACCGTAGATTATTATTAGGATCAATCTATCTGTTTTTTTATTCCCACCTGTCCCTCAGGTGGGAATGGAGAGGGATGGAGCCTGTCACATCTCACATGGTGACACAGTGAGAGACAGTCCATTACAGAGCCGACACATACGGACAGATTCACACTCAAATTCATTCAAATTGGCAACTGCAGTATAAGATGTCTTTGTCCTGTGGGAGGAGGCTGGAAGCCTGCACAGACATGTGGAGAACATGAAGGAAGGCTCCAGTCAGCTGGATAATTCAGACCCAAACGCTCTGTGCTTTGAGACAACAGTGCGAATTGCTGAGTCCGTTTCTAAGATTATGTTTTGATTACTTTTTGTCCTGTTTATTACAAGAATAATTAATGTTTGTTGTAATTAAAAACATCCAAAATACTTATCCAATAAGTGGTTAATAATCAGAGTAATGAGTAAAATACTTGATCGTTATTTCTCATTATCTCTTAGCAAACACTCAGGCCAGTCCTTACAATTAAAGTTTCAAGCTTAAGGAATAGAGTCGGGACAAAGCCGTGGTGTGGCTCTGCTCACGCATTTCTTGGTTAAGTAAAAAACTGGCCTATGAAAACATGCGAAAGGTAGAACCCATTCATAGTTAATGAGGAGCTGACTGGAGTGGCCTCCGACAGCCCCAACAAACCATCACTTCAAAAACGCCTCTTCCATTAATCCTCCCCAAAAAAAGCCTGACATAGAAGAAGACACGCATACTTTATGAGCACACTTGCAGACATGAGACCAACACACACACACACACACACTTGCAGCCAGCTGAGGTTACAAATGATGACCAGAGACAACAGACAGTCTAGGAGTTCACAGCATGAGGCTGAAGTCTCATCTTTTACAGATTCCACAGGACTAAAATCAGGGTCTATGCACTCACACACACACACACACACTCACACACACACACACACACACACACACAGGCGAAAAGCATGAGAGGGTGATGGCGGCAGAGGAAGCATGAAGGCGGAGACAGATGAGGAAGAAGAGACCGAGAGAGCGGAGAGATAAAACGGAGACAGGGACGAGGGGATGAGGTGTAGAGGAAGAGAGTCCGGCACCCTTTGAAATATTCATCTGCTCCGGGTGAATAATTGATGGCGTACAGAAGACAGATGCATGAGGGATAGACAGACAAATGGATGGAAAGAGAGCACGAGAGAGAGAGAGAGAGAGAGAGAGACCCATGTCTTCAGGTAATGAAGGTACAAATCTCCTGTTCCGTTTTCTCTGTCACCGCCTTCAGAGGTCGACCATAAACGCTAACCCAACACATATTTTACCGCCCAGCTCTGTCACACACAATAGTCATGGAACACAAACATCTTCTTTGTCATAAACATCGGACACTTACGAAGACAATAAGTTCTCTCAGGACATGTGTTGGCGATATCTGCATCCGGCTTCTAGATTTCCAGCTATTACACCATTTCATCTTCAGATATTAACGGTGTTGCCTTAATAACATCATAATTAATATTTCTTTGCTTTGCTTTGCAAGCAAGAAGTACAAAGCTGCAAACATTAATAAAACATTGTAGAAAAATAGAATTAAAGAATCAAACACTCATATCATTAAATATGAATGCTCACAAATGGATGGGGGGGGACTACAGTAAGATGACCAATGAGTGATTAGTCAGGTGGTACTTTGTTATTCACAGAAGCCAGAACATCAATTTGTCACATGGTTGAGTCAACGTCAATGTCAATTAATTGGCCGGACACAATGGAGGAATGTTTTGATTAGCACTTTGTTTAGCGGCCCCCCAGAGTCCCTGGATTTCATGCTATTTCACTGATGAACACTTGTGGCAGGGACCAAGAAACCAGCAATAGACTAGCAGGAGGCGGACGAACACTGCTAGCTTTAGTGAGCACAGTTGTAAACAATGCGAGTTTTAAATATATATTCAAAGAAATCTACATTAAATACATATTTTATGAGGACGGAAATGAGTTCCAACTACAGCTCCCAGGAGCCTTTGCCAAAGGCTGGACTTCTATTCTAGAGTGTCACACTGCAGCTACGCAGCTGCATCAGCAGATTTTAAACTTAATGCGCTTTAATGGCAACATGAAATCTAATTACGCTGGAATTAGCTTTTAAGGAGTAACAGCAGAGATGTGACCAGACAGTGTGACGTTACGCCCCGACTGTCTCCCTCTCCGACTGAACTACACAACCAAAGTTAAGTAGACTGTCCAGTCCCCTAAAATAAAATACAAACAAGAAAATTAAGTTTGGAGTTAAACTGACAGGTCGGTGTGTTTTACAGGAGGCATGAACAAAAAAAAGCCTTGTTGTATTGATTTTCTCTCTACAACAAGACAGACATTCAGTAACCACTGGACTGCACAACAGCGTGGTGACGCATTTATGCATGAGAGACACAAAATCGAAAAACGGCCACAACCACCCATACAAAGGCTTCCAGTGACGGCGTGGAGTCAGCTGAGAGCGACATCCCCGCCAGTAACAACAAGATGTAACTAAATGTTACTGTTTGTAACTAAACAACAACTTCTAACCCCTAACCCAAATCGACTGTGAGGAACTTCAGACTCTTTTTATTCCCTGAACGCCGTCGTCGTACGGTCAGCTTAACCCCTCTCACTACACTGCATCAGGAATCAGAGTGTTAAAGGAGGGAGAGTTGTTCAGAAGTGACATCACTTTGCAACAATGCCCTCCCTCATGTGAAAAGACACACACGTTTGAAAAACGAAGAAAAAAAAAAAATCATAAGAATTCACAGGCTTGAAAGTCCTCCAAGAATAATACCACTCCCTGCCTATACAGTCTTAGATGACCATATTTAGAAAACACAGCTCAAGGCAATGACTCATTCCAATGAACCGTAAAATTCACAACTATGCACAACACACTGGCCAGTCAAGCCCCTCCCCTGCATTCAAATCTAGACTCTAAACTCGCCGGCACTGATCGTTTCATCTGACTTCAAAGAGTTTTCTTTTCTCTGTGCTTTGTTAACTCCACCAGGAGAACCACGCGATGCCTCCCGCGTGTGCGTAAGTGAGTGAGTGAGTGTGCACCCCTTAGTCCGTCCACACGCATTCCAAATCAAGTGTCACGGCAGGTCGTGAAACCGTCACGAAATGCAATCTATTGGTTTTGTGTTAATGGACAGAAATTGTCATTCGTGACAAAAATAACGTCGATTAGGATCCTATTTCCGTGGTGGACACACAAATTGAACACATCCACTTGGCTATGCAACGGTCAGACCAAGCGGCGTAGTATTGAATATAAAAGAAGACCACTCATGGTGGGCAGGAGGGGAGGTGGATGAGTCCAACAAACACAGGACTTTTAACCACGAGACTGGTGTTCAACATCGCGATGTGGTTTGTTGCCTAAACCTAACGTTTGTTTTGTTACTTAAACCTAACTGTGATTATTTTAAACCCAAACATGATGGGTTTATTTCTGAACTGGTTTTGTTGCCTAAAGCAAACTATCGATTTTTAACGTAATGCCGTTCCAAGCAGAACCAATAGATTGCATTGCTCACTGCCGTGAGACTGTTGCGCATTCTGCTGGATCTTGTCGGCCAGTATTGGCTGCATGCTCAAGGACCTCTCGTGGTTGTGGAGACTCTCACTTTCTCAAAGCAATTTTTTTGTTTGAATCCATCCGCTGAAGCACTTTAATGTGCCCAATTAAAGACGCCATTTTCACCAGTTAGCCTTCACATTCTACATCAAAGAGCAGCTGAACAAGCTACAAACTGTGTCCAGATCATGAGACTTACTGTAAACCTATTCAATAAAGCAAAATAAAACATGTACAAACTTTATGATGAAAGGTTTTGCCCTGTTCAGCTGAGACACAGGCCTCTCCTGTTTGATTGCGAATTAATAGCTTATTTGAATTCTGTACATGTATTAAGTTTGCTGAAAGTGGAGGAAAGTTACACCCTGCCACAGTGGGATTTGAATTAAAGTTCATGTTTCTGAGGTGGCACCAGCTCAGTGAAAAAAGTTCAGAGAAGCCCCACCTGTACCTAGCAGATACTAATGCAAATAGACATCCTAGTTCATTTTTGTGAGTTGTAGAGAGACACGTAACTGATTATGTTAAATAGGCATTATGATATTGTCTGATATTGAACGCAGACCTCTGAATTGATTTGAAATTGGACCGTGGCAGAATTTGATGATGATATTGTTATGTTTGCTCTGTTCAGCTGAGACACAGGCCTCTCCCGTTAAATTGGGAATTAATAAAAAAGGTGCTAATTTGAATTCTGTGCATGTATTTAGTTTGCTTCAGCAGCTGTGAATATCAAAGTGGAAGAAAGCTACACCCTGCCACAGTGGGATGTGAACTAAAGTTCATTTTTATGAGGTAACACCAGTGGAAAAAAAAAAGTGCAGAGCAGCCCCGCCTAACTCAGATTGCATTAGATGTATCCGCTAACATTTTAAAACCTCTCAGACATTTTCAATGTTCAATCAAATGTCCTTTGCTGCCTCCTGGTATCAAACCAGACTGCGTCATCACAACATACATCCCACAAACAAAGCTGCAAAGCAGACCTTCATGAGGTACAATCTGACATTAACAATGTGATGGTCACTAAACGGGCCCGTGCTAGCTGCTCTGTGATGCTAACACACCTCAAATATGTTCGAACGAATCATAATTTTGACCTGACGAAGGAACTCAAGGAATGGAAGGCAATGGTCGTAGAGACATTTGACTCAAAACCAAAAATATCAACCAAATGGTGCTCGAAAGAAGAAGTCAGAGGATGACTATAGTCGTTGGGTTGATGCATCCTCTGTGGACAATGAATGTCTGCAAACAATTCTGTGCCAATTGGAACAGTAAATGATGAAATATTTTACTGCTGACGTGGCTAAAATACATTCAAAAGTCATTGAAAGTGAGCAGTAAAAAATATTTTCATTGTATGTCATTCAGGGTTTTGCAGAACATTCCGGCTGGTGACAGAGTTTGAACAGGTGCGTACAGGTGCGTCACTGTTCTGTGACAAACGTCAACTTTTCATAAATAAAATAGCCCTGTTTTCATGTTCGTGATGAACTTATTTTACACATATTCAATCCAGTTAAATGTTCAATCACTTACTGTAATAAATATAAACAATGGTCGATGTTTTTCCAGCATGGCGGCGGTTGTATCATATGTGTTTCTGTTACTTTCTGTAAGCATCATGCTGCGGTATTCACTCACTCACTGTCTGATGCCATCTTGCTTTGACCTTTCTAGGCTTATACAACGTCCTTAAAAAAGTCCATTATTGTCTGCCCAGACAAATGGAGTTCTGGAGGTTAGTTATTTTTAGTAATATGCGTTATTATAAATGTCAGAGCATTTTCTACTGGAAAGAAGATGTATACCCTCTACTGTGAAACTGAATTTGTGTGTAAGGTTACATATCATCATTTAATGGTCTAAGCATATTACCTCATGCCTGGCACACAATGATTAGGACACCGAGGCAGATTGAATTTCCAACATTTGCTCAAATAATTCACTGTATTTTGTTAGTTTTTACAAATCTCTAGCTCTCATTCCCAGAGGGAACAGATTAAAAATGCTCTCCACAATAACCTCTGAGCTCCATATATCGACTCTGCCCTGCCACAGCTGCCTTTTACAAGACTCCAGCGCACATTATATCACGTGCACCGGCGCTGGTATTATCTTGCCACTGGCGGTGCATTCAGCTTCCAATTTCCACAGCATTTAGGTTTGTATTGAGTTCAAACAGTCGCCTGATAAAACGGTAAGTGATATTATCGGTGGCATCTCTTGAACGCGGTGCAAAACTCTCGCAGTGGGTGAAATACGCAGAAGATAGCAGCAGAACTACATGAAGCCGGTGATGGATAACCAGACAACCCAGAGACGACGGCTGCATTGTTCACACCGACGAGCACGCACACACACACACACACACAGACACACACACACACACACACACACACACACACACACACACACACAAGGTGCAAAGGCCAAGAGTTAAGATTGAGAGATATGTGTGTGTATGTGTGTGTGTGCGCGTCAGGGGATAGCAGAAAGTGGAGATGAATGGCCAACAATTGAATAACCTTGACCTTCTCTGCACATATCCTTTATTAAAAATCAAGAAAAGCCCTTCTACTGGGAATAACGAGAGCAGGGAGTGAGCGTGTGTGAGTGTGTGAGTGTTCATGATTGATGTTACTAGGTCTCTATCACCTACGGTATAGTCATGGTCCAATGGCTTTCACACAGGAGCATCATTCATCGCCAGCCCCCCCCAATATCTATCTATCTATCTATCTATCTATCTATCTCTCTCTCTCTCACACACACACACACACACACACACACACACTTCATAGGGATCCTCAAATAAGGTCAAAGCAACACTAATAGGAACATGGCCCGTTTAAATAGAACAGAGTCAACTGAAGAAGAGAGGAGAGTAAGTAGAAGTAAAGAAAGAGAAAAGGGGTAAAAGTAGAGAAGAAAAAAGGGGGAGAGGAGGAAGAGGAAATAAAGGAAAAGAAGAGAAGAAAAGGAAGATAGATAGATAGATAGATAGATAGATAGATAGATAGATAGAGAGATAGATACTTTATTCATCCCCAGGGGGAAATGCTGAAGAAGGAAAGAGAATAAAAAAGGAGGGAAGAAAAGGTTCCCATACAACAAAACACTCCGAGGCGTTTTTCCTCCAGGATTATGTTTGTTTTTGACGTTTCACAAATACGTTTCTGATCATAGAAACCGTGGAAGCCCATGCATGGAGGAGGTCGGGGTGAAAGCCACCCAGGAGACTGCTGTTCGTGTCCCGTGTGAAACCAAAAATTAATGTTGACAAGGTTTTCATTTGTGTTCATAATTTAAATAACGTAACAATCATACTTATTTGAAGCCAAGCCGAGTAGCTTTGTTGTGTTTTTGTTACAACTTAGAATCTTAACCGCGTGTTTACAACTGCGGCCGTAATCTGGGAGAAGATTGAGACGCAGACGGTTGCGTTGCATGGGAATGTAATTATGTAGCAGACAGAGATGAAAGGAGGCGAAACGAGAAAAAGACAAGGAAGAAAGAAAAGAGGAAAGAAAAGCAGACAAGTGAAACAAAGAGAAAGAAGAGGAAAGGAGTAAAGAGAGGAGAAGAAAATGATTGAATAGAAAAGGAGAGAAGAAAAGAGGAATGAAAAGATGAATGGAGAAGAAGAAGGGAAGACATAACACACACACATCCTCCTCCACTATCACACACACACTGCATATCGATGGGAACACATGAGGTGACTTTGCTTTAACTATCTGCCTCTGAGGGATATGAAAGTCATATTCTTTCTCTCATGTTTGAGCAAACAGAGCCACGTGTTCCTCGGGTTCCTCAGCAGAACCTCATCAGTCCTCAGGCTTTAACCTGAGAACACAGGTCTCCTTAATGACTCTCTACACTCGAAAGGTTAATAGACTTTGTGAGTCAGTCTATAAGCCGCTGCCCAGAGGTCCGGTACCTTGAGAAAACCCCAGAAATGTAATAGATAGGGGGGACATTCACATAGATATAGATTACAATGGCCCTCAGAGATTATATCACAAGTTTTTAATTTAACTATGAGCACGATTCATTATCTTTAGGCAATTTAGGTCATGAGTTTAGCTGCCTAAAGTTGACCATATGCTTGATTTGGGTCAATAGGGAGCACTGGTGCTTCTTATTTGTGCACACACAAGTACCTGTATCTGTACCTCCTCCTGGTCAATGTAAGTCTCTGAAGAAGTCCCTGTTGAAATGGACTCAGAATGCCAAAAGAATTAAACTCTCCATCAACTGATAAAAGTTCAAATCAGCTGAATTCAGGTGCTGCCGTTTCTTTGAGGAGAAGACATCAGTAATTATGATGGAGGCAAAGGAGGAAGTCAGGTGATGTGCAAACCAACAGTTGAGTCAGATAAGCCAACACCTCATTTGGAGGTCAAAATGAAAGGTGGGCGTAACCATAATGTTGCTAATAATCCCTCCATTGCACTTGAAAACAATGGGTGCACACTACTACGGTAAGTACGGCATTCCATGTGTGGTCAGATGAAGCAGCGAGCCTTCGCTTTATCGTCCAAAGAAGTTCAGCAAACCCAGGAGTTTTGTCTACAACCCATAGATTCTAAATCCAATCCTTAAGAGGTAAGGTTGGCATATCTGCTTCCGATAACATGACATTATAGACATTTTCATTCAGGAACTCTGGTCCTTGAGATATATTTGCTACCCAGATGATGGAATGATGTCTGGTTCAGGGACCCCGTCGCAGAGACAGGCCTCCATTGAGGAAATACAGCCTGTAGTTCAGCAGAGCTCTGCTGTCTGACAAATGACATGTTTTGCAGCATCTGACTCAGGACTTTTAATTGTACTTCTTTTTCCCTTTCTGGTATTACTACTTTTATGGATCAGAATACTCTTTCCACCACCGAGTCCTGCACATGGAAATGTGCATCAATCCTGCTGACATAAGCCCAATGAAAATAAAATACGTTTGTTTTGATGTGACGAATGACAGGAAGAATTTGTCAGCCAGCTGTACAGTATTAATCAGTCAAAGAGCAATCTATTCCCCTGATAGGCGCCGAAAAAAAAACCTTTCAGAAAGTTGTGTTCAGTTTTTTGTAGCAGAAACGCATGAATCCTCGGCTGGTCTTTGAACCCGAGTCGATGAAGTCAACACGGGCGTTATTTTTCACTTGGAGTAGAAGCCATTCCGTCTTCTGCGTCCTGACGCAGCTCGACAGCACATTTATCACCGCAGACGCGCGTGTGTGCAGAAATAGAGCCTCTATTACAGTCTGACAACGGGCCGCTGTATTATTACAGAGTTTGTACCCGGCCCTGCCAGGCCGCAGGCTGATTATACACTGTGTCCTACAGCCGGCAGAGGGGTGTGTGTGTGCGTGTGTGTGTGCGTGTGTGTGTGTGCCCCTATGGTGAGCCCCATCACATGTGGTCTGCATTAAAACACTATTGTGTGTTACGGGGCTGCAAAGCGTTGCCATGCTGACTGAAATCACTATCCCATGTTGTCGGCCTCTTGGCCATATTATGGGATGGCTTCCTGTACTGTGTAAGTACACACACACACACACACACACACACACACACACACACACACACACACACACACACACACACACACACACACACACACACACACACACACACACACACACACACACACACACACACACACACACACACACACACACACACACACACACACACACAAGTCCTTACACCACACCCAATGTGAGCTTGCTAAGCCCTGAATACACCCCAGCACATGCCTCTTACGTCAAAGCTGCCACAATAACACGTTCAACCATAAAGAACGGTAATCAAGGAGAGAGGAAATAAAGAACCGGCAAATGGAAATGATCATTATGGTATATACGGGGGTTATATGGGGGTTGAACGAAGATGCCTTACAGACGAGGTACTGAGAAGATGCGCTGTCACGTGATGACGTAGCTTCCATGAAGTGTGCTACAGTTTTGTGTGGCATATTGAGATACACTCATCAACATCAGAAAAAGGAAGCGTGGGGATTGGATAAAGTGCTTCACCCCCAAATACCACAGAGGAAAGGAGCACCTCTGGCTGAAGTCCGGTGCCAGAAAAATGCAATGGATGAAATAAGACTTCAGGCCAACCCAGCTATGGGAGGTCGGTGACTGTGCCCACAACTTTACAGAGACCTGGCTCCATCCTGACATCCGAGATCAAGCTGCACTTAAACAAGCGGACTGCAGGAAATAGGGCAGGACTCCGGTGGGACAAGAGGCGGTGGCCTTAGTTTGTTTGGTGCTCAGACACAGTCAAAGTTGATGGACAATGTTTCCCTGGTTTTGAGTTTTTACTATGCCGGCCATATTATCTGCCCAGAGAATGCACCAGTGTTTCTATTGCTGCTCTTTACACTCCTTCTGGTGCAATTTCTCAAACCAAATGTGCAGCCGTGTATGAGGTAGAGGATAATGAAGAGCATTACTGAAAGCATCACTCATCCCACAAAGCAGCCAAACAGGATGCTACCACAATCACAGCTTTCATTTTCTAACTTGGCATTTGTGCCATGCTTTGTTTATGTTTACCCACGGGCCAGTACAGTGGGAGAGAGGAGTTACATAACCCCACAAACTGGGCTGCCCCTCCATTCGGGGAATTGGTACCCTCCTAACTGTCCCCTGCCAATGCTGGAATGCCACTGGACATGCCTTGTGGAGGCTATTTGAGGTCTAAGTTCAATTTAGTTGGAAGTTTCAATAGAAAACAAATGACCCTGAGACTTTTCCTGTGCTATTCCTTTTTCATCTTTTTTATCACAATTAGCTCCTTTTTAATTATTTTTCTATTGTATAATCTTTTTATTTTTAGTTATTATAAATCACTTTAGACAAAAAGAAAGAAAATTTGCCAGATAAAATGCATGCAACCTAATGTAATGTTCTTGACTGCTCGAGTGTATATTAATTATCATGTGCAGCTAATTAGCATATACGCGTCTGATGGAAGATTATCTTTTGCCTTGCAACATCAAAATACGTGTGGTCGTGATCAGCGCTACCAGGGGAACACATGTTCGGCTCCTTCTGCTTTGTCTTCTCGGATTTGTAAAGATTTGGGTTAATTACAGCCACCTTCTGTATAGCCTTTAAAGCCATATGCAGATCTACATCTAGCTTGAGAAAACTAAGACGAATCTATAAAATGCCAGAGATGTGGGGCTAAGAGGGTGTATGAAATCTGCCAAGCAGAATAACAGCCTCAGGTGATACCGAGCACAGCGGCAACGAACAGGAAGCTCTGACCGCGCCACCTGGCAGAAAGTGACGGGACACGACAAAATGACTGCGCACCTTCAGGAGCAGTATGTGCAATGAATGTAAGTACCAGATAAATGTGGAACTGTTTATGACTTTCTATCACATATTCTTCTCAGACACTCCCTCTCTATCTCACACTATCTCTATAACACACCTTGCCAAGTCTGAGAATCACGTCGGAGGCAAAACTAGCATTACAGCCTCATATTTGTATACCTCCGCCAACCAGTCAAGGTGCAGTTTACATCCATCTTCGTTCCGACACATTCTCACTCCTCGTGAAATACCACAGCTTCGTCAGTGGCCCTGCGCTTCAAACTATGTAGGTACACCTCTTATGTGCCTTTATTGGACAGAGGACAGGTTTTGAAATAGGGGGAGATAAAGAGATAAAGAGAGAGGGTTATGATGTGCAACAAAAGGTCCAGAGGCCGGAAACAAACCTCGGACGTCGCGGTTCATGGCATGCTGTGCTGCGCTGTACCCACTCGGCTACCAAGGCGCTCCATGATTTCTTGAGTTGGGGCCAAAAACGTGTTTTCACAGCGACCTTGACGTCTGACCACCAATTTCTAAATCAGCTCATCCTTGAATCCAAATGGACGTTTGCGCCAGATGTGATTAAATTCACGAAAGGCGTTCCTGAAATACCGCCTTCGCGAGAACGGGACGTATACGTGAGGTCACAGTGATCTTTCGCGTTTGTGCCAAATTTGAAGGCATTCACTCGAGGCGTTCCTGACCGCGGGATGGACTGTGCTGGCGCTGTCTGCTAAAATGATCTCCGGTTTACCGTCTGCCTGAGTCCCATGTGAGTGCAGCATGAGAGCTACAAGAGAACATGGGCAAACAACCAGACATGAACACAAATAATCCAGGAACAGCACTCGCTGCAAACACACCTGCCCACCACGTGTTTGATACAGACACAAAAACACACACACATACGAACACAAAGAAATCCACAGGCACACGGCGAAGCAGAGCCAGAGCATGCTTCAGTGATGAAATCATTTGTGAGAAAACTGGGTGGACCATAGGAAAGGCAAGTGTGTGTGTGTGTGTGTGTGTGTGTGTGTGTGTGTGTGTGTGTGTGTGTGTGTGTGTGTGTGTGTGTGCATGCATCCATTGGGATGGATGAAGAGACGAGAAGAGGAAGAGTGAAAGAAACGGAGAGGAGAGGAGGGTCTGAACCCAAAGAGATGCTCCCTGCCAAGAAAATAACTCCGGCTTCAGCAGAGATCCAGAGGATCATCCACACACAGTCAGCAATCAAAACCTGACCACACACACACACTCACACAAGGACTGTAAAGCTGCACATGTGTTTCTGTGGTTGCTGCTGAGAAACTCACAGTTTGGTTAAAGCTCAAGGACGGACAGAAGCACGCGCACACACAAAACCTCGCTTTGTGTTTTGCAAACTCAATACTTTCTGTTTTTTCTTGCCACAATAAAAGCCTTCAAAACAAACTTGTGTTGTTGTGTAGTAGAGTCTCAGGTGACAGACACTGGCAGTAACTTGTTGGATTCGCAGATGAAAAGCTATTTCCCAATACTTGACTTTTCATTAATTGATTTTCAAAAAGGGAGACCTGATTGGAAAGGGACCCAGTAGGACGGAGTTAAAAAATAGTCCAGATGGTAATCAGGCCAAATGTAGAGACACTAACAAGAGAACAAAAACACTCGCAGCTGTATGATGCTCCACTTAAACAGAAGCAACATGTAGCTTTTCCTGCACTTCACAATTCACACTCTCGGTCTGCCTCAAAAAAACAGTTTTCTTCTGCGATGATGATGATGATGATGATGATGATGATGATGATGAGCCACATGAGTCTGATTTGACAGTCTGCTTGGATCCACTCAGGTCTTGTAAATATTGCCACACAGACCAGAGACCCTCTGCCGTTACAGTTGGACACTACCCGAAACTAAATCAACGTATCCTCATACTAAAGACCGGGGTTTGGGTTAAAATAACGGCGAACGTGACGTCACTGAAGTACGGCAGTTACGTGACGAATAAATCAGCGTTGGCTTCTCGTTTCACACGGGGCACGTGTGGATTTGTTTTGTTTGTATTGTATGTATGTTTGCATTGGTCCTCTCTTGGCAGTGTTTTTTTTTTGTGGTGCCATATTCATATATTCTTAAGGCATCAACAAAATCAATTCAAATCTTATACAGAAAATGAAGAAAAGGAAACCCGATTTTCAGCCAGATCTCTTGTATCACTAAAGTAATATTGATGACTTTATTAAAAAGCCAGACTAATGAGCCATATTTAATCCTCTGTTTTACTCCAATGGACGATATCTTACATCAACACTTGTGTCTAATGATCCAGTGATGGAGGGACACTACACTTTACCACAGACACTAATCTGATTACTGTACAACTAGCAAAGGAGGTGAATGGTGAGTGTGTCTTACAGACTGTGCTCGGACAGCCAAATGACTATTGATCCACTGAGGCGGTGCGGGCCATGACTGAGAGGTTGTGGCATCATCATCATGAGACAGAGATTTAATGTACAGGCTCGATGTTTTTCTTAATGACTGCCTGGAACAATTGGGGATGTTTTTCTCCGTAGTTTTATTTTGTATAAACCAGAGTTTAGTTTAGTGGTTGAGTGTTGCAAACATTTAACAAAATGCTCTATTCAAATAATGAAGCTTGATGAGCTGCACCAACTTTTTTTTTATGTTGGATACTATTGGTTGATTGGACCCTCTCTTGAAGGCCTTGGCCCAGAGCAAGTTGTCTCAAAAACGATTTGCTAGATTTCTGCTGAATGTGTTAAATTCATTGTCCCCAGAGGATGATTCCTAATCGGTATTCTCTTGACCTTTAGCGCTACCCTGGGTCACAACCTCTCATTTGTGACCAAGTAGTATCAAAACTTACTTAAAACATCCATAATCCACGGAGTATTGAACTTAGATTGACCTGTTTCTGGAAATATCATTTATATTTGTGTTTTGGAAACGCATCGCAAAATAATCCAAGCAGCAGAGAAGTAAGGATGGTGTTTGGCTGCAGTGACTCCACAGTCACATGACATTTGGTATGAATAGTCATGGTCCCCGGAGGACTGACCCCATTCATTTTGTTGATCCCATGCAATCTAGCACAATATCGCAATAACAACTGATGGATTTTGAGAGTAATCCTTTAGGAAGCTTTTGGGGTTAAGTGTCTGTTATCCGGCCATTTTGATTAAGACTCTAATGAAGGAGAGATTTGGAGTTTTGTTGCAGTTAACTTTAATGCACTGAAAACTTACTGTGAAAAGGATCAAAAGTTTTAAGACGAAAACATGGACAACTCCCAGATCGGATAACACTGTGGTAGCAACCTGTCAATCACAAGCTAGCCCCGCCCTAAAGCATACCCTGCTCTATGGTCTATTTGACTCTAAATTATCCATTATTTACTAAATGAACATCATGCTGTATTGAAGAAGACTTGAAACTATAGAGATTGAGACCATAAACTCACGTTTACAATGTTTACAGAGGTAATAAATCAGGTGAGAAGTAGAGTCATTTTCTCATAGACTTCTATACAATCGGACGTCTTTTTGAAACCAGAAGAGTCGCCCCCTGCTGGCCATTAGAAAGAATGCTAGTTTAAGGCACTTCAGCATTTGTTTTACTTTTTAGAACCAGAGGTTACCGCCTGGTCGTTAATGCAAAATCTCAACTCCGTGAGTCCTGGATGCTAGCTTGCTGCGATGTTTGCATTTGAATGGGAATGTGTGTGTGTATTCTATTTATATGTTTAAAACACACAAAAGCAGTCAATTCTCATATTTGTGAATGTGGTATTTTAGCCTGATAATAAAAGTAATTATTAGAACTGTCATCAATTTGTTTTCTCTATCGCTAGAGAGTTGTCTGAAAATATCCTGATCATATGAGAAATGAGAAAATCCCATCAGACAGCCAGAATGTTCCTTTGAAGACTTTCTTAATGCAGTTAAAGATATAGTGCCAGTGGGACGTACTGATGATGTCATGAGAACAGACCTTTACCATGACTGCGTTCCAAATTGCCTGCTATTTATTTTCATTTTTAGTACAAACTGCAGCAGCATGCAGTCAATTGGGACACAACACTTCGTCATGACATTGCACATTGAACTTTCACCCTTTTGCTCATTTATCCGCCGCGCAGAGGATTGTGGGTCAGATTAGCCAGAAAAACATGCTGGCTTGTATACTGCAAAATGCGACAGGATGCAGCATGGACATCCTGGTATTTCTGGCATACTGCATTTGACATACTATGTATTGGGACAAACAAAATCACTTTCTGGCATACTAAATAGCATGACAGTATTGGAACCCACAGCATCTCTCTGCAACCGCTACAGCCGTAGGGGGTTTTGATTCATGTAATACACCCACCAATCCAACCGTGTGTGTGTGTGCGTGTGTGTGCATGTGTGTGTGTTGCCCTTGCTCTCATCATAGCAGGATTAACACACACTGGACAGATGGCCGTCCCATTCTCCCCCCTCCCAAAACACTCACATGCTTTCTCAGAGATACACACACACACACAAACAGACCCTACAACTCATGCTCACTGCGGTGGCTACTTCAGTTCACAAGCTGTGTCATCATCACTGCACACTGCCTGAGGCTAACACACACACACACGCACACACACACACACACACACACACACACACACACACACACACACACACACACACACACACACACACACACACACACACACACACACACACACACACACACACACACACACACACACACACACACACACACACACACAGGTTCGAGCCTGTGTTGATGACTCTGATGTCAGAAGAGCACTCTATTCTGTCTCCACTCAGCCCGACTCTCACTCCAACACTGTGGTTGTTTTGTCCTCGAATGATTTCCTTCACTTTATCGTCAGGCACCACCGAGCCAGCAGGGTTGATATTTAGATCACTTGGTGTCCGTGACTATGTATGCATACTTGTAACTGTGATTTACTGCAAACATAACAAGGGTGTTTCTAGATATCACAGAGTAAAAGACTTGGAAGTAAAGGTGTGTTGCACCGGTGCGTCCATACTTTCAGGATACACCACTGTTGTATTTCAGTCTCTTTGAATTATGTCCAAATTGGACGATTCGACACATAACAATTTCAAAAGTTCAGGGTCTAGAAGTGTGCCATTTATGTAAAAAGAAAGTAAGAGTATGGAGATTGGAGGGCTGGATGGGTGACCAGAGTTCACTTCTTGTGACAGGCCTTGGTCTTTCCCTCACCTTAACTTTACTATTGCTGATATGGGCAGACACAGTAGAACATTTTATGGTGTATTGCATAGTGGTGCAACAGTAATGTACTTTTCTAGCGGCAGTTCGGCTCATTCACCAGCGTAGACTTACATCAAAGCTCCAGAAAAACCTACATTTTATCACATTCGCTCCCCAGATCAGACCCGGTCTCACTCCCAACTCGTCAAATACAGAGGCTTTGGTCACTGCCCCTCTGCAGCCGAGACTGACACACAGAGGCACCCTTTAGCAGTTCAACTTCTCCAACGTAAACAAAAACAGAATCATTATTAGACAGTCGGAGCAACTGAAAGTAAGAAAGCAACAAAGTCTTCAAACAGGAGGGGAGGTTGGATTGGTAAAAAACAAAACAAACATGACTTTCAAAAAGCTGAAAGCTGTTCATGTCACTTATTTTACCTTAGTTGTGTGACTTACGTACTTCCTAACATCATACAAACGTACGTTCCTAAGCCTAACCAAGGAGTTTTAAAAACTACATAAACCTATGTTGGAAGTTTCATTTGAAAAGAGATGTTTCCTTTGAAAACGGGAACTTACTGCGATTAACATTTAATTATAAACACAAAATATTGTATTACATTTGATAACTGTTGGCTGTATTTAAACCTTTTATTACATTTTTACATGTGAACATTGTATTCCCCATGGTGCTCATTCAATCAAGAGTTGGGTTGAGTTCCAAAAGCCAGATCCAGTTCCCAATTGGTGAATTTAGCTAAATAGCATTAATAAGCGTGAAGCCCTTATGACCTTTTGTTAAAAACTAAACCCAAATACGTTAAGGGGATCCACTGCATTCAGACTTCTTAAATCAGATTCAATGCTGAATTCCTATTCAACAAACTCCTAACTAACCTGAACCCTGGTCAAGATTGAAGTTAACAGTCCAGTGTAAGTGTAACAGAAAGTTGCTGATTCAAATTGCCTCATAATATTCATACCACCGCTACACACAGACGTTATGTGGAGAGCTGAAGGGGAACCATCATGGGCTCCAACATCACGTAATAGGATTTTTGCGCTCACAGTATTAGTGGACAGATTAAATCAGACATGTAGTGGAGGGGTTTAATCCAACTTTTATCCCATTTTGAAAGAAAAAAAAAAAAAAAGTATTTATAGGTTTCCTTATGAGGAGTAGATTATCATTTGAATGCCAATGACTCTTCTGGGAGACTTGAAGAGGTGGTACATTTTTAAATCCCATCTAGAAATAGAACAGGAGTACATCGGACATTCCCATTCAGATCAACGTAGACGATGGTCAGAGTGGCGGCCATTTTTATGCGGCAAGTTGCGAACTCACTCACGGATGACGTATGTTGTTACCAAAACAACTAACAATCGCCATTTTCTTCCAATATTTCTTTTGAAACGAACACGGCGAAACGCTCAGTGTCCGTTCTGCTTCTGTTCTATTTCTATGTTGCAGAGCTTTAGCTGAACTCCGAGTCTCCTCAGTCCATTCATCAGGCTCCAGTGAGATAAATACATCTTATTCGGCTCCAGCTGTCTGAGGCAAAAACCTCCGTTGCGGCTTCTGCACACTGAGCGATTTACAACAGCAAGGCAGCTCCGAGAGAGAGAGAGAGCGAGAGAGAGAGAGAGAAAGAGACCAGATTTTTATTTCATTTTTTCCATCTTCCTTCACTTAGCACAATCAACATCCTGTTTCCAGAACTTCTTCCTGCATCTCTGTCGGCAAATAATGACTCAAAATGTTTGATCAGTGAGAGTTCGTTACTCCGTGGCCTCCAGTGTTTTCTGGCTGCCTGCACTTAGCATGCAAGAGACAAAGTGAGATTAATGCGGCGCTTTATACTAGGAAAACCTGAGGCAAATAGATTCGCTCTGATGTGCCCGCATTAGACGGTTTGATGTTGAAACTGCCAGATGCACGGTCAGGTCGGTCCACGGGTGTTTCACAGCTTCCTCTTCGAGGTTAATGAAGGATAAACAGGTGGTCTGTTTAGTCTGATGAAAAGCTTCTACCTCAACGTGTCGCTTCACTGCCACAGCTGACAGCGAGCACCCGACTTAAAAAGACTCGTGAATGTGTTCCCTAAAATTACAAAAACAAATGTAGGAGGCCAAATGCAGATAATACAACCACAAACATTTTTTTCAAATGTTTCTACATAACTGCAACTTGCTTTCAATAGCAACTTTATTTGGTGTCAATTCATACATCTAAAAATGGCCGATGTTTATCGAACTTTACATGCAGTATCAAAATGAGAGACAGTTTGAGGTTGTTATAGCACCTTGTAAAGTGCAAGGAACGTTATTTCAACACCATAACTGGAATTTACATCCCTTCTCCAACAGTCAGTGCTGGTTTCCTTCATACATCTTCCCAACAAAGCTCCTCTCATCAATATTTTCATTTATTTTTCAAACAATGGATAAAACAACTCTGTGAAAGGTGTTTCTTGTATGAAACTACCGAGAGTTACCAGCAGCTGTCTGAGCTTTTTAGCCTCTAGAAGCTCATGGTTTTGGGTTTTAGAGTACATTAACTGTGTGGTTTAGCCGCTCTCATCAACCCCTGTAATTTGACTTTTTTTAAGCAAACTGGCTCTCGTAAACCCGCTCTGCACTACCTGCCCCGGGCCAAATTCAAGGATTCAAGGATAATGTATTGTCATTATGCAACACAGGGATGCACAACGATATACAGTTGTACCCCTACTGCGCCGCTCTGTCCTGACGTCCGCCTGTCAAGTGAAGCTTGATCCGGGATGAGCGATGGAGCCAGGTCTCTGTGAAGATGTGGGCGCGACAGTCACTGACCTCCCGCTGCTTTCATCCATCTTATTTTACTGCCACCGAACATCCGACAGCCCGGAGTATAGGCTGGGTAGTGGAGTAGACTCAGGTCCTCGCTGGGTTAGCTTAGCTCCCATCTCGGCTCTCCTCTCTGGTCATCTGTGCCATCACCACAGCAACATATGGTCATGCATGTTTTCGTTTTTTGCCTGGCATCATCCAGAAGGTTTTGTTCAGATTCCATGTGAATGCAGCAATAAAAAGTGTGTTACGTCTTTTTTCTTAATTTACCAAATAATTAGTCCAGAGTGTTTGGGTATGCTGTTCAGTCTCCTCACATCTGGTTCAGACAACAGTCCTGGGTTTTGTGTGTTAGTGCGACTCCTGTGTGTGTGTGTGTTGTATGCAAGGAACAAGCAAGATGTTATTTAGTCTGGACAAAGAGAGGCAGAGAAAAAAGCAAAGAGAGAACGCAATCAGAAAACAAAGGGTGAGACTGCGGACCAATAAAACTACACGGAGCACCAATACCTTAAATCAATAGACAAACAGAATCTACTCCCTATTTCTTCTTTATTGGATCTGTCTGTGTGGATATGAGACGCTACTCTGTGAGTGTGTGTGTGTGTGTGTGTGTCCTGGCCATCCCAATTGCAATCCAGCGAGGCTTTAGTATTGAGTATATTCAGGGCACAGCAGTGATATTGAAGCACGGGTCCTGTTCTCTGCTCCAGCGCTCTCCAGTCTGTCCTCACTATAGATACAGCTGATGTAGCCACAAACCCCGTGAAGCCTTTTGATAACACAGGTATTTGGACATCAGTGTTTTCTACAACATCGGTTGTCGACGGGGAGATTCAGCCAGCTCACAATCCCCAAAACAACCTCCAGTACATGTCTTTCAGACGGATTACTGCATGGTTTATAATAAATCGAGCTTAATACAAAGGCGTGTTTTCATGACATAAATAGAAAGGACAGAATACTACAGACTGAACATGGTAAGAAAGTCCAGAATGCATTTGCTTTCAGGGAGACACTGTTTGGAAGTACTTAAATTACTGAATTTCCATATGTTGAGCACACCATCCGTATCCAAAACATGGACGCATTACCGGGGTCGGTGAACACAGTGCATGAGAGTCAGCCTCGCTGTCGATGGTTTCCAGTGGCCAACCATAGTAAAGCTACAAAGTAGGCCACCGCCATTATAACAAACTGGAGTGTAAAACTGTGGACAGGACACCTTGAAGCTGCAGACAAGGTCAGTTCCTATGCCAGAGCCGAGATAAGCTACAGTATGTCTATGTGCTGCCGCCATCTTAATGTCCATTCGAACAGAAAGAGACACGTTCATGACTGATGGGACGGATGGTAGAGAGAAGGGGAAGATTCCCATGTTTACAACCGGCCAGTGTTCGTATGACTGCAAAGATGGTCATGTAAGGGTTAAAAGGAGCTGTGTTTAACATTCAGAACATTAATATAGCAGCAAACAACTATTAGATATGTAAAGATACAGTGGAGTAATATCTAGCTAAGCAGGGAATGAAGTTTCTCTCCCTCACTTTCAACATGTTGAGAGACATTTAGAGGCAATTAAAAATACTGTGTATTAACAATATAACACTATGTAAATTATATTATCTATTGCATTGAACTACAGACTATATTTATATATAAATATAGTCTATATTTATGCATGTGTTGCCTTTTCAGGCACATGATTATTAAGTCAGGTATATCGCAACTTTCAGAAAATAGTATCAGAGTCATGATTATGTTAGATATTGACTTGAATGTTACTTAGAAGTCTTAAAAGCTGGCATAACTCTGACGCGGCATGAAAGCAGCATAATGCCACAAATAGCAAATCAGAATTGTGTTATACTATGATTAACCGTGTCAAGAGGCCTTAATGCAGGGGCAAGAGGTGTTGCATACACTAGGAAAGGTATTGTTCAAGGATAAACCAAAACCGCATAGACAACCTTTCCTGTGGCTGCTGCGGGCATCTTTCAGCGTTACTTGTAATATTTAACCTTTTGCCTGAACCACAGCTAGGCCCCATCAGACTTCATTTTAGCTTGATAAGGCAAATTAAAACAGGTCAGAAATCAGTGAGGCCGCTACAGTGCCTGTTTGATGGACACATTCAAAATAAATGCTGTCAAATAAAGAAAACTTTCCCATATTTTCTTTCCATGTTCTTATCCTCTCTTCATGCCCGGTCCAAAGTATAAAGTACTGTGAAACGCAATGTCCTCTTTGAAAATGAGCTGATTTTCCTGCAATCCATAAAATGCGTCCAGATATAGATTTGAGGAAACAGCTATGATACTTTCTCTGAAAAAACTGTGCAAAATGTCACAGTGTGTGTGTGTGTGTGTGTGTGTGTGCATATGAGAACTACTAAGTATCCCTGGACACTAACGAGGCTGTGACAAGCAGAAAGGCTTGTCCCTGTCATGTTGTTTGTCTGTTGTCCAGTCCTGTTCTGTCCACCAGCTCTCACGACAATCGCATTGGCTGAAAAATCAATACAATTCTCCAGAGAGAGAGAAAGGGCCAGACTTAAGTCCTGCCATCTCTCCGCCGGTACTTGTGCAGTTAATGCTGCAGGTGACGGTGAAAAAGGTAACGCTGTCCTCTCTGGAGTATATGAGGGGTGATTAATGCCACAGACAAAGAAGAAGGGTGGGAGAGCTGATCGGTTTATTATCGAATATTATCTCACACTGACGGACTATAATGTATCGTGTTGTTTTATGTAGTGTATTTATTGTCATGGGGTTGTTGTTTTTGTACAACAGATGCAAATGAGATACTTGTGTAGTTTGTCTATTGGTCACATAGCCACACACTCTCCTTGTGTGAGCAGTCTGAAGCTGGAGCATTTTTAAAATGTCCCTTCATGGAAGCAAAACACATCGGACCAGCCATCAGACACCAGGCTAAATGAACACTTTCAGTTCTAATTAACTTTAGTGCAGCGCAATTTATCAAAATCACAATATGGCCTGTGGCAATTTTCAAATTCCAGGGAGCGCAACATTTGTTAAACGGTTGAAAATACCCTTTTAAATGAAATATTGTGGTGCTGCAGAGATGTCCTGGCCTACACATCATTTTCTACAGACTTCTACAGAATGGAAATATCTTTGTTTGGTACAGATCCCTGCAAAAATCACACCATTATCATTTTAATGTTTTTCAATCAAAATAACAATGATAAAATAGATGATGCAAAAATGACCATCCTAACATTGCAATTTATAGTGCACTTCAATATCAGTCAAAATAAGTTCAGCCCTTCTCTAAAAGACAAACTTCAAACGCACTTGAAGAAACTCACTGACCCAGCAACATTAAAGCTACAAACAACCCACAATGCAATACTCCGAAGGAGGGTTACACCAGTACACTCTCCGTTAAAAACAGACTGTTGTGCAATGTCTTATTCCGTCCGGAATATGACGCCCATCTGTTCAAAAGTTTCATATTCAGGCCGATGCGTGACCTAAGGGAGATCATTCTGACAAGTGAAGCAGAAAAAAAAAGTCTTCTTTTTAAGCACATCTATGCTGGTAGTCCATTCTGACAATACGTATGACGCTCAATAATGTCTCTGGGATTCAACGAGAAGGACAAATATTTATATTACGATTTAGTTGACATATGTTTACTCAACTGTCTAAGGTGTGTGTGTGTAAGTGTCGAGCTCCCGAAGCTCAGACACTTTATCTTCCAAGAGAGGAAACAGAATCTTTGCAAACTCTACGTTAAAATGGTATGTTTTTTTTTAAGCACTTGAAGATCCAATCATCACTAAAGCGTGTGTCATGCAAGAGAGAAACAAATGGAATGGTCAAAGTTGACATATTGACATTTAAGGTGCGTTGATGGATTCAAAGACCCCAACTTACAGTAGAGTAACGCGCAAGAAAACATTCCACCTTTAAAAGCTGCTAGTAGCTACTGGTAGCCTTTGTGCAGCACAGTGAATCTCTGTCTATAGCTAGCTTACTGCTTCATTTTTTTTTCGGCACAAGTAAGTATATCAAATTATTCAAAGACCAAACTGATCAAAAAACACATTTGGTGTTTGCAAACGGAAATGATGTACGTGTTTATTTACATATATAGTGTCAGGTGTGAACTGACGACTGAGGTGTCCACTCTTGATCGGCTCATGTTAATGCCAGATGTGAACCAGCAAAACATGTAATTTCAATGCCGTTCACTTATTTCGGCTTTACAGCCAAAGACAGTAGACCTATACGTCTCAGGAGATGTCAGGGTCAAGACAGCGGCCATGCTGTTTTTTAAATCCTGGTTTATTTTTAAAGAGCAACTGCTTTCTCAGGCTGTGTGTAGTACTCTAAAGGAGACAGCGCGAGTGGCAGTCAGTCCTCTCTATTCGCTCCGAGCAGCAGACTGCCGTCTGGGCATTAAAATGACATGCTGTCATATATAGAAAAGGGGTTTTCACTCATTGAATTGAACCAGTTGACCGTGCTACTTACCCACAACATATTCATGCACGAGCCTCATGTGTGGTGCAGATTTTTGCTTTTGATACACCCATAAAAAATATAAAAAAGAAAAAAAAGAGTCAGGTTTAGGGTACTTGATCTGTGTTTTTGCTGTGGCATTAATTGCCCCTCATACAATATGGTAATAGAGCCAGGTAGCATCCAAAGGACTTCACTTTTCTACAACAAAGACACAGATGAATCTAGTCATCTACACTTATTCATTGAACCCAGTCAAACACATATAACCGCCATAAATAAAAATATCTAGGAGCCCAAAGCAGCAGTGAGAAGATATTAGGATATTAGGCTATAATTGATAAAGATCTATGCATTCACACTCGGGGGTCACTGGTTCAAACACCTAATGCCAATTTTGGACTTTTGCTCAGCACAACATTGATACAAATAACAACCTAACAGGTAAGATGTACGCTGCTAACGGCACTTGGCAGATGCCATATCAATTCACAACTTACTTGAATCTCCCCTGACAGTGCTGACACTGATCCCCGACCCATCCGTGATCGCACACGCAGGTCCCGTTGATGCACTTCCCCGACAAGCAGTCTTTCTCGCAGGACTTGGACACCGAGGAGGCTTCCGCGCGGAGCACGAGATGAAGCATCACGAGCACTCCCAGGTACGTTCTCAAGACGCGTCTCGTGGCCGCCCAGGTGCACAGATGCATCCCTCCGACATCATCCATGATGGACGCGAAGTGTCTTTTTTTTGTGGGGGGGGGAGGCTGCAGCCCCCGGAACAGAACAAAAACGAGGTGTCACCTTTACGCTGTGAGGTGATCAGTTATCAGCAGTGGGGTCGATATAAAGTATCCGACCTGTGACGCCGGGGGAAAGGGCTCCGGGAAGCAGTGATTACGCTCTATCGGAACATGCAGAGCGGTGTGGGGAAAGCTGCGGGACCGGAAACTTTGGTGGAAACAGTTTCGACCTTTAAAAAAACACCGTAAACGCAATTCCAACCGGACCAATCCGTTCGCAGCAACACAAACATAGAAGCCCCTGTTACGCGCTCTGCGGCGCGTGCCCAACAAGTCTTCCAGATAAACTTCCACTGTGGTCAAGGATCCGATGTAAACACCGCGACCGGATGATGCTGCCTCAGCGTCAAAAGGCTGTAAATCCCGGAGATAAATCAGCAGAAAAGCACGGAGCTCCGATGAACGCCGTGCGCTGCTCCCACCCTCGCTGGATGTGTGCGCGTGCTGCCAGACAAAGACGTGCCCTCTGCCCGGGTTCGTTGTCTCAGGATGCGACAGCCGCAGCTCTCCCCGGAGCTGTCTGCTATCGCTCTCCTGCTCCACAGCTGGTTTGTGACGGGGGAACCTCCTGCACAAAGCCCCGAGCATGAGCAGTGCGGCCACGCGGTTAAAGGGGCAGAGCCAGTTAAACGTCAGAAAGGCTCCGTGCAGCGGGCTCGGGACACCGTGCAGAGACAAAGCCAGTGACATCCGTCTACAGCAAGCACGGGCCCGCTCCGTCTTCCGATTGGCAGGTCACACTTGAAGCATGTATAAAATAAACAATACATAATATAGATAGATAGAGAGACTTGACATTGGACAATATACATGTATATGAACATATACATGTGTATATATATATATATATATATATATATATATATATATATATATATATATATATATATAGATATGTATATATGTATGTATGTTTATATACATGTATATAAACATATACATGTATGTATATGTATGTATATATACATGTGTGTATATGTATATATATATCGTTTATATGTAGCCCCTGGTTTAGTCTGTTTTGTGGTAACTCTTGAAATCCTGTAGTAAATTATAATTTATACGTTTTTTCTGGGAAATTCCAACACTGGATGTTTATTTCTTCAAGGCTGGGTACCAAGAGAAATGTGAAATAAATAAAAAGTCAATAGAAATATGTTACACAAAGTCTCTCTCATGCACACACACTTGTGATGAAAATGTGTAACCACAAGAAATGATAAGCAATAAAACTGCAGCACAATGTTCCTTTCTGCTGGAAACATTGCTTTGAGACGATTTGGAGACAGCGTAACACATCGCTTCATCCATCAGAGAGAGGTCTGGTAGATTACTCAAATATTATCTATTCAGCCAGAAATAGTAAATCATATGAACGCCCGCAGTGACTGTTGCCTTCCAGTCTGTTCATCTATAGATCAATCAGTGATCGGTGAACACCGATCACTGATTTTGGGAAGGATTGTATTTAAATCGGAAACAGTTGGTGGATCTATTGGAGCTGATTCACAGACAGATATGACAGGAACATTAAAACCACACTGACACGGCAGAGGCCTAATTCCTCAAACTGTCTCCTTGATTTATAACATTATCTCACTTTGAAGGCTTTAAAGACACAAAAGATATTCTTTTGGAGCCCGGCGGAAAACAAAGCCAAGATCTGCATCTGTGTTCCCCGAGGGCTCACGGAACCATCCAGCGAGCCAGACGACGATCTAATCCGCAAACCGAGAGATAGACTCGCTCATCTCAGGAAAGATATCGCTCCGCTGCAGGCTGACGAAGAGAACCACAAGGTTTAAACGAGATATTGGGTGCAACATATCTGAGCAGAGAGAGCTGCTGGATCACAAGGTGAGTGTGAACAACTGTTGCATGAGTGAGCTTATTAAACCCGGTTGTTTAAAAATATCATTTTACGACTTTGGTGCCTTACCCAATGGCTCCAAATGCATAAACTTCCTGCCAGATTTCTGTTGGTGTTTTGAAACTCAACACAGCTGTGTTCCCAGTTAAGCTTGGAAACATCGACGGGGATCTGGGACGAGGAAATTTGGGGGATTTCACTAATGGATTCTGCTAATGCTAATAGGTGCTACAATGAAATCAAAAGTGCATTTATTGATTAAATTATTTTGTTGTAGGCGTATGGATAATGTGACATTTACTTAACGCTCCGCGAATCAATATTTAACAATGAAACAAAAGTCTGTGTGTAATGTGAAAGGGGTCACCAGTATTGACTCGGCAGGTATGAGAGTTTTAGCCTCTTTATGGGCGGTGTGCATGTGGACTGGCGACAGCATGTGTATGTACTGTATGACAAAGTGGGCGAGAACACACCATTCGTCCCCATATTTCACCGCCATATTCTGACAAATCTAACCATGCTTGTTAATCGTTTGTTGAGCCACAGTTCCATCATGATCTGTAACTGAAGACACTCACTATCACGGGTTTGTTTGTGTTTTGTATTTGTTTAATTACAGTTCATATAATGTCAACGTCACTGGTTAAAGTAAAACAGGTATTGTTTAGTTATTGTTATTGCATTTCATTAGTTACATCTCTCTTTGTTACTCACCATACCCACCATGTGTTCCAGAGACTTCATGTGCCCAACCATTTCCTCTATTTATACACTGGATGACAGCAGTGATGTCATGGAGGGGGGATAGTTGTGATCTGTTATGCATGGTTGTAACTGTATAGCATATGGTGAACTATCTCAAAGTGTTTTCTACCTGAAGGTTCTCAGTAAGGTATAGCTTTTGTAAGGTATAAATGACAGCATTTATGTTTGCATGAGTAAATATGAATTGTCCTGTGGGATGAGGCCCGTCAAAATAGGTTGTGATGCATTGCCCTAAAGAACACCTTTGTGTGGTGTGGTTAAATTAAGGCAAGTGAAACTTCTCAGTTGAGGTTAAAAAACAGATTGTGCAACCCCGACTGTTGGTACAGTAGGAGACGGTATGTAAGCTGCTGTGTACGCTCCCCTGTCAAAGTCACTTTCTCTGAGATAAACTCCCTGATTCAGGAAAAAAAAAGAGGCTGCTTTTGGAGAGAAAGATGAATGAATGCATCATGAACGGTCACAGTGACTGCTGGTGCTCGGTCTGTTCAGCAAATGCAGGGAGTGCGTCTCACAGCAACACAGATCCGTCTTCATCAGCTACATAGGATTAAGACAGATTCTATTTTCATGGGTTTTGTTTTGCTACAATAATTAAATATTTCACATCCACTTTTAAATGAGGAGCCGTCCAAATTCATTCCAGTCACTTTGTCATTCACTGCTTTCCCCACCGTTCGGAGTCACACTTAGCTACCCAAATCACTCCGGCTGATTCTTATTTAGATTCCATATTATCGAACTACGGCAGGTTTTTCTGGCAGCCGGCCACTTCTTGAGGAAACAGCTGGTTCATTGCAGGCTGGCTTTTCCTTTCTGCGCCCCTCCCGGGACACGCAGCACTACACACCTGGCTGCTGCTGACATACACTTCTTTCTTTGCCCTAATTTCCCAGGAACTCTTTTTTTGTTGCCCACAACAAGACCATCTGCCTCGCTTCTAAATTGGGGAGAGCATTTATCAAATGTCTTGAGACGATAACACTGATCCGGGTTCTGCTTTGCCTTTTGCAAGTCAAGATAAATGACAAGGTCAAGGACGTGGAGATAACCCCCCCCCCCCCCCCCCCCCCCCCCATCATTGTTCATTAACTTACTGATGGGTTATGAAGTGTTTCTAAGGGTTTGGTGTCACAAGTGTCAGTATAATGAGACGTTGGCAGCGAGAATGTCTTTTCCATCACATCAAATATATCCTTCTTTGGTGTAAATGCATGTAAATGAAAATCATCAAAGGCCCGTCTACTTGTTCTTCAGCATTTTCATTCATGTCGTCAACGTTTTCCGCCTCCGTGCACAAGTCTGCTAGTTTAAAGCTCCGCCGGACAACGAACAGTGGTATTAAACCTCGCTGTTAGCCTGTGGGAAATTGGTTTGGCTTGTTGTTATTCCTGCTGCTTGAGTTGGATTCTATTATAGATCGTTTTTTAACCTCCCCCCACGGGCCAAAGTAGGAATATTGATTGGCTTACACAAAGAACCTACTGTGAGGAAAAGGGAAAAAAGGAAGAAAAAAAAACTAATATTGATTTTTGACAGCTTGTTTATAATTAAATAGTGGAATAACTAACTGCACCGGGGGGACGTGGATGAATGAGGATTATGAGGATA
Source organism: Anarhichas minor (assembly GCF_050575085.1). Lineage (NCBI taxonomy): Eukaryota > Metazoa > Chordata > Actinopteri > Perciformes > Anarhichadidae > Anarhichas > Anarhichas minor. The sequence goes on along the minus strand of NW_027466475.1, from coordinate 16,629 downwards.
TGAAGCACACAGAGCGGCTACATGGGATGCCAGTGGTTTTCTGCTCATCATGTTTCCATCCATGCTGATATTAATATCTTCCACAGCCAGCTGTGTGGTGTTTAATAGGGCAGATGTGCCATAAAACATTGTGTATAGACTGCAAATTGTATGAGATCGCAGCCATTTTACTGAGACGAGTAGAAAGAACACACACACACACACACACACATGTAGAGGGAGTGCATGGAGAGAGTTAGTGGATGGCAGAGAGAGAATTAAATGAGCCTTGGGAAAAAGATTATAAAAGATTATGATTTATGACTGACGTTTTGGTGTCCCCTGGTGTTTTAAAGCTGCTAATGCACTGATAGAAACAGACACCGCTGGACCCATCTATTATTCACAAATACATATTCGGAGTCATTTTGTGTCGATGTTTGAGTAAAAAGTTCACTTTTGACCAAAGAAGACATAGTGAGCGATCTAATTTTGACTTCCTGCATCCTCTGGTGGCCTTCATCAACTGATGACGTTCACTCAACGTTACTGTGTACTGACGTGCAAAATTAGAATCTCAGAAAAAGGTTTAAAAAAAGAATAAAAAATGCAAGTCCACTTCATTTTCAAATCTATTTGTTTACATATTTGTCACATGTGGTTGTTGGTTTGAATATGAGTTCAAATAAAACAGATGGCAAATGAAGGACATGGAGGAAGTGGTTTTAATTGTGATATCCAGGTGTTCATAGCAAAAAAAAACATGAAATGAATGCAATGGTGCCATTTGCTGTATATTCCTGAAAAAATGTTGGGGGGGGGGGGGGGGGGGGTATTTTCGTCATATACAGATATGATTTATATTAATAAAGATATAATATGATGATTGCTTGGTAAAATGTATTTTCATATTGTCCAAAGCCAAGTCGCTATTTGATCATGTGATGAGACGGTTCAATGGTGTGTGTGTGTGTGTGTGTGTGCTTGATAACTAGTATCTTCTCCATTTAGTCACTGAACTGACATGAAGATAATCATGGATGATGCTGAAATAATAGTTATTTTTGGTAGGACTTAGAGTAAGAAGTCATTTTAACCAAATGTGAAAACGAGTTCCACAATTTACTGAAAATGAACCCTTAGTTAGTTTGAGAAGATGATTATGTGACTGTTTAGTGGAGTTTATACTAAAGCAAACATTGAGAGTGTTAACAGACTGAAGCTGAAATCAATTCAAAGTATCAACTATAACTAAACTGTCTCTCGTTGTTGTTTTCTCACTGAACTTCCTCTTTGACTCACACACACATTTTCCTTTCATTCCTGCAGCCACTGAAAGTGGAAACAAAAATGTTCCTTTCAAGCTTTATTTTCCTGCAGCCTCGGGTATGTTACTGTCCTGGTGTGACCATGGTAACAGTCGTGAGGACAGCTACAGTATGACCCTGTTTACTGTTGCCAAGCCGTGTCCGTTAGATGTAAAACAAGCCGAGAGAGGGCAGGACGTGGCAGACGTCCCGGGGATTTCCTCGGCCTGTGATTGATTCCTGTCTGCAGAGCAGAGACACATTGGCTGACGTGTGTGATGAGAAAACAAGGTGTGCAAATGAGACAGAAGTATGTTCCGTTCAATTAATGGAGAAACGCAGAAAAAAAGAACAGTAGTTCCTGTTACCATGGCCTCCAAACGTTAATAGCTGTATTGTTTCTCTCAGCAGCCGAAGAAAAATACTGAGACCTTGGTACAAAAATTAAGCTTTTTCTGCATCAAGAGGGTCAAATCTGCTTTTTAAGAACATGAACTTCCACCAAGCTCACACTAGATGGTAGCAATCACTCACCTGCACCAGCAGCTTTTTTTTCTGGGGTTTGTTGTTATTGCAACTGCCAAAACACAAGAACTAGTATTTGTGGCCCAATTATTGCAACCACACAAGCTCATGGTCATGTAGCGTATCTATTGTCCAGATATGCAAAACCATAAACAGATTGTCTGCTTTATGTTTAAGTCTGACATTTTAAAACACACTTTCTGCAAATAACTACACTCAGTTAGACACTGACTAAAGGCCTGTGTGTGTTATTTGCTAAACACTGCCATTGAAATACCACACTCAATAATCAATCATCTGCACCCAGAATGCACCTGTGATAAAACCCTGTTACCATTTAGATCACTTAGAAATCAGAGCTCGGACATCATGAATAGGATTCAGGTTTGCACAACAATGGAGGACAATAATGCACTTTAATTGCAATATATTTTGTCTACAGTACAATACAGTCACTATGTCGTCTTAAAGTAATTGTGTCTGACACTCTTATTAATATATGAGCATTTAGAATAAACACATTTGTTTGTTTCCCTGTTGTGTTTGTGTTCATTTGTGTCTAAATTTACAACATGAAAAGGCCCAAAACTCTAGATAATAGAGTTTTATACTTTGCACATCAATGTGCAGTTGGCATGTGGGAGCAGCCAAACATGTAGAGTTTCATTAACCTCTATGGTGGTGCAGTCCATGGATCCAAACCCTGTAGGAGTACATCATTTGTCTCCTGCACGTGACATTTTTGCGGGAGTTGGTCGCATCACCAAAATATGAAACGGTGCCTTTTTAGACCAAACCTCATCATTTATTTATTGCAGCTGTACAGGAGTTGGTTAAAGCCTGAAATGGCAAACAATCTCCAGGAGGGGTCAGCCACAGTCAGGGTTTAAACATGCTGAGTTGCAACATACTGTGACATCACATTCATCCTCACAGCTGTCTGACACAACATTTACATCATGTTTTTTTACAGGGTCCTCGTCCAATGTGGGTCATCTCTGAGGGCCCCTGTCTCCTGCATGGTGGGGGATTGATCAGACTGCACTCTCTTGTGCAGGTTCACATGTAACATTTTGTCCAAATCGAAAGGGTCGAGGTCAGAAAGTGATCGATGATTAAAGCCCGAGTCATCAATACTCTCTTCACTTTGCTTTTGATTCTCTATTCTGTCAAGCACAAATAGTCTATAGTGTATTTAAAGGAAACTTGTCGGTAGATTTTAAAGATATCTTGGCTGCAGTTGTTATATTTTCTCAAACTATAACCAACTTATTTTGGGTTTAACGAGAGAGATTTGCGGAGAAATCTGGTGATGCTTTTTGTAATGAAAGTCTTTGAGCAAACTCAGGAGACAGAGAGTTGATTCTCTGTTTCTCTCTCTCTCCATGATGTGATGTCTGATGTTTCCACTGTGCACACCGCTGTGTCAGAATGCTGGCTGTGCAGATAAATGTGCTGCACTTTGTGAGGATGGTGACTAGCTGTTGGCCTTGTGCTGTCTGTCAGGTGCAGCGTGTTCCTGCTCTAATGTCACTATTAGACACATTCCTGTGTTTCACTTTCATGGATGCAATCCATGTTTTGTCTATTATAAAGTTTTATAAAGTTTTACGATCAAATTCCCCCTCACATGCTATGTCTGCCACAGCATGCAGACTTTCATTTTACTCCCGGTGGATTATTCAAAACAATGTTTTTTTTACAGTGGTCTATTTTAAAGAAGGTGGGCATGTCATACTTGTGATATTGTTTTTCTCAGGTGGAGGTGAACTCTGTTTTTACATCTTGATTCTTGGTTCTCAAACTGCAGGCAAAGTTGATGGACAATGTTTTCCCTCATGTTGGATTTTTAATGTGAAAATGTCGGCCATGTTATCTGCCCAGAGAATTGTTTTTGTTGCTGCTGTTTATTTGTTGCTGCTGATTCCTGACAACTTTTTTTTTGAAATGCTCTACACCGGAATGTGCTACTGTTTTTGTTTTGTTTGTCATGTGTTTGTCATGTGCCACAAATGGGCTACAACTGAATTTCGTTCTGCATTTTGCATAATGACAATAAATGATCCTTGAATCCTTAAAACTTACAGTAAAAACAACTGAGTTCCATTCTTGGTTGACCAAATTCAAGCCCTAAAAGTCGGTTGTGTTCCACAATCTTCCCTCATCCAGCAGTGATCATGAGGTTAAACAATGAAGTTGCTGTATGTTTAATACTTTTTTCTTTCTTAGATCACACATTCAGACAAAATGTACCCACAAAACTGTGCGAATATATTGTTTTGTTCTAAAATATTCATGAGCCTGATTTGAGATAATGGTTTTAGATGTTTTAGTACAGTGCACACACAGAGAGCTGCTCACAGCGTGGTCATGACTCATGTGGCTAATAGATAGTCAAATTCCATGCATGCCTCACATATCCCGAACCCTAATTCCCCTAAGGTCTCTTCTTTTTATTATCATTATTTTTTTTTCATTTGGCATTTATTAAGTGGATGAATGGGCTTAAAGTATGAATGAGCTTCAGTCATGTGCTTCATATTGCAGACAATTCACACCTGTTTCCCTGCATTTTCTACAGTTTCGCGTGCACTACGGGAGCTGCAGCGGTGTCTCTCTTCTCTTCTCCTCTCCTCTTCCTCTCCTCTTCCTCTCCTCTCCTCTCTTCCTCTCACCCAGCTGCTGCTCCAAAACCGCCTCCCTAGTCTGGGTTGCGTCGCACTCCCCCGTCTGTCACACCAGGCTTCGAGGAAATCTGACGTATTTTTCGCATTTCCTGCACCAGAGAGAGAGAGAGAGAGAGAGACGGAGACAGCGAGCAGTGTCGAGACACAGACAGGGAGAGAGAGAGACGGAGAGAGAAAGAGAGGAGGAGGCAGCCAGAGGTATATCCACGGGTAGTTAAGATCAACAGCTGTGGCTGAAACCAGGCCGAGCACAAGGAACCTACCTACCTACCTACCTACCGCCGTAATCTGCCCCTCCCCTCCGCCTCTGCGGCGGTTCTTCACGCTACACCAGCCGCTGTCTGGTCGCAGCGGTCCGGGCTCGAACATCCCCCCCGGTGCGCCACGGCGGCTGTGCCAAACAGTCCTCTTGGAGCCTCCCATCTACCGCCACACGGTGCAATGCAGCACGGGCTCGAGGTTGTAAAGAAAGTCGGAAGTAAAGAACAACATGACTGACGTGTTTGTGTTTTTTTCCTCACTGTTGGTAGCTGTTGTTCGTGTTTCTTCCGTGCACTTCTAAGGAAGGTTCCCTCTCCGGTTACCGGTCGTTTCTGTCGCTGCAGTTTATTTTTTTGAGGGGGAGTATTTGTGAGGATTTACAGCATCTGCCTGGAGGACCGCCGGTTGAACAGAGAGGAGAAAGGTGAGGTGTTTCCATCAGAGAAGGTTGCGACCGCCGCGCTGCCATGGTGATCTTCAACGGGATGCTGAAGATCCGGATCCGCGAGGCGCTGGACCTCAAGCCCACGGCTTGGTCCCTGCGTCACGCCGTCGGCCCCAAGACCCAGACCTTCCTGCTGGACACGTACATCGCCCTGAACGTGGACGACTCGCGCGTGGGCCAGACCTCCACGAAGCAGAAGACCAACAGCCCCGCGTGGAACGACGAGTTCACCACGGAGGTCCACGACGGCCGCAGGATCGAGCTGTCGGTCTTCCACGACGCGCCGATCGGATGCGACGACTTCGTGGCCAACTGCATCATCCAGTTCGAGGACATCCTGCACAACGGGAGCAAGCACTTCGAGGACTGGGTAAGAAGACAGGGATGTGACACTGGAGCACAGTTGCTTCTTAAAATGTACAATAATAAGAGCAAGAACACATTCATCCACATTATGGATGTTTTCTTAATCAATCAATTCATTTCTTTTTGTCTGTACAATTTAAGAAAATAGTGAAAACACACTAAACTTGATCAGAGGCTGTTTGAATAGCTTGGTTTGTCTGACCAAGAAATATTCAATTAATAATGACTTTCAGATGAGACATTCTGCTCACATTTGAGTATAAACTGACTGTAGACTTACTCGGGAAAGTCTTAAAACTAGATTTTGACAATATAAGACGACTCCATACACGATTAACCAATAATACAGGACCCCTTTTAGTTATTCTAATACTTCGGGCCACATATTTCAAAATAATTCAACAATCAATCAAGTTGACACCTAACCTGAGCCTTTCATGTAATCCAGCATTGCCTCAGAGAAGCTTGAACCACTGAATGAACACATTTTAGCTCGATAAACAATTTCTCTCTCACACAAAATTGTTGATTAATTTGCTTTTGATCAGCCAACCGAATAACTGAAGGTAGTTTCGGCCGTACAACATTACAAAAATAAAGTATTTCACTGGGAAAAAAACTGAACTAAAGCAGGAACGTGTGAGTCTATGGAAGCCCGGAAAAAAAAGATGAAAATGTTAAGACTGGTCAACACAAGTCATTATTGTGAGCTATTACATACATTTCTCTATAATTAAGACATAAGTATATCTCAGTAGTAGTGATATCTCAAAATAATGACTTAAAATCACATTATTTTATCCATGGATCAAAAGGGGAAATCAGAATGTTATAAATATGCCTAAGTAAGGACAGCATGCTTCTTTAAAGCAGCATTAATTACATTTCCTTGACCACTTTAGAGCAAGCTGGAAACACAACTCTGACATATTACCACCTCTATAAAATAGCTAAGGCAAACACGTGAGCAAATAGTTGTACAGCAACATTATCACTCAAGGGAAGTCTTATTACTAATTCTCTCTGTAGCTCCTTTTCGGTCCTCTATGAGGCAGAGAATCCCCCAAAAAGAGAGGGGAAATCTCTGGCTCTCCAGCTGCTAAATATTCCGCGAACATCAGGGTCACACTATAGTAACGTTGTGGGCTGTGAAACGAAAACGATGAGCTCAAGAGACGTTGGTCTGTGGGGACTTGTAGTCTTTCACCACAGATAGGTGCCTGTACGTCGCTTTTATTAGACTGTGAAAAAACAACGTTATTGAATTTGTACACATGCAGGATTTCTGCATAGTAAACGTTGTTGTCCTGCAAGTCTTGCAGAAGATGATGCACACAACAGGAGTCACTGCACACACACACACACACACACACACACACACACACACACACACACACACACACACACACACACACACACACACACACACAGAGAGTGTTGGTCCTGTTACCTTTGTTGTGCTCTTGTCAGACGAACCAGTGAACCACAGCAGAGCTACAAAAGAGGCGAGAGAGGGTGCGGTTAGGCCGCATGCGTGATACGCACCGACGCAGCGGCACGAATAGAAGCCACTCATTGTTGTCTCAAGCTGCCAAAGCAGACGGATGTTTGAGTGTATTATTGATGAGGCCATCAGGTCCATTAGTGACAGAGAGAGAGACAGAGAGAGAGAGCAAGATGAAAGAGAGGAAGATGATGAAACAGGAGGAGGACAGGATGGAGAAAAGAAAGTCAAGCTCTAAGCGTATTCCTTTATGGCGGCAATCTGTCCGTCAGGCTGTAGAAGCTGCGTGACGCTTCACATGTTTCGACGGTAATGATTCGGTTCTTGACGAAGGATTTTGGAAGCAGATGAAAGCGACTGTCAGTGTTAGCATCCTTTGACAAAGCCTGGGGAAACCTTCTACTAGTCGGATCTCTGAGTTGACACAAACCAAACACAGTATTTTAAACCTGAAGTAGTTTTTAAGGCCTCTAATTGATTTCAAGTCAGAAGACCCTGAAAAATGATCTCACTATCTCATCTTTTCCCACTCACTGTAATGAAATATATGTTAGCAGCCTGTGTTTTTGTTGGAGCACGTTTCAACGCGCACCCATGGGCCCCTTTAGGTTGAACGTGTCTCGACTTAAGCTGGATCATGTGTTGTGTCATCTCAGACAAAGCAAACACTTGACATCACCTGGAGGCAGCTGAAGAGTTAAGTGTGGTTTCTGCTGATGAGAAAAATCCTGTCAGGGAATGGGGTTTTCATCATCTTCAGAGCAGTCTTCTAGTCGTCTCCAACGCCTCCAACCTTTCTCAGAAAGAAGTGCACGTGTGTTTAGGTGTGTCAAGTTTAGGGAAGATATATTTTTTGAAAATACCAATATGCTGCTGGGCGGACAAGTAACGCTGGAAAAAATTTAAATGAGGTCGGTGTAAAGTGTCTTGGTGCTGCCGCTGTACGAATGGGACGAAGACAGAATCAAAGGCAGAGATAAAGGCGGGACTTTGTTGCCGAAACAGACTGCACCAAACCGGAGCGTGTGCAAAAATGAATGTGCTGGAAATAGTTTGATAAAATAACAATACCATTAACAACTCTTCCAATCCACACAGAGGTGTGAGAATTGTTCTTCAGCTGCAGAAACCCAGTTAAAGGCAGCGTTGCTATTCTTCTTCAAAAACATTTTGATATTTGTGTTAACATTTTTTCGTTACATCCTGACATCATTCAATCAATCAAATGTTCTGACAAAAAAAAAGGAATCAAATCTGTGGTTGTTTGATGTCATCAGGCCTAATTATAACGATTAGACAGGCTACCTACCTGGCTGCTCGTCACCGTCACCAAAAGCTGCGTGCTCGACAGCTGTGAGTAGACTTACAATAACCGTGTTCGTTGTTTACGTTCATAACGTTCATAGTTTTGGGGGAGTGGCTTTGGACGGAGGGCTGAAGGGATTGGCTGTCAGTGTTGCAGACTTTGCGACTTTCTTGCTAGATTCAGGAGCTTTTGGAGCGAAGGCTGCTATAGCTACTTTCATCTAGCATACTAGAGCTAGTTTATCTCGATGACCCTAGCGTTAACAGTGTCTGTATTTGAAAACACCGTGCGACGTCCGCCATTGCTGACAGTATCCGCTGTGTGAACTATGGCACCACTTCTGTTGGCATGTCCGCATGAACCAACACGTGCTGCAGGACGTAAACCCTCTCTGTGATCCGAGCGCCTTACTTCTCTGCTACCACTGATGTCCACAGCTTTGCATACGAGCATGAAAGCATCATACTCTGGAAGCATTTCAGAATAAGAAGCCGTATTCCAGGATAGTTGACTTAAAAGTTTCTCGCCTTGCTGAGAAGAGTGTATGAGATAAAGTAGATGAAGGAGAATGGTATTAGGAAGAGCAGTGTTTGGAAGTGGAGTTCAGTTCAGTGTGGATCTGGTCTCTGTTGCTTCCTTTCATCCTCTGACCTTGCCTGAGCAAAAAAACCTTAATTGGTAGGATGTGGTCGTAAACGTCTCCGACTCTCTCTGGTCCAGAGTCAACAAATACAAAAGTTATTCTTTCCAAAGATAAAGCTCATTCCGCTTAGATGTAGAAGCGATACTATTCATCTTCAAATTTCATCTTTTTTTTCACTGAGAATATGATCGGAATGTTCCTTTGATGATATGAATGTAGGACACGTAACTCAGCGATACCATTAGGTTGATGAAGAATCACGTGATTGTAAATCAGTGCTCCTGAAGACAAGGCTAGATCGTTATTTTTGTGAGGCTGCGGATTTTTGTCTGGAACGTTCCCATACTAAAGAAGTTCATTTTTATATCCTTGCAAATACGAAATACTCAGGAGAAGGAGGATCAAGTTACGTGCAAAGCCACAATAACATGGACCACAAATCATAACGTGCACGTTGTTTGCTTCATGGCAATGCTTCAGTATGTTGTTATGTTAAAAACACATGCTGAGCAGAGAATCCTGACTCCAGGTGACTCAGCTATATAGTTTCCCTGTCTGTCTCCCAGGAAGTGAGAGCTTCACACGGGGGAGAGTGGTTAGTCAGCAAAATGTTATTGTATCATATTTCATTATCATGTGGAAAACGTTTTCTTTCGCCCTTTCTCACAAAACGTGGCCTGTGCTTTGGTTTTATCACGGCACAACCAGTCCAAACAATTGAGTGGATTACTGAACAGATGTGTCAGAAACTGGAGGTGCATCTCTCTGGAAGTAACAAAAGCTAAAGCGTGTTCAGAGTGTTTAGCCAAGCAACAGAAACGATGTTTTTTGGAGTGAAAATCCGCACAAATTGTAGCCTCTATGTGCTTGGCATTTCATAGACTAAATTGTTTATTGAATACTTGAAAAAAGTTTCAGCGGAGTAGATAAAAAGCTTCAGCCATCCGCAGTCTTTTTTATTTATGTCGTCAATTCAGACTGAGAAACAGGTTCATTCGGGGTCAGAGTAAAAGCACCACTGCCCTCAAACGCTCCACCAGCTCCACGTTCTGCTCTTTGTTTCTCTGAATCCATTTTATACTCCCTCTCCTCTGATAACACTTTCCTTTAGTCTGTAGCACAGACAAACTCTGTATCCTTAGGAACATAAACAGCGTGGCCCAAGAACAGTGCATACAATAGTCTGATTATCCATGTCGAATCTAATAACACCAAAGCATTTGGATTATTTGGACTGTGAGCTCTTATCTCGTGCTGAAAAAGAGGCTCTCAGCTAAAAAGCTCTAGGTTGCGCTGATCTGATCTCTCTGAACCTGAAGATGATACAGTATCTACACCAGCTTGGAAACATAGAAGCATCAGTTGGTATTTGGAGGAAATGCTCAGAAGCTGGTATTTCAGTTAATGAGAGCGTGTGGACAGCAGCCTAAATCCCATGTTAAGACAAGTACAGACACCTCCAAAAGTAAAAATCTGAATGACACTGCTCTCCTACAAGCCTGTACACGGCCTGTCGACAATCACCTCCAGCAGAAGATGATGTGAGCTGAAATGTGAGCTCATTATTCCAGCATGCATGACGAAGAATAATCTACCATATGAAAATGATTATCAATTTTTATTGATACCCAGCACGGCTCATAGGAAAACATATAAGGGCCGTGTTTTACCCAAACCGAATTTCCCCACTAAATGCCTTTTTACAGAGATGTTGTACCGCAAATCAACGCGCTAAGAGTTCACTGATTACAACAATCAAGAACCAAATAATAGGATGAAGAAAATGATAATCAATAAGAGGAACTTGGAACGTGAGAGCTTCCCCATCTTAGTCGATTAGTCGACTCATCTGTTGTTTTGTCCTCGCTCGACTGAGATTTCTGCGTTTTTTTAATGCCGAATTACGTATTTCCAAGAAACCCATGAGCCCATCTCTGGTAAACACAAGATTTAGAGTGATTCTATATTAGTTGAATAAGAATTTCTTTGATCGAGGACGGCCTGACAAAACACAGACCCCCCCCCCCCCCCCCCCCAAAGACAACGCGTGATGATAGTTGTGGTCATCCAAAGACTTACAGATAGGAAAAGCACATCTAACGGGCTCGTTTGATTTTCAGTCGTGCCGGTTGAGCCTCAGTTTCGGCTGAGATTTAGAAAGAACGGCGAAAGAAGGGAAGAGAAGAAAAAACATGCAGCGACTGGTGTCCATGAGACACGAAAAGGAGATCAGATTCCTGAATCTGTCACGAATTTCTGCCCTGTACTGAACAGTGATTTCATGTGTAGGCAGCCGCCTTGTTCCAACTTGTCATTAAAGAGCGGAGCGGAGAGGGAAAACAAGTGTTTGATTTGACTACACAGGGGGAGGGGGGGGGGCATGTTTAAATGTTCAAAGACATGTTTTTCTTTGCAATACCACCGGGGACAAGAATGCAGGAATGATGACATTTATAATTAAATGTTTTGTTCTTGTATAAAGGCATGGAACGTATTAAAGCGTGAACCACGGTTTCATGATTTAGCCCATAAATGATGTGTGCTACATCACAGCTGGTCATTTTGCACACCATGCTTCTGTGTTCTTAGAAACCGCTGCTTTATATTTATTTCAGTATGAAAATCTATGAGACTTCCCTGATTCTCCCCCTCTTAAACAATTACAAACCTGCTTTTACATTAGTGACCCTGAGCGTAGTGAAACAGTAACCTTCATTATATTATCCGAGGCTGATCAATCCAGCAGGTCAGGACTAACTCTGCTCCAGAGAGGTGTGGACTAAAAGTCTTTGTTTTAGACTCAACTTGGGAATAAATGTCAGATGAACTGGAGCGACGACACTGTAAATATAAAGCAGGATGAACGTCTGTGTGAGGGAGAAACCTGACACCTGGGTTCCGGTTGCAATAATCTGGAAGCATACTAATTCCCCCTCTTTTGAAGCCATGGCTCATGTTAAAGTATATCTCTTTTTCTCCTCTCTGCTCTGTGTGCACCTCACACTTTAGATCGTCTATTTACCTGATTGGTGGGGACGTGATGGGGACGTGTTATGCAGATGGAGGGAGGTGGAGGACGGATTTGTTCTGTACGCTGATACTTCAGTCGCGGCTCTTCTCATAGTTAATTTCAGTCAAAGTTCACCAGAGTGAGTGGTCTGTACACGAGTACTCCACTATGAACACGCATCCTACGTGGTCACACTCGGGTGGAAAGAGCTCCTTCACTTAACTGATTGTTGCTTTTTAGTGAGGCGAACAATACAGCGACACCGTTTACATCTCTGACTGCTCATCTCTCTCTCTCTCTCTCTCTCTCTCTCTCTCTCTCTCTCTCTGTCGATCCTTCACTAACTAAATACCTTTTTTTGAGCATCAGTGGCATCTTTGCCAGCTTTCATGTTTTCCAGCTGTGGTTGTAACACTGTTAGTGTGGTGCTGTGACAGGAGCAGGCAGAGGGAAAGTCCACTGAACCGGAGAAAACACACACACACACACACACACACACACACACACACACACACAACCACACACGTTCAGCTTTGGCTGACGAGTTAACAAGTGGGATACAGCGACAAGTTCCCATGTCAATGAGGGACCTCCCCCGTCACCGAGGCAGTGACTGTTCTGTCCGTTCCAGTCATCCGAGGAATGTGGAGCACGCCGCCGTCTCGCTGCAGATTGTAATTACGCGTTTTCGTTCTCATGCAAAGACGTTTATGCACCAGGAAGAACGAGAGCAGCTTCTTTGCAGTGATTCTGAACCTGGTGATGGTTCCCTGCCTTGCTCAAAGGCACGTTTTCTGCTGTCATTCAGTAGAGCAGAACGCTTAAAAGCTGCTACAAAACACGTAAAAAAAGAGCTGGAATTTAGATTAAATGTAATTTAGCTGATTAACCTCTAAGAAGGGTTGGAAGAAATTACTATATATATAAGTTTATATTAGTATATAAGTCAGAAATGTTAAATACCGTTTATCCCTTTTTTTTTATATGTGAGGTTTGTTGCAAAACAATGAGCAGGACTACTTAATGCCAATATTTCTCACAGCTGTGACTTTGTCCCATAGGAGCACAGAGCGCTCCTTAAAGAGGAGTGATATGAAAAGATAAAGATGATGCTCGTGCTGCAGGTGGAACTGTGAAACAGACAAATGGTCAGTCGTTTTTTTTCGCCAGCATCGTACACACCAATATTGTTTGTTTACATTCTTGTTCCAGGAAGTCGGTCCCTAGCGCCTCCTTCCCCATGACAACACGCACGTCGGGAAAGATGGTGATGGTGATGGTCATGGACAGACAGAGATATTGTGTATGGGCTGAACACGGCATGAAAGCCACTTAACATTCTCCTTGCAGTGGAGTTTGGTTTTGGAGTCTCTGTAAACTCTTCTACTCGTGGCCCGCTCTCTTCTTGACCCTGTTTCTCTGCGGGCCGTAGAAGAGGGGTGTCCTCTCTGTGGACCGAAGGAAACGGGGGCAGGGCTGTATGTGTGTGTGAGTCTAATATTAGAGCCAGTGTGTTTGAGTCACACGGTAGGCCCTACTTCCTGTTTTCAACTGTCCCAAGTTTACTTCCCAGAGAAAGACTGGAAGAGAGAGAGAGAGAGAGGGATGGCTCCCCAGGTGCCCCCCCCCCCCCGCCCCCCCCCCCCCCCGCAGCTTGTGTTATCTTTCATGTATCTGCCGTCCTGTCCGTGTACAGTATGTCACTTGCAGTACGACACAGTACAGATGTGGAAGGAATGCAAGATGAAGAAATGAGCTTCTCTTGCTTTTCCTGCTGCTCCTGTCAGCACCACTGGGCTCTAACTAAACGTCTCACAGCAATAGAAGTTAAATAGGACATATACGTTTGTGTTTCACCATGTAATTGTTCTATCAGAGAGGCGATTCTTCAAGGATTTATTGTATTTCATCTCTAAAGGTCAATGCTGTTGTTTTTTGCTTTGTCTCTTATATCTTCCTGTCTTGTTTTGAGCTGATTGCACCTCTGTTGTTGTGCTTTATTATAATCATATTGATGGAAATTTAGACCGTCGGTAAGGCACAGATAGCCTTTAACACAGCCACTGGAAGGCCTCCAAATCTTCTAATATGTAGTTTTTCTTATTAACTAAAATAATTGAATATGCAATTGAATTTGTGTTAAAACACACATAGTGATCAATAGAGTGTGTGTGTGTGTGTGTATGTGTGTGTGTGTGATCGTTTTTATTCATGTGAGTAGAGAAAATCACGAAAAAGTAGGAAAACATTTCCACCTTGCATCTTTTTTTTTTTTTTTATTCCTTCAAAAAAATGTTTGCCAAAAGGCACTTCAAAGTGAAATAAGTGAGCTAGAAGTACAAAATACTGTTGACCTCATCTGCTTACTTTATGAGGGAAACACTCGCATTCGATAACCACAAAGTGCCATGTCAGCCGAAACCACGTTATCTAGAACATAGACGCGGATGTGATGTTGGCACACTGTGTTCAAAGAGAAGAAAGAAGCGATCAGCACATCGGAGCGCTGACATGCTGCAGTCAGAGCTTATGAAACAGGCCGAGTGAAGTTTACACATCACAGTTCCAAGTGGAAAGAGGTCAAGCGTCTGTGGAATGTCTGCAACATAAATCACCGGTGAGCTCCACACGGCAGAATCAAACTTAACGAGGAGACGTCTCCGTTTCCTCACAAACAGGATGAGAGAAGAGAAAACACCCCGTCATTCTACACGCACACACACACACACACACACGCACTTACAAAGGGTACATTAATAACGCATTAGATGAAAACCCTTTTATAATCATCGCTAATGGATTGATGCATTATGAATCGATTGGACAGTGCTGCTTTAAGTGATTTGCCTTACAGAGGTAATGTGTTTGATGCAGCATTATATTCGTCATATACAGAAGCGTTCCTCAACCACTGTATTACACAAATACACACAACAGTTCTGTCTTCATCCCAGCTTGGGAACTCAACTTATAGACATATTTTATTTGTGTTAAAAGGGGACAGATTTGTCTCACAACTAGTGTATTTTGTGCCAAATGCTGCTTTTTTTAGACAGTGAACTCGTGACTGTGAGTTGTGAGCTGTGAGTAGCTCCTCCGCTCTGTGAGTAGCTCCTCCGCTCTATTGTTCATTGCTTTGTTTTACAGACAGCTTGCTCAATAATCGTTCAGTCTGCTCACTGGCATTTGGTTCTAGTCCACTTAATTCTGTGCCATTTTGTAAGAGCTGCAACGTTAAGTTCCTCAATCAATCAGTCTATCAGGTCACTAAATATTATGATAATTGAACGTTTCAGTCTTTTCTTTCAAGCTAAAACAGCCCAACATTCTCCGGTTTCAGCTTCTTTTTCTTTGCTGCTCGTCGTCTTTGGGTTTTGGTTTGATGGTCTGATCAGAATTTAGAGGACATTTCTCAATTTCCTTGATTGATAACTTGAGAAAAACAACAGTTGTTATCGTTTCTGCACCTCTACTAAAAAATACCTACATGCCAGTGATGTAGTCCTCATAAAAAGATGTATATGCAGGCGTATCAGTGTGGCTGCACACTCTTTTCATTTAGGCATCTATTAGTAGGTATAATACCAATGCAACATAACTAACATGATATTATTCTGTTTACACATCTATTCTATTGTCAGTTACAGAAAAACTAAGTCTGGGTGGCATTTAAAATGTTTCTTATACGTTTTAAAATTGAAATACAAGCGCCAAGAACTTTGCCTGAATGAAATGATCTAAGATTGGCAGAATTTAGATTTTATTTTGGTTCTATCTCATCCAAAATAAGTAAGTAAAACAATAAGTAAATAAGATCATATATCTGACTAACTATTCTGTACCAGATTAGAGTTCTTTTCCACTTTCTGATACCCAGTGATAGGACACATTTGAGTGGGTACCAAAACAGTATCACGGTTAAATACTCGGGTTTAAAAGACATGCTGCATGTTCACTTTCATGGTCGCGTGATCACATTTAGTCAGTAAGCGACTTGTACTAAAGGCTAAAGAAACCCCCCCACACTCACAGGTCTCCTCCTCTTCTATAACTCCCCCGAGACGTCTGCCCCTCTCTCTGTGTTTATCTGTCCAGTGAGTCTGTAGCTGTAGGTCTCTGTGAGGATGCATGCAGCCACATGACTCCGGCTTGACTCGGGCTCATGTGATACTGTAAGAGCTTTGGGACAGCTCTCGCTCTCTGTGTGTGTCTCAGAGGAGTGCGTCTCGGTGTGATTAGGTTCAAATGAAGCTCATAAAGCCTCAGTTGACAACATGTGACGTTAATGATTGAATAAACCTCAGTCAGAGATATAAAAGGGTTTTTTTCTTTTAAATGCTTGAAGGTCCCTTAACATGTCCACAGACACGACCTTTCCTGGGGCACCCGATGACGTTTCCTTGAGTGGAAAAGTCCCTTCTATACATGTGATATACAATTCACCCCTCTAAGCACTTAACAACCCCCAAGCAGGACTGTCTTCAAAGTTCCTCCTGGTGCTCGTAAAGCGATGCTCTTCGTCTGCACTGTCTCTCGTCACTTAATGACCTGTGCAACAGGACCGCTAACTAAACAAGTGGAGTCTGTATCACAAGT